>NC_133127.1:76543411-77282161 GCF_048418815.1 Hemitrygon akajei
GTGGATAGGTCTCTTTGCATATCTGGACACTGCAACTTTTCCCCATTCTTCTTTACAAAACTACTCAAGCTCTGTCAGATTGTATTGGTATCATGAGCAATGTTCCCTCTAATTTTTAGTGGTCAGTGTGCGCAAAAATCTTACGTTGTGTAAATGTTTTTCCTGTGACAAAAGTATGTGCACATTGAATGCACACATGGCACAGTTTATGTAGGTTTACAAAATATTTGACATAAAACTGCACAGAATAACAACAAAATAACATATTTAAGTCACCCAGTTATTTCTTTTCTCTCTCCTGTCTTTGGTATTTACTCATTCTTTGCAAACTCTATCTAGACGAATAGGATTTCCATCCAATTGATAGCTTTTGATTCTCATTAACATATCCAAATGACATTCACCTAAACGGTTTCTGAGCTTGTTTTTGAGTTGATTCATAAGGCTAAAACCTCGCTCACTGTCCGCACTAGACGCAAGAAAGGTTTCCCTAATGTGCATTAACTGTGCAAGGTCGCAAAACTGTTCATTTTGAAATACAAATGCCACCATTTGAGCAAAGTTTGAATTCAGTTTGGATTTAATTTTTTCTTGCATGGAAAATTTGAAATCATTAAACTAACTAAAACAGTATTTTCAGCTAGAAAATCATGATATTTTAGGCTTTTGTACACCGTCCAAATGCGATTTACTTGCCAAATGACACTTCAAAACGTCAAGTTTCCAAATATCATCCCACTTCTTTCCACTAGCAAATTCTCCAGCAACTTTCACATCACAACAATACAAACAGATAACTCCAGTTTCCGAATCATACATAAATATTTCTTGTAGCTGAGCATTCATGACTTCATGAGCTTTTGGTGTAGCAGTTTCAACTATTTTGTTAAGCCATTCAACCTTAAACAAATTTGCAGTTCTTTTGCGCTTCACACCCTTCGCTTCTTTTGAATTCGACATAATGAATCAATATTTTTTTCAATTAAAAACTTAGTAAGCTCTCTACAGGATTTGAAACAGATCTTTGTAAACTTTACGGTATGAACACTGTCCGCCAAAGATGGCTGCCGCCGTGATGCAGCTGTACAAACCGGAACAGGAAAGGTGAGGTGACGTAAATTAGTGACGTGCATTGTGGTATTTGAAAAACTGACTAACTAGTTAACAGAAACACTTAGCTAAGAGATTATTTTCATTAAGTATAATTATTAATTACTACATTATTTTAGGTAACTAACCTTTTATGTGCACATTAATTTCCTTTGTGCACTGGTTGAAAAATGTGTGTGCGCATGCACACATGCACAGCTTAGAGGGAACATAGATCATGAGTGAACAGCCCTTTTCAAGTCCAACCCCAAATTCTCAGTTGGATTAAAGTCTGAGCTCGGACTTTACTCCAGGACATTAACTCTGCTGTTCCAAACCATTCCTGTGTAGCCTGGGATCATTGTCTTGCTGGCAAACAAATCTTCTCCTAAGTCGCAGTTCTCTTGCAAACTGCATCAGGTTTTCCTCCGGGATGTCCCTGTGTTTTCCTGTATTCATTTTGCCCTCTACTTTCACAAGCCTTCCAGGGCCTGTTGCAGTGAAGCATCCCCACAGCATGATGCAGCCACCATTATGCTTCACGGTAGGGATGGTGTGTTTTTGATGATGTGCAATGTTTGGCTTATGCCAAACATAGTATTTAGTCTGATGGCCAAAAAGCTCGATTTTGGTTTCATTAGACCATAGAACCTTCTTCCAGTTGACTTCAGAGTTGTCTACATGCCTTCTGGCAAACTCTAGCCAAGATTTCATGTGAGCTTTTTTTTTCAACAGTAGCTTTCTCTTTGCCACTCTCCCATAAAGCTGCGACCAGTGAAGCACCTGAGCAATAACTGTGGTATGCACAGTCTGTTCCATCTCAGCTACTGAAGCTTGTAACTCCTCCAGAGTTGTCATAGCTCTCTTGGTGCTCTCCCTCACTAGTCCCCTTCTTGCATGGTCACTCAGTTTTTGAGGATGGCCTGCTCTAGGCAAATTTACAACTGTGCAACTGTATCTCAATACATGTGACAATAAACCAAATCCAATTCCAATGCATTTTATACCATGAACACTGAGCCAATTTTGGATTCAGTTTGGGTGTTGTTATGACTTCCATGGTCTTTTACTTTTTAGACCACCACCTATGTAGGATCACATTAAAGACCTTGCAAAAGTTCATGTAGACCACATCAAATGCCCACTTTGTTACCTTGTCTCTTCCAGTTGCCCATACTCACCTTACTGGCCAGGTTGCAATCCAGTCTGACAGAAACTTCTTTTAACAAAGCTATACCAGCTGTCTTTGATTAATATATGTCAACTATTCCTTAGAAATAATTCCAATGGTTTTCCCACTATTAAAATTAAACTAGTTTCTCAAATATCTTTCTCCATTTTACTATATCATTACTCCAATTAAGAACACTCCTATTTTATCATTTGTCCTTTTCTAGACCTATGCTAAGCGTAATTGAATTATGAATACTTGCATTAATACTGCTTTCTGACAGGCAGGTTCCAATCTCTAAACGCAAAATCTAGAGTTACACACATCTCTCATGGTGTTCCTCTGTAGGCTTGCTACATACTTGTTCTGAATGCAATTTACAAATTCTGTGCCCGATATATTTTCTACAGTGGCTGTTCATACCAGTTAATGTTAAGTTAATTGAAATCCCCACAATTGTTCTAGTGCTCTAGTTCTTCAGCAATTTTCATATATTCCCCCTGCAATTTTCTTAAATGGAATTCTGTATAAAAATTATAGCTACTTAATTTAAATATAATAGTGGTACTTCATTTAGCATGCAGGATGCATCCCCAGAAATAAGAGTACTAATGGAGTCAGTGCTAAAGTGGGTCATTATAGCATTACATATAGAGATGCGTAACTGACAACACTGCTGAGCTAGGAACCTTGATTGAATGTCTGGTGACCCTGCTACTGTACTGGGAACCTGAGTGTCAGAAAACTGTCAGTAAGATGTGGGGATTAATGCCGCACCCTTGCTGGAAGAGTGAAATCAAGCATTTATATTAGAGACTGCTGCACCTGCTCCATGTGTTGACAAGCTGCCCGAATCCTACAGTCTACCTCATCACCATTTGTTGACTGGGATGGAAGCCTTTTTTTCCTGTAGTTTTGTACAGCTGTATGGCTCCACCTAATTGAAAGATCTCTCTATGACAAGTGCAAGAGTCTTTGTCAGGACCCTGGCACAGACTCTGACCCACCTCAGGTTCACAGCACATCAGCCTACATGGCTCATTCCATGCAGATGTAAAGTTTAAGGAGTACATACCTGGCTCTAATCAATGGGCATCCTGTGCACTAACACTAAGCAGGCTACCATTGTTTATAAAGTTTTCATATGGGAGTCTGTTCAACATGTTCACCACTAGATGTCCCAACTTTTTATTATATATTCTGGTAACATATTTTGTTATGGTAAATGATGAAATGTCCCACTTCATCTTGTTGGAATCAGTCAGAATGTAGTTGTTTCTCAGTCACTAAATGACCACAATTTGTTCAAAAGATGATGTTATGTTGAATTCAAAATCTTATCTTTGTTTTTAAATTTCCCCATTACTTTCCTTTTCATTCTTCTCAATGCAACTACCTCCGGTCCTGTACCTACATTCTCCATCCACCACCTCAATACCACATTTCTCTACATTTGACCTCTGCATTTCAAATTTTCTCCTTTTATATCAGTAAATTTATAGAAATTGATGGCACTGAGGAAGCCCATTCAATCAATAGTGTGAATGCTGGTCAAAAATGTACAATCTAGCCTTTGAGCTTCCTTCAAGTTTCCACAGGCTTGTGGACAGTGGAGAAGGATGAATATTTTTTTTAAATATGCACATTTTGTTTTATTTCAAATTAGGTACATACACATTTAAAATGTCTTTAACTTCCTTGACAATACAAAACAATGTTTCCAGAAATAAGAATTCAAATCTGATCATGGCAGCTGAGGAATTTAAATCCAAGTAATGAAATTCAAGTAGAATAAAAATGTAATATCAGCAGTGGTTTTCTTGAAACTAAAAGATTGCCGTAAAAATTCATCTGGTATATTATTGTCCTTCAGGAAAGAAAATATACCACCCTTGCCTGGCTTGTTGTAAATGTGACTCCAGACTGGTTTACTCTTAACAGTTTCCTGAAATAATAACATTTATTTTGCACTTAAATATGGGTAAGGCAGATTAAGATTGCTAGTGAGACCACACCTGGACCACTGTGTCCAGTTTTGATCCCCAAATTTATGGAATTAATATCGTTGATGGTAAGAGAAGTTTGCTAGTGTGAATGGGCTGACATGTGGGGAAAAAAACGGTTGAATAGGTTGGGTGCTCATTACATTTTGAAAGATTAAGAGGTGACCGTTTTTGAAGCATATTGCAGCAGTGGATGCTGAAAGGATCCTCATATGACTATTTAGAATAAAGGGAAATCTATTTAAGACAATGAAGAGAATTTCTTCTCTTAGAGTGTCATGAATTGTTGGTATCCTAGAGAGGTGGAATGATTGAATATATTCAAGGAGTAGATTTTCATGGTCTAGAGGTGTAAAGAAGCTACTTTGGACCTTTTCCAGTTTGCCTATCTATCTCTTAAACCGGTGCACTGATAATGCCATAGTGTCAGCCCTACATTCTGTCCTGTCCCACCGAAAAAATGATGCCTCATATGCCAGGATGCTGTTCATTGACTTCAGCTTGGCATTTAACATGATCATCTCACAGAGACTGGTGGGTAAAATGTCCTCATTGGGACTCAATACCCCTCTCTGTAACTGGATCTTGGATTTCTTAATGGAAAGACCTCAGTCAGTTCGAGTTGGCAGCAACATCTCAAGTTCCATCATGCTGAGCATTAGTGCCCCCAGGGTTGTGTGCTCAGCCCATTGCTATTCACACTGCTGACTGTCGACTGCACAGGCAGATTCAGCTCGCTGATGATACAGCAATGATAGGTTGGTATACAGAGAGGAATTTGAAAACAACCTGAATCTCAGCACAGACAAGGCAAAAGAGATGATTGTGGACTTCACGAAGGCAGAAGATGATCACTCTCCATTGCACATCAATGGCTCTGTTGGGGAAAGAGTGAAGATCACAAAGTTCCTTGGTGTGTAATGAACAATCTAAACTGAACCCACAATACTTCACTAGTCAAGAAGGCACAGCAGCATCTACACTTTCTGAGGAGACTGAGATGAGCGAGGCTCCCTGCTCCTCTTTCTAAAACTTTCTACGGGAGCATCATAGAGATCGTATCTGGTTGCATCATTGTGTGGTACTGAATCTTCAGACCACAAGACCTTTCAGAATATAGGTAAGACCGTCAAGAGGATCACCAGGGTCTCCTACCCCCTCCCCCCATTTGTGACATTTAACTGGAGGTGCAGAAGGGCCCAAAGTATTGTTGAGAATCCCTACCACCCATCCTGCAATATTTTTGACCCTCCATCATCAGGAAGGAGGTACAGAAGCATCAGGACTAGGACTGCCGGGCTGGGTAACAGCTTCTTCCCCCAGGCTATGAGACTAATGAATACCCTGCCACCACCAAGGTTTTGTCAATAGGTTAGTGAGTTGTTTTTCTGTTTACCTGTGCTGCATGCATTTTCAATTATATTTTATTAACTTATTTATGGTTGTATTTTGGTTTGTATGCTGTATGTGTTCTATGTTTTGTGGGTGCGCTATGGTTTGGAGAAACATTACACAGTCAGATGACAATAAAACATAGAAACAAAAACCTCTACAGCACAATGCAGTCCCTTTGGCCCACAATGCTGTACAGAACATGTACTTACTTTAGAAATGACCTAGGGTTACCCATAGCCCTCTATTTTTCTAAGCTCCATGTACCTATCCAGGAGTCTCTTAAAAGACCCTAACATATCTGCCTCCACCATCCATGCACTCACCACTCTCTGCATGAGAAAACTTACCCCTGACATCTCCTCTGTACCTTCGTCCAAGCACCTTAAAACTGTGCCCTTTCGTGTTAGCCCTGGGAAGAAGCTTCTAACTATCCACACGATCAACAACTGTATTAAGATCACCTCAGTTGCTCCAAGGAGAAAAGGCTGCGTTCACTCAACCTGTTCTCATAGGGCATGCTCCCCAATCCAGGCAACATCCTTGTAAATCTCCTCTGCACCCTTTCTATAGTTTCCACATCCTTTCTGTAGTGAGGTGACCAGAACTGAGCACAGTACTCCAAGTGGGGTCTGACCAGGGTCCTATATAGCTGCAACATTAACTCTCACCTCTTAAACTCAATTCCATGGTTGATGAAGGCCAATGCACTGTATGCCTTCTTAACCACAGAGTCAAGCTGCGCAGGAGCTTTCAATGTCCTATGGACTCAAACCCTAAGATCCCTCTGATCCTCCATGCTGCCAAGAGTCTTACCATTAATACTATATTCTGCCATCATATTTGACCTACCAAAATGAACCACCTCTCACTAATCTGGGTTGAACTCCATCTGCCACTTCTTAGCCCAGTTTTGCATCCTATCGATGTCTGCTGTAAACCCTGACAGCCCTCCACACCGTCCACAGCACCCCTAACCTTTGTGTCATCAGCAAATTTACTAACCCATACACTCCACTTCCTCATCCAGGTCATTTATATAAATCATGAAGAGAAGGAGTCCCAGAACAGATCCCTCAGGCACACACTGGTCACCAACCTCCATGCAGAATATGACCTGTCTACAACCACTCTTTGAATTCTGTGAGCAAGTCAATTCTGGATCCACAAAGCAAGGTCCCCTTGGATCCCATGCCTCCTTACTTTCTCAATAAGCCTTGCATGGGGTACCTTATCAAATGCCTTGCTGAAATCCATATACACTACATCTACTGCTCTACCTTCATCAATATGTTTAGTCACATCCTCAAAATATTCAAACATGACACACCTTTGACAAAGCCATGCTGACTATTCCTAATCATATTATACCTCTCCAAATGTTCATAAATCCTGTCTGTCAGGATCTTTTCCATCAACTTACCAACCGCTGAAGTAAGAATCACTGGTCTATAATTTCCTGGGCTATCTCTACTCCCTTTCTTGAATAGGGGAACAACATCTGCAACCCTCCAATCCTCTGGAACCTCGCCCGTCCCCATTGATGATGCAAAGATCATTGCCAGATGCTCAGCAATCTCCTCCCTTGCCTCCCACAGTAGTCTGGGGTACATCGCATCTGGTCCTAGAGATTTATCCAACTTGATGCTTTGCAAAAGCTTACTGTCTATGCTCAAGCTTTTCAATGCACTGTAAGTCATCCTACAATCGCCAAGATCCTTTTCCATAGTGAATACTGAAGTATTCATTTAAGTGTCTCTGCTATCTCCTCCAATTCCGTACACACTTTTCCACTGTCACACTTGATTGGTCCTATTCTCTCATGTCTTATCCTCTTGCTCTTCACAAACTTGTAGAATACCTTGGGGTTTTCCTCAATCCTGCTCGGCAAGGCCTTCTCATAGCCCCTTCTGACTCTCCTAATTTCATTCTTAAGCTCCTTCCTGCTAGCCTTATAATCCTCTATATCTGTCATTACTTAGTTTTTTGAACCTTTCGTAAGCTTTTCTTCTTGACAAGATTTTCGACAGCCTTTGTACACCATGGTTCCTGTACCCTACCATCCTTTCCCTGTCTCATTTGGACATACATATGTAGAACACCACACAAATATTCCCTGAGAACATCTGTTCCCAATTAATGCTTCCAAGTTCCTGCATGATAGCTTCATATTTCTCCTTACTCCAATTAAACACTTTCCTAAGTTGTCTGTTCCTAACCCTCTCCAATGCTATGGTAAGGGAGATAGTGATCACAATTCTATCTCCAAAATGTTCTTCCACTGAGAGACCTGACACCTGACCAGTTTCATTTTCCAATACCAGATCAAGTACAGCTTGTAGGCTTATCTACATATGGGTCAAGGAACCTTCTTGAACACACCTAACAAGCTCCACCCCATCTAAACCCCTCGCTCTAGGGACATGCCCAGCAATATTTGGGAAATTAAAATCTCTCACCACGACAACCCTGTTATTATTACACCTTTCCAGAATCTGTCTCCTTATCTGCTCTTCGATGTCCCTGTTACTATTGGGTGGTCTATAAATAAACTTGAACTTGAAGAAACGGTGTGAGGCCATCTTTGGATCAGCCATATCTTATGGAATGGCAAAATGGGCTTATGGGGTAGATTCGCCTACTTCCGCCACTGTTTCTTATGTTCTTAAAGGATAACAACATCATTGTGTATTTATAGGTCAAGTTTTCTGTTCAGATTAAGATGGTATCTAAAGCAATCCTGTGTTAATTGTTAACATTTTCTTAAATGGGTTAGAAAATGAAGTAGTATACATTTTATTGGCACTTTAAAAGGGCTTTCACAGGGCTGTTTGCTGGAGGAATGCAGGGACAAATTGGATGTGAAATTGATTTTGAACTGTTAAAGTTCAAGTAGACACCTGTTTTGCAAAGGTTTCTATCTGATTGTGAAAATTTCAGTCTCATCGCAACTTTGACGCAGTTGATCAGGAATTACAAACCAGAAGGTTAATATCCAAGGGTTATAGATGCTTCAAAGGACCAAAGTGACCCCTGCATGCTTGGCATTCCACTCAGTTCTGTAAAGGTTGGGAGTTACCTCTCAGAGGTTCCATGAGCGCACTTGAAACAAAACTAACTCGAAGTAGGTGGCCGACCTCTGCCAGTTCAGCTCCGATTGCTATGGCAATGGAAGATCATCGGCAGATGGAAAATCCTGCGTTTTGGCCCACATACCCACCTGCATTATGTTTGTTATGAAGAAAGGCAGGTGAAATTATTTAAACACACTGAAGGACGAGAGGGTGGGTGGCTGACATGCAGGTTTAATTTATTTGGATACCGACCTATAGACCGTAAATAACGGTGGGGAGGAAAGCTTTTTTTTAAAAAAAACGAATCTTTGAACACCGGAGATAAAATCCACGAACCTATCAGTAATTCCACACATTCCACGTGTCCGCAGAATGCAAATTGGAGGGGGGAGGGAAATGAATTGAATTTAATCATGTGAAACCGGCTGCATTTCTCCTTCCGTTTCGCTCCCCCTCAGCTTCCAGGCTCCCTGGGGCTTTGTTCATCTAATTGACGTGCAGCTCACATTGTTGGTAGCTGGACTGTGCCACTTCTTTCTTACAAGGCGGGGGGTGGAACACAGTGCAGTTCAATCCATCTGCTAGACGCAGAAGAATCTGTTCATTGAACAGCAGCTTTCCCCAAGGCTGGCTTCCCAGTATCAGTTCACTCTTTTTTTCCCCCCGTTGCCCGCAAATACATCGTATCGTTTGAGAATTGTCTTGCCGGCGAACTGCATCGGCTTTGGAGACGGCGGTTTTCTCAGTTGTAGTGTAAGCTCGCCCATTCTTTGACGTGCCTGAGCATGTCCATGTTGGGGACATCGCACCATCTACCTGAAGGAGCACTGTATCCGCAATCATCAGCCGATCTCGCAGGCATCTGAACCAACAGTAACGATGGGTTTCTACGGCACTTTAAAAATGATCTTTTTTAAAGTAAGTCAACGTGATTGCATATTGTAGAAAGTGCAGCAATTAAGCGTCACCAGAGTATGTCTATATTAATCTGTTCTTTGAAATCACTGGCAATAACCTATCGGTACAAAATAAATGCTAGTTGACTAAAGTAAGCATCTGTCCTTCACTTTTTTAGTAATATGAAGTCTCTGAAAATAATTTTCATAACCTGTGGGCATCGTCCTCTAGAAATCACTAAAATCTTGCTACCTGTTACCCAACTACTGCGGATAATCCTTTTTTAAGGGAACAGTGTTTAGAGTATTCGTATTTCAATCCTTCAAACGAGTTGAAATGATTTTAGGATTTTATGATATCAACATTTAATGTCTTCTTCCTTCCTACCTCCACACCCCCTCCCCAAAATAGTAAATGTTGTGCTATAGCGGCATAATTTTCGTAAATGTAATATTGAAGTTTATGAAATGGTTTGTTGTCGAGATGCAGCATAATTTTCTATGCCTTTCATTTACGCTTAGATAGTTGATCGCCCTATGACTTTACAGCGGCTCATTAAAAAACTGTCGCAGCTTTGCAAATAACTGCAAATATGCACGTCATTCGTAGAAAGGTGGCGAAGTCGCAGTGACAATTCCCTTTCTAGGGAATGTAGATCATGATTTGTTTGTTTTATGTAAGACAAGCAATAAACTGCCAATTAGAATTTGTTCTGAGCATGAAGAATTTATGGATTAGATTTGTCCTATACAACGTTAGATCTTGTACTGCACTATGCTGGAAGAAATGGAAAGCATGAATATGCTATTAAAAATCTCAGATGGTTTCATGTTAGAGTTTTGAATGACCAACTCTTTATGTTGCAGTCTTTTTCACACCTTTAGGTTGGAGCATCTTGTATACAAATGTAATTAAATGCTTAAACCCCTATACCATAATAGTAATATCCTTCTCCTTTGTAAGGGTTAAAGCTGGTATGTTATTGTTCATGTTAAAACATGATAAATTCCCATTTCTTGGAATTAAATAAACAGACTGACCTGGGAATTTATTTGTCAGAAAAATGCATTTGAGTGGTTAGCCACCTTTTTTAGCTGAGTGAATGACTCATTCCTTTGCTGTAAATTTTACACACTGTGCTGTCTTCATGCAGCACAGTTTGTATCTGATTCAGGCGTAAACATGCAATGACTGAATAATCTGATTTTAAATACAGTCCTACAATTAATTTTTTTAAGTATTTCTTAGGAAAGGTTGCTAGTCTGTTTTGTAATGATTTAATAAGAATAATTTGACTAATTCAGTAAATTAATTTTTATAAAGCCAGAGATCCATACAGTAAATTTAACCCATGTTAAATACAGTGAAGCATTTAACAAACTGCAGTTCTTGGTACCTATTGATGTGGATTCCTCCTGCCGTTTTGAATATTTTGATTAAAATATAATTATTCTTTAGTAGATTATGAAAGCTTTATGTGCCCTAGAATAATTTTTTTCCCACTGTTCCATGTGAAAATTTTCCCTGAGCAATAAGCAATTGCATATTTAAAACTGACTTTTTTTGCAGTTTCATTTTTTTTTAAAAGCCCAAGAAACTCCAGCAAAGCTAAATCTTGTTATGGTTTGCAAAATACCAGTGTAGTATATTTATTTCATCCATTTAGTAAAACTTCTTTCTGACTGTCTTTTATTTAATAGATTTATGTAATAGGTGCAAATATATTTAAAAATGTTGTAACATTAAAGAAATTAACAAAAGCTGAGAGCATTACATTAAAGAGCATCAGATATTTTAACATTGATAAACATTTAAAGCCCTTTTCATAGATTCAGTATTAAGAATAATGAAATAGCTGACCAGTGCTTAACCATGATGAAAATTATCAAAATATTTATTTGTTAATATTTGTGAAAATGGGCAAAATAAACCTGGTTTCTTTATTGCTCTGACTACTTATGAATGGTAATAGTTGTCTCAAATTATTTTTAATAGTTTTTCATTATTTTTAAAACATATCTTTTCCTGTTTTAGATGAAGAGAAAATTGGACCCTGGCCCCGAGGTCCGATCTTTCTCTTCAGGGAAGAAACCTTGCAAAGGCTCGGACTACAAAAGGTACCTTAGTTGTCTTTGCTATCTTGAGTTACAAGCAGGACTTGTATGCTGCATCCATCAATGTTTCCTATTTACAAAAATAACTGGTCTCAGTTAATAGTGATAGATGTGAGTTTTAGAAAAGAGCTTGTGTAATAAGTGCACAACCTGAATGTGTGTTAGTGTATTATTCCGTCACTCTTGCATGTTGTCTAGGTTCCTTGTTGCCATATAAAGAGAGGCTGTGATGAGGCATATTCTTGGCATTAAATCCAAAGCATGAAAATTGGACTAATTTTTGCCTAATTATAAACTGGCAGTATAGGGCCACAGGGTAGAAATAGTCACATCCATTAACAAACAACTGCTACTGACATGGCAACATATTCTATCCCATAGACCTTGCCTTGCAGGAGATGGTTTCCATCATTTGATTTTCTCAGACCCATAGAAACGTTTTAATTGTTGGCAAAAGGAATCACTTGTTAATGTGTTAACATTTTAACCTGTCATGTTCTCAGCTGTCAAGCTCATAAGGGTGCTTAACTGTAAAGCATTGATTAAACAATATACAGTATATATGCAGCACAAAATGGATGAGTAGAATCTGTGAATTAGATCCTTCATTACTTTTGTAATCTTAATTTTTAAATAGCAGTTAAATAGAATAGGGGTTTTCAAGAATATTTTGGGTTTTTGTGCAACTGCTAACAGGATTCTTGTACTATGACAACACTCATAGTGACAAATTTCTGTGATCATGAGCTCAGACAATGCCGCTTCATGATAATAAAATTTTAGATTAATTATAATGTAATTATGAAATCTTTGAGATTTAGTTTAAAATTGATAAAACAGCTTGGTAACTCAGAAATGTTGGTAACTTCCTTTTGCTTCAATGTTTAATTATGATAATGAGTTTCAGTACAAAGGATATGTTGCAATTATCATGTGAAAACAATAAACATTAGGGTTATTTAAATTAGTTCTGACTCAAAGAAGCAATATTAATTAACTACTGGAGGTACTTAAGAAGAATAGGTACTTAATACCCATTGAATGGGCTCCTATGTTCCTAGGTGCTTTGCAGCATGTACTTCAAATTGATGCTGCTGGTAATATGAACATTCAGTTTGATTATGTTTGCTCCCACAAGCAATGATTTGATTTTCTGATTTTGTTCTTTTATAACACAAGGCTGCTTATTTGGTTTCTTCTCCACTGTCATCCCTACCCCACTCAGAAGTATTTTTTTCATGGGCAACGCACACAGGTAGTTAAATTGAGTGAAGCCTTGACCAGTTGAGCTCTGAATAGGTGCAGCAAGCGGAGCAAGATATTTTATATTCATATTTATCTTAATTGAGTTAAAACACATTAGCAATTTAGTTCAAATTTATATTCCAGCATTCCTGGGTGCAAATTTTTAAAAATCCATTATACTAACTCAATCTCACCAGCATTTAGTCTTCTAGTTTGCCTTAGTAATGCAGCTGAGTGAGATGTGATCAAGCCACAATACTTAGTAATCTAGTCTTGCATGCATAAACGAGATTAGATTACGAAGTCATATTTTCAAAGTGCCGTGCTTTGCAAAACACTTCATACTGTGAACCCCAGTATGTTCTAAATAAACCAGTTCTTTTATTCTCATCTAATGAGCAGATTAACTGTTAATTTTTTTTTGGGGGGGGGGGGAATCTTGCTGTGTGCAAATTGACCATCATACCTGCCCGCATACCAACAATTCCAGCATTTCAAATTAAATTTACTGGCATTAGAGAGCTATGTGACATCTTGGGGAAATGAAATGAAGTACATAAATCATTACTTCTCCCCCTTCCTCCCATCTTGTTTTTTTTTGCATTTGTCATTTGTTTTGAGTTGAAGTGGCCACAAATAAAAGGATTCTTTTCTGTTGGTTTCTAATGTTATTCTTGAACTTGGTCTCATAAAAGCTCAAGCTAATTCTTTCTGAGCTTCAGTTTGTCGGTGATTCATAAACATGAGTGCATTCATACTGTTTCTCAAAGAGCATCTCAAACCAAGTGTCATTCCCGCACCCTGGTCCATAGATCCTTTAGTTGTAAAATTTTCAGATCCCTTCCTTACTCATATAAATTCAATTCATTGAAGTATCTTTTTTTTAATATCTTAACATTATAAGTACTATATAACTGTTTACTTTTGTCTGCTTTAGCAATATGAATATCATTCTGGGTGAACAGGATGTGTTACATGAAGTAGCTGAAATAGTGACATTTTTCTGTTTTTAACCTAAGTTTGCTTTAATATTCTACTTTTGCTAGCAGCACCACTGGGCTGGTTCCATGTTCAGCAACACCTACCACTTTTGGTGATCTGAGAGCAGCAAATGGGCAAGGGCAACAGCGACGCAGGATCACATCCATTCAGCCCCCTCCAGAACTCCAGGATTGGCTGAAAACTTTTCAGGTTCGTGTCTGCTCATGTACCAGTGTGTTATTTTTCGCGAAGAAATGTTGAAATCAAAGCAAAAATTATGTTGCTTACATAAAATGCTGCTAAGTAGAATTGAGACCTGTGGCAGCATGGATAAATAATTATCTTGGACTGAGTGTTTCAGACTGGAGTATTGTAATCACTTGGGCTTAGTCCTTGATCACTACTTTTTTTTGATGCGTATTAATGACTTGATATAAATGTGCAGCATAGGATTTCAAATTTATAGACCCAGCAAACTTAAATGTATGGTAATTGATGAGGTAATAG
This sequence comes from Hemitrygon akajei, assembly GCF_048418815.1. Taxonomy (NCBI): domain Eukaryota; kingdom Metazoa; phylum Chordata; class Chondrichthyes; order Myliobatiformes; family Dasyatidae; genus Hemitrygon; species Hemitrygon akajei. Next base: position 76,557,885 of record NC_133127.1, read on the forward strand.
ACTTTAAAAGCACACAGGCTGTTTGAATGTACAGACAAATAGTAGATAAAAATAATTACAAAGAAGTGTGAAGTTGTACATTTTAGCTGGGGTAAAAACGAGCCATTGAACTAAGTAGCACAAATTTAAAGGTATTGCAGGAATAGAAGAGACCAAAGTGCAAGATGTGTTGAGAGAATTTTTACTAATGATACAGGATCTGAGGCATTTTATTTAGAGAATATTGTACCAACCAGGAAGTTGTTGTTCCAGTCCATAATAAAGCACTGGTTAGACTGCAAGTAGAATTTTGTATCTGGTTCTGGTCATCAGATTTTAGGAAAACATGAGGATTATACGAAAGGTACAAAAGAGATTTAATATATTTACTCTGGGTGGTGAATTTGTCTGCTTTAGACCTTGCTAAAGAGGGATGGGAATAGATTTCTTTATAAGGGGTATAGACAGGGCTAAGAAGGTGCTATACTCATTGATGGTTCAAGATCCAAGGGAGACAAATTCAGGGTGATGTGGGTAGTTTGTTTACTTGGGGAATGGCGATGATTTAGAACTTAGCTGTAAGGGCAGTGGAAACCAAATCATTTGGGGTTTTAAAAGAGAATTGTATTGAATTTTAAGTAAAAACAATTTTCTGAGTACAATGAAAAAGCAGAATGGGACTGAGTAGCTTGCTCTACAAGAAGCCAGCAGGGATTTGATGGACTGACTTGATGTACTGCTATGACTCTATTCATACTTTTATGTAGCATATATACAGCGAGTCTGTTCCTTTGCTGTTGTGTTCTATGTTCATATATTGTGCTATCAGATATTGGAGGAACAAATATTTCCATCAAGTAAATCATTTCTTATAAACATTTCGTACTGGATTTGTGACTATATTTTGAAGAATAGAGGGAGGTTTATTTGCACTTTTTGTTTGCACCTTCTGTAAAATATTATTTGAGATAAACCAGTGTGACTATGTCTAAGAGGATTCAGTATATTTATAGTTTTCACTTCCCTCTTTTAATATAACACTTTTTTCTAATGAGTAGCATATATGCACACCTCAGTAACTTCATCACATTCAAATTACATCTATGGAAATAGTTCAACTATGTATGCCATTTGTGGGAAGCGGTCCACAATATTATATGAAATTTGCTTTAGCTTTATTCTTTAGCTCATAACTTACTTTCCATACAAAAATAAACTGCAAATATTTGAAATGTGGGTGGGACTGAGGGTGTAAGATTATATTTTGACAGTGCATCAGTCCACTAAGCATGTATTACTGATGGGGCTTAAGTCCCATCAGTGCAAATGAGAAGCTCATTGCAAAAAAAGAACTTGCAGAAAGTGATACCAAAAGATAAAATGCTTGTGTTGTCCAAGGTTTTATCCTTAGCCACCCTCTTGTTTCTCATTTGCCTAGAATCATTCATCCAAAAACTCAAGTCAGTTTTTTACATCTACATTAACAGTACTCAGTGCTTTCCCTCCCACTTCTTTCAACTTCCTCTGCTTTCTTCTACTTGTTTAAAAAAAAAGTGCAAATGCAAGAAATCTGAAATGAGAGTAGACAATACTGAGGGAAAACTCAGCAGGTCAGGCAGCATCAATGGAAAGAGAAACTGTTAAAGTTTGAGCTTGTACCTATCACAGAACAGGGAACAAATTAGAGCAGATTAGTTTTCAGTAGGGGAGAAGCTGGGAAAGTAATATGGAAGAAAAAGTGCATCTGTGATAAGAGGAGTAGAAATGTTTAACATTGGCTTTTACCAGCATATCAAGCTTGATAATGTAGCTGGAACTGCCTGGCAGGCTAGACTCTTGTATCAGCTAACATGTGAAAAGCACAGAAGTATGGATAGAACAAAAGGAACTACTTTAATAAATTGAGGTCAAGTTGCTGTTGAGATCAGATAAACTGTCTTAGTAACGTATTTCTGTGGTTCTGGCATACAGGCCTATTCCTGGCAGGATAGTCTATGCACAGAAGAGAAAAAAGAATGACTGGAAGAAATGATTCTGATGTAGACAGGGTAGAAGAGAATGTTACTAAAGTTAGCAGATTTGATGCAAGTCTTGCACCATGCACACACAGAAAATAGTGTTGTTCTTCAAGCTTGTATTTGTTTTTGTAACAATATTTGATAACCAGAAATTTCCTTCAACTAAATAATGCAAACATAAAAGCTACAGTCTTTAATCCCCACTGTATATTGTGTTCTCTGAAGATTAACTCTATCCCTTTCCCTGATAACTTTCAAAGGCTGAATCAGACAGTTGGTATTTGAGCTCAGTGAGGTTTGGACTGCATACCATGCTTTCACTAAGAGTACTTATTTATACCTTTATAACATTCCAACACCCTTTCTTAGCTCCTGATTAAGCATTACTTAAATTTTAAAATTCCCTTGTTTTCAACTGTTTTCTATGACCCATATTCATCCTGTTCTCTACAATATTCACCAGTCCTGCAATCTTCTCCAGTCCTACAATCTTTCTGCATGTTCTACACCTAGGTCCCTGATTTTCACTATTTCTTTATTGTGGCTCTGCTGTCCTCTGCCAAGACCCAAAGCTCCACAATTCCCTGATTAAACTTAAGCATCTCTCTATCCCATTTTTCACTGAAGTGGCTCCTGAAAACCTTATTAGTTGAGTGAGCTGTCTAGTTTAGACAAAATTGGGGTGGGGTTGGAGGAGTATTAAACTTCAATCCACAATTACAAGTGTAAAACAAATTAATCAGATAGGTGATTTAGGATGATTCTTGAATAATAAGCATGGCCAATACAATAAAGGCAACAGCGATATTTGAAAAAATATTAGATCAAGAGGAGTTTTGAAATTCCTTGTAAGGCAGCTGAATGGATATGTAGAATAGCTTGTTATCAGCTTAAGTAAGGAAAAAGGCCTTTTATTGTTTCATTACAGAGTAGTAATGATGGTTGCAAAACAGCCATCCAATGTCAATTGTATGGCTGTGAAGAGGGCAAATTTGTGTTGGAAATTGAATAAGGATGTTGAGTTTTTTTAAAAAATGGGATAAAATAAGTCTCATAAAAACGTTAACTTAAGGAGGCAATGAATTGACAAGGAAACCTCACAGTAAAGGACGAGACTTTAGGGAGAGATCAAGAGTAAAATGAACAGGGAAGTTACCATTATATCAGCCTTGTTGGAATTTATATTACAAAATATTATTAGAGTTAGTTGTGAATAGGATAACAACAAGAATTTAAGAAGGCACTGAACAATGCAGTAAAGCAGCCATAGATTGCCTTGTTCTTGCCAATTGACTTTTAGCATTTTCTGTGGCTTTAGCTGAGGCATATGAAGCAAATTGATAATTGGAAGAGTCATACCACATTTGATCATGAATATCCAGATCAAATATATGCTAGGTCCATGCCAATTTAAATATATGTAACAGTTGTTCCTATTCAGCAGAACCTATTCATCAAAAGTGGAGGCAAAATCTTAGCTCCCAACTTCATTAATGAAGAGGAAAAAGGGGCCAGAAAAGAGTGTTGTGTATGGAGTAACTAGGATAGAGAAATTTTAATGTGTAGTGGTGGTGTGGCAGTTGGATATTGAGGAAAATATAGAAGCTAACTACAGCAGTTTGATTATTGCTGGAAGAAAATGTATGATGTTGCAAACACCTGAAACCTGGGAAGGTTTGTAGTGACTAAGTTTGGCAATGCTCTATATCCATACAGAGTAAATTATTGTACCATCAACTTCACAATTTCTGTCTACCCTAGTAAACTTCCTTCCTTGTAAAGAATCTGCATATGCCATTAAAATATTCAAAGATTCCACTTTCACAACCTACAGAATAAATTTTGTCACATTGCTTCCTTGGGTGTGCATATCTCCTTCGTCAACACCTTCTCCACATCTCCCTCATAATCACGTATCTGGTGATGTTATCAGAATAGTCATGTTGAACCAACAAGCTTATTTGAGGGTTGTAAGTGGAAACTGTTATGAATTCTTTAGTGTTTGAGAAGCATATAAAAAGGGAGATTCTGGTGTAAAGTTAGCACAAAAGTTGAGCACTCAGAACATAATAGCTCTTAGTTTGACTCGATAGTATAGCAAAAATAAAACTGAGGCAAGATAAAATGTAAAACCGAGAGGAAAGGTAAAATGTAAAACCAAAAGCAACAAAAGTGGCAAGACTAATAGCAATGGAGGAGGAGAGCCAGAGGGAGATGAGGAGGCAAGGAAAAGGGGTGAGGGGGTAGCCAGAATGGGGAATGAAGAATGGTGGGGGGGAGGGGGGAAGATGGGCTAATTACCGAAAGCTAGATAAATGTATGTTCAAGCCATCAGATTGGAGGCTACCCAGATGGATTGTGAGGTGTTTCTTCTCCAAACTGAGAGTACCCTCATCTTGACAGTAGAAGGGGGCATAAGTGGACATGATGGAATGGGAATAGAGAATTAAATTGAAGTAGGTAGCCACTGGAAGATGCTGCTGTTTGTGACAGACAGAGCAAAGGTGCTTGACAAAGGCCCCTAATCTGCGTTGTGCTGCTCTGATGTATAGGGGTTCCACGCCAGGAGCACTATACACAGAAGAGGACCCTGATAGACCCGTAGGTGAAGTGTCACCTCACCTGAAGAGATTGGGTGAGGGAGGTGGTGTAAGGTAGATGTAGCACTTATCAAGCTTGCAGGTATTATTGCCAGAAGGGAGGTCAGTGGGAGGGACAAGTGGACAAAGGAGTCGTGTGTAGAGCAATCCCTCTGGAAAGGAATGGGGTGGGGGAGGGGGAGGATGTACTTAGTGGTAGAATCCCATAGGAAATGGCAGAAGGTACAGACAATTATGTGCTGGTTATGGAGGCTAGTGGAATTGCATGTTTTATCATTAAACCCCTCCATTAACTACCATATTATTTCTAAATTTAATACAATTGCATCATGCTTTTATCATGTGTGGTTGTTCACTAAATGTGGTTATTTTACTACTTTAGAGTTGGAGTGGACCAGAAAGATTGCTTGCATTAGATGAATTAATTGACAGCTGTGAACCTACCCAAGTAAAGCACATGATGCAGGTTATAGAACCTCAGTTCCAACGAGACTTCATATCACTCCTCCCAAAAGAGGTGAGGTTCTTGGATAAAGTTACATTCTAGATTAACTGGTATTCTTAATAGTTGCTGTTGCAGTATTGGCAGTGTAATATGTAATGCTTACAATTGAATGTGTAATGCTAATCAAAACTTATTATTTTTTAGTTTCTGAGATGTGTAGCAGTGATACGAAAATGACAAGAATTCTTTTAAAAATAACCTTTGTTTACACAAGTAAAAACCACAGACTTGAAGCTTGAACTGTTGATCTCATTCATGTGTACTGTTACGACAATAAATAATGCTTACATAATCCTTTTGTGCGACAGACAATATCCTGCTCTAGTATAACTGCTTTTGATTAGTTTATTTTTTATGGTCAGCCACCATTTCAATGAAAATCCTTTACCATTGTAAAAAGATAATAATTAGATTTTTGTAACATTCTGCATTATAGCTGGCATTGTATGTTCTTTCATTCCTGGATCCCAAGGACCTGCTACAGGCAGCACAAACCTGTCGCTATTGGAGAATACTGGCTGAAGATAACCTGCTTTGGAGAGAGAAATGTAAAGAGGAAGGTTAGTGTGTATTTTCTGTCTGATATTTGCAGCTTTGGAACATATCAGTACTGCTTGGCTTGTTTACTCCAGGAAGGTAAATGAAATTATGGGTAATAATATACCAGTGAATGTATGAATAATTGGTGCCAAAATTACTTTTTTTAAGGCAGTATTTTTTTATTTAAGAGTCTTCACCAAATCAGTTCTTATAAGTAGTGATTATTGTTTTCTTACATAGGAATAAATGAACCTGTATACGTCAAAAGAAGAAAAGTGATTAAACCAGGCTTTGCTCACAGCCCTTGGAAAAGTGCCTATATCCGACAACACAGAATAGACACTAACTGGCGCTGTGGAGATCTAAAAAACCCAAAGGTACTGTCTAAAAGCGAATTAAGGAGCTGAAGATATGGGAACTACTTCATACTGTTTGCTACTTTGTATAAGTGGATTAAAGTGTTGATAAGGCAAATGAGAGTGGATCATCCAATCAAGTCTATTGACTGCCTGTGAAGCTAGTCTCTCAACGTTCTCTTTAACACTCACACCATTGAGAGCTGATTCTCTCATCCACACATCAACAGGCAGTCTTCCCTTCCATTTAGCAGTCTAAACTCTGTCACAGATTTTCAGTCCACCTGGTCTTTTGATCAGCAAAATGAGACAGTGGGAGGGAAGAGGGATTTCTGGCTCTGAAGAGTAAATTTGGCAAAAATGTTTCAATGTTTTTAAATTAAAATGAATATTCACATTTCAACTACAAAAAAAAAGGCTCAGGTGAAAACTTCATCACCCTCTTTATGTTGGGATATATTTCTTAATAACAGGAAAAGCATTGGAAGCTATACTGCAACACCCAGTTGTAAAGTCCTATCTTGTGGCTTTGTTTCCACTGGTAAGTGAGGTAACACAAATCAGTCCACATGTTTTTGATTAACCTGTGTTGGAAGGCCTTGATCAATTTTGCCCATTATGGTTATTGTAATTAATTGTTTCCATTAGTATTATGCTGCTACTGCTTGTATTAAATTTATTTAAAGGTTAAACTTACAGAAGTTTAAACTTCAGGGTTAAAATTAAAGGTTAAATTTTCAGAGCTACATTATTTGATCATCATGAGCAAGAGTATAAAATAGAGCAAAACATAAAAGGAACAAAATTATAACATTTAATCTGTATTTATAATTCAACATGGGACCTTGATCTTGTGGCTTTTGTCAGCTTTTTATCTTATTCATCTTTTTTTAAAGTCTGGTTAATAGATACACATACAGGAATATAATTTTCTAGCCAGAACATCAGCATCTAAACTGAGCAGTGAGCCTAGTTTGGAATATTTTCTGCAACATTACTGTCAATAATCTCTTATTTTGGCTGAGAATTGCTGTCAGATTATTTATTTCAACACAATTACGATTTTGTAAATTATTTACACACCTTTCCGAACATTAGGCATTCCCCTGATAACTGGATGGCTAGGCAGTTCAGTAAAATAATACCATATTGGGTGCAAGGATAACAATAATAGTCTAAAATAATTTAGTCAGATTGTCTCCTACTGTCAGTTGACAGGGATGCACCATCACTGTGCTATCTTCATACCTCAATTTAAATCTTACTACATATAATAAAAGTATGGTTTTTGGGAATCAAAACTTGTACATTATCAGATAGACAAGCTGCACTTTTTCCTTTGCATTGACTTCAAATTAAATCTTAGTACTGGGAGAATTTTTTTTTCAATTCACATTGGGGATAGGGGATAGCAAACAAACTTAACCAGAACTGCTAATTCCATTGCATTGCAATGCAGTGATAGTATTAGGATTCATATTAAAGAAGATGTGAAGATAGACTTAAAACATGATTTCGATCAGGTTGTTTATAAAAATGCACCAAATTAGCAACCATTTGAAAAGTTTAACTGAGTTTTCGTGTGCAGCTGGTGTGCCTAGAATCTTCAGGCATGAAAAATTTGAGTGATGGACACATTACTTTTGTAATGAAGTACAGTTAGACCCAATTTGTCAGTATATTAACTGGTTGTATCACAGCATGGTATGGAAACACCAATGCCCCAGAATGGAAAATATGGCCCAGACTATCACAGATAAACCCCTCCCCTCCTCTCCATTGAACACAGCTACACGGAGCACTGTCGCAGGAAAGTAGCATCCATCATGAAGGACTCTCCACTAATCCAGGTCATGCTCTGCACTCACTGAGGAGCCTCGGAACAGTTACTAGCCCTCAACCATGTTTTTGAACCAGTGGGGATAACATCATTCAATTTCACTGTCCCATCACTGAACTGTTCCCACAACCTATGGACTCACTTTCAGGGACTCTTCATCTCGATATTTTTGTTTATTTATTATTTTTTTTCTTTTGCATTTGCACAGTTGTGTTTTGAGCATTGGTTGTTTGTCCACCCTGTTGGGTGCTGTCTTTCATTGATCCTATTATGGTTCTTGGATTTACTCAGTATACCACAAGAAAACAAATTTCAGGGTTGTATATGGTGACATATATGTAGTTTGATAATAAATTTACTTTGAACGTGAATTATTCTTTCTCAGCAGGTGCTGAAAGGTCACGATGATCATGTAATCACATGTTTACAGTTCTGCGGTAACAGAATTGTCAGTGGCTCTGATGACAACACGTTGAAAGTGTGGTCTGCTGTTACAGGAAAGGTAAGTTTCTTCAGTTCCACCTATTACCTGGTCACTGCTTAAGTGAAGCTAAATTTTGTGAATGCTGGAAGTCAGTTTTGATGAGTTGGAATCAGTTTCCAAGGAAGACCATTTAGCTGAGATGTCAACTACATTTTGGTGCCTTCTGCTTTAATCACTTCTTTGTGAGTTTTAATAATAGAACGTGGAACAGTAGAGTGCACAAACAGAACCTTCAGCTGATGTTGTCTGTGCCAACTATGATGCCAAATGAAACTAATTCCATCTGCTTGCACAGGATCCATATCTGACCATTCCTTTTGTGTTCATGTGTCAATCTTAATGTCTTTGAATGCAACCATCATGTCTGCTTTCACCACTACCCTGACAGCACAATGCAGGCACTCCCCATCTAACAAAAAAAAACAAACATGCCACGCACGTCTTCCTTAAGCTTTTCCTTTTTCACCTTAAAGGCATCCACTCTAGTATTTAATATTTCTACCATAGAAACATAGAAAACCTACAGCACAATACAGGCCCTTCGGCCCATGAAGTTGTGCTGAACATGTCCCTACCTTAGAAATTACTAGGCTTACCTATAGCCCTCTATATTTCTAAGCTCCATGTACCTATTCAAAAATCTGTTCAAAGACCCTATCGTATCTGCCTCCACTACCATTGCCGCCAGCCCATTCCACGCACTCGCCACTCTGAGTAAAAAAAAAACTTACCCCTGACATCTCCTCTGTACCCACTCCCCAGCACCTTAAACCTGTGTCCTCTTGTGGCAACCATTTCAGCCTTGGGGAAAAAGCCTCTGACTATCCACACGATCAATGCCTCTCATCAACTTATACACCTCTATCAGGTCACCTCTTATCCTCCATTGCTCCAGGGAGAAAAGGCTGAGTTCACTCAACCAATTCTCATAAGGCATGTGCCCCAGTTCAGGCAACATCCTTGTAAATCTCTGCACCCTTTCTATGGCTTCCACATCCTTCCTGTAGTGAGGCGACCAGAACTGAGGACAGTACTCCAAATGGGGTCTGACCAGGGTCCTATGTAGCTGCAACATTACCTCTTGACTCCTAAATTCAATTCCACAATTAATGAAGGCCAATACACCATACGCTTTCTTAACCACTGAGTCGACCTGTGCAGCTGCTTTGAGCATCCTATGGACTCAGACCCCAAGATCCCTCTGATCCTCCACGCTGCCAAGAGTCTTACCATTAATGCGATATTCTGCCATCATATTTGACCTACCAAAATGAAGCACTTCACACTTATCTGGGTTGAACTCCATCTGCCACTTCTCAGCCCATTTTTGCATCCTATCAATGTCCCGCTGTAACCTCTAACAGCTCTCCATACTATCCACAACACCTCCAACCTTTGTCATTAGCAAACTTACTAACCCATCCCTCCACTTCCTCATCCAGGTCATTTATAAAAATCACGAAGAATAAGGGTCCCAGAACAGAGCCCTGAGGCACACCACTGGTCACCGACTTCCATGCAGAATATGACCCGTCTACAACCACTTTTTGCCTTCTGTGGGCAAGCCAGTTCTGGATCCACAAAGCAGGGTCCCCTTGGATCCCATGCCTCCTTACTTTCTCAATAAGTCTTGCATGGGGTACCTATCAAATGCCTTGCTGAAATCCATATACACTACATCTACTGCTCTTCCTTCATCCTCAAAAAATTCAGTCTAGCTCGTAAGGCACGACCTGCCCTTGACAAAGCTATGCTGACTATTCCTAATCATATTATACCTCTCCAAATGATCATAAATCCTGCCTCTCAGGATCTTCTCCATCAACTTACTGAGGTAAGACTTACTGGTCTATATCTTACCCTGTGAAGATTCTGATTACCTGTCATATTTATGCCCCTCCAGAATAAACAAACACAAGTTCGTCCAACAGCTCATTATAGTGAATACTGTAATGCAGGTGGCATCATGGTGAACCTTCTCTGAACCCTCTCAAGCCTTTTGTAAAAGGGCAGCCAGAATGGAACACAATTCTCCAAATGCAATCAAACCAAGTTTCATACAGCTGCAACATGACTTCCTGATTCATATACTTAATGTTTTGACCAGTTAAGGTAGGCATATCAAAAGCCTTTTGTTTAAGCACCCTGTCAGCCCAGTTTGCCACCTTCAGGGAGCTAAGGACTTGGATCACAAAGATTCCTCGGTGCATCAGGGTCCTAAAGGTCCTATCATTTGTATCTTCCTCTTGTGTTCGATGCCCCCCCCCCCCCCCCCCAAGTGCAACATCTCATAGTTGGCTGGATCAAACTCTATCTGCCATTTCTCCAACCATATCTTCATTTGATCTATAACCTGCTGAAAACTTGCGTTCTTCATTATCCACAACTGTATCAATTTTTGTATAATCAGTAAATTTAGTATTCCAGCTACATTTTCACTAAAGTCGTTCATATATGTCAATAACAAGAGGTCCCAATGCTGATCCCTGCAGAACACATTGGTCGCATACTTCTAGTCAGAATAATAGCACTCTGCCACAATCCTCATCTTCTTTGGTCAAGCCAGTTTTAAATCTAGTGTATCAAGTCATTGTGGATCCTATGAATCTTCATCTTCTGCATCAGCCTACCAGGAGGAATCTTGTTAGATACCTTACTAAAAATCTATGTTGATAATATCCACTTCCCTACCCTTGTCAGTTATTGTCACCTCAAACAAAAACTCGAGTTTGTAAGACAGGATCTGCTTCACAACCATGCTGATTATCGCTAATAAGGCCACACGTTTACAAATGTGAGTAAATTCTATCCCCATGAGCTCCCTCTAATAGCTTTCCAACCACTGATACAAGGCTCACTGACCTTTAATAGGAAGCTGATGTAAAGTTAGAATTAAGTGCACAAATTTCTCTAATTTTGAAAATTAATTTTGTTTCCTTTTGCTCATAACTACAGAAACATAGCTTGACTGTCAAGAAAAATGGGAAGGCATAAATTGATTTTTTTAAATCCCCTGCTTGATTAATCTTCTTTCCCTCCCCACCCCCACCCCTTGGTGCTAAAACTGCCTGCATATTAGCATTATACTGTTTCTCAATTTCAGCTCAAATGAAGTTCAACTTTAATTGTTGTTCAACTGTGCATGAATACCCGTGAATGTAGCCAAACTAAACAGCATTCCTCTGAGGCCTAGGTGCAAAAGCATTGCGCCATCAGTCATGCACAACAAAAGGTGCATTAATAATAGCAATAACAGTCACACAAAAGATAGTCAACGAGTCAAATTTGTGTGCTGAATACTTTGCATAAATACCACAAGTACATTTTTCACGCAAATGAAATATGACAAGTTTAACCATGTGATTTTTTTTAATGGACACTTTATTTGGCTGAAGTAAAATTCAGAGCATATTCTCCTTGTGTAGAGGCAGATACTGACCTTTAAAGTATTACTTTAACCACTTATGATCTATGGCGTTTATTTATCCGTTCATTTATCCTCAGATTGTTTTGCTAGTCTCTTACATCCAGTGTGATTGAAGATAAGTAGATTTCCTATTCTTTAGTTTTCCAAACAGAAGCATTAAGGTATCATAATGAAACAGCTACAGAAAAGCAAATGAAAATTTATTTAGAATTTAACTTTCAAGCAAATTATAGCAACTCCATTACTTGGTTATTTCCTATTTATTTAGTGTTTACGAACATTAGTAGGGCACACTGGTGGTGTCTGGTCGTCACAGATGAGAGGCAATATCATCATCAGTGGATCAACTGATCGAACATTGAAAGTATGGAATGCAGATTCAGGAGAATGTATTCACACGTTGTATGGTCACACCTCCACTGTGCGTTGCATGCACCTTCATGAAAATAGGTAAGATTCTGCTTCAAATTATAGAATATTCCAAATTGTATTGGTGTTAATTAGGAGGATTCTCTGACGTGTTCATTATAATTTGAAGCAATCTGGCAAACTCACTGCTTGGCTAAATTGATAATAGATAAATATGATCTAAGAGCTGCACCTCTTGTTTATCATTTCAGAGTTGTGAGCGGTTCTCGAGATGCCACTCTTCGTGTTTGGGATATTGAAACAGGACAATGCTTGCATGTGTTGATGGGACACGTAGCAGCAGTGCGATGTGTACAGTACGATGGACGAAGAGTTGTTAGTGGGGCATATGATTTCATGGTTAAGGTGTGGGATCCTGAAACAGAAACTTGCCTGCATACGTTACAGGGACACACCAACAGAGTCTATTCATTGCAGGTGAGAAACTGGAGACATTTTAATATTTTCCCTTTTTAAATGTTTTTGTTTGTCTGCTACAGCAAAAGAAAAATGTATTATTATTCAACAGGATGTGTTGAGCTACACATGACTAATCATTTATATAAATGCAAGGCAGCTTGACATCTGGATGCTTTATTGTTCAATGAACTTGATAACCTATTTTTTTATTGAAGTATTATTCTGCAATGCCAGGCACAGAAGATGGATCAGCTACCTGATCTGACTTGTGCATGGAAAGCAGGAAAGAGTTGGAATTTAACTTGTGGATGGGTAAATTGAGATTAAATTGGCATTAGAGCTCGAGCTGAAAGCTATGCAACCTGCCCAATTCTGCCCAGCTTTGAAGAGGTTGACCAGCCAGCACTGCAGTGATGCACAGGTTTTGGGAGGATAAGGGAAGTATGCAGTTATTGTTGGGGAGACTGGCATCAAGACAGTGCTCTGAAGTTTCAGTAGGGGGTCATGGGAGATAGTTTGAGGTGATTGTGGGGGGGGGGGTCTCAATTGGTACAGAGCAAAGAAGATTCATGTTGCTCAATAACTTGCAGATTGGTAATGCAAAATTAAGATCCCATTTCCTGGGAGTAGCTTACAACAGGCAGCTCCAAAGTAGTCTCTTGATGACCTTCAGCTCATTCAGGAGAATAAGGAGGTGTTAGACAGGAAATGGTCACCCCTGAGTTGCAGGAGGCAAGTACCTGGGTGTCTGACAGGAGTGGGAAAGGGCAGAGATACCCTGTGTAGAGTACCCCTGTGACCTTCTCCCTCAATAATAAATATACAACTTCGGATACATTGGAAGGGTCAGGGGTGGGGGGTAGAGCTGAACTGACCAGATCTCTAGCACTGAGTCTGGTTCTTTGGCTTAGAAAGGAAGGGGGAAGAAGATGGGTGCAATAGTAATGGGGTATTCCATAATTAGAGGAGCAGAAAGCAGATTCTGTGGGCATGCAAATGTCATCCAGATGGTATTTGCCTCTCAGGTGCCAGGGTCAGGGATAGCTCTGATGGGGTCCATGGTTTCCAAAGGGGGAGGGTGAACAGCCTGAAGTCATGGTACATATTGGTACTAATAACATGGGTAAGTAAAAGGTGTGGAGGTCCTGAAGCGCAAATATAGGGAGTTGGGCAGAAAGCTGAAAAGCAGGACCTCACTGGATTGCTGCCTGTGCCATGTGTCAGTGAGGGTAAGAATAGGATGATTTGGTAGATGACTGGGTCGCTGAAGAATTTGTGCGGGGGAAGGGTTTCAGGTTTCTGGATCATTGGGGATCCCTGCTGGGATAGGTGTGACCTGTGCAAAAGAGACAGGTTACACCTGAAACCAAGAGGAACCAATATCGTTGTGGAAAGGTTTGCTAGAGCTTTTGGGAAGGGTTTATAGTAATTTGGCAGGGGACTGGGAACCAGAGTAATAGAGCTAAGGATGGGGCAGTTGGTATATAACTAAATGCAGTAGGTTTGTGAGAGGAAGGACAGGCAGAGGATGAGGCAAATTTGCAGTCAGTGGGATGGGTTACACCTATAATGGGAGTAGAATCGAAAAATATGACTACAGGACTGAAGTCGGTCTATTTGAATGCACACAGTTGACAAAATAAGGTAGCTGATCTTGTAGCGTGGTTAGAGATTGACAAGTTTGATGTAGGAAGGTATCTCTGTGTTGTGGCTGAAAGAAGGTAGATAGTTGGGAGCTTAACATCTAGAATACACATTGTATTGAAGGGACAGATGGGTAGGCAGAGGAGGTGGTGTCTCTCGGTTTAAAAAATGAAATCAAATATTTAGAGGTGACAAAGATGTAGAATTATTGTGGGTAGAGTTAAGAAACTGCAAGGGTAAAAAGACCCTGATAGAAATTACATACAGGGCTCTGAACAGTAGCCGGGATGCGAGCTACAAGTTACAACAGAAAATAGAAATGACTTTTTTTTTTAAAAAGGCAATGTTGCAATAGTTGAGGGGAATTTCACTAAGCGGCTAGATCGAGAAAATCTGTTTTGTGCTGGATCCCAATAGGTAGAATACCAATGATAGGGCTTTTTAGAGCAGCTTGAGCCCAATAGCAGAACAGCAGTTCTGGGCTGGGTGTTTTTATGACCCAGATTTGATTAGAGAGCTTAAGGTAAAGGAACCTTTAGGAGTGATCATAATATAATAGAATTCGCCCTGTAGTTTGAGAAGAAGCTAAAATTGGATGTATCAGTATTACAAAGGAGTAAAGAGAATTAAAGGCATGAAAGAGGAGCTGGCCAAAGTTGATTGGAAGGGAACACTAGCAGGGATGACAGCAATGGCTGGTGTTTCTGGGGGAAATTTGGAAGGCGCTGGAGAGATGTATCTCAAAGATGAAGAACTACTCTAAAGGAAGGATGAGATTACGGTGGCTGACAAGGGAAGTCAAAGACAGCATAAAAGTCAAAGAGGAGGCATATATTGTAGTGGATTGGGAAGTTTTAAAAAACCAACAGAAGGCAGCAAAAAAGTCATAAAGAAAAGATGAAATATGAAGATAAGCTAGTCAGTAATATAAGAGGGTCTCAAAAGCTTTTCAAATGTATAAAGAGTAGAAGAGAGACAAGTGGATATTGGCGAGCTGGAAAATGATGCTGGCGAGGTAGTAATCGGGACAAAGAAATGACAGCCAAACTTGATCAGTATTTTGTGTCGGACTTCTCTGTGGAAGACACCAGTCGAATGTGAGAGTGTCGGGCAGAAGCAAGTGCTGTTCCTATTAGTAGGAAGGTGCTTGGGAAGCTGAAAAGTCTGAAGATAGATGTCATGGACCAGATGGACTATACCCCAGGGTAATGAAAGAGGTCACTGAAGAGATTCTGAAGGTATTAGTAATGATCTTTCAAGAATCACCAGATTCTGGAATGGTTCTGGAGGACTGGAAAATTGCAAATGTCCCTCTACTCTTTAAGAAGAGAGGGAGGCAGAAGAAATGAAATAAGGCAACACGAGTGAATCTGCAGATGCTGGAAATAAATGAAAACACAAAATACTGGCAGAACTCAGCAGGCCAGACAGCATCTATGGGAGGAGGTAGTGACGACGTTTCGGGCCGAAACCGTTCTTCATCAGGGATGCTGTCTGGCCTGCTGAGTTCTGCCAACATTTCATGTTTTCAGAAATGAAATAAGCTGGTTAGCCTGACTTCAGAAGTTGAAAAGATGTTGGAGTCCATTATTAAGGATGGGGTTTCAAGGTACTTAGAAACACATGATAATGTAGGTGAACGTCAACATGGTTTCTAAAGGGGAAACCTTGCATGACAAATCTGTTGGAATTCTTTGAGGAAATAACAGGTGGGATCGACAGAGTTGGTGGATGTTTGGATTTTCAGAAGGTTTTTGACAAGGTGCTACATATGATGCTGTTTAACAAGATAAGAGCCTATGGTATTATAGGAAAGGTACTAGATTGGATAGGTACTGCCTGGCCTGCTGAGTTCCTCCAGCATTTTGGACTGGCAGGAGGCAAAGAGTGAGAATAACGGGAACCTTTTCTGGTTGGACCACTTATTGGATGAAGGAATTAATGACTTTGTGGCCAAGTTTACAGATGATACAGATAGGTGAAGGGACAGGTAGTGTTAAGGAAGAAGAGTGTTTGCAGAAGGACTTGGATCAGGGGAATGGGCAATGAAGTGGCAGATGGAATACAGTGCAGGGAAGTGTTTGGTCATGCACTTTGGTAGAAGGAATAAAGGTGTGGACTATTTTCTAAATGAGAAGAAAATTCAAAAACCAGAGGTGCCAAGGGATGGGAGTTCTTGTGCAGGATTCCCTAAAGGTTAGCTTGCAGGTTGAGTCAGTGGTAGGGAAGGCAATGCAATATTAGCATTCATTTCTAGAATCCAAATTCTAGAATTCAGTACTATAATATAAAAGCAAGCATGTAATGCTGAAACTTTGTCAGTGGTCAGACCACGCTTGGAGTATTTTGAGTAGTTTTCAGCCCTTTATCTGAGAATAGATGTGTTGGCATTGGAGAGAGTCCAGAGGAGGTTCATGAAAATGATCCCAGGAATGTAAAGGTTAACATGTGAGAAGCATTTGATAGCTCTGGGCCTGTACTTGGTGGAGTTTGGAAGAATGGTTGGGGGCGGGGGGGGGGGGGGGTGGTTGCAGAATCTCACTGAAACCTATCGAATATTGGAAGGCTTTGATAGAGTGGTTGTGGAGAGGACGTTCCCTATATTGGGGTAGTCTAGCACCAGATGGCACAGCCTAAGAATTAAGGGACGTCTATTTAGAACAGAGATGAGGAAAATTTTCTTTAGGTAGAGGACGGTGAATCTGTGGAATTTGTTGCCCCAGATGACTGTGCGAGCCAGTTCATTGGGTATATTTAAGACGGTGGTTTATAGCTTCTTGGTTAGTCAGGGAGTCAAAGGTTGCAGGGAGAAGGCTGGAAAATGGAGTTGAGAGGGATAATAAATCAGCCATGATGGAATGGCGGAGCAAACTCTAGGCCAAATTACCTACCTAATTCTGCTCCTGTCTTGTGTTCTTGTAGCACGTCTAAATTGTTCTGCAATGCTTCAGAGGGGATGTTGCATAAGGCATTACATCATCACAACTGTTATTGAAATGGAAATTGGACCCTGGTTCAGCAGTATACAATTGAATCATGATTTGACCCAGAATTGGTTGCAAATGCGATTTACTCTGTTCTAAATTGATTTTCAATCACTTGGAAAAAAAATAGCAATATCCCTTTGCATTTCTAGCCATGTGTTTCTTGTCTGATCCCACTGAGGGGAAATGAGAGATAATTTTACAGGCAGTGATCCTATGTGCTATTTCTTAGCACAGACTCTGCGGATTAGAATTATAATAAACTGAATTTCAAGTTAATGACTGCTGTTGCTAATGTGTACATGTAGGCTATGCAGTGGATCAATGGTGTTTTAAGTGGCAGCAGATTAATCAGCCCCTAAATAGATACTTCTATACTACTTCACATACACTCCGCTGTAAAGAAACAGTGGTATCTTGTGAATCCAATTAGTTAGCTTTGTCTCAGAGATTTCTCTCCAAATATTTCACAAGCTTTATTCTCTTTTTGTGTTTTTAGGAGACTATGGAGCAGTTTTTAAAAAATAATTGTTATTAATCAAGATTTTGAAAGAGTTGATCATTGTTCTAGTTGTACTGTTGAACAATGAACTACCAATATTTTTGAATGATTTAGAGGAAAGCTCTTAGCTTTATTGCCACTAATGATGCAATTTAAGATGTTGATAATGTTTAAATCCATCTGTGGTTTCCCTGATTTCTGTAAACTCCTATAATTTTATTTTCTGGGGTAGGCCTTTTATGCCCTCCATGCTGATGGTGTGTTAATAATCAGTTGTTACACTCACTGTTTGGCTGACACAATTGTTTGCCTTCTTTGATAGAGTGGTGAAGAAAGCTTTTGATATGCTGGCCTTTATAAATCAGAGCATTGAGTATAGGAGTTCGGATGTAATGTTAAAATTGTACAAGGCATTGGTAAGGCCAAATTTGGAGTATTGTGTACAGTTCTGGTCACCGAATTATAGGAAAGATGTCAACAAAATAGAGTACAGAGGAGTTACCTGGGTTTCAGCACCTAAGTTACAGAGAAAGGTTGAACAAGTTAAGTCTTTATTTGGAGTGTAGAAGGTTGAGGGGGGACTTGATTGAGGTATTTAAAATTGAGGGGGATAGATAGAGTTGATGTAGATAGACTTTTTCCATTGAGAGTAGGGGAGATTCAAACAAGAGGACATGAGTTGAGAGTTGGGGGCAAAAGTTTAGGGGTAACAAGAGGGGGAACTTCTTTATTCAGAGAGTGGTAGCTGTGTGGAACGAGCTTCCAGTAGAAGTGGTAGAGGCAGGTTCAGTATTATCATTTAAAGTAAAATTGGATAGGTATATGGGCAGGAAAGGAATGGAGGGTTATGGGCTGAGTGCAGGTCAGTGGGATTAGGTGAGAGTAAGCGTTCGGCACGGACTAGAAGGGCTGAGATGGCCTGTTTCTGTGCTGTAATTGTTGTATGGTTATAGATGAGCTACTGCAAGGGAAGGGATAGAAGAAGGAGAGTATGAGTGATAGTGTGAAATTTCCACAAGTCCAAGCGCTAGGACAGTAACTTCAACTCTACTTTGGCTGGTGAACAGGTGTAAACCTCTACACACCCGATACTTTTCTCTTTTCTACCCCTCTGATCTCCTTCCTATTAATTTGCACCTCACTCTGCACCATGTACCCTTTTTCTTTATATCTGCTGCTCTCTGTCACTGACTCTTTGAGCATGTTTCTTATACTCTCACAAATCATCTTTCTCCTTCTCCCACTCTGTATCACTCTTTGTGCCCTTGTGTATGCTTGTCTTTGATTCTGCCATTCTCTGTACCCCTGCCATCTAGTAATGTCATCAGTTGAGTTCAGGTCAGTGGTGACTTCAGTGCCTTAAGAATGATGTGGACTACTGAAATAGTTGGGTTGTGGAGATATTAAAATGATCATATCTAAGTGTTAATCCAACAATCCATAACACTTACTGTAAGGGCGACATGATATCTTTACGGTATAGGTGACCCGGGCTCAATTCCCACCGCTGCCTGTAAGAAGTTTTGTATGTTCTCCCTGTGACTGCGTAGGTTTCCTCTGGATGCTGTAGTTTCCTTCCACAATCCAAAGATCTACTGGTTGGTAGGTTACTGGCATGCTTAGAACATTGGTTGATTGGTAGAAGGCAGTGAGTGGGGAAGAAAGGATCCCTTTCTGGCTGTCTGCCAGTAACTAGTGTTCTGCAGGGGTCAGTGTTGGGGCTGCTGCTTTCTATGCTATTTATCAGTGATTTAGATGACGGAATAGATGGTTTTGTTGCCAAGTTTGCAGATGATACAAAGATTGGTGGAGGGCCAGGTAGTGTTGAAACAGGTAGGCTGCAGAAGGACTTAGACAGATGAGGAGAATGGTAAGAAATTGGCAAATGAACTACAATGTTGGAAAATGCATGGTCATGCATTTTGGTAGTAGAAATAAATGTGCAGACTATTTTCTAAACGGGGCGAAAATACAAAAAATCTGAGATACAAAGGGACATTGGAGTCCTTGCATAGAACACCCTTAAGGTTTTCTTTCAGGTTGAGTCAGTGGTAAGGAAGGCAAATGCAATGTTAGCATTCATTTCAGAAATCTAGAATACAAGAGCAGGGATGTGATGCTGAGGCTTTATAAGGCACTGGTGAGGCCTCACCATAAGTATTGTATACAGTTTTAGGCACCTCATCTGGAGAGGGTTCAGAGGAGGTTCATAAGGATGATTCCGAGAATAAAAGGGGTTATCGTACAAAGAATGTTTGATAATTCTGAGTTCATACTCACTGGAATTTAGAAGGATGAGGGATGATATCATTGAAACCTTTAAAATGTTGAAAGACCTAGGTGGAATAGATGTGGAAAGGATGTTTCCTATGGTGGGGGAGTCTATGACAAGAGGACACAGCCTCAGGATAGAGGGGCGTCTATTTAAAACAGATGCGGAGAAATTTCTTTAGCCAGAGGATGGTGAATTTGTAACCACAGGCAGCTTTGGAAGCCAGGTTGTTGGGTGTATTTAATTAAGGTAGAATTTAATAAGTTCTTGATTGGACATGGCAAAGGTTATGGGGAGAAGGCCAGGGAGTGGGGCTGAGGAGAGGGAAAAGAGATCATCCATAATTGAATGGACAATGGTCCAAATGACCTATTTCTGCTTCTGTCTTATGTTCAATTGGTCATTGAAAATTGTCCTGTAATTGGGCTAGGGTTAAATCGGTGGTTGCTGGGCTGTGTGTCTCGAAGGGGCAGAATGGCCCATTTCACACTGTATCTCAAACGGCTTTAATTTTTGAGCAATAAAATAACACTACAATATCCTTCAGTTAAATTGGCAGCATCTCTTCATTAGTGATGTTGTACACAGTTTTCATTTAGTGCTTCAGCCCTGTTCTCTGCAAGACCTGCTTAATCCATCCCACATTTTGTTGTTATTTTACTAGAATGTCTTTCTAAGAGGCCATGAATGTTGTATTTTATTTATGATAAGAGCCAGATTTGCAATCCTAGATGACTGTAAAGGTCACTCCCAAGAAACAACTTTTATTTTAACATGTGTAATTAGATACGAATCTCTGGTGATAACAAAAGAAATTGCTGGAAGTAATCAGCAGGTGAGGTTGCTGCATCACACATTCCATTTGTTCTCACCACCTCTCCATCTCCTCCCTGAAACTTAAAGCAATGAATTTCTGACTCTCAGTTCTGCTGATGGGCCATCAACCTGAAATGTAACAAGATCTGTTTTGCATCTGCACTTTTGCTTTACGGTCTCTAATACTTTCAAGTCACATTTTAAGGCAGCGCCTTAGCCTTGCTGCTCATTTGCCAGCTACTCATTCCGCTACTTGCCACCATAAGCTGCACTGGCTGTTGTCTGAGTACGCACCCAATGTTCCATTTGCTGACCCCACGCAGGTCCACACAATATATCACCAGCTCTCCTTACCCGATATTTGCACATCTATACCCTATTATATCTGTACCCTACCCTACTATTATACAGTGAGATCTGTATCTGCTATAATTTTACCTGCTGTTGTGTCGTAAGAGACTTGTTCCCACCAGTGCCATATCTATTTTACAATGAAAAAAAAAACATGCCCACCAGTACAATTCTAGAGCTGCATTTTGACACTGGTCCAGAGATTGAGTTGGGTCATCTCTTGATTGATTATTTGGTGCCTCATCTTTGTAAGGCTTTTGGCTTTGGGCTCCTGGGGATAGGACACACAGCTGAGGAGTAGAATCCAATATTTTATGGCAATCCTCCTGTAACCCACTTCCACGCCCTTGGTATTACAGGTACTGTATCTCCTTGTAAGAAGATGTGCTTGACATTTGGACTTCTAAGCTTACAATGGGAACAACTTGTGTGGTGGGCACCATGGTAGTGTAATAGTTAGCAGGACACTATTACAGCTCAGGGCTTTGGAGTTAATTCCTATGTCGTATGTTAAGAGTCTCTGTAGGTCCTCCCCATGAAATGTGTGGATTTTCCCTGGGTGCTTCAGTTTCCTCCCACAGTCCAAAGATGTATTGGTGGGTTAATTGATCATTGTAAATTGTTCTGTGATTAGATTAGGATTAATTGGGCTTGGGGGTTGTTGGGATGGCATGGCTTGAAGGGCCTACTCCACGCTGTATCACTAGCCAGCTAAATATATACATAATAAATAAAAATATTTTTATTTGGTCCTGTTATTCCCTTATTTGGTTTCCTTTTTGTTGCTACATTCAAAAGCAAAGTACTGCAAATGTGAATACACAATATATAGGACAAAATACTGGAAACTGCATGTCAAGTAACATTTGTAAAGAGAAATGGGTTTAACATTTCATGTTGAAAACATGCTTTTGTTCAATGTTTTCTTATTTGTCGTAGTCTTCCTCTTCTGTCTTATTTTAACCCTTGTATCTTTAGTTTGGATTTTTAGCTGCATGGCATTGTTTTCCTCATAATGCAATTGTGAATGTTCACACTTTGAAAGCCTCCCATTTTTCTCATTATTTTGTTTAATTCCAATTCATTCCAGGTTGGGTCTCTTATTTAATTGACTCATCATAAGTTGAGTAGTTTTGCACCATTGATAGTGTGATCTTGTTCCCCAAAGCAATCTCCAGTTATTCCTTCAACAGTAGCAGGTTATGCTGCCTTTCTTTCCCCTGGGCCTGAAAACACATCTGTCAGTTTTCTTGTACACATTTTGTAATTCTTGGCACCCTTGACATTTACTCGATTGTAATATTGTCCACAATGCAATTATATAAATGCATAGGGTGTCGTTTAAAATACATTGAAACCTACTTAATTCACAAGGCAGGTCTGAGAAAACACTAACAGTAGACTGTGTACTACTTTTCCTCAACTTTGCAGTTCGATGGCATCCATGTAGTAAGTGGTTCACTTGATACCTCTATCCGTGTTTGGGACGTGGAGACTGGGAATTGTATTCACACGTTAACAGGACATCAGTCATTAACAAGTGGAATGGAACTGAAGGACAACACTCTAGTGTCTGGGAATGCAGATTCCACTGTAAAAATCTGGGACATCAAAACAGGACAGTGTTTACAGACATTACAAGGTGAGTATTTTTTTTTAAAAAGCATCCTTCAACCAGAAAACCTGTTTTAATTGAAAACCCTGTTTTTTAAAAAAAAAAGCTTTATTTCCATTGGCAAATCCCAAATATAGTTCTGCCTTCATTAGCACAGTTTATCTTCACATTATTTTAGGGAATTATCAGGGGAATTATCTTTGGTGTCCAAGAATTTGTACTCTATCTGCATCTCTTTACAAAAAAAAACATTATTTTGTTTTGGTGCTTGTTTAAAATTGTATACACGTTTGATTACAACAGTGACTTCAATCCAAAAATGTTTCTGAAGCATCCTTTGGCTGTGTAAAGTGCTTAAAACTGCAAGCTTTTTATCACGTTTGACTATTGAAACCATGAGAAATACAAGCTTGGATGATAAAAATAGCTCAGCAACATACACTGACAATCCATTTTGAAAATTATACTGTTTAATATCTTTTAGTTTCAAAACATTAACAATTTTCATTTGGTCTCAACTTTTGGATGCTGAAATGGAAAATGGATTGAAAGGTGCTTTACTGAACCATATGGGAGTGACGATTCTAAATTTGAGCTTTGATCTACACCAAGCCAGCAGTGGGATTACAACAATTGTTTTGTCTTCCTGGTCAGGGCCAACACAGATTGAGCAAAATGAGTTGTCGTTCATAAACCTAGTCTCTATCATGTTACTTAAAGGGATGTTGTGGAAAGCAAAATTTGGAAATGATAGGCTTAATAATTCTGTCCTGTCTGTTCCTATAGAGCAGCCATGCTCTAATGCACAAAAATCCAGTTTTACTAATCTGGTCAAATTTTAACTTTGTAAAGTATGCCAGTCCATCAACACAAGGAGGTAGTGGTGCTTGTTTCCCAGCTGTAGCCCATACTAAAATATGCTGGCTAGGGTGCAGCATTGAAACCCACATCATGGTACTGAACAGTGTACCAATAAGCAATAAGCATGACCTACACCAGCCCTCACTTGCTTCTGTGGGGTGAATCTTAGCTGAATATACCCAAGGTTCCTGCACTACAGTATACATATATAAAACAAGATTTCATGCTATGTTCCCAGTACAGCAGCACTGTTAATAATGTATCTCTGTATATGTAAAGGCCCTTTTTAGTGTGAATTCCACTGCTGCTCTCGGTCCTGAGAATGCATCCTAAGGACTTTATATATGCCAAAGAATTTTCACCCAATTCTCTGACAGGCGGATTTAACAGATGTTTTTATATTTTAAAAAATGTAGGAGATAAAGGCATCATTTCCTTGTAAGCATAAAATGCCTCTTGTTAGTTTTGTTTGGTAGGATTAATTTTTATGGTATATATGGGTTGCACTTAAATCTATCTCCACTGTGTCACTTTCTTTTCCCAAATACGTGGCCATAGATCATTCACCAATTGCTGAAAATGCTATAAAAGGAAGAGAATACAACAGACAATGAATTCAGGTGTAAATGTTTTTTTCTGGGGGGAGGGTCAGGGCATTTGGTCTGAATACCTTCCATGAAAAGCAGTATAAATTGTTGTTATTTAAGCAGGAATTAAGCTGAAGTTAAGTACATCACTGATTTAGACATTTTTAACAAAAGAGAAAACAAATCATAAAAATAACTTATTTTGTCAAAATGCCTAGCAAATGTTAGCCAATTTTCTCCCTTTGTCAATCATCCAACATATGTGGCAATTTTTAGTATCAGTGTTATAAGGTTTGTGTATTAATCACTCTCTTAATACAGAAAATTAACTTCAATCTCAATTTTCAATTGTTCATGATGTGTTGGAAGTTCATTCCTGTCACTAACATGAGATTATTTTCGGTGCGTAACTTTTTTTTAGCAATTGACTTGTTGATTTATTTTCCTTTTATTTTCCTCATTAGGGCCTAGCAAACATCAGAGCGCAGTGACATGCCTCCAATTCAACAAGAACTTTGTGGTAACTAGCTCAGATGATGGCACTGTGAAACTTTGGGACCTGAAAACAGGAGAGTTCATTCGGAATTTGGTTACACTGGAAAGTGGGGGCAGTGGAGGTGTTGTCTGGAGAATCAGAGCATCGAATACAAAGCTTGTGTGTGCAGTAGGAAGCAGAAATGGGACTGAGGAAACAAAGCTGCTTGTGCTGGACTTTGATGTGGACATGAAGTGAAGAATTCAAATAGGAATTCGTCTATCTATTAAGTCAGTGTACATCACCCTGCTGCTGGTGGGTACAGGATGTTGGCTTGGGTCAACAGGATGTCACGATGAAGACAAAGACCTATGGATCGCCGGGAAAGGGAGCAAGGGAGGACATGTTATAACTAACAGAATCTGACTTGGTCAGATGCACAAATTGTCATGTTATATCTGACTTCCCTTTGACTCTGGGCAGTTTTGTCCAGAAAGACTTGATACAAAGCCTAGTGCAATTATTATTTTTTTATTGATTATCAGCACCCAGGTCACAGCAGCAAGGCATAAAAAGTTTATTTGAAAAGTTGTTTTAAACAAGCTGCTTATCGGGCCAAGAGCTGGTTTTCTTAAAGACTTGGGTTATGTCTGCCTCAATTTGTCCTTTCAGGTTTCAACATTTGAAACCTTACTGTGAATTTTGTACAATTTTTTATATATATATTAAAAAAAATAAATATATATATATAAAAAGCCTAATGTTGCCAACAATCGGTCACAGTATTAACATGTATTTCTCTATTTATTCACCACTGCTTCCAGATTGTTTTAATGAGGGTTATATAGTTCTTCAGAGGCAAATTATCCTGAGTGATCTAAGTGCTTAAAGAACTCAGTAACTTAAGGAGTTCTTGATTATTCAAATAGGTCTTGCTAAAGTTGTCCCATCCCTGTACTGTAATCCCAGTGGCCAAATAATTTGCTGCTATGTATTCTATTGTGACATTTCACATCCAGATTCTAGTTCTAAATTTGATCTGGTATGAATAATTTTTGACTTATTAAAAAAAAGGCTATTGCCACAGAAACTTGAGCCAACTGTGCCTCAAAGAGGCTGAAAGAAAGGAGGAGATGCAAAATGGCATTGTGATTTGCTTACGAGAAGGAAATTGAGAAGAGTTAAAGTGCTATATCGGAATGTTTTTTGTTTCTGGACAATGTTGAACACATTCCTTCAGATGGGAGCTCTTTCAGCCTGTATTATAGAGAATTTTATTGTGAGGACTATAGTGGAACAGACAAAAGAAGCAACTAAGGTTACTGACATAATGCAAAAAGAACATAAAATTTAAGTGAGATGTGCATATAAATAAAAGGTGTCATTGCTTGTCAGTCTTAGTGTAAACAGTATTGAAATATCCAACTGCTACAGTTATTGCTGTGAATTACTGACAAAACAATACTGAATGTTTTGTCTTGTAACACAGCACAGGCAAAATAGCAAATTTTTGTCTCATTATTATTCAAAATCCACAACTCAACATGAACTGTGAAAGTGGTTTAACACTGTATATTAAACAACCTTGAGTTAGATGCTTTGTTTTTCTTTTTATTTTCCTGTTAATTTATAGTCTGGTTTTTAAGGCAAAAAAATCAGATTTCAGGTATTTTACTTTACAGTATGTAACTGCCTGATGTAATGGTGAAACCTAAAAGGGATTGTGTCTATGGTTTGATCCACTTAGAATTTTTATTTTCTTATAACTTAAGTGCAATAAAATGTGCTTTTTCATTTGAAATTGTTGTGCATGTTTAGTTTTCCCATTGGACTGTGTGGTTTGTGTTGAAGCCTATTTTCCTCATTAATCAGATGACATTTGCCTCACCCAGGCCTGCTGTTTTCCTTGTATTCTAGTACAGTGATCAGCGCTAAAGTCATCAGTTTTCACATGCTCATTTGATTCTTTAATGCAGTTGGATTTTTTAAAAAAAAAACAGATGTTTTTGCAGTGCCTTACTGGGATGGATGTGAGGAAAAAATAGTCAATATTATAGTTATGCCTGTTTTGGCAAAGATTGCGCAGATAGGTTTAAAAAGATGCTAGTTAAGTTTTATATAGCAAGGAACAGATAAATTGATTTTATTTTGCCAGCACCATATTTATATGGGCTTTCCTCTCCATTTTGCTGTATGTTCTATGATTGCATGGATCAGGACCTTCACAGTTCTTGCCAATATTACCTCAAGTCAACCAGTAGTGGAGATGGCTCACTGAATTCATTTAATAAACAGCAGAGGTACCTAGATCTAGCAAAGTATTAAATTTATGGTTCAGCAAATTACAGAAGTAAGTACATTGTTTTATTTAATAGGAAGGATGCAACTAGCTGTATGCCTTGAGTTTCTGTACTGGGGCTACTTTAATACATGATTTATGAGGCCCCGCCTAAGCTGCAATATTGGAATTTAACTGTAATTGGCCAGATCTTCTGACCTGTGCACCTTGCATCTTTGCTATCTCTGATTCTTGGTTTTAGTTGCATCTAGGGTCTCTTGTTTCCGTCTCATCCAATCCTAGAGTTTATGACCTTCTACTTGGCCATTTCTGTCCACCCAGTTCCAAACACCAAACTTGTCTCAGTACGGATATGCATGTCAAGCCAATTATACCTCTGGGTTGAAGCAATGGACTGCAGTGGCAGGAAAAGCTGTGGTTAGTGGTCAATACTCCACAGACATGATTTAATAATATGATTTGTGTTTCTAAAACGTTCAAATGTACTTGCATATTCCCCCAAAAATAAATATGCCCACTGAATTTACAAATTACTACTATTAGTAAAAATCCACCATTTTGTTTGTTATAACTCAGCTGCAGTTTTTGTTTGAAGTTCATTTGCAGTTTAGGTAGAATGTTTGAGGGAATAATATTTGCTGATGAGCAAATGAAGTCATCTACTAGACCCAGAGAATCAGCAAAAAGGCATGAACAATTTAATGGGATTGTGGTATACTTTATTCGTTATCCTCTTCACAACTTTTGTACCATCTTGGGAATGTAAATGAGAACACCATGTATAACAGTTTAAATTTTGTTTCCCTTTCAATTTGTTATGTGGATAATGTGTGCACAGTTTCCAGGTGAACTCCCATTTGTCAAGGCATAAAATTCTTCTTAAGGTCTTGCTCATGATTTGTTTTGCTTGTATTTTCCAGATGCATTTGAATAAAAATTTATTTGTGAGATAATGGGAATATCCCACTGTTGAATGAGTTGAGTAATTTAGTTTTGTTTTATTGGCCGAGAAGAGGTTTTTGATGTACAAAAGAATCTCCTTAGAATTGTTCAAATGATTTTGGGACTCGTGGAAATTATGGAGCATTTAAAATTGAAGTGAAACATTTTGGAATAGAAACCCCCAACCCAAAACAGCTGTTGAATTTTATAGTGTTAAGCCACCATCTTCAAAAGTATTTCGTCAGAATCTAGGATGACGTGTTTCTACACTGATTTTGTGCATTCTACAATAAAAACTGAGGACGATGCATAACTGAAAATAACCAAGAAAATGAGGTGCCTGCCACCAGTGGATAACTCAAGATTGTTTGCTTCTGTGTGTTCCTTGGATATGAGATTATCAAAATCATTTAGAATGCTGGTTCTCCACTGAGTGATTGGAGATCGGGGATTCCACTGTAGTAGGAATGTTGTAATTCTTTTCACTGAGCATTGAACACATTTTATGATCTTTTCCTATGTCCACTTTAGGAAAAAGCTTGGATCAGTGTGTGTCTTTATGAAGTCCAGTATTAATTATCTGACCAATGAATATAAAAAGCTCAGATGGCTGCAGTCAGTATGAGAGGTCATTTGTTGGTGACACGGCACAGGTTTTAAGAGCTTGGGTGCAATCATAATGATCTAGTAGGCAGTCGACAGCAGCCAATAAAAAGGGAAGTGTAAATGGAACACTATTGTGTGAGTGGACAGTGTTAGTGGTCAGGCTTAAGGGAGAACAGGGTTGGGCAAGCACAAGCAGAGGTTCTCGTAACAGCTGATGTGTTTTGAATGGGTCAGTAGTTTTCCCTGTGTGAGATGTGGGAATTTTGGGAGACTGTGCTAAGAAACTGAAGCTGCATATACTTCGGCTCATACAGGAAAATGTAAAGGTGATAGCTACAGAGAGGAAGTCACCCCTAAGTTGCAGGAGGCAGGTACCTGGGTTACTGTCAGGAGAGGGAAAGGGTATAGGTAGCTAGTGCAAAGCATCCCAGTGCCATTCACTCAATAAGCATACCACATTGATAGTAATTGATCAGCCATGATCTCAAAATGGCAGTGCAGGCTCAAAGGGCCGAATGGTCTACTTCTGCACCTATTGTCTATTGAATATTGGATGAAAATGACCAACCAAAGGGAAGCTGCAGCAACTTGATCTGTCTCTGTGGCTCAGAAAGGAACAAGAGAAGAGGAGTGCAGTAGTGAGGGGGGATTTCATAATTAGAGGAGCAGGCAGCAGTTTCTGTGGATGAGGTACTCGAGTGGCATGTTGCCTCCCAGGTGCCAGGGTCAGGGATGTCTTGGATCAGGTCCACAGCATAGTAACGTTGGAGGGTTAACAGCCAGAAATTGTGGTACATATTGGTACGAGTGAGGTAGGTAGGAAGGGGGGGGGGGGATGTCCTGAAGAGAATAAAGGTAGTTTGAACACTGAAAAGCAGGACCTCCAGGGTAGTAGTCTCTGGATTGTTGTCTATGCCAATGTGGGTAAGAATTGAATGATACGGCAGATTAATGCATAGCTGAAGAATTGGTGCAGTTGTCAGGGTTTCAGATTGCTGGATTATTGGGAGCTCTATTGGGGAAGATGTGACCTTTACAAAAAGGATGGGTTACCTGAGGGGGACCAATATCCTTGTGGGCAGGTTTGCTAGAGATGTTGGGGAGGGTTTAAATTTGGCAGGGAGATGGGGCTGAGGGTGGGCAGTTGGTATACAACCTCCTACAAGTATCTGGGAGTACAGTTAGACGAGAAGCTAGACTGGACTGCCAACACAGATGCCTTGTGCAGGAAGGCACAGAGTCGACTGTACTTCCTTAGAAGGTTGGCGTCATTCAATGTTTGTAGTGAGATGCTGAAGATGTTCTATAGGTCAGTTGTGGAGAGCGCCCTCTTCTTTGGTGGCGTGTTGGGGAGGCAGCATTAAGAAGAGGGACGCCTCACGTCTTAATAAGCTGGTAAGGAAGGCGGGCTCTGTCGTGGGCAAAGTACTGGAGAGTATAACATCGGTAGCAGAGCGAAGGGCGCTGAGTAGGCTACGGTCAATTATGGAAAACCCTGAACATCCTCTACATAGCACCATCCAGAGACAGAGAAGCAGTTTCAGCGACAGGTTGCTATCGATGCAATGCTCCTCAGACAGGATGAAGAGATCAATACTCCCCAATGCCATTCGGCTTTACAATTCAACCGCCAGGAGTAAGATATGTTAAAGTGCCGGGGTTAGGACTCAATGTATTTAAGTAAACTACTTAAGAACTTTTTAAAAGCTATTATTAATGCTTTTTGAGAGGGTGATTTTAGATGCATCTCATATTTTTACTGAGTTAAGTATTGTATGTAATTAGTTTTGCTACAATAAGTGTATGGGACATTGGAAAAAATGTTGAATTTCCCCATGGGGATGAATAAAGTATCTATCTATCTATGAGACACTGAGGAAGGACAGGCAAATGATAGGGCAAAATTGCAGTCAGTGGGATGAGCTAAAGTGTAGCACGGGGCCAGAATCAAAAAGGGTGATGAATACAGGACTGGAGTCTGCATATTTGAATACAGGCAGTTTGCGAAATAAGGTAGATGGTCATGTAGCGTAGTTAGAGATTGGCAGATATGATGTTGTGGGAATTTGAGTCATGGCTGAAAGACGATCATAGTTGGGAGCTCAACATCCAAGGATACACATTGTATTGAAAGGGTAGTCAGAAGGGGTGGCATGGCTCAGTTGGTTTAAAAAAAAATGAAGTTAAATCCTTAGAAAGAGATGACATAGAATCAGAAGGTGTAGATCTTTGTGGGTAGAGTTAAGGAACTTAAAAGGGTAAAAAGACCTTGATGGGACCCTG
The DNA here is from genome assembly GCF_048418815.1 of Hemitrygon akajei. Taxonomy (NCBI): domain Eukaryota; kingdom Metazoa; phylum Chordata; class Chondrichthyes; order Myliobatiformes; family Dasyatidae; genus Hemitrygon; species Hemitrygon akajei. The sequence continues at coordinate 76,588,699 of NC_133127.1, forward strand.
ACAGGCTTCTGAACAGTAGCTGCAAATTACATCAGGAGATAGAAAAGGAAATGTGATTGTCATGGGGGATTTCCATATGCAGGTAGATTGGGAAAATCAGATTGATGATGTGTCTCAAGAGAAGGAATTTATAGAATGCCTAAGACATGGCTTTTCAGAGTAGCTTGTGGTTGAACCCACTAGGAGAAACAGCAATTGTGTGTTATGTAATGACCCAAAATTGATTAGAGAGCTTAAAGTAAAGGAACCATTAGAAGGCAGTGATCATAATATGATAGAATTCATCCTGTAGTTTCAGAAGGAATAAAAGCATAAACTATTTTCTAAATGGAAAGAAAATTCAAAAATCAGAGGTGTAAAGGGACTATGGAATCCTTGTGCAGGATTCCCCAAAAGTTGACTTCCATGTTGAGTTGGTGGTAAGGAAGACAAATACAATGTTAGCATTCAGTTTGAAAGGACAAGAATACTTGAGTAAGGATATAATGCTGAGGCTTTATAAGGCATTAGATTGCATTTGGAGTGTTATGAGCAATTATGGGCTCTTAAGAAAAAGATTCAAAGTATGTATGCAGTATACACCCCTGAGATGTGCTGGCATTGGAGAGGGTCCAGAGGAGGTTCACAATGATGATCCTATAAATGAAATGGTTAATATGAGAAGCGTTTGATGACTCTGGGCCTGTAAACACTGGAGTTTAGAAAAATAATGGGGTATCTCATTGAAACATAAAATATTGAAAGGCCTAGATAGAGTAGATGTGGAGAGGATGATTCCTATAGTGGAGAAGTCTAGGACCAGAACACAGTCTCAGAATAGATGGACATCCATTTAGACCAAAGATGAGGAAAAATTTCTTTAGCCAGTGGGTGGTGAATCTATGGAACTGATTGTCACAGACAGCAGTGCAGGCCATGTCATTAGGTACAATTAAAGCAGAAGTTGATAGGTTTTTGATTATTGGGGCATCGAAGGTTATGGGAAGAAGGCAGGAAAATGGGGTTGAAGGGGTAATAAATCATCAATGTTGAAATGGCAGAGCAGACTTGATGGGCTGAATAGCCTGATTCTACTCGTGTCTTAGGTTATCCTCAGATCATATCTTCCTTGTCACATCAAACCTCCAATAGGAATACTCATTCCTGGACAATACTTAACATGAATCTACAATAATTAAGGATCTTTGCATATATTAATCATGAGTAATGGCCCAATTACTCATCAATCAAAAACATTTCAAATCTCATTCCAGAACCAATGTATTTTTCAGCCAATGCAGAGGAGGCATTTAAAAACTATGGATATCTCAAAGTATTTAACAGATTCTGCCAAAAGGACTGGCATGCGAATAGAATGTCACATAGCTGAGCAGTAAATAAGGTGCAATAAATTTGCCTGACAATAAATCTGGATGCATAAAATCTTTAAGGATTTTTAATCATTTTACAGAGAATGAAATAAAGATTGGGAAGTAAAGAAGTGAAATTTGACAAACCTTCTTAAAAAGCTGTTTAAAATCCATACATATAAAATAATTGTTCAGGGAAATTAGACCACGTACTAAATTAGTGTTTCATAGCTTATTCACTAATCGAGGCTAACTGACCACCTGTCTTGACCCTCTGCACTGTTAGAAGTCCCTACATCTTCACAGGAGTGGTCTAATCTGCAGGATGCTCCTTACAGCTTGTGCATCTCACAGCTTTTACATGTCCCTTTATTTGCATTCTGACTGTCTCTCTCCAGCTGTCCATATTAACCAATAAACCAAGTAGCTTCATGAATAACTTAACAGCATTGCAGCACTGGTAACATTATTCCCTTTGATCTATCTATCCTTCACCCACCCTCTCTACAGCTTAACCCCAATTTAGAGCATAAAACAGCACAGCCCAGGAATAGGCCCTTCAGCCCATAATGTGCCATACCGGTTCAATTAGTGATCCAAAGGCCAACTACTGCCTACACAATGCCAAATCCTTCCACTTTCCTCACATTCATGTGCCTAGCTAAACATCTATTAAAAGTCCCTAATTAGCTGCCTCTACCACCACCCCAAGCAGCACATTCCAGGTGCCCACTGCTCTCTGTATTTAAAAAAAAACCTGCCCCTCACATCTTTGAAATAACCCCCTCTCACTTTAAATACATGTCCTCTGATATTAGACATTTCAATTCTGGGAAAAGGATGCTGTCTGTCTACTCTATCTATGCCTCATAATCTTATAAAACTCTCAGATCTCCTCTCAGACTCCATCATTTCAGAGAAAACCAATTTTGTTCAACTTTTTATAGTACTCCAGGCAGCATCTTGGTAAACCTATTATGCACCCTCTCCAAAGTCTCAACATCCTTCCTAAGACTTTGAAATCAATGCAAGTATGCAATATGCCTTCTTAACCATCCTATCAACCTGTGTAGCCACTTTCAGGGAGCTATGAACTTGGACCCCAAGATCCCTCTGCTCATCAACACTGTTAAGATTCTTGCCCACCTATCTATATTTTCATCCAGTTCATTTATATGCATTGCAAACAGCAGAGGGTCCAGTACATATCCCAATGGAACACCACTAATCATACACCTCCAGCCAGAATAAGTCCCTTTAACCACTATCCACTGTCTTCTATGGGCAAGCCCATTCCTAAATCTGAATAACCAATTCACCATGGATCCCATGTATCGTAACATTCTGGATGAGCCTCCCGGGAGTGACCTTGTCAAATGCCTTCCTAAGACACGTTAGACAACATCCACACCTCTACCTTCATCAATCACCCTCATCGCCTTGCCAAAAAAAAACTCAATCAAGTTAGTAAGACATGACTTGCCCCACCCAAAACCATGCTGGTTCTCCCTAATCAGGCCGTGGTTTCCAAATGCTCATAAATCCTATCCCTGATTCCCCCAGTAACTTCCCTACTACTGACGTGAGACTCACTGGTGTGTAGTTTCCAGGATTATTCCTGGTTTCCGTCTTGATGACGGTTTAAGATGGTGCTGGTGAATCTCAGCAACTTCTGGCTGGTGACTAACAAAACAAGGAAAATAGCTAAGTACTTTGTTAATCACTCTTTTTCTGGTAAACGATCATCACAAACAACAGTCTGTAGCTTCCTTTAGGACTTGGAGGTAGTTCAATGTGGCAGAACCGAGGCAAGATGAGGCAGCAGGCCCATTATCAAGGGCAAGGAAGACCCGAGGTTCAATTGATTTGAGCACCAGGCCAAATCAGAAAGGTTGGGTCCAGGCCCTAAAGGCTATTGAAGCAACTGAACCCGAGTTTGAAGGACAATTTAGGTGCCTGGCTGGATTGAAAATGCGAGGGTGTCAAGGGTCGGGCTGGTTCAGCTCTGTACTACACTGAACTAAGTGTTCGTGAACAAACCTCTTTTTGAACTTCAGATCAGAATGCTATTTGCTTGCATTTTTGTTTGCATTATCTTTTTTTTCCTTTCTTCACATTGGCTGTTTAATGGCCTTTTTTTATGGTTTGTTTGGGTTCCTTTGTTTCATGTCTGCCTGTTAGCAGGCAAATCTCAAGGCTGTAGAACGTATACTGACTTTGACAATAAATGTACCTTGAATAATGAAACAGCAATAGCTACTCACCAGTTCTTTAGGATCTTGCTTGTGGCTAAAGTAGACAGAAAGATATTGATCAAGGTCCCAGCAATCTCTTTTCTTGCCTCTCAATAACCTGGGATATATCCCACCAACTTGTTTTCTTACATTGGTCCTTTTCTATTTCTTTACCTAACTTTTTCCAGATTATTACCAGATTGATGCAGAAACCTATTGTAAAGGAGATGGGGACTCACTGGATCCAGTTTCTTTGTGGTTTATGGTGATCAATCATTGCACAATCCATGGAAATCACATAGGCAGTTATTTCCATGGTGGAAGTCCATATATGACATTTTAACAGTGGAAGCCACAGAATAACAGCAACCTTACAGGCATGATAAGTGGGAATTTAAGCATTTAGAGGGCAAGGTAAATCCAAGATGAATGGAGATCCCCAACTTGGTGCAGCCTTGATTTTCCCTCTCAATAACATCTTTGGTCTGATCTGTCCTAAAATCCACTGGAGGCTGCACTGCTCTTAATTTGAAACTTCATCTGAAGTCTGCTTTCCATGTGAGACCAGGTGATCTAATTCTAAGAATCATTAAAACATATGGGCCATCTTTTAAAAAAAAGCTCCTTCATTGTATTGCATTATATACAAATTGTCTTGGGGCATTCCTGGAACAAGGAAAGCACTATATAGTCTTTCTTTCAAGCCAGAGCAAGCTCACATGTGTCATAGATAATGAGCTCTACACTGAATGAAGCCTGTTTTGTTGACTACTTGCCATAGTCATTCAGATGATTTGACTGTATGACACTATTTTACTCTTCCCAATTTATCAACAAGGCAATTTCATTTCAAGGTAATTTATATTTTCTTATGCTATTTTCTTATATTTTCTTACACTGAGTCAAATTTTAATTTCGTATCAAAATAGGCAACCCTAAGTTATTAAGAAATAAAGAATTATGCTTATTCTATTTTTGTGAAGGAAGTAAATCCTCTTTAATTTTTATATGGTTATTGCAAATGATTTTACAATGTCCTCAACAAGCTAATAAATAACAAGAAAATAATGAACCATTCACAAAATCTGTAAGAATAGGATCATTGTATAGGACATGGTGTGCCAAAAAGAAACATCTTATAACATTTTTAAAATGCAAAAACATGCAAGTTACCTTGTATTCAATTTTATTATGTTTACACACTGTTATCTTTTATTAAATCACATATTTTTTTTGTCCAGCTGCAAAGAGCAAACTTTCTGTGGTTCCAAACACTGTATATTAGTAATTGCAGAGTTCACCTGTAGGACTAAACCAAAGAAATTTCATGTTGCAGTCGTCTCCAGATACAGCTGCTTAGGCCTGGGCTAGTGACCCTCACTCTCCTCGAGCTTCCAGATATTCCTCATTCAAGTCTCAGTTGGAGTTCATGGGACATAGGGAATCGAAGTAGAATAAATCTCTCTGCAATTTAAAGGCTAATATTTACCTTCACACTACTTTCTTGCACTAACACCATATCCTTTCTGATATCTAAACTTTCAAACTCAAACACTTCCAAACTCAAGAGAAAGTAGGTTCATTCTGCTTATCAGAATCAGGTTTAATATCAGAATCAGAATCAGGTTTAATATCAGAATCAGAATCAGGTTTATTATCACCAGCATGTGACGTCAAATTTGTTCACTTAGCAGCAGCAGTTCAATGGAATACATAATCTAGCAGAGAGAGAAAAAATAAAATATAATGAATAAACAAGTAAATCAATTACATATATTGAATAGATTTTTTAAAATGTGCAAAAGCAGAAATACTGTATACTAAAAAAAGTGAGGTGGTGTCCAAAGCTTCAATGTCCATTTAGGAGTCGGATGGCAGAGGGGAAGAAGCTGTTCCTGAATCACTGAGTGTGTGCCTTCAGGCTTCTGTATCTCCTACCTGATGGTAACTGTGAGAAAAGGACATGCCCTGGGTGCTGGAGGTCCTTAACAATAGAGACTGCCTTTCTGAGACACTGCTCCGTAAAGATGTCCTGGGTACTTTGTAGGCTAGTGCCCAAGATGGAGCTAACTAGATTTACAACCTTCTGCAGCTTCTTTCAGTCCTGTGCAGTAGCCCCTCCATACCAGACAGTGACGCAGCCTGTCAGAATGCTCTCCATGGTACAACTACTGTATAGAAGTTTTTGAGTGTATCACAGGCATATGTGGTGAAATCTGTTGTCTTTGCAGCAGCAGTACAATGCAATACATAATAATAGAGAAAAAGAACTGTGAATTACAGTAAATACATATAAATTAAATAAGTAGTGCAAGAATAGAAATAAAAAAGTAGTGAGGTAGATTTCATGGGTTCAATGTCCATTCAGAAATCACATGGCAGAGGGGAAGAAGTTGTTCCTGACAGCTTAATCCCTCCTTATACAAGAAACTCATCATCTCAGGAATCACTCTGCAGTATGTTTATTCTATTACAAGTTTATTCTATCTTAATTAAGGAGAACAAACCTGTACACAATATTTTAGATACATTCAACAAGGGCTCCATATAATTGAAACAAGGTTTCTCTATTTCTGTATATAAATCTTCTTTCAATATATGCTACGTCTTCCTAACTACTGTACTTGCTGAACCTGATTGTTAACCTTATGTGATTTGTGTAAAGAGATACCCATGTCTCTGAGCATAAATGCCTTTCAATCTCTCACCACTTAAAAAATGAAATACCTTTGTATTTTTTTTCCAATCGAAGTGGATGAGCTCACATTTTTCTACACTACATATCATTGGCCAAGTTCTTGCCTGTTTATACAGCCTGTCCGTATCTGCCTGAAGCCTGTTTGTCCCCTTCAAATTCTTTCTTGTTTATTCATCAGCAAATGCTGATATACTACTTACAGTCATTGCTCTACTGGATATTGTCAGTAACTGGGGTCCCTGTGGCTTCCCAACCTGAAAATGACCCACTTATTCCTATACAGTATTCTGTTTACTGCCCACTAACCAATCCTGAATTTATGCCAGTGTATTACCTCCTCAATAACACTTGCTTTAATTTTGTTTAATCTCTTGTATGGCTTCTGTTTGAAAGTTTAAATACATTACAACAACCAGTTCATTCTTTTCCATTCTATAACCTCAAAAAAAGACTCTATCAGATATTTCAAACGTAATTTTCCCTTCATCAATCCATTATTATGTCTGCCTAGTGACTCCCTATTTACTATCATCTAGGTGCCCTGTTACTAGCTGATAGTTCTTTACTCAACTTCTCTTTTATCCCCCAGGGCAAAATGAAGATTTTTAATTTTGTAACTCTCTGTAAAGCTAATCCACCTACTTCCATTTCCCTATCCATTATATCTATTAATGGAAGGAGAAAATGGTGGAAGAAGTTTTGAATGCTCAATCCATTATTAGAATGAGCATTCAAAACATCTTCCACCATTTTCTCCTTCTTTAGTTCTTTACCCTTTACTGATATTTCATACTTGAGCTTTAACCATAAGACCATAAGACAATGGAGCAGAAGTCGGCCATTCGGCCCATTGAGTCTGCTCTGCCATTTCATTATGAGCTGATCCAATCTCCCCTTTGGTCCCATTCCCCCGCCTTCTCACCAAAACCTTTGATGCCCTGACTACTCAGATACCTATCAATCTCTGCCTTAAATACACCCAATGACTTGGCCTCCACTGCCGCCCGTGGCAACAAATTCCATAGATTCACCACCCTCTGGCTAAAAAAAATTTTTTTGCATCTCTGTTCTGAATGGGCGCCCTGCAATCCTCAGGTCATGTCCTCTCGTACTAGACTCCCCCACCATGGGAAGCAAGTTTGCCACATCCACTCTGTCCATGCCTTTCAACATTCAAAATGTTTCTACAATGTCCCCCCTCATTCTTCTAAACTCCAAGGAGTACAGTCCAAGAGCAGTCAAACGTTCCTCATATGTTAACCCTCTCATTCCCGGAATCATTCTAGTGAATCTTCTCTGAACCCTCTCCAATGTCAGCACATCCTTTCTTAAATAAGGAGCGCAAAACTGCACACAGTATTCCAAGTGAGGTCTTACCAGTGCCTTATAGAGCCTCAACATCACATCCCTGCTCCTATACTCTATTCCTCTAGAAATGAATGCCAACATTGCATTCGCCTTCTTCACCACCGACTCAACCTGGAGGTTAACCTTAAGGGTATCCTGCACGAGGACTCCCAAGTCCTGTTGCATCTCAGAACTTTGAATTCTCTCCCCATTTAAATAATAGTCTGCCCGTTTATTTCTTCTACCAAAGTGCATGACCGTACACTTTCCGACATTGTAATTCATTTGCCACTTCTTTGCCCATTCCCCCAATCTATCCAAGTCTCTCTGCAGACTCTCTGTTTCCTCAGCACTACCGGCCCCTCCACCTATCTTTGTATCATCAGCAAACTTAGCCACAAAGCCATCTATTCCATAATTCAAATCGTTGATATACAATGTAAAAAGAAGCGGCCCCAACACAGACCCCTATGGAACACCACTGGTAACCGGCAGCCAACCAGAATGGGATCCCTTTATTCCCACTCTCTGTTTCCTGCCAATCAACCAACACTCTATCCATGTATGTAACTTTCCCGTAATTCCATGGGCTCTTATCTTGTTTAGCAGCCTCATGTGTGGCACCTTGTCAAAGGCCTTCTGAAAATCCAAATGCACAACATCCACTGCATCTCCCTTGTCTAGCCTACTTGTAGTTTCCTCAAAAAATGGCACTAAGTTTGTCAGGCAGGATTTTCCTTTAAGAAAACCATGCTGAGTTCTGCCTATCTTGTCATATGCCTCCAGGTACTCCGTAACCTCATCCTTGACAACAACTTCCCAACCACCGATGTCAAGCTAACAGGTCTATAATTTCCTTTTTGCTTCCTTGCCCCCTTCTTCAATAGCAGAGTGACATTTGCAATCTTCCAGTCCTCCAGAACCAGACCAGAATCTATCAACTTTTGAAAGATCATTGCTAATGCCTCCACAGTCTCCACTGCTATTTCCTTCAGAACACGAGAGTGCATTCCATCTGGTCCAGGAGATTTATCTACCCTTAGACTATTCAGCTTCCTGAGTACTTTCTCTGTCGTAATTGTGACTGTGCATATTTCTCTTCCCTGACACTCTTGAATGTCCAGTATACTGCTGATGTCTTCCTCAGTGAAGACTGATGCAAAATACTCGTTCAGTTCCTCCGCCATCTCCTTATCTCCCATTACAATTTCTCCAGCATCATTTTCTATTGGTCCTATAGCTACTCTCTTTATATACTTGAAAAAGCTTTTAGTATCCTCTTTGATATTATTTGCTAGCTTCCTTTCATAGTTCATTTTTTCCCTCTTAATGACCTTCTTAGTTTCCTTCTGTAAACTTTTAAAAACTTCCCAATCCTCTGTCTTCCCACTAATTTTTGCTTCCTTGTATGCCCTCAGCTTTGCTCTTACTTTGGCTTTGACTTCTCTTGTCAGCCACGGTTGCATCCTTTTTCCATTCGAAAATTTCTTCTTCTTTGGAATATATCTGTCTTGGACCTTCCTCACTTCTCGCATAAACTCCAGCCACTGCTGCTCTGCCGTCCTTCCCGCTAGTGTTCCTTTCCAGTCAACTTTGGCCAGTTCCCCTCTCATGCCACTGTAATTTCCTTTACTCCACTGAAATACCGACACATCGGATTTCGGCTTCTCTTTCTCAAATTTCACAGTGAACTCAATCATGTTGTGATCACTGCCTCCTAAGGGTTCCTTCACTTCCATCTCTCTAATCACCTCTGGTTCATTACACAATACCCAATCCAGTACAGCCGATCCCCAAGTGGGCTCAACAACAAGCTGTTCTAAAAAGCCATCTTGTAGACATTCTACAAGTTCTCTCTCTTGAGATCCAGTGCTGACCTGATTTTCCCAATCCACTCGCGTGTTAAAATCCCCTACAATTATCAAACACTGCCCTTCTGGCAAGCCTTTTCTATTTCCTGTTGTAATTTGTAGTCCACATCACTGCAGCTGTTTGAAGGCCTGTAGATAACTGCCATCAGGGTCCTTTTACCCCTGCAATTTCTTAGCTCAACCCATAAAGATTCTGCACCTTCCAATCCTATGTCAACTCTTTCTAATGATTTAATATCATTTCTTACCAATAAAGCCACGCCCCCCCCTCTACCTACCTGCCTATCCTTCCGATACACCGTGTATCCTTGGACGTTCAGCTCCCAGAGACATGCATCCTTTAGCCACGTCTCAGTGATGGCCACAATATCATACCTGCCAATCTGTAACTGTACAAAATCATCCACCTTATTCCTTATGCTGTGTGCATTTAAATATAACACCTTAAGTCCAGTATTTGCTACTTTTTGCATTGATTGCACTGCAACTCATCCCAATGGCTACAAATTTGCTCTATCACCTGCCTGTCCTTCCTGACATCCTTACTGCTCACTACCTTAGATCTATTTCTGTTTTCCCTCTCCTCCGCTCCATCATTCCGGTTCCCATCCCCCTTCCAAATTAGTTTAAACCCTCCCTAACAGCTCTATTAAATCTTCCCACCAGGATATTGGTCACCCTAGGATTCAAGTGTAACCTGTCCTTTTTGTACAGGTCACATCTGCCCCAAAATAGGTCCCAATGATCCAGAAATCTGAATCCCTGCCCCCTGCTCCAATCCCTCAGCCACGCATTTATCCTTCACCTCATTCCATTCCTACTCTCACTGTCGCATGGCACAGGCAGTAATCCCAAGATTACTACCTTTGTAGTCCTTCTTCTCAACTGCCTTCCTAACTCCCCATATTCTCCTTTCAGGACCTCTTCCTTTTTCCTACCTATGTCATTGGTTCCTATATGTACCACGACCTCTGGCTCCTCACCCTTCCACTTCAGGATATCTTGGACGTGATCAGAAACATCCTGGACCCTGGCACCAGGAAGGCAAACTACCATCCCGGCTATTAACAAGGCTTTAATAACCTCATATTTTCAGTTTTTTACAGAAATGAGCAATTGTCTACTCCTTTATAGCAACTAGTGGTGAATACCGATGAAAGTTTGTAATGTGCTGGGCAGAGTGTTTCTTTTCCATATCTTTATCCACCTTCCATGTCCCTACAAGAACTCATTGAATGGAATTTTAATTTGGAGACCATTCAAGTCAAGGTGTGACTGCAAGTGCTTAACAAGAGGTCAACTTTTGCACTATACACTGTAACATTCACTCCGTGAGGGAATGTTGCCTTTTATCAAATTGGAATTGTATTATTAAAAAGGTTCAAGTTTAATATCACATCCACATTTCCCTAGCTTGCCTGTGAAACATTTTCAAGAACAGAAGAAACTTAGGTGATTGTATCCGCTAATGGCAATCTTACTGTACACACTTGGCACTCATAGCAGTCTTCTTGCCTGCTGATGAAGTAGGTTTTGCTATCAATACATGTGGAGAGATTACTTTCTACATCTTCACAATCACAACAGGTGTGTGTAACCGACCTTCTGTCATTTAGAGGTCAAAGTTCACTCTTAGACACCTAGGATGCTACTTCTGAAAGAATTGAATAAATACGGTCAGCTTGATTTGTTTCTAGCTTCATATTGTCTAGTGTTGACTGGAAGGCTAGCACACAAGCTTTCCTCTAGTCCATGGCTGAAGTTTTCAATGAGTGGAAGTGACATTATTCAATTGTAGTTTCACCTCCGTGACATATACCATTTTTTGAACATCAATATCATAAGAAGTCTTCAGTGTCTGTTCTGATTTGAAGTGTGTTCCAAAACTCCTCCAAGTTATTGCTGACTCCTTGAGCTAGTTCGTTCAGTAATGGAACCATGAAGCCTACTGGCTTGTTGGAAAAGCTCAGCTTCATCACCAATGTCCTTCAGGGCAAGACAGTTGTCTGCCCTTCCCTAATGTGTCCTGTATGTCAAACTTCTCTTTTTGTTTACTGTTCATGGGCAGTTATGGATGGCCAATATGTGCGGGTGTTTCCTGTAACTGGGTGGGAAAATGATGAGAGGACAACAGCCAGACTTCATACTTGGAAAGTGACTTAGAAGCAATTTTTTCTTAGTAGGATGTGGAAGTAATTTGTCAACAGGGAGGACAAACTGATTGGTTGGTATGTTTAAAATGATTAACAACGCCAAGGAGCAGTAACACCATGGACAAAGGCAAATCATGGTGGAAAATTTTACTTTCCATGGGAATGAATGATTTAAGAAACACATGAGAGTGACTCAATCGGGTGGGTTAGAACAAGGAGAAAACAAAATGGGAATCTTTCTATATAAACACAAGAGATTCTGCAGATGCTGGAAATCCGGAGCAACACACACAAAATGCTGGAGGAACTCAGCCGGTCGGGCGGCATCTATGGAAGTGAATAAATGGTTGATGTTTCGGGCTGAAACCCTTCATCAGAGCTGGAAAAGGAGGGGGAAGGAGGAAAGCTAGAAGGTGAAAGGTTAAGCCAGGTGGTCAAAACAGTGTGTTAAGTGGAAAAGGCAAAGGGCTGGAGAAGTAGGAATCTGATAGAGGAGAGTGGATGATGGGAGAAAGGGAAGGTGGAGGGCACCAGGGGAGATGATTGGCAAGTGAAGAGAAGAAGTAAGATACCTGAGTGAGGAAATGAAGAAGAGGGAAGGGGGAAGGGAAAAACTTACTGAAGGTTGGAGAAATTGTTGTTCATACCATCAGGTTGGAGGCTACTTAGACTGAATATGAGGTGTTGCTCCTCCAACCTGAGAGTGGCCTCATCGAGGTCACGGTTCGACATGTCAGAATGGGAATGATGATAGGAATTGAAATGGTTAGCCACCAGAAAATTCTGTTTTTTTGTGGATGGAGCTGAGGTGCTCAAACTTCAGAATCTTTCCATGTAAAGGCAATAAAGTATTAGCTGTTCTTAACATATGTGAACTATATGCCTGAGGATTTCACGTTTGATGAGATATTTATAGTCTTTGTCCTCCAGCTCTGTCAGGACATATATTTGCCCATCCCTCCTTACCTGTCCTGGCTGTTCAGCAAATGCCTCACATAAAGACTTCTTTGTATTCATTTAATACTGAGCCTTCAGTGAGAATGATTTAGGAAAATCTCAGAACCATTTGTGCAGAGCCTATTACTTTACATATTATTAGGAACCATATGCAGTAACTCATGCCTTGAAATATTTTAATACTTGCCTTTCTGGTGCAGTAGTTCTGCAAATGGACCATTAATTCATTAATTCATCAGCCAGTTCAACTCTCTCTGAAGCCAGAGGAAAACATTATGTTCTCCTTGAAGGTTCACTAGGTAAATTCGTTCTCTTCACCAAGCAACCAGGAAAATCAGTTTTCTATTAAAATATAGAATGCTACAGTCTTTTCCTGTAGAACCATTTGCCAGTATGTATATATCACTGGGGATTAAACAACCAACCTGAACTAGGCCTGGGATAGCAGTTCAAAGTTAAACCGCACCCCCCCCCACCCCCCATCTATTCATTACATTGCAGGTAAATTGCTGCTGCCTCTTACGATGGATAATGGATGAGTATTCCCGGTGCTGTATGAGCTATTAGTTGTATCCATCTGCTGGGGGTTTCGACTTTCCACGTGGCGCATTCTTCTCAGGCATCCCTAAAGGATCTAGGAGGACTTGCTGCCCCTCCATTTCTGTGAGTTCTGAAACAGCTGATGAGGCAAATGTAGGGCAGGAAGGAATTTGCTGGGTGGATGGGTGGGTAGTTTGGGAGGTGGCATACACCTTGCACTGTTTACACCAGATTTTCTACTGGCCCTGACCAATGCACTTGGCAATTCACAGTGCTAACCGGAATGGTCCTTCTCCATTAGAACAGTGATGGGCTAAGGATCCCCTGGGCACTCAGCCAGGTGGGTCTTGGAGATAATGAGAAAGGTATTCTCGGGCTCAGAAAGATATTGACCATCTGGTAAATTGGTGGAGCAATGACAGAGGAAACTTAATCATGTCAAGTGTGAAGTGATGCATTTTAGGAGGTCGAGGGTAGGAAATGACAGAGGGGGAATGAGAATGGAAGAACAGAGGTTCTTTGGTGTACGAGTCCAGAGGTCCTGAGGTGGCTCATAGAGAGATGGAGCAGTAAAGAGTAAAGAAGATAGCCAGGATGCTAAACCTCATTAGCTTGGGCATAGAACATAAGAGCAGGGAAGCTGTGGTACTAAAAACAAGCTGTTGGAGCAACTCTGCAGGTCAGGCAGCATCTGTGGAGGTGGAGGCAGAGGCAGGAAGAGATGTAAGGGTTAGAGGGAAGACTATTGGGGTATGTTAAAGTTGGAAAGACCTTGAAGGTGAAGAGGTTCATGGGCAGGGGATCAAGACAAATGAAATTAGGGGTGGGCAGGAAAGATGAAGGAGGCAGTGAGCAAGATCATCTGAGCCTACAAGTGTTTGTATGCACCCTGACAGGTAGGGGTGTGTGTGTGTGTGCACGCGCGTGTGCGTGCGTGTGTGCGTGTGTGTATGTGTGCGTGTGTTGTGTGTGTGTGCGCGTGTGCATGTGTGTGTGTGCGTGGGTGTGTGTGCGTGTGTGTATGTGTGCGTGTGTTGTGTGTGTGCGTATATGCATGTGTGTGTGTGTGCGCGCGTGTGCATGTGCGTGTATGTGTGCGTGCGTGTGCGTGCATGTGTGTGTGTGTGTGTGTGTGTGTTTAATGTCCACACAACATAGCTTGATCTCCAATTGTCTCAGACCTCCTTGCTACAGCACGGATATCTCCTCTGTCAAGTTGACTGGGATCCATTGTGCAATAGCCATTCAATTTAAAATAAATCATGTGCAGGAAACTTCCACTTCTCAGTACGGTTTGGAACTTGAAACGTTAGGGCACTCATGAGAAAACCCAACAATGGCAGACTTGAACAGCTGTTCAAGTTTGTTGGCATAGTTGGGGATCTCAGATACTGAAGATAATGAACACAACGAATAAGGCAGTAACTACAAGTTCTTCTGGAAGGGCAAAGGGGATCAATCGATTTGCCTCCAAACCTGCAAGCTATGGGTGAAGCTGAAGAGGATTTCAATCTTGACCTGGAAAAGACTCTGTCCCACACCTCTCTTACAATATGTTTCTAAACTGCAACCACCTCAAGGTTGCTGCCTTAAATCTATGCCTCTGGTTATAGATATCCTTGTTCTTGGGTAAACATTTACTCCTAGAAGGTCAAGAAATATCCAAGGTAAGCTGACTAAATGGATCCAAAGTTTGCTTAGTGGTAGGAAGCAGAGGGTAAAGGTGGAAGAATGATTTTCTGATTGGAGCCAATGACCATTACATCAAGCAACGCAGGAGACAACAGGTCTTCTCTTCCAGATGAGCTCTCTGCTTGCTTTCACCATCAAAACATGGAGGATCCATCACAAATGGTGTTGAAGCATATCAGTTTCTGTCTGAATGGCAACTTGGATCCTCTTCAATTGGTCTACCGAAGCAACAGATCTACAGCCGATGCTATCTCGTTGGCTATTCATACAACCCTGGAACACCTGGACAGCAAAGGTGCGTACATCAGGATGCTCTTTATCAATTACATCTCAGCATTTAACACCATCATCCCCTCAAAACTAATCAGTAATCTCCAAGACCTGGGCCTCAATACCCCCTTGTGCAATTGGATCCTGGATTTCCTCACGTAGACCACAGTCAGTCTAGATTGGGAAAAACATCTCGTCCCCAAGTTCTATCAGCACAGAAGCACCGCTGGGTGGGTACTTAGCCCCCTGCTCTACTTGCTTTACACATGACAGTGTGGCTACATACAGCTCCAACACCATATACAAGTTTGCTGATGACACCACCATTGTGGGCTTTAACAAAGGTGGTGATGAAACAGCGTACAGGAGGAAGATTGAAAATTTAGCTGAGCAGTGTAGTAACAACAACCTCTCAGTCAATGTCAATAAGACCAAGGACCTGATCGTAGACTTCAGGAGAGGGAAATCAGAGGTCCGTGTGGCAGTAATCATTGGAGGATCAGAGGTGGAGAGGGTCAGTAACTTTAAATTTCTCTGTGTCACTATCTCAGAAGACCTGTCCTGGACCTATCATATAAACATAATTATGAAGAAAGCACGACGGCACCTCTACTTCCTCAGGAGTCTACAGAGATTCCGTGTGTCATCAAAAACCTTGGAAATCTTCTATAGGTGTGTGCTGACCGGCTGCATTACGGCCTGGTATGGGAACACCAATGCCATTGAGTGGAAAATCCCACAAAAGTTAATGGATTCGGCCAAGTACATCACAGGTAAAACCTCCCAACCATTGAGTACATCTACATGAAATGTTGCCGTAGAAAAGCAGCATCCATCATCAAAGATCCTCAGCACCCAGGCCATGCTCTTTTCTCACTGCTGCCATCAGGTAGAGTATACAAGTGCTTCAGGACTCACACTACAAGGATCAAGAACAGTTACTATCCCTCAGCCATCGGGCTCTTGAACAATAGGGGATAGTTACACTCATTTAAGGACTCTTTTATCTTATTTCACGCCGTTATTTATTGTGATTTATTTATATCTGTATTTGCACAGTGATCCTGTTTACAGTTACTGTTCTACAGATTTGCTAAGTGTGCCCGCAGAAAAAGAATCTCAGGGTTGTATGTGGTGACATGTATGTAATCTGATTATAAATTTTACTTTGAACAAACTCCCACAGCTTCCGATGATCCTTTGATTTCGGTCTCTGAAGCCAACATGCGAAAAGCATTGGGCCCAGGCGGTATACCCGGCCAAGTACTAAAGACCCGGGCAGATCCACTGGCTGGAGTGCTCACTGAAGTCTTTAACCTCTTGCTTTGGCAGTATGAAGCACCCACTTGCTTCTAGCAGGCTTCAATTATACCGGTGCCCAAGGAGAGAGTGATGATCTGCCTCAATGACTATCTCCCAGTAGTACTTACATCAACAGTGATTAAATGTTTTGAGAGGCTGGTGATGAAACATATCAACTCCTGTCTGAGAAGCGACTTAGATGCAGTCCAATTTGCCTATCAGAGTAACAGGTCCACAGCAGATGCTGTCTCATTGGCTCTTCACTCAACCCTGGAACATCTGGACAGCAAAGAAACACTCAGCAGGATGCTCTAGTTGGGTGATCTTTCATTGATTCTGTTATGATTGGTGTTTTATAGATGCCCGCAAGAAAATGAATCTCAGCGTTGGGGTAACTTGTGATGTATATATACTTTGATAATAAAATGTATTTTAAATGTAGAACTTTCAGCAATGGTGTATCACAGAGATCACTTCTGGGACCTTTGTAAATTGTAGTATGCAGTGTTACGGATTCAGCAACAATAAATATATCGGTGAGGCAGGGTTTCTTATAACAAATAAAACATTTATTAAACACTGAAAAACAAACCCCCAAAAGTAAACAAGCCACTAACGTAACCGGAAATCAGCTGCTGTGCGGCAGCTTAAACAGTTCTTAAAGCGATGTTGCAAATACAGTTCTTCAAAGTAGTACTGCAAAAGTTCAAAATGCTTACAGTCCATTAAAGGAGAGACTTTTTAGACTACTTAAATTCTCTTTCACGTTGTGTTGTTGCGGTTCCCAGTCAAACTATACTTTTCCCGGAGAATTTACGAAGATGAAAATGAAACGGCTTAAAGGCACTGATCTTTCCTTTACAAAACTGAACCCAACCCTTTCTGCTATTATTCGCAGGTGTTACCACGGGGACAGCCAACAAATTCCTTCCGAATGCGGATCAAACAAGGTCGAACCTGTTTCACCGTCAAAATCGACTTTCCTCGATCTTTTAACTCCCGAACTCCGATCTTCACTCTCCACTGATTTTTAACTGGCAGTGTTATAAAGAAACTGCCGGCAATGACCTTTTAAACTTTAGGCAGAAAATAAAACTCCATCTTTCAACCAAACTGCGTCATAATATTGGACCATGCAGTGGCATGGAGTCAAAATGGCAAATCCAGTCATGAACTGCCCCTCCTCACAGGGAAGGATCCTCCTTTTATACCCTGTAAAAAAGACCTGTCAAATGACCTCTACTGGCGGGAAAATGACGTCACTCCACCATCACAAGACCACTACCTTAAGTCCAGTATAGCTTCAACACCACTGTCACGTGACAAGTACAAGATACCCACGGGTACGTAACAGTAGTAATAACTTAATAATAATAATAAGTACTTTATTGATCCCAAGAAGGAGATTATTTCATTACAGCAGGAATATTTAAAACCACATTTAGCGATAACAATAAACATGGTAATAACTAATAATAAAGTACAAATTAGTAATATACACAATAATAATTTACCAGCGTGCAATAATGTGCAATGTACAAAATAATAAAACAGAGAGTATTGTACTATGATGCGTTTTCTCCTGCTGCACAGAGATGAACTGTTGTATATGTTTATTACATTTGGTGGGAAAGGTTTTCTGTAATGGTCCTTGTGACAGCAGATCTGAATGAGTCTGTTCGAAAAGGTGCTCTGCTGGTTATTCAGTAAGTCATGGAGAGGGTGTGTCTGATTGTCCATAATGGATAACAGTTTGTTTAATAACCACCTCTCCAACACTGACTCAAAAGAGTCTGGGTTGTAGCCAAGGATGATCCAGCCTTTTGGGAGAACTTATTTAGTCTTCTTACACTGAATCTGTTCCCCTAACATAAAGCCACAAAGAAGACTGCGCTCGCTACAACAGACTGGTAAAAGATCTCCAACATCCTGCTGCACACATTGCAGGATGTCAGCTTCCTTAGAAAGTAGAATCTGTTCATCCCCTTCTTGTAAACAGCCCTGGTGTTGGTTTTCCAGTCAAGTCTATAGTCAAGGTGAACACCCAAGTACTTGTACTCCGATTATGACTTAAATGTGAATGTCGGAGGTATGATTAGTAAATTTGTAGATGACACAAGAATTAGTGATGTTGTTTATAGAAGATTGTCTAAGGCTACAGCACAGTATAGATCGGGTGGAAAGTGGGGCAAAACACTGACAGATAGAACTTAATCACAATAAATATGAAGTGGTACAGTTTGGAAAATCAAATAGGGTAGGCCATACACAGTAAATAGCGGGGCACTAAGGAAAGCTGACAAACAAGAAGACCTGTGGGCTCTAGTCCATAGTTTCTAAGGAGGCATCACAGGTAGATAGGTGGTGAAGAAGATATTCATAGGTTGGTGCACAGAAAATAAAAGCTGGGACATTATGTTGCAACTTTACAAAGCTCTAGTTAAGCTGCACTTGAAATAACGTATGCTTTTCTGGTTGCCATACTATAGGAAAGTTGTGGTTCTTCTGCAGTGGCTACAAAGGCCCTGGGTGGGAGGACTTCAGCTATAAAGAGAGATTAAGTAGGCTGGGTTTGTTTTTTCTGGGTTAGGGTGACCTAATATAGGTATATAAAATTATCAGGCTTATAGATAAGGTGGTCAGAATATTTTTCCTGTGGCAGGAGTATCAAAATCGGAATGACATAGTTTTAAATTGAGGAGTTTAAAGGGGATTAATGGGGATAACCTTTTGTTCCACAGAGTGGTTGAAACTAGTTACTAGATGAGGCGGTAGAATTGGATATATTCTATACATTTAAGAGACTCTTAGAGAGGCACTAAAATAAGCAAGGTGTTCAAGGATAAGGTCCTAGTGCAGGCAAATTAACGTGGAAGGGCAAAGATGTTCAGCATGTATATGGTGAGCTGAAGGACCTGTTTTTGTGCTGTGTGAGATTATGACTCTACCACTTTAAATATTTACTTGGCTATAAGGATTCTCACACAATACAGGTTTTTTTTTACTGAACATTATCCCTTTGCTAACATGGGCAAAGTTGTGCCTTTAATTAGCAAGTTATTTCAGTGTGGAAAACATTCCAGCTAATCCTAAATTGTTTTCATTTTACATCAATCCATCTGCTTTGAATTGAATATTCCTAAATGTGCTGTGGCTATTGGACACTCAACAAGGGGGATTCACCACATAGTCTCAATATATCCCCATAATATTAATGGAGCCTGTTTCCATGTGTATTGAGCCTGGTTTTGTAATGAACAAACAAGCTGGAGGAACTCAGCAGGTCGGGCAGCATCCGTTGAAATGAGCAGTCAATGTTTCGGGCCGAGACCCTTCGTCAGGACTGAAGAAGGAGGGGGCAGGAGCCCTTTAAAGAAGGTGGGGGGAGGGTGGGTGCCAGGTGAAAAACCAATCAGAGGAAAGATCAAGGGTGGGGGAGGGGAAGCAGGGAGGGGAAAGGCCGGAGAGGTGAGGAAGGAATGAAAGGGGAAAGCACTATGGGTAGTAGAAGAAGGCAGAATCATGAGAGAGGTGATAGGCAGCTAGAAGAGGAGGCAGATGTCCATACATGGCCTCCTCTACTGCCATGATGAGGCCAAACTCAGGTTGGAGGAGCAACATCTCATATACCATCTGGGTAGCCTCCAGCCCCTTGGTATGAACATTGAATCTCCAACTTCCAGTAATTCCCTCCCTCTCCCTTCCCCATCCCACTTTCACTCTGCCTCCTCTTCTAGCTGCCTATCACCTCTCTTTATTGACAGTAAACTGGACTGGTCAAAGAACACTGAGGCTGTCTATAAGAAGGGTCAGAGCTGTCTCTACTTCCTGAGGAGACTGAGGTCCTTTAACATCTGCCGGACGATGATGAGGATGTTCTATGAGGCTGTGGTGGCCAGTGCTATCATGTTTGCTGTTGTGTGCTGGGGCAGCAGGCTGAGGGTAGCAGACACCAACAGAATCAACAAACACATTCGTAAGGCCAATGATGTTGTTGGGGTGGAACTGGACTCTTTGACGGTGGTGTCTGAAAAGAGGATGCTGTCCAAGTTGCATGCCATCTTGGACAATGTCTCCCATCCACTCCATAATGTACTGGTTAGGCACAGGAGTACATTCAGCCAGAGACTCATTCCACTGAGATGCAACACTGAGCGTCATAGGAAGTCATTCCTGCCTGTGGCCATCAAACTTTACAACTCCTCCCTCGGAGTGTCAGACACTCTAAGCCAATAGGCTGGTCCTGGACTTATTTCCACTTGGCACGACTAACTCATTATTATTTAATTATTTCTGGTTTTATTTTGCTATATTTCCACTCTATTCTTGGTTGGTGCAACTGTAACGAAACCCAGTTTCCCTCGGGATCAATAAAGTATGTCTGTCTGTCTGTCTCTCATGATTCTGCCTTCTTCTATTACCCATAGTACTTTCCCCTTACATTCCTTTTTCACCTCTCCAGCCTATCCCCTCCCTGCTTCCCCTCCCCCACCCCTTGATCTTTCCTCTGATTGGTTTTTCACCTGGCACCTTCCACCCTCCCTCCACCTTACTTATAGGGCCCCTGCCCCCTCCTTCTTCAGTCCTGACGAAGGGTCTCAGCCCGAAACGTTGACTGCTCATTTCAACGGATGCTGCCCAACCTGCTGAGTTCATCCAGCTTTTTTGTACATGTTGATTTCACCACAGCATCTGCAGTGTACTTTGTGTTTACTGGTTTTGTGATATGGCTATAATCTCACCTTTTACAGCAACAAGCTTCCCTCCACTCAGTCTCGGCTCAGTGCCTTTAAATCAGGTTTCATAAAAGAGATTGAAAGGGCAAACTGTTTAGGACTGCTCCTCTCATTCAGGGCAGCAAACATGTAACTATTTCCACGTTGTCCTTTTAAATACATAGAGTTCTGAGGAAAAGGTGTGACTCCTATAAACATTCTGGGTTGTTTGATTTCATTCCTACATTGATTATTTAGATTTAACATAAATAACTTTCAGTAAAGGATCAGCAGACGAAACCGAGCATCAAAATAAGCAGAAAATTAATGCTGTGGATTTTACACGATATAATGTTGACCAGTTAATAAATATTGGCTCTAAATGCTTCTAACAGTGGGTGACTGCTGCCATGGTCAATATCAGAGCTCGTTCATCTCAAGCTCAGCTTTCATTCAACAGCAATAAGTCAAGGCAAGTCTGCACATAAAAATTACAATTCACTGTAATCTGGAGTGTACTAATAGGAAAACATCTCCAAAAGCTCTCAGCATTTCAAACAGACAGTCTGCATCTAAGTAATTATTAGAACCAAGGCATTCATTTTACCTTAGGTCCTGGCCTGGATATCTGCCAAAGCACAGGATAAGTACACACCTTTGAGCAGATTATTATAGTTTTCACTTTTAGCACATTTTTCTTTGCCGTCGTGCATCTTATACAGTAACAGTATCTGACTACAATCTGTCCTGCTAGGTTCTTAATTGAACAGGATTCAATTAGTTCATTGGCTGGAAATATTGGACAAAGCACAAACAGGATATCATTACCATTTTATTTTGAGTCTAGAGTTTCCTCTAAATATAATTGCCATATTTTGTTTACTTGGTGGTGCAAAAACTTTTATCTCCCATTGAGGAGGAATGTTGAGTCAAGGATTCAACACTTTACTGATGAACTGCCTGGTGTGTTGTCCCACTTGGTGCACTTTGCCCATCTTGTGGTGGCTTTGCCTACGTTTACTTGGAATTTGCAGGGCAATTTTCCTGCCCGCCCTTGCTTATGGAGAGAAGTTGCCACAGAGCTTGAGACGAGTGTGTCTGAGTGAATGCCACTCACAGTCTGGCAGCAGACTCCAGCTCCCCAGCCAGATCCAGTGCCAGGGCTACTTGTCACTCAAACCCGCTCGAAACAATTGGACTGTTTCTGCAGATTTTGACCCAACTGATAGAATTGACGGCAATAGCCAAGTGTGTGTCACAGCAAAGCAGGGAAACTCCTGACATGTTTGCCATGGGCCAGCATAACATTTCCTGTTGGGAGTAAACAAAACCGAGTCAGCGAATGAGAGATGGGGTATTCCTGCAAGGAATAAAGAACTAAGAATGTCCAAGAATAATGAGGTATGCCATACGTTGTGCCAGGATTCAGCATGGCTTCACTAATTGCTTCACAGCACATTTATCAGCAGAAATTTGTTTTTGTTCCTGTTATTAGACCTTAAGACATAGGGACAGAATTAGGCTATGTGACCCATCGAGTCTGCTCCGCCATTCCACCATGGCTGATCTATTATCTCTTTCTACCCCTTTTTCCTGCTTTCTCCCAATAACCTTTGATGCCCTTGCTAATCAATAAATCAATCAAACTCCACTTTAAATACGCTCAATGAATTGACCTGCACAACTATCTGTGGCAATGAATTCCACAAACTCACTACCCTCTGGCTAAAGAACTTCCTCCCCATCTCCGTTCTAAATGGCATCCCTCTACTCTGAGGCTGGGCCTTCTGGTCCTAAACTCACCCGCAATAGGAAACATCTTCTCCTCATCCACTCTGTCTAGACTTTCAATTTTCGATAGGTTTCAATGAGATCCCCCTTTATTCTTCTAAACTCCAGTGAGTACACGCCCAGAATAATCAAACACTCCTCATACAGTAACTCTTTCATTCCCAGAATCTGTCTCGTGATCCTCCTATGGAACTTCTCCAATGCCAGCACATCTTTTCTTAGATAAGGGTCCTAAGAGTGCGGTCTGACTGATGCCTTATAAAGCCTCAACATTACATCCTTGCTCTTATATTCTAGTCCACTTGAAATGAACGCTAACATTTCATTTACCTTCCATACCAGTGACTCAACCTGCAAATTAACCTTTAGGAATTCCTGCACAAGGGCTCCCACGTCCCTTTGCACCTCTGATTTTTGAATTTTCTCCCTGTTTAGAAAATATTCCTTCTATCCAAGTGCATGAGCACACACTTCCACACATTATATTCAATCTGCTACTTCTTTGCCCATTCTCCCAAAGCACAAAATCCTTCTGCAGACTCCCTACTTCCTCCTATCATTGTTTTATCACTACCACCTATCACTGTAGTGTCTACAAACTTGGCCACAAAGCCATCAGTTTCATCATCCAAATCATTGACATGTAACGTGAAAAGAAGTGGTCCCAGCACCAGCCCCTGCTGACCACCACTACTCACTGGCAGCCAACCAGAAAAGGCTCCTTTTATTCCTACTCTTTGCCTCCATCAGTCAGCCAATCTTCTATCCATGGTAGTATCTTTCCTACAATACCGTGGGTTCTTATCTTGTTAAACAGCCTAATGTGCTGCACCTTGTTCAAGGCCTGAAGATACAAGTAAACAACATTGAATGACTCTCCTTAGTTTATTCTACCTGTTGTTTCCTCAAAGAATTCCAAAAAACCTGTCAGGCAAGATTTCCCCTTAATGAAACCATGCTGTAGGTTGAATTCTATGATACTATCATCACTATCTCCTAAGTATTCCTTTACTTTAAACTTCCTAATCAAATCTGGTTCATTACACACCACCTACTCCAGAACTGCCCTTCCTCTAGTGAGTTTAACCACAAGCTGCTCTAAAAAGCCACCTTGTAGGCATTCTACAAATTTCCTCTCCTGGGATCCAGCAGCAAGCTGATTTTCCCAGTCTACCTGCCGATTGAAATCCTCATGACAATCGCAACATGCCTTTTCTATCTGCCATTGTAATTTGTGCCCCACATCCTGGCCACTGTTCGGAGGCCTGTATATACCTCCCATCAGGGTCTTTTTACCTTTTCGGGTTTTTTTTAACTCTACCTAGAAGAACTCTACATCGTCCAATCCTATATCACCGCTTTCTAAGGATTTAATACCCCTTCTGCCTAACTGTCTGTCCTTTCGATACAATGTATATCCTTGGAGGTTAAGATCCCTATTATGATCTTCTTTCAGCCATGTCTTAGTGATGCCCACTACGTCTTTCCTGCCAACTCTAACTATGCTTCACGATCACCTTCTTTATTCCGTACGCTGTGTGCATTCAAGTATAACACCTTCAGTCCTGTATTCATCACACTTTTTGATTTTTCCCTGCATATTACACTTCAGCTCGTCCCACTGATTGCAGCTTTGCCCTATCATCGGTCTCTCCTTCCTCACAGTCTCACTGCTCACTGCCTTGAGTTGTATACCAACTGCCCCATCCTTAGCCCTATCACTCTGGTTCTCATCCCCCTGCCTAATTAGTTTAAACCCTCCCCAACAGCTCTATCAAACCTGCCCACAAAGTTATTGGTCCTCCTCAAGTTCAGGTGCAACTCATCCTTTTTGGACAGGTTATGCCTTCCCCAGAAGATATCCCAATGATGCAGAAATCTGAAACTCTTCCCCCACACCATTTCTTCAGCTGTGCATTCATCTGTGAAATCCTGTTCTTACCCTCATTGGCATGTGACACAGGGAGCATCCTAGAGATTACCCCCCTGGAGGTTCTGTTTTTCAGCTTTCTACCCAACTCCCCATATTCTCTCTTCAGGACCCCTCCCTTTTGCTACCCATGTCAATGGTACCAATAAGTGCCACAACTTCTAGCTACTCACCCTCTCCCTCTAGAATGCTGTGACATGAGACATCCCTGACCCTGGCATCTGGGAGGAAACATATCATCTGGTATCTCTTTCACGTCCACAGAATCTCCTGTCTGTTCCTCTTTCTATGGAATCCCCTATCACTACCGCACTCCTCTTCTCCCTCCTTCCCTTCTGAGCCACAGAGCCAGACTCAGTACAAGAGATCCAATCTCTGTGGCTTCCCCCAGTAAGTTGTTACCCCCCCCCAAAGTATCCAAAGTGGTATACGTATTATTGAGGGGAATGGCCACAGGGGCTGCCTATTCTCTAACCCTCTCCTGACAGTCACCCAGGTACCTGCCTTGTGTAACTCAGGGGTGACTCCGTCCCTGTAGCTCCTATCTATCACTTCCTCATTCTCACATACGAGCTGAAGGTTATCGAGCTGTAACTCCAGGTCCTTGACACGGTCACGAAGGAACTGCTGCTCAGTACACTTCATACAGATCTGGTTATCCGGGAGACTGGAGGATCCCACATCTCACACAGGGAACACACCATTCTTAGTGAACTATCTATGTACTCATAGACGAAGACAGTGAACAATAACTTACTAGAACTTTATTTAGAGCCTCTACCCGTGCCTGCCCAGGCTTCCCACTCCAGCAATAGCTGCCCCACTTACCCGTCCCTTCTTTTTATTGGCTCAAGTAAGACTCACTCCTGATGAGAGTTGTTCTTTTCAAATAGCTACCACTCTGCAATGATGTCTCTCTCCCACTCGCTACTTCAAATTATTTGTTTGCGCACGGACTGTTTGATCTGCTTCCGTCTGGTAGGCGCTTCAGATCCCTCCAGACTAAGACTAATAGGCATTGGAGAAGTTTTTTCCCTACTGCGGTCACTTTGCTGAACAGTTAACTGCCGGTTAACTGTCGGCTAACTATTACTTGGATTGCACTACCTGTATGTATAATCTATATTTTCATTTATATTTATCATTATTATTGTTATGAGCAGAGAGACAACATCTGCCGGAAGTAAATTCCTTGTATGTGCATAGGTACTTGGCGATTAAAGTCTGATTCTGAT
Organism: Hemitrygon akajei; assembly: GCF_048418815.1. NCBI lineage: Eukaryota > Metazoa > Chordata > Chondrichthyes > Myliobatiformes > Dasyatidae > Hemitrygon > Hemitrygon akajei. Next base: position 76,614,783 of record NC_133127.1, read on the forward strand.
TCTGATTCTGATTTGTTTGAGAATGTCCTAAACGCTGAGGAGGAGAACCCAGGCTGCTATAATTTCTCCTGAAATTCCATGCAGTCTACAGATGACTTGTGTAACGTTCCAGTTTAAGTGCCTTTTCCCATTCCATATGAAGGAAGGGAATTAACTTCCCAAGATTGCCGTGAAGTTTCCAAGAAATACACTTTGATCTCTCAGGGAAGTGTGCTTAGATCACAAGGAAAAGAAAATAATGGCAATTAAGTCTTCAATCAAAATTTGTTCCACCCTTTTTCTTGTTGGCTTATAAAAATGGTGGTGAAGGATTATCATCTCTCCCCTGCTGAATTTAATTGATTGCTTGATTGATTTGTTTTCACGTATGAAAGGGAATTAAAAAGGCAGAGAGAAGTTATTTCCGCTGTTTGGTCTGGGATCAGAGGTCAAAGTCTAAACACTGTAAGCAGGCCTTACAGGAATGGTTAGGGTGAAAAATTGAAACTCACTTCTGCGAATAGTGATTGACCCAATGTCAGTTGCTAACTGAAGTCTGAGATCGGAGATTTTTTGCAAACTAACGTAAGGGAGGGAATTAGTACCCTGCTTCAAAACCTGGGCCAAAAATAGAATCTGTGGAGGAACCATGCTAATTTTACCAGGGGGACATGGACATACTTGCACAATATCCCATGATGGTTGAACCTTTTCCTAACTGGGACTATCGTTGCAAGTAGTGCAGCAAAGCAGACTGAACAAATACTAAGTGAGCTGCACAGAGTTGGGGGTAGCCCCCATTCCTCTGAAGTACGGTAGGAAGTTGTTCAACATCTGGCATGAAGATCAAAGAGGTTGAGGCCCTCTTTGATAATAAGTGGAAGATCACCTGCAAAGAACACGCAGCATTGGGAGAAGTGTGTTAGTCTGAACCGAAAAGTGGGTGTTGCAGAGACAGCAACCAGTCAAAATAAATGGGTCTCTTTCAGACTAAGAGGATGTCCCCGAGGTTCCGGACCCTCAGTTATTTATATTTATACTCATGGTCTGGAGAAAGAGCCGGAGTATAAGGTGTCCAACTGTTCCAAAAACATGAAAGTAGGTGTGAGTCATGTTGCGGTGATGATATTTGGACTCTGCAAAGGATGTAGTCATGTTGGGTGAGTGGGTAAATGGAGTTCAATGTGGGAACACGTGAGGCCATGAACAGAGGGAACTAAAGGGAGGCTGTTGACAATAGCTGAAAGATTAAGGATACGTATGGTACAAGGTGACCTAAGTGTTCTTGTGCACAAATCACAAAGATACTTGGCAGAGGCAGTAAGTGTTGGGGAAGGCAAATGCACGCTGGCCTTTATTGCAAGAGGATTAGAATTAGAGAATAGAGAAGTACTGCTACAATTGTACAGGGTTCTAGTGAGGTCATACTTGGAGTCTGGTGTACAGTTCCGGACCTTTTATTTAAGAAAGGAAGTACTGGTTTATTGACATTGGAGACAGTCCAAAGGGGAGTTACTTGGCTAATTGCTGGGCTGAAAGGTTTTCCTGTCATGAGCAGCTAAAGAAGTTATATTGACATTCTGGAACGTGAGATGATCTTTTCAAAATTGTATGATCCTGCAGAGGAATGCAGAGTAGATGTTGAGATACTTGCACGTGTCAGGGAATCTTGAACAAAGTACAAAACTGGGGCCAGTCATTTGAAACTGAGGTCCTCAGGACTTTCCTGTACAGGATGGTGAATCTCAAGGATATTCTGCTTCAGACAGTTGTGGAATTTGGATCATTGGAGGCATTCAAAGAGGTAGTAGACAAAGTTTTCAAAGATCAGGGAATTGAGGACTTGGGAAACCAGCACAGGCCTACACGGGCAAGCACCTCTCAGTCTCCGCCCAGCTAACAGGAGCCACCTTCCACTCATTGCCAACTCATCACCTGCAGCCTATTTAAACCCAGCTTTCATCCACAGTTCTTGTTCACTCACTGAATCAGGCATCCTCAACTGGTTGCTCCTCGCCTTCAGTAACCTTATCACCTAGTCATGTCAAGTATCTGTCTCTCATGTTCTGTGGCCCATCTTGGCTTGTTATTTTGTAGTTTATTATTAAAGTAGTTGCTCACCACTAAATCATCTCTGCTGCTCTGTTTGGGTTAGGCCTGTTCTACAGTTCTTGACAAGAAGATGAGGACTGGGGCTGCTTGAATGGTAGGACAAACTAGAAAAGACCCATTCCTTTTCATATTTTCCTATGCTCTAAAATAACGGGAAATCTGACCCATGAGCACCCACACACCCACTGTTGCCCGCCATCACTAGACCTACTATAGTCTTGTAATGACTCTCCAATTAACCATCCTCAGATGGACCTTCTTTCCTAGATGAGGCCACCTTGTTTCTCACATATTCAGTGCTGTAACACGTATGTCCAACCTGCAGCTCCAAACACATCTCTGTCACTAACACAGAAGCCGTGATTCAACGTTGTATCATGCACTGTGTGTGTTAGAAGGTTCCAACCACGTTTACCGATCAATTTTTTCACCAGTTCAATTCCATAATCCATAAATAAATGCATGGACAATGCAAATGGGTTTTGAGTCCATGATCACAGATCAGCTTAAGTCTCTAAATTGACTTCAAAGAGCTAAAATGGAACATTAATGCCATTATCTTCCCTCTATGAAGACATAAAGACATGAGGACTTATGAGTGGAGTTGTATAAGCCTCCAGCAAAGAGATCGAGTTGCTTAGCACATACTGCTGACGTGAATCAAATGAGCTATATTCAGTTTGTGGGGGGTGGGGTTCACAGAGAGGATGTCCCCTCTTGCCACTCATTATGACGGTTGTGTTGGTCGGTGTCTGGGGGACGATTCTTCATCTGTTAGTAACAAACCCAGCAACTCACGGTCTCGGGTAGGTGTTGTAGATGAAGTCTGACATTTTATCTGCTGCTGAAAATTTGGATGCCAGACACACCATTTGGTTTTAAATCGAGCCTTGGAGAAATGTGAGAAACTATCAGTTCTCGCATGGCCTTTCCTACACAATAGATGTGATTTGTGAGGGTATGGCGACACTGCATAAAGGTGAAATCTGCAATACCGGCCACACAGAGTAAAATAAAGGTGGGAAAAATAGTAGAATTCAGCCCAAATACAACTGCTATTCTTGCAGTGCACGATATTTTATTTTCCTCCACACAGTTCTCATTAGCTTGCTTGTAAATATTTGTAGCTTGCGTATAGCAACAAAACACTCATTTGCAGTATCATGTGGAGACTCGTCAACACAAAGGAGCTCTCTAACTGGAGGAGGGCGATGTGTGATCTGTCTGCTGTAGTCATTAGTACAGGGAACAAAAAACGTGCAGCCTCCTTTTATTCAAGTGTTAGTCCTGAAGGGTCACTCATCATCATTTAATGCGTACAAGGAACAGATATTGGAGTTTTGGAGGCTTTAAAATAATTTAATATTCATACATAAAACTGTTACTAAGTGGAAACATCTTCAAAATATGTTCTGCTTAAATGCTTCCAAGCATGTTAAAAATGGACTTGGCAGTATAATATTTTTGTCAGTGAATAGCTGTTTTGTCATAATTAACCGGGTCCACACAGGGAAATGTGCACTGTGTGACACGTTCTTTGTTTATGATTCAATGCCTGTTACTGGGCCCCTTTGGTACTCAGACTCAGATCTGCTTACTACAGAAATCAAAAGCAGCTCATATAGTCTGACTATTATCCAATGTTTCAGCATAAATTGTAGTTATATTTACGACTGTGATTCTAGCAAAACCATAGGTCATAAAATAACCTGGTCCTTGTGCCAGTGTTGATGCAAAATCAATCTTCTCTGCATTTCCTTCTGTTTGTCACAACACTGTCAAGTATTTGTCAAGTTCTTGCTAATTGCTCTGTGACATTGTGGTCCTGCCTTCGGCCACAGCATCTGCCGATGTCTTATTAAGGTAACAAAGATCCAAAACTACTGCACAAACATTGATTTGTTGTACATTTGTGTGATTGAATAGGTAAATCAATGGCTCCACTGAAATGTTTTGCTGAACTTTATGCTATTGCTTTTTGGTTGGAGGATCATAGTTGGTACTTAGTACAGATCCAGAAACGTGGGGGGACTCGTTGTGCCTGGGTCTGATTCCTCTGTCACCCATCGCATCTGCTGCTTGGCATGTGGACTGACCTGTCCACTATTTGATGTTCTCTCGCCGTTAATGATGCCGTCTGCATCAAACAAAACAAACTGTGTGCAGCTTTCTCTCTGTAACTCTGCTTCCCGGCTCCTCACTCAGCTAACCGGAATCAGTCTGCATCTGAACGTCGTTAACCGTTCGGCTCAGCTAACCAGAATCAGTCTGCATCTGAACGTCGTTAACCGTTCGGCTCAGCTAACCAGAATCAGTCTGCATCTGAACGTCGTTAACCATTCAGCTCAGCTAACCGTTCACTCAGCTAACCAGAATCAGTCTGCATCTGAACGTCGTTAACCGTTCGGCGCCAGCTCCTATTCATCTGCACCACCACCTTGTATAAAGAAAACCATTTAATATCACAATACTCCAAGCAGTGCCTCATACAGCCTCCGCACTACATCCTCTCAAAATGATTGCTAACATTGCATTGCCTTCCTTACTAGCATCTCCTTCAGATCATTCACATCTCTCCCTGAAAAGCCACTTTCATGTATTCTTACACTTGCTGGTTGCTGTTTATTAAATCATCGGCCTTTTTTATTCGGCTGGAGCTGACAGCAAGTTGGGAAAAAGTGGTACAGTACAAGGAATCGGAGGAAAGCACTGGGCCACATCATCCCCTCGGCAATGTTCCCGGTTGGCTGAGGCGATCGGTCGAGGCTGTTGGAGAATGAGGACGATGCAGGAGGACTTTGGAGTGAGATGAGAAAGGGGGAGAGAAGAAGACAGTAAGCTGGAGTGGGGGAGAAAGCAGGGAACCAGCCAGCAGTGTGAAAGGAGGTTAGGTGGGTTAGAGAGAAGAGGTCTGAGGAAAGTTTGGGCACTAGAGGGGAAGAGATTCAGAGATACAGGCAGAGAGTGGTTCATAGGAAAAGCAAGGCAAGGGCATCAGTGCCTGACGTGTTCACAAGCATGAATTTGCCTGTAATTTGGTACACGTAAGTGTGTAAAACCTGTGTGTGTGCATGTGTGTGTGTATATGTGTGTGTGCGTCTGTGCGTGTGTGTGTGTGTGTGTGTGTGTGTGTGTGTGTGTGTGTGTGTGTGTGCGTGTGCGTGTGCGTGTGCGTGTGCGTGTGCGTGTGTGTGTGTGTCTGAATGTATATGAATATGCGTGTGTTCTGTTCTACGCTCTATCCTGGCCAAAGACTGCCAGCAGGACGGAGGAAATGGTTCAAGGATGCTTCGAGGCCCCTTGAAAAGGAGCAGCATGCCCATTCGCTGGTGAGCATCCTTGACAATGACATTGAAATAGAGAAGGAACATCAGTAACATGCATTTACTAGGAAATCACAGGAGTAAACAGCAGACGGGGCACCCTAACTCCCCAACTGCCCCGCTGTCACTCCCACAAACATAAGACCATAACAAATAATACAGAGGAGCAGAATTAGGTCCTGTCTGCTCTGCCATTCCATCATGGCTGATTATTTTCTCCTGCCTTCTCCCTGTACCCTTTGACACTCCTACTCAGCAAAATCCTACCAACGTAGGCTTTAAATTTACCCAATAACTCGGTCCCCACAGCCAAATTTGACAATGAATTCCATAGTTCACTAGCCTCTGGCTAAAAGAATTCCTCCTTATTTCATTCAAAAGTGACATCCTTCTATTCTGAGGCTGTGCCCTCTTGTCCTAGAACCTCCTACTATTCGAGACATCCTCTCCCCGTCAACTTTAAACCTTTTCATATTCGCTATGTTTCAATGAGTTTCCCCCTCAATCTTCTAAACTCCACTGAGTGCAGGCCCAGAACCATCAAACACTCCTCAAATGTTACCCCTTACATCCCCAGTATCATTCTTACTAACCTCCTCTGGACCCTGCCCGATGCCAGCACATTCTTTCTTAGGAATGGGACCAAAACCTGCTCACAATACTCCAAGTGCGGTCTGACCACTGCCTTATAAACCCTTAGCAATACATCCTTGACTTTCTGTCCTAGTCCTCTTGAAATGAAAGCTAACATTGCATTTGCTTTCTTTACGACTGGCTCAACCTGCAAGTTAACATTTAGGGAATCGTGCGCTAGGATTGCGAAGCCCCTTCGAACCTCTGATTGCGGGATTTGATCCCCATTTAGAAAAGTGCACGGCCACGCACTTCCCTACACTGCCACCTGCCTCACCTGCCGTGGAGTCTGTGGGTGCCACAGTGCCTTCATCAGCAGCCTCAAAACCAAGGAAGGTGAGGGGCAGCCCGAAAAAAGAGGCTCCATTAGTATCAGTTACACTGAGCAATGTCAGCTCTTGTCCTGGGAGGACTGGAGTGTCACAGCCTACATTTCCCTTCAGGATAAGATTTGCACAGATTTCTTCTGTCTGGGGAAGTGGTTCAAGGGTCCAAGTTAATCCTGTTATTTTAAAAATATAATGACGAGGTGTAAAGCTGGTTTAGCATCGGCAAACGGCTTTGAGTCAAAAGGTTGCTGTTTAAGCCTTGCTCTGGAATGCGAGGACTCTGTCCAGCTAAAGGTTTAGTTTAAAAAAAAACTCCAGTTTAAAATCTGGAACAAAACCTCCGTTTGTTTGCTTTGAAGATTATAAAAGTTCTGTGGCTCTCTTTGGGGTGGGGGACTGGGGAATGAGATTCGCTTCTTGCTCTACCTAATTGTTTATTTATCGCCACAGCAGAATCTTGCTGGGTGTAAATTAGCTTCTACTTCTGCCGATGGCATAGTCGTGCTCTTCATTAAGCTGTTCTGTGTGATGCCTCGAGGAAGTGATAAGGCACTTGAGAAATGGAAATGCTTCTTTGACTCTTTATGCGGACGATTAATATTCCAGCAGCTCCTGATGCTGATCTGTTCTCACTCTGGAACATATGAAGGTCGTGCAGCAGAGAGGAGGTTGTGGCTTCTTTCCAGGATCGTGCCCTGAATCTCCGACAGCACGATGGAAATCAGCTACGTTCCCCGTATGGATAAGCGATATTAAACTCGTAGCAGAACAATCATCTAACAATTTAAAGTATTGTATTCCAGAATACAGTGTTTCCTATCTATTAACCATATTAATTAGTTGCATTTTACACAATCTCAAAATATTTGAGCATTGGTATTCAAATTACTAGAAGACAATTTTATGAGTGTCCCATTATTGTTGAGGGAAGTATTAATTAACTTTTTTCCCATTTTATTTCCAAGGTCTTACAGTCCTTGGAAATAAAATGGGAGAAAAGAGTTAATTAATACTTATTGTGTCTAGCATCTTTAGTTATGGTCAAGTGCTGCTCTCGGCCAGCTACCAGTGTTATACAGAAACTACTGGGCGAAGGTGGCCAACTATTCCTGTGTGGACATGTTCTCTATACCCAGTCTCACTTTGTATGTATGGTAACGTTGATCCTGGTAATTCAGGCTCTGAGGCTCTGACTTACGACCCCCTGTTCCACGGGCTTTTTCTGGGTCAGCCATTGCAAAGCTATTCCCCAAAGAAGGAGAACAGGGCATCAAGAGAGGATTTTATTATAGAGATAAGACAAACAATATGAATACATTTTAATCTTGCAAGCTGAATCCCAAGGATAATGTTACTCAATGCTCTATAATCTGTTGAAATTTGTTCACATTTCTTATTTATGTGAACATGTAATGTTGAGATGAATGATAAATATTTTACTGAGGCAATATAAATAGAAGTTATTATTAAATCTTAAATATTAATGACTATTGATGGTCCACAAATGGAAATATACTGTGCAATTCTCTAAAACATAAATCAGTCATCTTAGTGACAATGGCACATTGTTTACAAATCCAAAAGTAATTAATACTTCTAGAGAGATTTATTTTTGCCAGTTTATGACAGGTGCTTAATGAGATATTTTGATGTGAGTTATTGATGTGATGTGAGTTTGATGTGCATATTGGTGTGAGTTTTAAAGTATTACTGGAACCTATATCAATATGGATGTATTGTATGTTAAAAGCTAGGGGGAATAACAAATAAGGTAAACTTTATGTGTCATTCTGAACAGAAAATTATTCTGAGTATAAATATTTGCCAAATAGCTACTGAGAATTTCACTGTGAGTTTAATACCACTGGCAATGTATAAATCATCCAGAAGCAGCAGTGAAGATATAATCCGCTAATCATCAAAGATTGCTGGACAAAAACAGGAAGCCTCAACCAACTTCCCCAGGAGCTTCAAAAATTGCTGCATTAACAAACTAGATTTATTCTCATCAGAGAAAGTTTAGGCTGAAATCTTACAGTAAACAGACATATTAAAATGAGATTTATGTGACTGAAAGGCTGCAGTCATGTGCGGTCTCATACCTGTTGGTAAATCATTGTCAGAGACTGTTTTTCACTGTTTATTTTATATTGTTGCTTTTCATTCACTGAATCGTTCATGCTCTTAATCCAAAGTTTCTATCCTGGTCTTTCTCCACTCGAATTTGACTCCAGGTAATTCTGCTTCACCCTTCCTTCACCTTCCTCTGCTTCTCTCTTGACGTCTGAATCGCATTGGGGAAGAGGAGAGAGCAGGAGGGGGTGGGGGAGAGACCCAGGCAGAGATGTGCCTGCTGGTTTTGTTTACTATTTATCAATTTGCAAGGATGGGCATTGGTACAACTGGCCATTTTAGGGAAGAAGGCTGAGGGCAGGATCTAACCAGTATGCAGAGAGCCCTCATTACACCAGTACCCAGGCTGGTGAGTTTTGGTTGTTAGTTTGCACTCCCAGTATAACACAAAATAAATATTATACATCAAGGCATAACTTTGCATTAAATGCTTCAGTGGCAAGGAACACATGCAGTATATTAAACTAAAATCCAGACCAGAGAGGTGAAGCTTATTGTTAAAATTTTAATCACCACATAAATAGTTCCATTTCACTGTGCATGGAACACTGGGAGATCCAGCAGCAGGAACATTAGCAGGGAACAATCATTCTTATTGAATTTGAAAATATAGCTTAACCTCAATCTAAACAGCCTCAAGTCAGAATGGGCTGTTGCATCGATATGTCTGATGGGGTGAGGATCCTCAAACTTGGCAATGGGAGGAATGATAGCTCTGAGACAGGGTGCTCTACTGTACTTTACTTAAGACCATAAGATATAGGAGCAGAAGTAGGCCATTTGGCCCATCGAGTCTGCTCTGCCATTCAATCATGGGCTAATCCAATTCTTCCAGTTATCCCCAGTCCCCTGCTTTCACCCCATACCCTTCGATGCCCTGGCTAATCAAGAACCTATCTATCTCTGCTTTAAATACACCCAATGACTTGGCCTCCACAGCCACTCGTGGCAACAAATTCCACAGATTTACCACCCTCTGACTAAAGTAATTTCTCCACATCTCAGTTCTAAAAGGATGTCCTTCAATCCTGAAGACATGCCCTCTTGTTCTAGAATCCCCTACCATGGGAAATAACTTTGCCATATCTAATCTGTTCAGGCCTTTTAACATTCTGAATGTTTCTATGAGATTCCCCCTCATTCTCCTGAACTCCAGGGAATATAACCATATAACCATATAACAATCACAGCACGGAAACAGGCCATTCCGGCCCTCCTAGAGCCCAGGAGCTGCCAGACTTTCCTCATACAGTAACCCTTTCATTCCTGGAATCATTCTCGACAATCTTCTCTGAACCCTCTCCAATGTCAGTATATCCTTTCTAAAATAAGGAGCCCAAAACTGCACACAATACTCCAAATGTGGTCTCTTGAGTGCCTTATAGAGCCTCAACATCACATCCCTGCTCCTATACTCTATTCCTCTAGAAATGAATGCCAACATTGCATTCAAATTCTTCACAACCGGATCAACCTGGAGGTTAACCTTTAGGGTATCGTGCACAAGGACTCCCAAGTCCCTTTGCATCTCTGCACTTTGAATTCTCTCCCCATCTAAATAATAGTCTGCCCATTTATTTCTTCCACCCACATTGTATTTCATTTGCCACTTCTTTGCCCATTCCCCTAAACTATCTAAGCCTCTCTGCAGGCTCCCTGTTTCCTCAGCACTACCCGCTCCTCCACCTATCTTTCTATCATCGGCTTCTTATGAAGGTTTCTCAAGCAGTGCTTGTTCAAAATCCTGATGTAAGACAGGGAGAAGGAGCTGACAGATTACTCTCTACCCTCGAGTTTTCCGAAAGCTTAAAACCGTAACTAGAAATGTTTGCGCAAGGTTTGTACAAAAAAAAATTGCACTTGGAAGGTCAAGGTTTGTGAATGAGCATCTAGCACAGCATTCCACAGCAGTGGAGGTGACTATTTTACCAGAGTTCAGAGCTAACATGAATGAGAATTACAAACATTTATGTGGCCTACACTGCACTCTGAAATGCCCCTAAGCATTTGCAAACAATGAATTACTTCAAAACGCTCTGGCTGGGACATGTGCCTCAGGAAGGCCCAACAACGAGCCAGCTGTGCACACGGAAGCATTCTGTCACAAGGGTCATGTTACCAAGGTCCACGGTAACCTTGTCTGCAATCCTAACTAATTTTTGTGGATTACTCTCTGCTTTTAAGTTGCCTGACCCTCAAACTGCTCTATTTTCTGTGCAACAAATCCAATTTTTCAGTCCTCCAAGTGGTTCAGCAGGTTTATCCAGTCACTGAGGCCCTAGAATCAAGGACGCCCCAGATTGCAAGGCACTGAATCATTTGGTTTCGGTCAGGACTATAGAACCGGTGTCACAATAAACTCCGGTATCCTGTGGGCTTGGGATGGGAACAACTCTGAAAGTGGCATCATGCGGATAGCAGGTCAGAATGTTACTGGCTTTAGATGCCAAGGCCCTGCAGCTTAAACAGAATTCAAAGCCTAGGCTCATAGGAATACAATTGTTTTAGGAGAAAGGCTGGAAGTATAGTGCAGTTGGAAATCAATACATCGGTGTGGCGGAAAGGGGTGAGAGGGAAAAGAGGTTGTGCAGTCCGAGAATTGAGAAGAATCAGGTTTAATATCACCAGCATATATCATGACGATTGTTAACTTTGCAGCAGTAGTACAGTACAATACATGTTAATATCAAAGTTCAGAGTAAAATTTACTATTAGATTACATACGTGTAACCACACCACCCCTGAGATTCTTCTCCTGTGGGCATGCTTAGCAAATCTATAGAATAGTAACTGTAAACTGTAGACATTAGCAATTGTTAACTGTAAACAAACTGTGAAAATGCAGATATAAATAAATAGCAATAAATAACGTGCATGAAATAACAAAATAAGAGTCCTTAAATGTGTGTAGCTATCCTCATTTGTTCGAGGACCTGATGGTTGAGGGGTAGTAACTGTTCTTGAACCTGCTGCTGCGAGTCCTGAGGCTCCTGTGCCTTCTACCTGATGGCAGCAGTGAGAAAAGAGCACGGCCTGGGTGGTGAGGATCTTTGATGATGGATGCTGCTTTTCTACAGCAATGTTTCATGTAGATGTTCTCAGTGGTTGGGAGGGTTTTACTCGTGATGTACTGGGCCGAATCCACTACCTTTTGTGGGATTTTCCACTCGAAGGCATTGGTGTTCCCATACCAGGCCGTAATGCAGCCAGTCAGCACAGTTTGCCAAGGCTTTCAATGACATGCCGAATCTCCGCAGATTCCTGAGGAGGCAGAAACCCTGACGTGCTTTCTTTGCAATTATATTTATATGATGGGTCCAGGGCAGGTCCTCTGAGAGAGTGACACCCAGGAGTTTAAAGTTACTGACCCTCTCCACCTCTGATTCTCCGATGACTAGTGGCTCATGGACCTCTAGTTTCCCTCTCCTGGTTTACAATTAGTTCCTTGGTCTTATCGACACTGAGTGAGAGGTTGTTGTTATTATACCGCTCAGTTTTCAATCTCCCTCCTGTATGCTGATTCATCACCACCTTTGATACAGCCCACAACAATGGTGCCGTCAGAAATGCATAGAAAGGCGGAGGGGTTCCTTAATGATGGACGCCGTCTTTTTGAGTCACTGCTCCTTGAAGACTGCATATACTGGAAATCTGAAATAAAATCAAAATGCTTTTAAAGCTTAGGACGTCAGGGAATCTGCAGGAAGAAAAATGGTCAATGTTTCTGGTCAGTAGCCCTTTGTCAAAGCTGATGACCAACCGCAGCCTCACCCCAGATCACCAGCAGGCTTGCTTGCTACGGCATCAGACTGGCAACCGAGAGGTGACCTTGGCAAGCAATTAAAGTTCCTTGACTTTATCGCATCTTCATCGCTGAGGCCTGAAATGGTCACTCTGTCAGAAACCTCAAAGCAGCTGGTCATGGTAGAGCTGGCAGTGCCTTGGGAAGACCGGAATGAGGAGGCGTGTGAACATAAGAAGGCCAAACACCGGGAGCTGGTAGAGTAGTGCCAGGGACAGGGTTGGAGGGCATGTAGAGCTGGCGTCTTGCTGGCTGCTCGCTGTGCAGAACCAACTCTCTCCTCGGGATAACGCGGGCTGCAAAGAAAAGAGCCATCAGGACTTTCACAGAGGCATGAATCCAGATGGCTATGGATCGAGAGGTATGACCCATGGACCAATACTTCTGGGACACGAGCCGGGGCAACGATGTTTGATGTTGAAAGACCTAAAACACCTGATGAACGTAAGGTTTACATCACTGATGATGTGTCCCAGTGCATCCTAGAATGTACCTCGCCATCAGCAGAAATGGGAAAGAGTTCAGTATTCAATGCGCTTATCGATTAGGACAAACAAATTGGCTAGGAAGACCAAGGAATTGATTGTGGAACTGCAGGAAGGGCGAGCAAGGGAACACGCTTCAATCCTCATTCAGGGTTCAGCAGTGGAAAGGCTGAGCAGTTTCAAACTCCTGGGTGTCAACATCTCTGAAGATCTATCCTCAGCCCAACGTATCGATGCAATTACAAAGAATGCACAACAGCAGCTGTATTTCAGTAGGAGTCTGAGATTTGGTATATCGCCAAAGACTCTAGCAAACTTTACAGATGTACCGGTGAGAGCCTTCTACCTGGTTGCATCAACATCTGGAACCGAGGGGCTTCTGAACAGGATTGGAAAAAGCTGCAGAAAGTTGCAAACTCAAGCAGCTCCATCATGGGCGCTAGCCTCCCCAGTGCCGACGACCTCTTCAAAAGGCAATACCTCAAGAAGGCAGCCTCCCACTAAGGACCCCATCATCCAGATCGTCCGCTCTTCTCATTGCTACCAACTAGGAGGGGTCACAGGAGCGTGAAGACACGCACTCAGAACAGCTTCTTCCCCTCTGCCATCAGATTTCTGAATGGACAATGTACACCACCTCACTATTTTCATCCTCTCTTTTTGCACTACTTATTCAATTTTTTAATATATATTAATATATTTCTTATTGTAATTTATTGTGTTTTTTTATTTTGTATTGCAAAACAATAAAGTGCACGACACTGTCAATGATTAAATATGATTCTGATTTTGGTTGCATTTGGATGAGTAATGAACTTCTGAAGTTATTTTTGGATGTAACTAACTACTAGAACTTCATGTTTATCGGAATTGGATGACTAAAACAAAATGAACAAAATGACGATTAATCCAAATCACAATCAGGTTTAATATTACTGGCATATGTCTTGAAATCTGTTAACTTTATGTCAGCAGTACAATGAAATACATGATAGATAAACATAGAGAAAAAAGCTTGAGTTTCGTTAAGTATATATATGTCTATTAAATAGTTCAGTTAAAGTAAGTAGTGCAAAAAAAACAGAAATAAAAAAGTGGTGAGGTAGTGTCCACGGGTTCAATGTCCTTTTAGGAATTGGATGGCAGAGAGGAAGAAGCAGTTTCTCGATCGTTGAGTGTGTGCCTTCAGGCTGAAGTACCTCCTTCCTGATGGTAACAGTGTGAAGGTGGCATGTCCTGGGTGGTGGGGATCCTTAATAATGGACACTGCCTTCTTAAGGCACCGCTTCTTGTAGATGTCTTGGATACGAGGGAGGCTTTTACTCATGATGGAGATGACTAATTTAACAAGTTTCTGCAACTTACTTCGATCTTGTGCAGCAACAATTCCACCCCCCCACCCCCCATACCAGACTGTGATGTAGCCTATCAGAATGCTCTCCATGGTAAATGTTTTTAAGTGTTTTAGTTGACAAACCAAATCTCCTCATACTCCAAATGAAATATAGCCGCTGTCTTGCCTTCTTTATAGTTGCATCAATATGTTGCATCCAGAATAGGTCCTCAGAGATCTTGACACCCAGGAGCTTGAAGCTGCTTGCTCTCTTCACTTCTGATCCCTCTATAGGGACTGGTTTTTGTTACCTCGTCTTACCCTTTTTGAAGTCCACAATCAGTCCTTGCTGACATTGAGTGCAAGGTTGTTGCTGTGACACCACTCAACCAACTGGTATCTCTTGCTCCTGTACACTCTTTCACCACTATCTGAAATTCTGCCAACAATGTCAGCAAATTTATAGAAGGCATTTGAGTTGTGCCTAGCCACATAGACAGAGGTGTAGAGAGCTCTGTTAATAGAGGAATCTGTCAGTTGGACATAAAAACGTATTATGGCATATCACAGAAGGCCATTCAGCCCATTGTCCCTATGTCAGCTTTTTAAACAGACCTGACCTCTCTTGTTGCCTGCATTTTTTGAATTTTCTTTTGGAAGTTACCATAGAGAAGACATCCACCACCCTTTCTGACACTGAATATCAAATCAAATTGAGTAAAAGTGTCTCTCCTCATGCAGCTTCTGTTCCTTTTGCTAAGTGCTTTAAATCTGTGCCAACAACAACTCGAATTTACGTAGCACCCTCATGCTAACAACACATTCCAAAACATTTCACTTAAGCTTTATCAAACAAAATCTGGCAGCAAGTCCAACAATAGTAAAGGCAGGTTGTCCCTATGGAGAATTTTAAATGGAGAACAAAAATGACAGATGAAAGTTCAAGGGGGTACTTGGCAGCTGAGACCAGATGGAGAGATTAGAAATGGAGGAGCAGATAAATCTGGCTTTGATTACTCAGTAATATCAGCTCTTCTGCTTTTGCGAACCATTCCACCTTTTAATATAATCAATGTCTGATTGGCTTTGATCATCACTATTAAATCCCCACCAGATACTCTCTGATCTTAGAACAGCTCTTTTTTTACTCCATTTTCCACATATTATGCAAAACTTCCATCCTTTATAACAGTCCAGTAAATCTCAAAGACAAGAAAATCTACAAATGCTGGAACCACACACAAAATGCAGGAGGAACTCAGTAAGTCAGGCAGCATTTATGGAAAAGAATAAACAGTCGACATTTCAGGCCGAGACTCTTCTTCAGGGCTGACAGAGAGGTGGGCAGATGCCTGAACTAGGAGGTTGGGAGAGGTGAAAGAGGACAGCTGGAAGGTGATAGGTGAAGCCAGGTGGGTGGGAAAGGTAAAGGGCTGGACAAGGAGAAATCTGATAGGAGAAGAAGAATGGATCATAGGGGAAAGGGAAGGAGGAGGGTCCCAGGGGAAGGTGATAGGCAGGTGAGAAGAAGTAAAAGGTTAGAGTGGGGAATCAAAGAAGAGGGCGGGGGATTTGGTTTACCAGAAGGAGAGATCCAGATGGAATATAAGGTGGTGCTCCTCCACCCTGAGTGTGGCCTCGTTTTGGTGCAAGAAGAGGCCATGGATCAACACATTGGAACGGAAATGGGAATTGGAGTTAAATTGGAATCCAGTGATCTTCCTTGCACCCTCCCTAAAGCGTGAACTTGATTCATAACTTAGTTGGCTTTCTCATCGTCTTGGTCCATCTCTCGGGATCTAGGATGACTTTCTATGTCATCTCCATGGGTTTTGATATAGCAGATCACGCTAACATGGGACCTGCAGGTCCTGCCACAGGGGGGCAGGAAGTGAGTTAGTTTGGCTTATGGTGCTATCCGGCTCCAATTTATTCTGCGTTTCTGTGTACTCCCAACCAATGGAATTGGAATTGAAGTAGTTTTATTGTTATCACATGTACCAAGGTAGAGTGAAAAGCCTGTCTTTCACATCATCCATACAGATCAATTCATTACACACTTCATTGAGGTAGTACAAGATTAAACAATAGCAGAATACAGAGTGAATTACAACAGCTACAGAGAAAGTACAGCACATTATGAGGTCCATCTTATTACATTCGGGAGATATTCAAAGGACTTACACACGAAAGTAGAAGCTGTCTTTGAGCTTGGTGATACTCCTTTCAGGCTTTTGTATCTTCTGCCAACCAGAGAGGGGAGAAGAGAAAATTCTGTGATGGGTGAGGTCTTTATCTATGCCGGCTGCTTCATAGAGTCCATAGAGGAGAAGCTGATCTCTGTAACATGCTGAGTGCTGTCCACAACTCTCTGCAGTTCCTTGCAGTAACAGGGAGAGTAGTGTCTATACCAAGCCACGATGCATCTGGATAGGATGCTTTTTACAGTGCATGAATAAAGACTGGTAAAGGTTGATAGGGACATGCCAATTTTCTTTAGAGTCCTGAGCAAACAGAGACACTGTTAAGCTTCCTTGGCCAGGGTGTCTATATAGTTAGACCAAACAAACTATTATTGATGTCCTAGGAATTTGAAGCTCTGAACTCTCTCAACCTCAGCATTGTTGATATAGTCAACATGTGCATTGTGCGTGGTCTTGCCCTCCCTGAGGTTCTCAATGCCTCTCCTCTATTTTGAGCAGTTATTGGCCAGAAATTCCCATGTCAGTGAGGACGTCACAACTATTCGGTGGGGGAATGAGAACACCCTCCTGCCTTTTCCTCTGTCTACCTGATCATCTCTTTCTATGACAGAGCTGGATTTAGAAAGCTGCTATTGGGCATGAACTTGGCATGCCATGCTCCTTGAGGCTATCTGAGAGTAATTAGGGCTTCAATAACACAAGAGATTTTGCAGATGCTGGAAATCCAGAGTGACACATTCAAAATGCTGGAGGAATTAATCAGGTCAGGTTGCACATGCGGTATGTAAAGGAACAAACAGTTGACATCTTGGGCTGAGACACTTCATCAGGATTGGAAAGGTTGCATCCGTGGGAAGGAATAAACACAGTCGCTGTTTCAAGACTTTCGGGAAAGTTCCAGTCCAGTCTCAGCCCAAAAATGCAACTGTTTATTCCTATCCTTAGATGCTGCCCGGCCTGCTGAGTTCCTCCAGGATTTTGCGTGTGCTATTAGGGCTTCAGTACTGGAGATAGCAACCCCAAGAGGACTCCAGTTTTAGTTCAAGTATCATCACTGTGGATTTGGAGGACCAGAATCAGGGCAGAAACAATGTTGGTGGTATCCTTTTGGAGGTGTCCAGGTCTCAGAAGCACATGTTAGGACAGGGATTACTGCTGCCTAGTAGACAAGAGCTTTATTTGGAGTTTCAGGTCTCGGTGAGCACTTTTTTCCTCAGATGGCTAAAAGCTGTGCAGAAGTTTATCGCTAACATTGGTCTCTGCTGAGAGATGGGAAATGGTTGACATTTTTGAGATCTTGTTCAATGGGAGCAGGTTAGTAGAGGACCTTTAGCTTATGGATGTTACGTCTAAGGCCCACTTTCTCATGATGAACACATCAAAGGAATATCAGAGCTCAGCCCCCAAATCTATATACATGCAAACATTGTCTATGGGCCACAGATCATAGCGTGAAGCTGGGTTGACTTGATTCTAGACTAATGGTGATGTAGGTTATGTTGATTCACTCCATTCCAACAGGAAGATTGTTGGAGGTAAGGAATAACATGGTGGACGGGAAGTTTGATGAAATGTTTGGATGATGGCTCTAACGTGTGAAAGTCTGTAGATACTGGAAATTCAAGCAACACACACAAAATGCTGGAGGCACTCATCAGGCCAGGCAGCATCAATGGAAAAGAGTACAGTCGACGTTTCAGGCCAAAACCCTTCAGCAGGACTGGTGAAGGGTCTTGGCCTGAAATGTCGACTGCTTACTCTTTTCCATAGATACTGCCTGGCCTGATGAGTTCCTCCAGCACTTAACGGATGATGGCATTGCCTTGTTTGACACTGCTCTACACAGAGAATGGATCTGTTGTGGACGTATTGCTAAATATCAAGGTTTGTATGATTTCCTAAAGCAAATATAAAATGGTACTACCATGATACAACTAATTATACCACACATTTCCTTTGGACGGCCTTGGCTGTATGTTATTTCTTCTTCAAGGATGAGTGCACGCTCTCCCAGGTCTCTGAACTCTGTTCATATTGTGTCAATCACTATGCACTGTGTTTTTCAATCTCCCGACCAGAATCAGGGCTATTATCACTGACAGATGTTGTGAATACTGAGGTAGTTCCCATGGGTTCCTGGGCTGTTTAGAATTCTAATGGCAGAGTGGAAGATACTATTCCTAATGTCACCAGGTTCGGATATGGCCCAAGAGCGGAGTGAGAGACACTGAAGCAGTCAATAGTTCACAGACTTTAATATGAACAGTATTAAAGGGAAAATAAAACAATAAACACTAGGCCAAACAGGGCCATTAACGAAAACTTTCAAAAAGGAAAACGAAGCCTACACTGCGGCTGAATCTGAACATTAAACGAACACCGCTGGTCTTCAGAAAAAATTGACTTGAAAGTCCAATATCTCAGGGAAGGCCGAGTGCAAAACAGCAGCTTAGCGTTGCTACGCGCTGTCCAAGTCTCGACAAGCACTAAGATGGCAAGTATGGAGTTAAATACTATCATGGTTAAATACTAATTAGCTGACACATGCAAATTCACAAGTGCAATTGCCGTATCTACTGCGCTGCTGAATCTGTGGTTGTGACACCTAAATACTGAGTGTGGGTGCTGAGGCTCCCCGGTGGTAACAATGAGAAGCAGGCATACCCCCGATGATGGGGGCCCTTTAATGACGAAGCTGCTGAATTTGCAACCCTTTGCAGCTTTTCTCAATCCTGTGTACTGAAGCCTCCACACTGGACAGTGATGCAACCTGACAAAATGCTCTCCACAGTACATATGTAGAAATTTGCTAGAGTCTTTGTTGACAGAAATATTTTAATCCCATGTATTTTACTTCTGCTAACAAAGATTCAACTTGAACTTGAACATATTTTGCAATTCCTTTTGAAACACAGCATTTGAATCATTGGCCCCATCCTCAACAAAAGTTTCTATTACTTCATCAAGGAAGAACCCATTACCATAACACCATAAGATATAGGAGCAGAATTAGGCCATTTGGCCCATCAAATCTGCTCCACCATTTCATCATGGCTGATCCATGATCTTAGCCACAATCTCTTGACTTCTCCCTGTATCCTTTCATGCCCTAACCAATCAAGAATCTATCAACCTCTGCCAGGTATATATATATATATATATAAAGACATATATACCACATATTCACCATTCTTCGGTTAAAAAAAATTCTTCCTCATCTTCGTTCTAAAAGGCCGCCCCTTTATTTTGAGGATTTGTCCTCTGGTCCTAGACACTTTCACCATAGGAAACATCCTTTCCACATCCACTCTATCAAGACCTTTCTTGCCATTTAGGAAATAGCCTACCCTTTTATTTCTTCTACCAAAGTGCATGACCATACACTTCCCGACACCATATTCCATCTGCCACTTCTTTGCCCATTCTTCTAATCTACCTAAGTAGCTGCTCTACTTCCTCAAAACTACCTGCCCCTCCACCTACCTTCATATTGCCTGCAAACTTTGCAACAAAGCCATCAATTCCATCATTCAAATCATTGACACGCAATGTAAAAAGAAGTGGTCCCAACACAGACCCCTGAGGAAAACCACTAATACCCAGCAGCCAAACAGGCTGATAAACTGATCATTGACTGTAGGTTGCTCATATTGACTACTGCTGTATAATGATAACAATGCAACATCTTAAAGGGTTAAAAAAATCCGAATAGCTTCACTGAAATATATACAGTACATCAACAAAAAGAAGTAAGGAGTAGAGAAACAAAATTGTGGCAAGAAGGGATAAACGTTCTAAAATAAGTGGGGTATGATCATTCGGGTCTCCTTTACTTTCAATTCAAGAGGAATAAAGAGAAAATCAAGGTGATTTACCCCACCATGGCGCGTACGTCTCCCTCTCTGTATCTTGTCCATCAGCACCTGAACAGCTTGCTATGTGACACTCTGGCAAACTAGATATGATGTTCCTATTGGAGATAGAGCGTGCTCTAAAAGCCATGTAACCCACTCCTCCTCCTATTTCGAACATTCTTATGAAAGTACTCAAAATGACCAAGTCAGCAGAATTGGAGAAGGAAAATACATGTAACTTTGCTCAGGATTTTTAAAGATTGCTTAAACTTCCTAAAATTTTAAAAAAATGGTGCCTTGTTGTCTGAGATGGAATAAAAGTTTCTTCATTCATTTGTTAACTATCTGAGGAGTCCAGACCCTCATAATTGGGTGAGGCATTAAAATTGCACATTTTCATTATATCGAAGCATTGGGCCATGAAGCAGACTTCAACGGACATTGTTTTGTGTTGAAAAATATTGTACTGTTGATGGTTGGAATGAGGAGGGAGGGAAATGTGGAGTACTTCCCTTTCTAGTGCCACCATACATACAAATGCTCAGCAAAATGGCCAAGGATGTAGTGGTCTGAACGTAACCCACCCATACAAACTATTTGAAGGCGCCTGCAACGCAGCAAAAATGAGAAAACAAACAATGAACCTTCTCTTGAAGCGTAACAAAAGGGCTAGTGTAAGATGGAACAGTACAGCTGTGTAGCAGCCAGCACTGTCTTGCATTTGTTTTGACAATATTTCCTGTTTATAAAGAACAGGCATCTATTGTTCAGGCAAATATAATGTAGTTATCTGAAGCAATCAGTCTCCATAGGAAATCAGTTAAAAATAACAGTGGGGGGAGAAGCGACAATACTCATGCCCTGGTTTGTGCACGGCTCTGCTGTTAACTTGATCTAGGCTCGCTACATCATCAGCCGCCCCTCTTTTGTTTTTGCATATAAAACGCGGAGTTTCTAATTAAGTCTCCATTCAACTCAATCAAGCAAGACAGGACATTTAGAAATGTCCTCCCATTACCTAAGTAATTGGAGGGCATTCCTAAATCACAAACTGACATAAAAGCTCGTGAGTCAAGAGGATACAGGGTGGGTTGCATCCATGCTAACCAGAAGATCCAAATACTCCATATAGCCTTTGGATGTCTAAACTTTATTAAAGGAAGAAATGGTCACCTTTTAAGAACTTCATAAAACTTGGTCTTCATTGTGCACGGAGAATCTCAATTCCCAAAGCAGCGCCTGGAAGGGGATGTTAGATAAGAAATCAAAGCGTATATTGCTTTTGTTCCTCCATTCTCTGCCAAATGGAGAGTGGGTTGATGAAATAGGAAATGAGAGAAGAGGCTATGAGATGTAAGAGTCATATTGACATTGGACAATTTATTTTTATTCTGTATGTAGGTGGGAGCATGTGTAATCTAATTGAGTTATTTTGTGTTGTTGGACTGAATACATATCGTGCCATCTAAACATTGCATGAAGGTCACCAACTCTATAAGCTCTTCTTTCTTCTAAAAATTATATTCACAGAATTATTATTTTCTACTTTACACTGAAATTAACGTACTGTAGTTCTGTATGAGTTGCACAGTTCAGTACTAAAACAGAATAATAAGATGAAGGAAAATACTGGATAATCTGGGATTCACAATGGAACAGTTTTGGTGAAGTCTGGACACCTTTTTATTTTTGGACAGCCCAGCCAACCTGTCAAAAACTTGCTGAGAAAATTCAGTGTATCTATTCTAGCCTTTCATCGTGACCTCCTCCTGAGCATGATAAATCTAAGTACACTGTAGATAGTTAGCTGCACATAGACCGAGAAGAAAGGAGAAAGCTTCCAGGGACCAACAACTGAAACAGATGATTGTAACCCATCATTTTCTCCGCAGTCATCTGCTCCTGTTTGCACCCTCCCTCCATACTGCCCCTAGGGCATCGATCCATTGACCCCGGGCCTCAGCCATGCTCAAGGACTCATACAGGAAATTCAGTTCAGATCTTCTTTGCACACGTTTGACCTCCATTACTCAAGGCCTGTGGATCCTTTGTAAGGTTATAAGTTTATGGGCATCCTTAAGAACAGAGAGTACTATGCGACATCACCTTTGCTGGTTGGCAGGGAGCTTCTGCCTCTGCTGAATACTTCATCTCTGCTTGGGACAACACGACCAACCTGCAGCCTCCACATGCGGTGAACAGGCAATGGGATTTCAAGGCTCCACCCGACCTTAGAAGAAGCAGCTTTTTCCAATCTCCGGTAATTCAAAGTTATTGATTTTCAGTGGGATTCCACAGAAGAGGTAACTGCCACTGAGGTTTCACAGATCCTGTGACTATTGGATCTCCTCTGTCTGATATGTTCTTCAATTGTCCTTTTTGTTTTTGCAGGATATAGTAATGACTTCTCATCTTCAGAACAATAACGTTAGTAGTGTTGGCGGAAACATTTCCTGCTCGCCTCTTGTAATTACTTTCCCCTCCCCCCACCCAGTAACTGGGTCTTTGCATCGAAGTACTTGTGCTCGTTTCTCCTGGACCATATGGGGTGAGTCAGTGATAACTGTATATCAGTCTGGTGATATATCAGCCTGTTTTCCAAGTGCTGTTGTTTTTAGCAGGAAGCTTGCTGCAGGCATGGACAATAGCAAGTTGTTCATTTATAAGTGTGATTTGGGATCAAGGCCACATCATGGACTGAATAAAGTGCCTGGCAATCTGAAAATCCACATGTGTAATAATCTATTTTTAAAACAATAGGTCTTTGTTTCTAAGCTTCTGTCAGTGTCCTTGCATAATTTCTCTTATAGTGAGAGTGGCAGTTAGTGATGGTGTCAGAGTCAATCAATAGTATTCATACTTCCCTGGTTCTTCAATTACCTCCCAATGAATCTCTCCTGCTTCTACAGATGCTCACAAAATCATCTCCCCATTTACATGCATTTCAACTCATTTGACAGAGCTAAAAGGTTCCTGTCAGAGCTCAGCTGAGGGAATGAAAAGAGAGGAAGCACTGGTGAAGAGGGATCACAATTTACTGAGATTTGTGCAGTTGCTGAACTTTGACACTTTCTACAACTTCATCGCAGTATTGGATTAGGAGGGTGGGGAGGGAGGGATTGTGACAAGGGAAGTAATTCCCCATCACCCTGTACACATCAGACTTCCAATATAACTCGGAGTCCTGCCATGTGCAGAAGTTCGCTGATGACACGGCCATAGTGGGGTGTGTCAGGAATGGACAGGAGGAGGAGTATAGGAAACTGATACAGGACTTTGTGATATGGTGCAACTCAAACTACCTGCGTCTCAATATCACCAAGACCAAGGAGATGGTGGTGGACTTTAGGAGATCTAGGCCTCATATGGAGCCAGTGATCATTAATGGAGAATGTGTGGAGCAGGTTAAGACCTACAAGTATCTGGGAGTACAGTTAGACGAGAAGCTAGACTGGACTGCCAACACAGATGCCTTGTGCAGGAAGGCACAGAGTCGACTGTACTTCCTTAGAAGGTTGGCATCATTCAATGTCTGTAGTGAGATGCTGAAGATGTTCTATAGGTCAGTTGTGGAGAGCGCCCTCTTCTTTGTGGTGGCGTGTTGGGGAGAAAGCATTAAGAAGAGGGACGCCTCACGTCTTAATAAGCTGGTAAGGAAGGCGGGCTCTGTCGTGGGCAAAGTACTGGAGAGTTTAACATCGGTAGCTGAGCGAAGGGCGCTGAGTAGGCTACGGTCAATTATGGAAAACTCTGAACATCCTCTACATAGCACCATCCAGAGACAGAGAAGTAGTTTCAGCGACAGGTTACTATCGATGCAATGCTCCTCAGACAGGATGAAGAGGTCAATACTCCCCAATGCCATTAGGCTTTACAATTCAACCGCCAGGACTTAAGAACTTTTTAAAAGCTATTATTAATGCTTTTTGAGATAGTGATTTAGATGCATATCATATTTTTTACTGAGTTAAGTATTGTATGTAATTAGTTTTGCTACAACAAGTGTATGGGACATTGGAAAAAAGTTGAATTTCCCCATGGGGATGAATAAAGTATCTATCTATCTATCTATCTATCTATCTATCTATCTATCTATCTATCTATCTATCTATCTTTAAAAACCAGCCAATCTGTAATGTTATGTAATCAGTGCAGTTTAATGCAGGATCTTGATTCAAAACATTGTCAATTCCTTTCCCCCCACTGATGTTGCTCGACCCACAGGGAATTCCTCCAGTAATTTTTAAATTTTTGTTTCACTCCAGATCCCAACATCTGGGATCGCCTGCATCTCTAGTTTACCCCAAAGTTCTGGTTTAACAAAAAACTGCCACATCAGTATCAGGTAATTATGATCCTCTTTACTACTAGCCAAGGAAGAGCTCTCAGATCGTTCTATTACTGTTCATTTGTGACCACAAGGAGACAGAGCAGAGTGGAATCTCTCCTTCCCAGATCGGCTATTTCATATTACAAGATTGTGATTGGCGTCACTCAGTATCCTGCCTTAGGAAATCAAGATAAAATATTTGACCCATTTGAATGAGCATTTCTATTTTTAATTGAAGATGAACAATAGTTCCAAAGCTATTTTGATCTTAGCATAAAGTGTGAATTAATTACGGTAATCTCTAGTTAAAGAGAAAATTTACAAATGATTAGATCCAATTAAGTTATTGGTGTCAGGGCTGCACAGACAGGCACCTCCTAGTCCCCACCCAGCTAACGGGAGGCACTTGCCACTCATTTTCAAATCATTATCAGCAGCCTGTTTAAGTATAGTTCTCACCCACAGTCCTTGTCCATCCTTCAGACCAGCCAGCCTCCACCAGTAACTCCCAGCCTTCAGTTACCCTTGTTGCCTCGTCATGTTAAATATCTCTTACTTCAATCGTTGCCACTTGTGGCCTGTTATTTTGCAGAGATTGCTCACCACTAAATCGTCTCCACTGCACTGCTTTTGGGTCAAGTTTCCTCTACATTTCCTGACAGGATGAGTGAACCTGCGATTGTCCCAGCAGAGTTTGCTTGCCTAAGGGAAGTTGTCTACCTTAACAAGTACTCAGTCCAGAAGCAGCAGGAAAACCATTGACTATCTATCTGCTCACCAACCAACTCTCTGTCTCATTACACCAACCCCACGTCAGTCAAACTCCTCCCTTGCAGTTCCGGATTCTGGTGCCCAAACACTTTGATGGATTGCCAACCCAATGCCATGACTTCCTGCCCTGCTATGCCTTGCACTTCGAGCTTCAGCCATCGCAGTATTCTACAGACTGAGCCTTCGTCATCAAACTTGACTGGGTGAGCTCTGACCTGGGCTGCTGCTAACGGGGGCAATAAGACCACAATCTGCAATAAGTATGAATAATTCTATGCTGAGACCTTCCGGGAAGTGGAGGGAGACAGCAGATTGAACACTTCACCTGCATCAAGACTCACGCACACCGTGGAATTCAGGACCCTCGTGGTGGGCTGCTGCTGGAATGTGGAAGCACCGCTGGCCCATTACCATCACGGAGTGCTGGAAGGATGAGCTGTCTACCCAGGAGATGCCCCCTTCAACCTTGAAAGCCTCATCACTCTGGTCCTCCGTGTTGACAAGCATCTTATGGAATGACCCCACCCCCAGATCACCAGCCAGAACCCAGTTCCACTCCCTCGTCATGGCTCCAGAACCATGAGGTTAAGGAGAGCTCCCTTAACCCCCCCCAAAGAGCGTAAGTGTTGGTGGAAAAACAACTTGTGTGTTTACTGTGGAGCAGCCGATGACCCAGGCATCAAATACCCACTGCGTCCAAGAAATCGGAGCCACCAGGTAGAGATGAGGGGACTTTTTCTATCTGGTAAACTCCACCCCTCCCCCAGCCCCTCATTTCAGCACCACAGCCCAACTCATTCTCTCTGTATCCTCCACACCCCGACAGCTCTATGTGCACAGGAGGCTCTGCTGGATTCCTGCACAACAGACAACTTCCTGAACCGGACTCTGTGTGCGCTGCTGAGGCTACTTCTCACAACTTCTGCACCTCGGCCATTGGGATACGTCCCTTGAGCTCTGGAGTGGTCAGAGCTGGCACACATCCTGTGCACACGAGCATCAGAGAGCACAATGAGTCCTCCGAAACCATCCTT
Source organism: Hemitrygon akajei (assembly GCF_048418815.1). Classification (NCBI taxonomy): domain Eukaryota; kingdom Metazoa; phylum Chordata; class Chondrichthyes; order Myliobatiformes; family Dasyatidae; genus Hemitrygon; species Hemitrygon akajei. The sequence continues at coordinate 76,641,105 of NC_133127.1, forward strand.
TTTAGACTCACCCAACGTTCCCCTCATCTCCGGTTACCCCTGGTTCTCCACTCACGACTCTCTCCTGCTCATCTGGTTCATGCCAAGTTGGGGACGCACCTGCCTGCAACCTCACTCCATAAATCTGTGGAGGCGGAGGAAACCATTGACCTCACCAATCTCCCGCAGGAATACCACGGCCTAGCCATTGCCTTCAGTAAAAGGGAAACCTGCACTTTGCCGCCTCATAGACCACACGACTGTGTAATTGACCTCCTCCCGGGCACTACCCCTCCCCAGGGTCATCTGTTCTCTCTCTCTCCCCTCCTGAGACCCAGGCCATGAATAATTACATCACCAAAGAGGTACAGCACGGCTTCATTCACCCATCCGAGTCCCCAGCTGGTGCAGGATTCCTTTTTGTCAAAACAGAAGACTGGGGGAGGGTCTCTGATCCTGCATTGACAACTGTGGACTCAACAAAATCGCCATTAAAACCTGCTACCATCTCCTTTTGATGGATGCTCCTCATGGCTTAGATCTTCATCAAACTGGATCTATGGAGTGCGTGGAATCTGATCCCCATCTGGCGGGGGATGAGTGGAAGACGGCGTTTGTAATCCTGGGGCCAATGGGTGGCAGCCTTATGGGGGCAGCCTGTCAGGCCTGCAGGGGTAGGCTCCTCCCAAACTCCACCCAGCTAACAGGAATCACCTGCCACTTGTTTCCAACTCGTCACCTGCAGCCTATTTAAACCCAGCTCTCATCCACAATCCTTGTTCACCCATTGAACCAGCCAGCCTTAAGCAGTTGCTCCCAGCCTTCAGTTACTTTGTTGCCTTGCCATGTGAGGTATTCTCTTGTTTTGTGATTCCTGGTGGCTTGCTGTATTGCAGTTTATTATTAAACTTATTGCTCACCGCTAAATCGTCTCTGCTGCTCTGCATTTGAGTCAAACTTCCTCTAATCTCCTGACAATTGGAGCAGACATAGATTGCTGGAATTATTCCGTGTTTTTCATTCATTGAAATTTGCTAATGGTGGGCTATGTAATTTCTTTATGTGTGGGATTAATTCTACAAGAGTTTTAGTTAATGTTTTCCCCACTGTCCTTCCAGCAGAACAGTTGGGAATGATTTGAAACTTGAACAACTTTTGCAAGAAGCTGTACAGACATCCAGAGCAATTGTCTTTTAACACTCAACTGCAGTAAAACTATTCCTTTCAAATGTTAAAAGGCATCCTTAGCTGAAAAAAAAGATCCCCCAGGACTCAGCGGATTCCACTGTGATACCTATTGCAGAGCCAGTTCATGCAGTATGTAGCCAATGGCATCAGTCCGAAAAGCTCGTGATTGGTGATTAGTTAATGAGGCTCCAAGATGGCTCAGTCATTTCAGAGTGTCAGTGTTACACTTGACCACGCCTCTAATAAGGGCACACATAACATCTGCATGCAACCCTTATTGGGGAAGTTGCAAAATGTCATAAGTCCTGGCTGCCAGGGATTGTCTTTATTTCCCACAGGAGCCATAAGGATCAAATATTGGTTTGAAATCTTCTGGAAAATCAATCGGTTACTTGTGTGAAGTCATTATAACGATTATAGATGAGCTGCATGTAGAGACAGCACTATCCTGAGTGATTCATATCATTAGTTGCACTGTATAATGGCGAACATAGAGCCTACAAATATAATCAATACTTACTGCACTTTTGGGAATTCTGTTGCTCTGAAATCGTACAGCTTTCCACCGCTTACTGTTGGTTTTGGGAAAGGAGTTGAAGGTTAATGCTTCCTTCACCATCTCTGCATCCACTGTTGATATTCGCTAGTTCCCCCAAGACCGCTTAAAAGCAGCCCTATGTGGGAAGCCTAAGTGAGACTGTACGGCTAATGACCCTTGACAGTGGCGGTGTTACCTTCCGCTCCATTTCTTAATAAGCCTAATTTATTTCACATCTGTATATTGCCCCCTTGACTTCATTACCCCAAAACTCAATGTCACCTTGCACTTTGATGCTAACAGCTCCCCAGCTTTCCCTCACTGCTGTTCTGCTTTTCCCCGAGACTACTTCTCTGACGTCAGAATCTGATGAACAGAGATGTCTACTAATGAAATATTGCAATAACCAAACCTGAAGTCATCCAAAGCTCTGTGCACTCACCCTCCATTGTGTCTCATTCGTCCCTTACCCTTGTACAAACCGGCAGACATTTGCTGCTGTTTTTAGATGCTCACATTTGTTTTTAAATCTCTCTGTGGTGTCTCAATGACCCCCTCTGACCCTGTATTCTGTTTTCTCCTGCAGCCTGGGATGCATAAATTCCTGGGATGTCAACACTTGATCAATCTGTTCTGTTGGTTATCTCCAGATTCACCTTTATTGGCCGTGCCTACAGCCAGCTATATATTCTCTGGAATTCCCTCCCTTAACCTTTTTATCTTAGTTGCCCTATATTCTCCATTAAGGCAAACCTTCAAATCTGCCTCATCGGACAAGCACGAGGATTTATGATCCAAACTAAATCTCCCTCTTGGTTGTGTCTGAACCTGTTGACCTTTACCTGCTTAACCGGGTAAAAACTTCGGGACTCCCAAATGAAGACAGAAGCCCCAATATCTCATTCTGCTGATTGCCTATCCCAGGATGCCTGTACTAAATTCCTTCATGGAGTTCGATGAGGAGTGAAAACTTCTACAGCTTTTCCAGCATTTCTGCTCAAAGTTGGAAATCTGGGAGGTGAACCTGAGCCAATTAACCTTTGTGTAAGTGCAGTAGGCAGATTGATTTCAATAGGAAGAAGGGGCCATAGACAGAAGGGTAAGTACAAGTCAATTTTATTGAGTTATAGAGTCATCGTGACATTGCATTGTACACAGAGGAGTGGGCCTTTCGGCCCATCATTCTCATGCTAACCTATCTGATCATCTACACCAGGGGTGTCAAACTCATTTTAGGTCACGGGCCGGATTGAGCAAAATGCAGCTTCATGCGGGCCGGATCAGTCGGACGCGTGCGAACTGTTGCCTCCATTTTTTCAGCCTGCTCTCATGTGTCTCAGTCTCTGCTATAACTACAAAGTGTTTCACTTTACAAATTCCGTTTCTTATGAAGAAGACTGCCGAGCAAGACTGCCGAATAAACACTAAAAACCCTGAAAACCTGGTACCTGAATAAACTCAGCATTAGCCATATCATACGCCATAGGCGCTTCGATTACTGGGGCCAGCTTTAATAGTAATTAGATATTATCTCACGGGCCAAAGATAATTCCACCGCGGGCCGGATTTGGCCCGCGGGCCTTGAGTTTGACATATATGATCTACACTAATCTCATTTGATCACATCACGCCATGTCCTTCTATGCCTTCCCTGGGACTGCTGACGTAATGGTCTTTCTGTAGAAGCAGTGTTTAGGTTATGGTCAGAGATAACAGGTGCTTTGGAATGGGACCTGGATCCATTGTTTGGCGGGGGATGAAGAGGGAAGACACTGGAGAGAACCGATCGTAGGATAGACCCAGCTCACACTGTGCAGCGAGGGGAAGGAGTGGTCTGATGTGGAAGGTCTAATGAGTCCTCCAGTGAGGGGTGAGAATTCTGAGTTGGTATCAGCCCTTACACCCCAGGGAATAAATGGTAAAATGCCCAGGTTCAAAGTCTCAGCTATCTTAGGCTCAGCATATTCTCGGGAATGAAGTCCACCCCCGAAGGGGAGGAAGAGTATGAGACGGGCGGAGCAGGCCTCTCAGATGCTGGATGAGTGGCAGTGCTCTGATGATGATAAAAAGACAGCAATTGGCTGAAAGTTTGAAGTTGATTGGCTGTTGATGTAGCGAGATCGTTAAAAACACAGAACCCCTTTGCTACTTCTGCGGGCTACATGCAAGGGCTAGAAAATGTTTTTGCTGTGACGGGAAGCCCAATGGAGCTCATGACGGGGTTTCAGAACATGTTGCAGGAGAAGGGGGAGAAACTTTCTGCCTACATTTTTCAGCTAGAGAGGCAGCTGAGTTGCTTGCGGCTTGGGGGGGGGGGCATTCAAGAATGGCCAAGTGGTGAAAGGTGCACAGTCACAGGACGTGATGCTTGGGGTCTCTGACTATCTCGTAAGACGCACCCCCCTCCTTTATTTGTCGAGCTGATCAAAGAACTAAGAGAGGAGGAGAGTGCGGCGGAGGCCTCTGTCAGCAGGGTTCAGTTCTCAGTAGCAGCCCCCTTGGCTGAAGTAACCACTGATAGCTCACCTCAGGGAGTGGTAAGGGAGCTCGCGGCAGAGCTCAGGACCGAGGTGTTACCGGCGGGTGCGGCCACCCCACATGATAAGCCGACAGGGAGACGGACCCACTGAGGGGCCGGACTAAGCAGAGGGTTGCTAGTGGACGGGGTCCCACGAGACGGGGAGTGACCAGTTTTGTCTGTTATAACTGTGGTGAAGAGGGATACCTCAGGCAGGAGTGTGAGGACAGACAACAACCCATTAACTTACATCCTGACCTCGGTGAAACTGGATGCTGCAGGCCGTCGGTGATTGGAGGGGTTGTCTGCCTATGATTTCAACCTCAAGTACCAGCTGGGGAGCCGCAACACTAATGCTGATGTGTTGGCCCGACGTGTGTATGAAGGGATGGAAATGGACGGAGAGTGGGAGAGCATCTCTGGCCCTGGAGTTAAAGCAACGTGCCAGTCTTTCATCATGGGGAAGTCAGAGGCAAGGCAAGGACAGGATCGAGCGGTGGACCATTTGGGAGCTTCTGGTTGTGCCATTCCACAAGTTCACTGCAACCTGACTGTTCTGAAGACAACACGGTTGCCAGAATTGAGCCCTGGGGAAGCAGCAGCCGCTCAGCGAGATGACCCTTGCATCGGTATTGTTTGGTCAGCGGTTGCGAAAGTGGACATGGCCTAAGCAGACAAGATGAAACACTCTGTGGTGTCTCTAGCACTGAGAGAATGGTGCAGATTAGAGTTGAGGAACCAGGTTCTATAGCAGGTCACGTCTCCTCCAGACCGGTATCTGCATTCCCAGCTGGTTCTGCCTGAGAAGTATCGAAGGATTGTGTTGAAGTCGCTTCATGATGATTCTAGCTATTTGGAGGGTTGACAAGACCTATGGATTACTCAGAGATCAGTTCTACTGGCCCCAAATAAAGCTGGAGGTCTAAGAGTACTGCAAGTCATGCATTCGATGTATACGGAGGAAGACGCTCCACTCTCCCGCTAGCAGAGTGCAGGGCCCCTTGGCCTGTTGTGTATGGATTTCCTGTCAATAGAACCCGATGCCAGCAACACGGCAAATGTCTTAGTCATCACGGATCATTGCACCAGATATGCACAAGCCTTCCCCACCAAGGATCAGAAGGCACCCATGGTAGCCAAAGTGTTAAGGGAGAAGTATTTCATTTATTATGGCCTCCCCAGCTGGATCCTTAGTTATCAGGGACTGGATTTCGAGAGTAGGCTTATACATGAGTTACTGAGCATGCTTGGAGTCGAGAAGTCGAGGAATACTCCTTATCCCCCTTAGAGTGATTCCCAGCCCTAAAGGTTCGATCAGACCTTGCTAGACATGTTCAGAACCTTGGAGATCAGTAAAAGGAATAAGTGGAGTCAACATATTAGACATCTGGTCCACAGTTAAAACTGTACACAGAGTGAAGCTACTGGATACTCACCATATTATCTGATGTATGGGTGCGAAGCAAGGATGCCCATTGACCTCTGTTTTGGGAAGATCTACAACAGAAGACTTATCTGAAGTATGTGTCTGATATGAGAAAGAAGCTGAAAAAGGCTTATGAATTAGCTGAGGTCACGGCTGCCAAGCAGAATCAAGGAAGTAAGAGGAGGTATGATCATAAGGTTAGGTTCCCCAATTCATGCTGGGAGATTGAACAGTATTACAGTTGAACAAAGGGAACTATGGAGCTATGAGGGAGGAGCTGGCCAAAGTTCAATAGAGCAATACCCTAGCAGGGAAGACAGTGGAACAAAAATGGCAGGTACTTCTGGGAATAATGCAGAAAGTGCTGGATTGGTTCATTCCAAAGAGGAAGAAAGATCCTAAGGGGAGTAAGGGGTGGCCGTGGCTGACAAGGGAAGTAAAGGGCAGTATAAAAATAAAAGAGAAGAAGTATAACAAGAGGAATTGAGTATAGGAGTAAAGAGGTCCTTCTGCAGCTCTACAGGGCCCTGGTGAGACCCCACCTGGAGTATTGTGTGCAGTTTTGGTCTCCAAATTTGAGGAAGGACATTCTTGCTATTGGGGGAGTGCAGCATAGGTTCACAAGGTTAATTCCCGGAATGGTGGGATTGTCATATGTTGAAAGATTTGAGCGACTGGGCTTGTATACACTGGAATTTAGAAGGATGAGAGGGGATCTGATTGAAACATATAAGATTATTAAGGGATTGGACACACTGGAGGCAGGAAGCATGTTCCCGCTGATGGGTGAGTCCAGAACTAGAGGCCACAGTTTAAGAATAAGGGGTAGGCCATTTAGAACAGAGATGCGGAAAAACTTTTTCACCCAGAGAGTGGTGGATATGTGGAATGCTCTGCCCCAGAAGGCAGTGGAGGCCAAGTCTCTGGATGCATTCAAGAGAGAGTTAGATAGAGCTCTTATAGATAGCGGGGGTCAAGGGATATGGGGAGAGGGCAGGAACGGGGTACTGATTGTGTATGATCAGCCATGATCACAGTGAATGGCGGTGCTGGTTAGAAGGGCTGAATGGCCTACTCCTGCACCTACTGTCTGTTGTCTATTGAGTCCTCATATGAATTTGCAGCTATCTGAGATCCATAAGTTGGCTGACTATTGGGCAGCTACGCCCTATGTGGTGGAGAGTATGGTGCCAAACGTACATGTTTTCTGGGTGAAACCAGAGGATGGGAATGCGCCTGTCAAGATTCTCCATTGCAGCCACCTTCTACCACTGGGACAAGAGGTGCGGGTTGACCCAGAGCCTGACCTGGACCGTACACCGAGTGAGAGGACTCTGCAGCGACATGGAGAGACTGAAGGACCAGCAGCAGTAAAGGTTAGACCGGTCCCCACCCCTGAATGGGATATGGACTCAGAGGATGGGAAGATTGTGGTGTGGAATATGCTGCCCTTCGCAGACTCCCCAATAATTGTTGAAGAGATTCCCAAGCCTCCTCACGCTGAGGCAGGTGAAATGGGGGGGAACTAGCAGTGGACAGGCAGGTTTGCAGTTAGAAAATGACGGGCGGCTGGAATCTAAAGTAACTGGACACAAAGGCAAGCTCAGCCAAGCTTGCTGAGTTGTCAGGAGGCACGAGTAACAGACAGGCTGGGGCCTCCCCACATGGACAGGAAAGAGCCCACGGGCGTCTGAAGAAGAAGTCGATGATGGGGGAAGGAAGTCCCAAAGAGTCAGGAAACCCACAGACAGACTAACCTATATCACACCTGGGGCACAGACAGACTGACCTATATCACACCCGGGGCACAGACAGACTGACCTATGTCGCAGCCGGGGCACAGACAGTCAGACCTATGTCGCAGCCGGGGCACAGACAGACTGACCTATGTCGCAGCCGAGGCACAGACAGACTGACCTATGTCGCAGCCGGGGCACAGACAGTCAGACCTATGTCGCAGCCGGGGCACAGACAGACTGATCTATGTCGCAGCCGGGGCACAGACAGACTGACCTATGTCGCAGCCGGGGCACAGACAGACTGATCTATGTCGCAGCCGGGGCACAGACAGACTGACCTATGTCGCAGCCGGGGCACAGACAGTCAGACCTATGTCGCAGCCGGGGCACAGACAGACTGACCTATGTCGCAGCCGGGGCACAGACAGACTGACCTATGTCGCAGCCGGGGCACAGACAGACTGATCTATGTCGCAGCCGGGGCACAGACAGACTGACCTATGTCGCAGCCGGGGCACAGACAGACTGACCTATGTCGCAGCCGGGGCACAGACAGACTGATCTATGTCGCAGCCGGGGCACAGACAGACTGACCTATGTCGCAGCCGGGGCACAGACAGTCAGACCTATGTCGCAGCCGGGGCACAGACAGACTGACCTATGTCGCAGCCGGGGCACAGACAGACTGATCTATGTCACAGCCGGGGCACAGACAGACTGACCTATGTCGCAGCCGGGGCACAGACAGACTGACCTATGTCGCAGCCGGGGTACAGAGTGTGGCACCTATCCGCTCGGTGAGCTACTGTATGTCACTGGCATTTACACCTGGGTTGGACTTTGTGTTTTGTATGAAGTGGGGGGGGAAATTATCTCAGTGTCATGAGGACATGACTAATTTTGGTGGGGTGGGGGAGAGTGTAACACCCTGGGAAAGGGTTCACTGCTATCGTAATGGTCTTTCTGTAGAAGCAATGTTTGGGTTGGAGAAAACGGGTGCTTTTAGAATGTGAGCTGAGTCGGCGGGAGATAAAGAGGGAAGACGCTGGGGAGAAACGGTCATGTGATTCGATGGAGCGAAGTGCCGCAGTCAACTGAGGATCAGTGAATATGACTTTTGGAAGAGTTGAGCTGCAGTTTGTGCACTTTTGCCTATAATGGGCCTTCTTTGTTTTTTCTTTCTTTTCTTTACTAACCCTTTAGTTAAGATTCATAAATATAACTCCTTTAATCATATGCAGTGTGCTGTCTTATTTCTTGGCACTGAGTTGTAACAGGGTAGCAAATTACACAGTACTCACACAAACTGGGGTTTGGGGTGGTAGATCCGCCTCAATCTCAAGGGTTTGGTGGGACAGGAGAGAGTCTTCCCCAGACTTACAGAGCCAGGAAAATCAGTGGCTGTCTAGATACCCCTTCAATGTAGCACTTGTATCTGATTCCATTGCCTCAGACAGCACATTCCAGATAACAATCACTCTGCGTAAAAAAACATACCTCTAAGATAAAGCCTCACCTCTCAGTCTAAAACTCTGTGTTCTTGTTTTTGATACCTCGACCATGGAAAAAGAATTTTGACGATCTACCCAAAATATTTCTTTGTACTTTGTTTAACTGACTCAATGTAAGTGTATTTAATTGTTTTAGATTTTTAAGAATTTGAATTTTTAAAACATTTCTAATAATTTTAATATTTTACAGTAGTTTTAACAGCATATGGTACATATTTTGATTGTTTCTGAATGTCAGAGATGTCCACAAATATCAGACTATGGTGTACCACAGGGATCAGTGCTGGAACCTCTCTAGTTTGTAGTGTATATGAATGATTTGGATGAGAATGCAGACGGCTGATAACAACCTACAAAGGTACATAAACACTATTGATAACCCATAGGTGAAATGGACTGTTAAAATATGGAAAACTATTATAAAAGAATATAAACTAGAGGGAGATATTGCAATTCTTAAATGGTGTGCATATGACTCTGATTTTACACCGAATAAACTGGATGCTTGATTTAAGGACTGGACAGCTAAAGGAATAACAGTTCTTTGCAATATAATGAAAGAAGGAACACTGTTCAGTTTTGAAATGCTTAAAGAGAAACACTTATTAGAAAAACAAGACTTTTATCGTTATTTACAGATGCGATAATATGTTAACAGGATGGTTAAAAATGTAACCAAAGCGAGTACATGTTTGATAGAGCTATTTGGAAAAGCATGTAATTCAGATAACGTTAATAGAATCATTTCAAGTGTGTATAAGAGTTTGTCAAATCTTAAAACACATTCCACTTCATACATTAAAACAAAATGGGAGAAGGAAGGAGGGATAATTATATCTGAAGAAGAATGGACAAAAATATGGAGGTCTCAGTGGAAGTGTACCAGTTCACAGAAATGGAGGAGTTCAGATGGAAAAACTTGATAAGATATTTTATTACATCCTCTCAGAAATCCCATTATGATAGTAACCTCCCTGTTTGCTGGAGAAATTGTGGAAATCAAAATGCACATCTTCTGGGCATATCTTCTGGGAATGCCCCATTATCAAAGACTATTGGAGGGGGATACACAATGCCCTACAAGACATCTTTAAATGTGAAATACCCTTAGAAAGTAATTCCATATATTTTGGGTGTAGACCCCAGGAATGGTTGAAAATAGATAAATATTTAGTGAATATACTGCTGGTGGCTGGTAAAAAGACTCTTACCAGGAAATGGTTATCACAGGAGAGCCCAACCTTAAATGCATGGATGGAAATTACAATGGACATTTACAAACTGGAGAAGATAACAGCATCTGTTAATCATAAGTTGGAACAATTTGATTCATACTGGGAAAAATGGTTTAACTACATAACACCTCATAGACCTGATTTTATTCTCACAAATCAATGAATATGTTGTAAAAAAAGGATCTCTCCCTACTTGTACATAGTTTTCTCCTTTTACTTGTTCTTTCTTTCCTCTCTTTTCTATAAATATTATGTGGAGTAATTATCTCAGATAAATATTATGTGGAGATTTGTGGCATATATGACTATATGATATATATGTACAATGTCTGAAATACATCTTACGGGAATGTTTGTTTGATGATGAAATTCAATAAAAAATAAATGACAAAAAAGAGAGAATGCAGATGGCATGATTAATAAATCTGCGAAGTGGTGGAATTGTTGAAGGTTGCTAAAGCATACGTGGATCAGCTGTGAAGTTGGTCAGAGCGCTGGCAGATGGAATTTAATCCTGACAAATGGATGCACTTTAGGAAGTCAAATTCATTGCCATGTACTGTACTGCTGCTGAAAAAATGTTCATTTTTATGGCATTTATATCCTGTTTATATACTTGGAGTTGTGAGCAGTTTTAGGCCCCTAAACAAAGAAAGGATATGCTGGCATTGGAGAGAATTCAGAGGAGGTTTACAAGAATGATCCCAAGAATAAAAGGGTTAACATTTGGGGAACATTTGATGGCTCTGGGTCTGGACTCACTGGAGTTTAGAAGAATGAGGGGGGGATATCATTGAAACCTATTGGATATCGAAAGGTTTAGATAGAGTGGATGTGGAGAAGATGTTTCTTGTACAGGTAGTGAGGGAGTCTGGGGGCTGAGGAAACAGAATCAGATTAGAAGGCCGTCCCTTTAGAACAGAGATGAGGCGGAATATCTATAGCCAGATGGATGTGAATCTGTGACACTTATTGCCACAGACAACTGTGGAGGCTAATTATATTTAAAGCATATGTTAATAGGTTTTTGATTAGTCAGGGCATCGAAGGTTACAGGGAGAAGACAGTAGAATGGAATTGAGGGAGATAATCATCCGGCGATGACGGAATGGTGGCGCAGACTGGATCATCCTGCTTCTATGTTTTGTATACTGTAAACTTGAACTTGAACTTAGAGTAGATGGCAGAAACCTTAGGAGAGTTGAGGTACAGAGAGACCGTGGGGTGCATGTCCTTAGCTCTTTAAAACTGGTGGTGGCTAAGGTAGTAAGAAAGGCATTTGATACGCTTACTTTCATGACCAAAGCATTGAATATAATTGAGACATCATCTTGCAGGTGTAGAAAACTTTGGTTAGACAGCACTTGGAGTATTGTAGAAACATTGAAAACTTACAGCAATACAGGCCCTTCGGCCCACAACACTGTGCCAAACATGTACTTACTTTAGAAATTACCTAGGGTTACCCATAGCCCTCTATTTTTCTAAGCTCCTTGTACCTATCCAGGAGACTCTTCAAAGACCCTATCGTATCTGCCTCCACCATCATTGCTGGCAGCCCATTCCACCCACTCACCACCCTCTACATAAAAAACTTACCCCTGACATCTCCTCTGTACTTACTTCCAAGCACCTTAAAACTGTGCCCTTTCTTGTTAGCCATTTCAGCCCTGGGAAAAAGCCTCTGACTATCCACATGATCAATGCCTCTCATCATCTTATACACTTCTATCAGGTCACCTCTCATCCTCCTTTGCTCCAAGGAGAAAATGCCGAGTTCACTCAACCTATTCTCATAGGGCATGCTCCCCAATTCAAGCAACATCCTTGAAAATCTCCTCTGCACCCTTTCTATGGCTTCCACATCCTTCCTGTAGTGAGGCGACCAGAACTGAGCACAGTGCTCCAAGTAGGTCTGACCAGGGTCCTATATAGCTGCAACATTACCACTCGGCTCCTAAACCTAATCCCACAATTGATGTAGGCCAATGCACCGTATGCCTTCTTAATCACAGAGTCAACCTGCGCAGCAGCTTTGAGTGTTCTATAGACTCGGACCTCAAGATCCCTCTGATCCTCCACACTGCCAAGAGTCTTACCATTAATGCTATTCTGCCATTATATTTGACCTACCAAAATGAACCACTTCACACTTATCTGGGTTGAATTCCATCTGCCACTTCTCAGCCCAGTTTTGCATCCTATCCATGTCCCACTGTAACCTCTGACAGCCCTCTACACTATCCACAACACCTCCAACCTTAGTGTCATCAACAAACGTACTAACCCATCCCTCCACTTCCTCATCCAGGTCATTTATAAAAATCACAAAGTGTAAGGGTACCAGAGCAGACCCCTGAAGCACTCCACTGGTGACCAACCTCCATGCAGAATATGACCCGTCTACAACCACTCTTTGCCTTCTGTGGACAAGCCAGTTCTGGTTCCACAAAGCAATGTCCCCATGGATCCCATGCCTCCTTACTTTCTCAATAAGCCTTGCATGGGGTACCTTATCAAATGCCTTGCTGAAATCCATATACACTACATCTACTGCTCTACCTTCATCAATGCGTTTAGTCACATCCTCAAAAAATTCAATCAGGCTCGTGAGGCATGACCTGCCTTTGACAAAGCCATGCTGACTACTCCTAATCATATTATACCCCCCCAAATGTTCATAAATCCTGCCTCTGAGGATCTGCTCCATCAACTTACCAATCAGTGAAGTAAGACTCACTGGTCTATAATTTCCTGGGCTATCTCTACTCCCTTTTTTGAATAATAGAACAACATCTGCAAACCCCCAATCCTCCGGAACCTCTCCCATCCCCATTGATGATGCAAAAATCATCGCCAGAGGTTCAGCAATCTCCTCCCTCACCTCCCACAGTAGTCTGGGGTACATCTCATCGGGTCCCAAAGACTTATCCAACTTGATACTTTCCAAAAGCTCCAGCACATCCTCTTTCTTAATATCTACATGCTCAATCTTTTCAGTCCCCTGTAAGTCATCCCTACAATCACAAGCAAACACAAGAAAATCTGCAGATGCTGGTAATTCAAGCACACACACAAAATGCTGTTGGAACACAGCAGGCCAGTCAGCATCTAAAGGGAGAAGCACTGTCGACGTTTCGGGCCGAGACCCTTCATCAGGACTGAGTGTGTGTGTTTTGTGTGTGTTCCTACAATCACAAGATCCTTTTCTGTAGTGATTACTGAAGCAAAGCATTCATTAAGTACCTCCGCTACCTCCTCCAGTTCCATATACACTTTTCCACTGTCACACTTGATTGGTCCTATTCTCTCATGTCTTATCCCCCTGCTCTTCACATACTTGTAGAATGCCTTGGGATTTTCCTTAATCCTGCCTGCCAAGGCCTTCTCTTGGCCCCTTTTGACTCTTCTAATTTCATTATGTAAAGTTCTGATTGTCACATTCCAGGAAAGATGTGGTGGTAACAAAGAGAATGCAGAAGAGATTCCCCCAGGATGTTGCCGAGAGTAGAGGGCTATCGTTCGAAGGAGACCTTGGATAGGCTTTGTCTATTCTCGCTGGAATGCAGTAGGCCGAGGTCCTACAGGTTTCCAAAACTAAACTAACAAGGGGCACAGATGCAATGGATATCCAGCCACTTTTTCCCAGGGCAGGGAAGCCTAGAACAAGAGGACACAAGCTTAAAGTGAGAGGGGAGAAATTTAAAGGAGATCAGTGGTGTAAGTTTTTCACACAGAGGGTGATGAATGAGCTGCCGGAGGAGGTACAGACACAGGTGCAATATTCACCTGTGAATCTGCTGGGTTTGTCTCTTGTGTTCAGTGCTTCTGATGCAGCCTCCTCTACACTGGTGAGACCCGTCATTAATTTCATCGAACACCCACACTCCATCCACCAAAAGCAGAGCTGGCCAAACATTTTAATTCTGATTCCTATTCCTGTTCCAACATGTCGTTCCATGGCCTCCTCTTGCGCCAGGATACGGCCAGCCTCAGGGTAGAGGAGCAACACGTTATATTCTCTTTGGGTAGCCTCCAACCTGAAAGTATGAATATCAATTTCTCCATCCTGTAATCAATTTTTCCCCCCTACCATCCCTTTGTCTATTCCCCACGCTGACATTTTACCTCTTCACACCTGCCTATAACTTCCCCCAGGTCCCCTCCTCCTTCCCTTTCTCCTATTGTCCACTCTCCTCTCCTATCAGATTCCTGCTTCTTTAGCCCCTGCCCTTTCCCACCCACTTGGCTCTTATCCCTGCCCCCTCCTTTTTATTCTGGAACCTTCCCCCTTCCTTCTCAGTCCCAAAACGTCAACTGTTTATTCATTTCCATAGGTGCCGTCTGACCTGCTGAGTTCCTCCAGCATTTTGAGAGGTAACTGGATTGAATGGCATAGAGGCATAGAGCATCACTAACAAGAGAAAATCTGCAGATGCTGGAAATCCAAGTAACACACACAGGCACCATCTATGGAAGCAAATACAGTGGACGATTCGGGTCGAAACGCTTCGACAGGACACTGGTGGCAAGCACGGACAAAATAAGCCATGGCAATCTGTTCTCGTGCTATACGCTTCTATGATTCTCCATTACAGATTTGGTGTGAGAATGGTGTCTCGCGAGTAATTAAGGCAGTTGTTAGTTACCCTGTTAAAGTCCTGTGCCACGATGGGGCTTTGTGATCACCTGGAGCCATTTTCCCAGCAGAAGGCAGCAGCAAGGGCAGATCTCACTCACAGAGAGCTCGAGCTCAGGGAGCACGTGCCCAGAGCACTAGTGTGGCTTGGTGTCAGACTGGTCCATTAACTTCTTGTGCCAAACCTTGTCATGTACTGTGTTAGAAATAGTGTGTAAAGGAATGTTGCTATTGTTGTAATCATGTCATTCTGGCTTCCCTGGTAAACAGAGGGGCCCTTCATACAACGCACTTTGACCTGTTAATCCGGTCTGTGGAAGCTGATGGCTGGGCGACGAACATCCAGTCTCAGAAGGAAATGCAGCAGCAGACAGAATTCCCAGAAGTAATCTCCCTGTGGCGGAGAGGAAGCTGCTGTAGAAAGAAAGAAAACTCAAACACTGCTGCAGCATAACATTACCGATAGATTCTGCAGAGACACGGAGTGGTAAACACAAGAAGCTCTTCAGTGAAGGCAGTGCGTCACTGCAGTCTTGGGCCTGGCCTTTAATAACAATTACTAAAGCAGAAGCATCCTGACTTAACGTCACAGCAACTTGATCAACACAAAGTGATGCCTGGACATTTCAGTGCAATTGAAAGATCTTGGGCAGCAATTTAAAGGGAGCGAGGTGAGGTTTAATGAGGAGATTCCAGTGTTCGTGGCCTAGCCAGCTGAAGGAAGACCACCAGTAGTGACCGATAAATTCACTGGGGAACCAAGGACCCTGTGCAAAAGAGGAAAACTTTAAAAAGTGAAGAAAGTTTACGGGGGAAGGAAATTAGCCTGATAAACCATAATGACCTCATAATCTACATTTCAGAAGTTTGAAAGAGTTGGCTACAGAGATAGTGGGCTTTGGAAAGTTCCAGCACATCCTCTTTCTTAACATCCAGCATGCCTGCCTGTTTTACACCAACCTCACATTGGTCAAGGCCCATCCCACTGGTGAACGCTGAAACGAAGTATTCATTAACCCAGGCACATCTCCTCTTTCATCCTACCCTTGCTCCTGGCATCCTCCTGTTCTTCACACACATGTGGTATCTGGCATTTGAAAGAAAAAAAGCTTTGTATCAAAGAATGGATGACCCAAGTATAAGATGGAACTACAGGCCAGGATAGCTTTGAGCTTGTCAGTCAAAGCTGCTGCTGCAGTTAAGGGGTCATTGATGTGACAGATAGCACAGGATGTGGCAAGAGAGAGGCTGAAGGCCTGTTGAATATTTAGAGAGCATTATGCGATGGTACTGTGTTCAATAGAATGAGAGGAACCACTCAGTCTGGTATCTCCGTAAATCAAGATTCAACAAATTGACAAAACTTTAGGTACAGTGTGTGTTTGGACTCATTGATTGACTCCTGCATTTGATCACAGTGAAGAGAGGATTTGTGAGTGAGGACCGGAATGGCCATTACTATTAAGTAATTGCTTTGTAACTGTTTCCTAATACCAACTTACATGATGGTTATTGATTGATATGAGATCATATTTTTCTTTATTTCTCTCGCACACACAGGGTTCTGTCATTAAGATCTTCAGCTATGCATCAACGATTCCAGATCGCCATTAGTGTATTTCTGCCTGTTTTCAGAGGAAATCGCAGCTAACATTTCTCTCTCACGTTAATATGTCCAAGCCCAGGATTTTGGGAGAGAACATATTTCAGTGAAAGAATAAAAGAAAAAAAGACAACACTGAATAGATTTAATCATTGTTGTGTCTTGGGATTCATTTAACATTTTTCCAGAGATGATATATTCCTGTTAGTCTTAAAGTGCAGCAAATTTGCTATCTGGAATGATTAGTGGTTTGATGTTAATGAGATAGCTTTGATGTTGTTTCCTCATAAGCCATAAATAACAAGCAAACCATAAGCTGTGCTGGCAAGTTGCTGATCCTTGGTTCGTGGCAGGAGAGCTGGCAGACCTTCTCACTCTGACTGTGAACAGTGAGAGATAAGATCACAGAGGCACAGACAGTCAATCATCAGGAATTTGAAACAGAATTCTGCATGGTGAGTCAGGATTTCAAAGAGAAGTTTATAAATTACTGAGGCCAGTAAAAGGGTGTAAGAATGTTACAAAGAAAATGATTACGTAATATTCTTTAATGTCAAGAAAAGCCAACCAGTGATTTGGGGACGTACGTGTTCATTATCCATAATAGAACAAGTGAATCCAATCACAACTGTTGCTAACTTACTGAATCCCAACAAGCTCATTCCAACAAATGCTTCCTTAATCCATCGTCGGAGAAACAGACATGCAAGCAACATAAACTTCCTGATCTGAAAATGACAATTGATTATTATTCCAACTCCAGGCTATGCTATAATGTAGACGTGTTGAATCAATGCCCATGAAAATAATTGGCTACATTTCACGTAATTCTCTTTAGGAAGACGCAGCAGTTAACTAAGACAAAAAGCTAGGCTGAAGGCTTGTGCAAACACTTCCAAAAAGAACACTGATTATCACCGTGGTAAAGGTTTTTTTTTATATACATACTGCTCCTGACTGTCAGGAATATGCAGAGCAGTGAGATTGTGATATCAATCAAGGTGCATGCTGATTTATTGCCTGCCCTGCCACCTTTGAACTCCACATTCCAGTGCTAACATCCCGTCCTAGGCATGCGTGACTGAAGAAGGCTTTAATGACTTGAAGCACTCCCTGCATTCCCCCCACCACCACCAGAGGTACTTAAAAGGATGATGAGCTGTTTTCTGATCACTTGCTGGCTTATTTCGTCTGGCTTCTGATACAATTGAATGGGACTTGAGAGCTTTCCAGTACTGAACTGCACGTCGTTTGTACGGAGTCGCTTATGCTCATATCAAGCATGCAGCTATCATGATGTTCTTCAGCACTTCACTCTGTCACTTCTGTTCAACATGAGAAGTCAAAGGCTGCCAGGTCAGTAAAAGGTTACCCCCTTACAACTTCTGTATGAATTACATTCTCGCACAGCAGATAAATAATGAGTGTTTTGCTCTGGCAGGGAGCGTTATAAGGTTCAACATCAATATCCACCTTCCTACCTTAACTCCATGTGATCAAATTATTAATGAGTCGAATCAATACTCCAAAAATAGAACAGGATGGAAACTGCACATTGAAATCTAACTTTATACTAGGGTCATTACTGTATATAATTTATTCAAGAGTCATCCTTGATGCCTTTGTTTCTTCTGGTGCTCCTGAGAAGTGCTTTTCTGGTGGCTGCAGCCTGGGGACTTGAAGAGCAAAGATCCTTATCCAAGGAGAGTCCAGCTGACTTTGGACGGTGACCTTAAGCAAGCCTGGAGTCAGACTGATCCGCCACAGGCCGGTGGGCTGATAGCAGCTGCATGCACTCCAGCGGAACCGAGTGGAAACCCAAGCAAGTTTAGTAGGTTTCCATTCCATGCAGGCACTGCCAGGCTGCCAGGGTGGTGGCTCAAAAGTCTGCTGGCATTGGCAGCTATCTGATATGTACGAGGGGTGATTGATAAATTCGTGACCGAAGGTAGGAGTCTATTTTAGAAAACCTAGCACATTTATTTTTCAACATAGTCCCTTCCTACAATTACACAATTAGTCCAGCGGTCGTGGAGCATATGGATTCTTCTCTGTAGAAGTCGGCGTCTCGGACCTCCAGAAGTGGTCCACAGCACAGTGTTCTTGGCCTAAGATAGAAGGAGATGAGTTATTAACTTCAAACTTTCTGCAAAGAGTTGAACTGCGCGTGCATGTAACAAGAGCTGTATAACTCATCGCCTTCTACCTTAGGCCACAAACTTATCAATCACCCCTGCTGTGAACACTTTCTGGAGGTCCAAGATCCATATGCTCCACGACTGTGTGTAAATGTAGGAGGGGACTATGTTGAAAAATAAATGTGCTAGGCTTTCTAAAATTGACTCCTTCTACCTTAGGCCACGAACTTATCAATCACCCCTCGTACTACATTTGTGCCTTGTGCTGTGTATGACTGTGTTTTGCACCTTGGTCCTGGAGGAACACGGTTTTGTTTGGCTGTATTCATGGGTATTCATGTGTGGCTGAATGAGAATCAAACTTGAACTTGAACTTGAATATCCCCTCTTCCACTAGAATGCTTATAGTGGTGACCAGCTATTTGTGATTGAAAAAAAGATGGAGCTCCAGGCTCTGCATAAAGACCCAATACTGACTCTTTCTTGGCACTGAATATTTCCAGTGCACTGAGTACTTGGCTAACGGACAGCTACTTTCAGTAGTTTAATGCATTGAAGTGCTCGTCTCTATGTCAGAGTGACTGTATGACATCAGCCTAAAGCAAGCCAGAGGTGGATGAGAGAAGAATAATTAGGCATCCCCTGCCATTAGGTGGACATGACTTCAGCGAAACCCTTGCTGTGATAACCTGCAATGTCCTTCTGCGGGGCTCAATACATGCAGATGTGCTGGTCCCCTTCAGTCTTTCCAACTATCTGCTGTTGCCTGATCTTCTCCTGAATGGAAGGGTGTCAGGGATTATCCTGCAATGTGCTCCGGGAGTTGACTGATTTGATGGTTGTCAATGTAAGTGGTTTATCATGAGTGTGAAGTTTGCAACAGTATTACATGTATGAGAGTGAGGTTAAACAAACTGAAGTGCTGAATGACTGTGTTGATTGATGGTTAATGGTTCACTGAGCAGCAGAAAAGTTGGTAAGTCACACTGTTTGAACCATTGATCTTGGCAATTTATTAAACTTACTTCCTTAAAGGTTAAACATTTCCTGCACAGCATCCATTTTCCTAGCATAGTACTCCAACATTACTTCTGTGCCACAAGGGACGTCTACACCCCTGTTGACACAGAATATTTCTTCCCTCCACACCCTACACCAAAGCTTCTGGGCAAAATCAGAACTTCTGAGATGTGATCTTCAACTGTGACTCAACCTGAATCATTGTTCAACTATTTATGCTTCTGGTTCGGTTCCCTAAAGGTCTCCCACCATTATAGTGAATGCATCTCAACTGTGGTCCATATAGGAATATTGTCTATGTTAGGTGCTTGTGAGTTCAAATCCCACGTCAGACAAGTGACCTCATTGTACATTAGTGCTACTAATGAGATATCCAGCCTTGTCCCTGTCTATGGTCAGTTGAATATTAATGGCTTTACAACATATTAAAGAAAACCAGAGGATTTCTTTAAACAGACAAGAAGACCTAGATCCAATTTATGATCCAATTTGGGCAAAATTCCAGACCGCAATGCACAAAGTTCACCACACAACCAATCAGTGATGAGATTTCCTCTCTACATCACAAATGAGTTACCGAAATGATGACCAATCAGCGGATTGATAAAGGCCAAGCGTTCGGAGGACACTCCACAATCAACAGCGCTCTGATGACGTCTCCTTGTCTGGTGATGAAACATTTGCAAGTAAGTTGCCAAGATCAGAGAACAACTCAACTCAAACCAGAGGAGTTACCACAGAGATCTGGCAAGATTTAATTCTCGCTCAGCAGTACAAAATCAGATTAGCTGGTCATTATCACATTGCTGTTTGAATTTATCGTGCATGAATATGTGAAATTACAACATTTCAAAAGTAATTAATTGGCTGTAAAATGCTTTGGAATATTGTGAACACTATGTGAATCTATTTTACTTATTTTTGCCTTTTGTATAATTCAGCAGACAATGCAATGACTGGGAATTTCAGAAACCACAAAACTTTAAAATTTCTGTTAACAGTAAATTGGATATTATAAATAGCAGTTACTGTGTAACAGCAGCAAACAATAGTTTGCACGATTTAATGAGTTCAACTTCAGCACTGGCTTAATAGACCAAATGGTTTGCTCCTGAGCTATTACATTATAAAGCTTCAGCTTATAAATCTTGCCCACCAGTATCTGTTTTGTTTTCAGCAACAGGTTTGCTCAAATGGTTTGATGGTTTGATTATTCAGTAATGCCTGATCGATTGAGGAGCTTCTGATGTTTACTTATTTGAATGGGCAAGTGAGTATCTTCTAGTCTGCACTCAAAAATGTTGCCTGCTTGCTTCCTGCTTCCAGCTTACACAGTCAGTCTGACTCCCCAGTCACTGTGTTTCCTTCCCCACAGTCTCCTCACTCCCTGCACAGCGACGAAGAACTGAAGTTTCTTACGAGAAAGAAATAGACTTTTTCAACGGAGGAATTATTGTATGGATCTTTGGTTAGACAAAGCTTTGTTGATTCTGATCTCAATGTGACAGAAACTAAATAATAAATTAAACATAAATCATTGGAGAAGGTGCAAAATGATTCATGGGAATAAAAACAGAAAAACTGAACAATTGTGAATCCTTTTTCAAAGAAAGATGATACTGAGTATAGACCAATGGGAGGTTTTAAGATGACAAAGGGTTTTCATTAGGCTGGCAAAGGAAAGGAAGAAGACCATTGAATCCATTGAGTTATGGCATAGAAACAGACTCTTTGACCCATTATAAAGTAATTCCATACTTCATGACATTGTGGCTACATAATATCTCAATATACTTCAGTACATTTGGTTAACAAAATTCTTTCGACTACTGGTATAAAATAAACAAATAACCTCCATCGATTGGTATTTCAGAAGAAACTCTGAATTCCATCACCTTGAGAGAGTTTGGATCCAGATCCGAATGGAACTCCAGAAAATCTGATTCTATTGTTTAAACTGTGCCTTCCAGCCCTGGCTCCCGGCCTTCAGAAATAGACTCTGTCCATCTACCAGATCAATTTCCTTTAACATGTTGGTAGCTACCCTTTAATGTCCCAGATTTCAGAAAATACAACCAACGGTTTATATAATCTCCCCTCAGAACTTAATGCTTGGATTTTCCATCAACCTATTCCAAATTCCCTTCCTCACCCAGCCTCATTTCTTGCCAATTTTTCCTTCGTATGTATCGAAAAAGTTTCCAAAACTAGCAATCAAAGATGCAATACTTTTACTAAAAGGTACAATAAGAAATTCAAGAGTAACTTCTTTAATCGAGGTGGCTGAAATGTGATATTTCCTTTGACAAGACATTGAAATGGATAAATGCAAAATCCACAAGGGAGAAAGGAACAGGAGGATATACTGTTAGAATCAGATGACAAAGGGATGGAAAGGGGTGTATGCAGAGAATAAAACCCTGCTACAGGAAGTTGAGCTGAATGGTTTGCTTTGTGATGTGAATACTATGTACGTATCTAGAGTGGATGTCCAATCTATTTTGGTTCAATGGAACAGGCAGAAACAGTGCAGCTTGACTTGCTTCATGGGAAAATCATGAAAAGCATTGCAAGGCCAAGAATGCAGGAATGAAGCACTCTGCTTTCATCTTGGCTCTTCCAAAACTTTTATCAAAGAAAGGAATGGATGCAACAAGCTTCCTGCCTCTCTCCTGTAGAAATTCTGCCCGGAAAAAACTTGTTAGTAACAAGCACCTTTTATTTCTGAAATCCTGCTCATCCTGTAGATTCACTATTTCAGAATGAGTGACATTAGGATATTGAAGAATGGGAGACTAAGAGACTGGGGCACTGGGAGATTGAAGACTGAGCAGCAAGCCCTGACAAAGGTTCCCAGAGCTGGAGTCTATCAGCCAGGCAGTAGAATGGGTCTGGCCCAGGAATGGATGGCTGTTCTCTGCTAGGTATCATATGCCCACAACATCTCTTGTTTGAGACAGATCGACTCAACCTCCAACTTTCCCCCTGTTATGTACAATTTACAGACCTGATTTTTATAAACTTAGGAAGTAATTTTATCCATGAAATAGGACCTTAAAATTAGTACAAGTAGACTCCACCTGTGTTCGTTTGTCATCTGAAACTGGAACACAATCTCAACGGGGAAATCAGTGGTTCTGAAATCAGTACACAGAACATGGAGATAACTTTGAGCTGATTTAGAACCATCTTCAGATGCAGTTGTATTGGTGAAATAGATATTCTTCATAATCACATTTGTTGATCAAAGTGACAAATGCTCTGAAATGCAAACTCGTTCATTTGACTCTTCATTCAGAGGCCTCTTCAATTTAAATGCTCATCAGCTGGTTGCAAATATTAAAGCCAAAACATCTTCATCCGTAAGAAGTATCGATAAAGCTCAGGAAAAATAAAGCCATTAGTTTACCATAAAACTGCTCCACTATCTACTGAAACGTATAAATATTAAAATCAGTGTCCTCTTTAAAGGGATCTGCAGAGGTGACAGCAGATCTATGGCTGATTACACCATATGAACATTTCTCTTTTACAAATAGAACCCTACCTGTTAGGTAAAAATATCTAAAAGGGTCCATGTGGGTTAGATTTCTATGGCTCCCATCATTGCTAACCTCAAGTCTACATGGACCCTTTTAGATATTTATCTGTGGCTTGATTATATTGAGAATTTGCCTGTTTTCACTGCCCCCAAACACTGTGTTCCAGACCAGTGAGCTGCCTGTCGCCTCAGCACACATAGCACAGGCTCTGCACTAATCCAGAAATTAACCCAAACTTCTCATTTTGTCATTAGCCATTGTGAAGTCGCCCTGCCCAAAATCTCCATGGAGTGGGCCCCAACGAAAACAAATATATCTCCAAGATAGAATATGTGATTGTAGCAAAGATGAGAGTGAATGTATTCTGTGCGATCTACCTACTGCAAAACTACAGGCAAATTCAATAGATTTGCATAATTATCTTCTTGCATCATTTCCAGCTTTATTTGAATGAACATTGTGACAGAGAGCATTACAGACAGTCCTTACACACTCCATTCATTCACTCACACACATACATTGCCCTGTCATTCTGCTGCCATTGCAGTGTGCGCACTCTTCGATGTCTTCCCTGGTAGATTCTCACAATGGGTCCTAAACCGAGCCGAGGCGCTCGGAGTGGCTTTATGGTACCTTTCCCACCATATAAGGCAGAGTAGTCCATTTCTTTAGTAATGGGGATCTGTAAATGTGTACATGTTGTTTGTATACTGGATTTAAAGTAGATACTTCTGTTTATTTTGTAATATGATTGTAACTACATTGTGGGGTGCATCACATTCTAACTTATGTGTAGTGCAAAATAAAAAGGAGCTCTTCGCCTTCAGTGAGAGAGAGAGAGAAATAGAGAGAGAGATAGTGATGCACCATCAATAACTCTCTGAGACGTGAGGCGAGATATCGGCTTTTATTGGCTGGAAGAAAGAACAAGCAGTAGTTGACCACCATACTACATCCTGGAGACTGAGGGCTGGGCTTAGGCCTCAATCGCCTTTATACCGGGGTCTGTGGGAGGAGCCATGGTCAGTGGGAGGGGCCACAGGAGCAGTCAGCGGGGGGGGCGTGTCCAGACAGGTATATGTAGTTCACCACATTCACCCCCCCTTTGTTTTAAAAGAGAGTCCCCATGGGGCGAAGTTTCTTACAAGTATATTTACAGGTTGTCTATCAGGTGGTCGAATCTGTCGCTGCGATCTACGTAGCACCGGCTGTGATTGCACAGGTGCCGGTGATGGTGATTGCACCGGAGACAGAGGTTGTGCTGGTTCCGGCCTGACTGGAGGTGTCAGCCCACTAGGCGTCAGTGATCCCTCATGCGCGTGCGAGACGCCCGGTATAGAAGTGTTGTGAGGAGTCTGTGTAGGGCTCGGTGTGCACGGTGTCACCTCGGGTACAGGGTTCATAGTTACCGCGGAGTGTTCGGGGTAGCGGTCTGCTGCTCCTGCGGGCGCCAGGTCGCGGACGGAGACCGTGTCCTCCCGCCCATTAGGTAAGACCTCGTAGGCATACTGGGGGTTCGCATGTAGAAGGTGAACCCTCTCGACCAGCGGAGAGTATTTATTGCTCCTCACATGTTTCCGGAGCAGCACTGGCCCTGGGGACGTCAGCCAAGCTGGTAGGGTGGTCCCAATGGCAGACTTCCTGGGAAAAGAGAATAGGCGCTCGTGAGGGGTGGCATTGGTGGACGTACATAACAGGGAGCGGATAGAGTGGAGTGCCTCGGGGAGGACCTCCTGCCATCGAGAGACCGGCAACCCTTTTGACTTAAGGGCTAAAAGTGTGGCCTTCCACACTGTGGCATTCTCCCTCTCCACCAGGATGTCCATCATTGACCTTGCAAGCTGGTGTGGGGCGCTTTGGTCGAGGGTTACGGAGGCCAGAGTTGAACCGCCGTCTTGGTGCCCGGTAAGCACCGGTGGGTCGGGGGCGGGGCAAGGTGGCGCCGACAAAGATGGCCGCCCCATGTCTCGCACGAGGCGGGCAGGCAAGATGGCGGCCCCTATGCCTCACACGCGGCACTGCCCAACCCCGCTCGTGGTTTAAACTTACAGACCTTGGCAAAATGGCCCTTCTTTCCGCAGCTGGAGCAGGTCGCTTCTCAGGCCGGGCAGCGTTTTCGGGAGTGCTTTTCGAGTCCGCAGAAGTAACACTGCGCGGACTTGTGACTGGCAGCAGCTGTGGTTGGTTTCGGGGAGTTTGTGGACTCGCGACTGGCAGCAGCCGAGGTCAATTCGCTCGTGGGTGGCGGGGTCTGCGCTGTCCACAGGTGGGGGATCGCGCGGCTGGACAGCGTCAGCGTTGTGCAGAGCAGCCTCCAGCGTGTCGGCCGTCTCGATCGCCAAGCGTAAGGTAAGATCGGCATTTTCCAGCAGCCGCTGGCGCACGTACACTGACCTGATTCCTGTAACGAAGGCGTCTCGATATTCTGTGCCCTGCACCACCAATGTCGCTACACAACCTACCCGGATGTCTGTGGAATGTGACCCAGAAGCCAAGGTGACCCTCTGGCTTACCGGCCGTGTCACAAGTCCGCAGCGTTGCACCGTGTCCGGGTTAATAAAACTCTCAGTGCTGCCCGTGTCAAACAGGCAGCTAGTCCTGTGCCCCTCCACCAGATGTCCATCATTGGGATTTTGCGCTACTGGTCATGCCTCAACTGTGCGTGCCTGTGCTATTGGGGCTGGACTTCCAGAGCCACCTCGAAAGTGTGACTATGGCATATGACGGGCCCCTCCCACCACTCACTGTCAGGAATCCTCAGTTTTGTGGGACTTCGTCATATACCCCACTACTGACCACACACACACACCGACCCGCACATCCCACCCAGCACCATGCCGACAGCTGCGCTACTGACACCACTTGCAGCCTCTTCACCCTCAAGATCCCTCCCCCACCGCTGTTTGTCAACCTGACCCCCGACTGTAAACCTGTGGCAATTAAAAGCAGGAGGTACAGCGTGGGGGACAGGGCCTTCATTCAGTCAGAGGTGCAGCGGCTGCTCAGGGAGGGGATCATTGAGCCAAGCACAAGCCCTTGGAGGGCCCAGGTGGTTGTTGTTTGGACCGGGCAGAAAAATAGGATGGTCGTGGACTATAGTCAAACCATCAATAGGTTCACGCAGCTTGACGCGTACCCCCTACCCCGCATCGCGGATATGGTCAACCAGATAGCTCAGTACAAGGTGTACTCGACAATAGAGCTGAAATCCGCTTATTACCAGCTCCCCATCCGCCCGGAGGACCGCCCCTACACCGCCTTTGAGGCGGGTGGCAGGCTCTATCACTTCTTGTGCGTCCCCTTCGGTGTCACAAATGGTGTCTCTGTCTTCCAGAGGGAAATGGACCAGATGGTGGACCAGTGCCAACTGAAGGCCACATTTCCCTATCTAGATAACATCACCATCTGTGGTCACGACTGGCCAGATCACAACACCAACCTCCAATGATTTTTCCAAGTGGCCAAAGCCCTGAACCTTACTTATAACAGGGACAAGTGTGTGTTCGGAACCACCCAACTCGCTATCCTTGGGTATGTCGTGGAGAACGGGGTCATTGGCCCTGATCCCGACCGTATGCGCCCCCTGTTAGAACTCCCTCTTCCCACCACCCTCAAAGCCCTCAGACGGTGCCTGGGCTTCTTTTCCTATTACGCCCAATGGGTCCCCCATTATGCAGACAAGGCCCGCCCCCTGGTCAAGTCCACCGCATTTCCCCTCTCAGCCGAGGCCCGCACGGCCTTCAGCCACATTAAAGGGGACATTGCCAAAGCAACGATGCATGCGGTGGACGAGACCATTCCCTTCCAAGTAGAGAGTGACGCCTCCGATTTTGCGCTGGCTGCTACCCTCAATCAGGCAGGCAGGCCAGTAGCATTCTTTTCTTGTACCCTTCAAGGCCCTGAAATTCGGCACTCCGCGGTGGAGAAAGAAGCCCAGGCCATAGTGGAAGCTATTAGGCACTGGAGGCACTATCTCGCCGGCAAAAGGTTTACCTTGCTGACCGACCAGCGCTCAGTTGCGTTCATGTTCAGCAACCAACAGCAGGGCAAAATCAAAAATGATAAAATTTTGCGGTGGAGAATAGAACTCTCCACCTACAACTATGAACCCTGTACCCGAGGTGACACCGCGCACACCAAGCCCTACACAGACTCCTCACGACACTCCCATACCGAGCGTCTCACACCAGGAGCTCCACATGCTGTTTCGCCGTCAGTCCCCTGCAGTCGCAGGCCCACAAGACTGTCTGTAGGGCTCAGAGAAACTTAGCGCTCGACTCGCCGGTTCGCTGCTGCCACGTCGCTAGCGATGTCTTGCGTAGACGGTGTTCACCGGCTGCAGGTACTGTCTTTTGAGGGCGTCCAGTGCTCCTTGGTAGGTCGGCAGGTCCCTGATAAGGGAGAATACTTTCGGACTGACTCTGGAAAGGAGGATTTTGTACATTGTGGCAGGCTCAGTCACTGGAATCACTTCCAAGTATGATTGGAAGCATGCAAGCCAGAGTTCAAAGGCAAGAGCTGCTTCTGGAGTTTGAGGGTCTAAGTCTAATTTTTCTGGACGTAAAATACTTTCCATGTTTTAAAACTTTCAGCCAATAAAATTGATGCACCATCAATAACTCCCGGAGACGTGAGGCGAGATATAGGCTTTTATTGGCTGGAAGAAGGAACAAGCAGCAATTGACCACCATGCTACATCCTGGAGACTGAGAGGCAGGGCTCAGGCCTCAATCGCCTTTATATCGGGGTCTGTGGGAGGAGCCACGGTCTGTGGGCGGGGCCACAGGAGCAGTCAGCGGGGGGGCGTGTCCAGACAGGTATATGTAGTTCACCACAGATAGATAGAGAGAGAGAGAAAGAGATAGATGGACAGAGATAGAGATAGATAGAGAGTGAGAGAGAGAGATAGAGAGAGAGAGAGTGAGAGAAAGAGAGAGATAGTGAGAGAGACAGATAGAGAGAGAGAGAGGTAAGGGCTGTCAGGAATTCGCACTGGACAAGAATATAAGTATGGAGCTATTTAGTGTTTTCTGGTGAATACCTTTTTGTAAATCTCGGCTGTTTTCTTTTCACTATTTTCACTCATTTTTGTGAGCAGTTTTTTGACACACCTAATAATCACCCTTGCATTGAAGTGCCAAGCCATTTTTTTTGCTTTGGTCATAACCCACATATCTTACAAACATCAATTGTTAGATTCATTCAATGCCAATGAGATTTGAATACTTCATCTATGACGCAGAAAGGCTTTGCCTTAACTGTGGTAATGATGATTATATCATGCAAGTCTTGAGTGTACCCACACTTCTGATGAGCAAAGAGAATTTCCCAGTTTCAACAAATCAGCTTTCTGAGTGAGGGTGTTTCAAACTGGTTTGGGAAGAAACGCCCTTAGCAATTTAACCAGAACGAAACTAACACCCATTGAATATAATCCTTTCATTTGCCCTGCCCAGGCAAGATCTTTGTGGCATGGTGTGTTTGCTGGATAGCCTCCAGGTTTGAGTGTAAAGGGGAAACTATTGGGGGTAGATATTTTTTTTAAATGGCAATGAGAACTTACATTAGTATAACAAATATGGCATTTATATCTGGCAAAACTGTAGCAAACTGTAGCAAAATTGCAAAAAAAAACCCACAAAATAGCATCAGTTCTAAATTTATTTCTTGATTCAAATAAACTTCAAAATGTTTCATTTTTACTTGAAATTGGCAGCATATTTATAAGGGAGAGTAATGTTTAAGGCAAATTAGGGTGAGTTAAGGGTGCCTTCTATGGGGGCCAAGTTCAATTTTCAAGAAGACAGGGAACAAAGTTCTGCCGGAATCGAGCAGATTGCTGTATGTTTATTTATTCTCACTGGGTTACAGGATGTTTTACTGCAGGTGTTCTTCAAAATTGCAATTTGCTGAATTCAGTGTGCCAGCACAAATCTTCACCTGCCGGCGGCACCCATCAGGAAATCACAGTGAAAACGTCCACTGCTCCCTAATATGCACAGCTGACAGGTGAAGTGTGAGTGAGTACAGTGGATTCCAGATGATTGGGACCAGTACATTTTGGCCCAATTGAGCAGCTGCCCCAATTAGCCAAAGTTTCGTGAGAATAGTTAAAAGGCATACAAAGGACCAGTTATAACAAAATGTGTATTTAAATGAAATACTGAAAAAATTAGAATATTACCAATACAAGTACAGTACTATAAAACTGTGTATCAGTTCCTAAAGATTATCAATGAAGGAATCTATCCACCACGTGCTGCAGTGTTCTTATGACGGACCGTAAATGACCAAAATCAGCACAGGAACCTGGTGCAGATAATGGACTGTCTTCGACGATTGCATCCTACAAATCTTCATTTTCATTGTAATAGTCTAGGTGATTGAGGATACCTTCAAATTTGTCATAGCTCTTAACTTGTTTAAGCAATGAAATTGGTTCATTTTCACTCTGTTGTTTCTGGCATCTCCAAGCCTCAATGCTTGAAAACGCAGTGAGCAAACCAGTTCTGAATTGTCTTGTTGCTTATTTATCAATAACTATCAGTGACAAAAATTACAGCTTTTTGAACACAAGCATGTGCAACTGATGCTATTTTAAAACTG
Organism: Hemitrygon akajei; assembly: GCF_048418815.1. Lineage (NCBI taxonomy): Eukaryota > Metazoa > Chordata > Chondrichthyes > Myliobatiformes > Dasyatidae > Hemitrygon > Hemitrygon akajei. Next base: position 76,670,787 of record NC_133127.1, read on the forward strand.
TTCGCTCTAAGTACTCTGTAGTGTCTAATGGCCGCACAAATTCACATGACTCACATTAGTTAGAAACTGTTTGACCACTGTCACCCGTCCCAATTAAGTTGCATAGTGTCCCAAATAAATAAGGGGAATACTGGCTATTTTCTCAATTAGTTTTCATTCTTCAAGAGTTCTCCCACATAAGCCGTTGTCCTGATTAACCGATGGGCCAATTAACCAGAATCCTCTGGATTTGGAAGATCAGCTGGTGGAAGGAATACTTCCCTGGCTTTTCTATCATGTTCCCCTCTTGGTGTGGGAGAGTCCGGTCAAGGCAGCATGCGTCAGTCAACACCCCCTTGCTGCAAACAGCAGCTCAGACTTGTCTGCCACGGAGGATTTAGTCAGTCTGAGGAAAGGAGCGCTGCATGAACTACAAAGCAAGAATGGGTGTGGCCGATGACGTGATGATGGATGAGAAGCAAAAAGGTGGTCAGCTGCAAAAACAGACATTTGGAAGACATCAGTGTTGTGTATTTAATATTTCAGTAATATTTGAGTAATCTTGTAAATATGTTGTTGATTAAGCATTCTTGGTTGTTTAAATCATTCACTACAGGTTATATGCATGACCCGTGACTTGCATACATCATGACACTACCTTGTGATATGTATGCACCTCGTGTAAACACAAATATAGACTCACATTTCAGGCTCCAGTGTCTTCCTTTGAATTACTTTAATGTTTTGAGGTTACAAAACATAACCATTGGGCTTGCATGTGAAAATTAACTCCTGTTCTTGATCATATTTTGCACCCATTCAACACAGCCAAAGGATCTGTGACAGAACGTGTTACTTTGCTCTGTGCTGTTGAACCTGGTGCTTTATTAAACTCAAGTTCACGGTGTTTGTTTGTTCTTTATGTGCCGTGTTGTATGATATGGGCAGTCATGTTCTTTCTATGACCATGATTGTTCTGGGCAGATTTTTCTACAGAAGTGGTTTGCCATTACCTTCTTCTAGGCAGTGTCTTTACAAGATGGGTGACCCCAGCCATTATCAATACTCTTCAGAGATTGTCTGCCTGGTGTCAGTGATCGCATAGCCAGGACATGATATGCACCAGCTGCTCATACAACCATCCACCACCTGCTCCCAAAGCTTCACGTGACCCTGATCGGGGAGACTAAGCAGATGCTACACCTTGCCCAAGGGTTACCTGTAGGCTAGCGGAGAGAAGGAGCACTTTTTATCCCCTTTGGTAGAGATGTATCTCCACCGTGCCACCCAAGAAATTCACAACAGGATTTTGGAAATCTGCACAAATTTCAGGAGTAGAACTCATAGAGTCAGTAAAATTAACACAATGGGGAATTTATTATTGATAACCTTCCTTCATTCAAAACATCAGAAGTCAGGATGTTTGCCAATGGTTGCACTAAATTCAGTTGCATACACAACTGCTTAACAAATGAAGCAGTCCGGGACTGCATGCAGCAAGACCTAAACATCATCAAGGAATGGGCTGAGAAGCACAGGTGAAGTGGCAGACAGTGACTCCTTCCACTGAGGGAAGCATCAACAGCCTACTTTCAACAGTATTGCCGTTATCAAGTCCTCCACTCACAGTATCTCAAAGGTCATTATTGACCAGAAACTTATTCAGTCCAGCCACATTTATGCCATGGCTAGAAGAGCAGGTATCTTGTGATTCACACCTCCTGATGTTGCGAAGTCTTTCCACTATTACAAGGCAGTGTGGTGGAATACCGTCCACCTGCCCAGGTTTCAAGATCCATTGATGAATGGTTGATTGGCACTTCATCAACTATTCTAAACGTTCATTTACTCTGCCACAGTAACACTGTGTATCATCTACAAAGTCGTCTGTAGTCACATGCCTAGGCCATTCTAACAGACTCCATAATGTAAGACCAAGGAAGCAGGTACACAGGAACACTACCACCTGACATTTCCTTCCAAGTCATCCACAATACTGCTTGGAAATAAATTACTGGCCCTTCATTGCCGTAGGTGTAAATCCTGGAAATGCCTATGCAATAACACTGTGGGAGTGCCTTCATCAAAGAGACACTTCATTGATTCAAGAAAGCAGCTTGTCGCCACCTTCTCAAGGCCATAGGGCTGGGCAATAAAAGCTAGCATTGTCAGTGACTCCCTGCTGCAAAAAAACCACAAGTTTTAATAATAGAATCAATCTTTCACGTTGCAGATTCTCTAATCTAGCTTATCAGAGGACCTTACATGATATGATAACAACATTTAAGAAGCATTTAGACTGCCAGATGCACTGGCAGCAAATGGAGGGATTCCAGCCATGTGCAAGGAGATGGGATTAGCTTGGATTGGCATTGTGGTCAGCACGGGTATGGTGGGCCAAGCTGAGATTGTGAACTGAGTCATTTGGAAGACGTAGCAGAGAGATGCGGAAGTGCACTTTTCAGATTTTGGAGAATCTATTTCTCCTTTCCCAGCACTCAAATGGGCAGGAATAATTTATACTTTTTTAACACAGACAACAATAAATGTTTAACTCTAGTTTCTTAGATATAATTGCCTACTTAACTGTAGCATTTTGAGTGTGAACTGATACTAACTTTTTGGATAATTACCTATTTACAACGGAAGAACATCCCAGCAGGCAGAGCCCCTTTTAATATTCGAACACTTGTGGCTGGTCCAGGAGCTTCTGACCATAAATTCCAGACACCAAGGGTAACACTCTTTCGTTACAATGTTAAGGATTGACTCCATATATATATGCAGCCAAAGTATTAACTGACAAAATGGGCCTATCCTGAACCATGCATTAAATGGTAGAGACACAAGAGAGATGGCAGATGTTGGAAATCTGGATCAACACACACACACTCACTAAACATTGGAAGAACTCAGCAGGTCAGGCAGCATCTATGGTGGGAAATACGCAGTCAACATTTCAGGCCAAGACCCTTCATCAAGACATTTGAATCAAATGAAATGGCAGGGATACACCTTTAACAATGTGTTGATATACAGCAGTAGCTAATGGCCCCCCTAATCCCATCATGAAGGTTTCAATGAGAGGTTTCAAAGTGTAAGGTATTGATAAATAAAATTGCCACACCCAGGTTTTGCTAAAACTGTTCAGTACTTTATACCGTCTGCAATAAAGTAGCCATTGAGCCAGATCGCATGGAGGCTAAAGGAATTCTTTCCTAGATTGGGTGGAGCCCATGGGCAATGCCAGTGATCCCAGTAGCCAAGAGGAATGGGCCTGTCAGGATCTGTTGCGATTTTAAGGTCACCATCAACCCAGTACTGCAAGTATATCAATATCCTCTGCCCAGGATAGAGGATATCGCTATAAACCTTTTTGGAGGAAAACACTTCAGCAAAGTGGACTTAACTGAAGCCTACCTACAGATGGAGATGGAAGACGAGCCCAAAGTGTTACTCACCATAAACACTCACAAAGGCTTTATCACTATAACAGGCTTTACTTTTGGAGTAGCATCTACACCTGTACTCTGGCAGAAGGCTGTGGACCAGGTGCTGCAAGGCTGCCCAGGCGCTTAGTGTTACCTGGATGACATCATAAGGTTGACAAAGAACATCTCCAAACTCTCAGGACAGTGTTAAGATTGCAAGGTTGTGGGCTCAGAGCATGACACAAGAAGTATGGATTTTTTAAGCCAAGCATCACTTACTGTGATCACACCATTGATACACAAGGTTTACACAAGTGTTGAGAAAATTCAAGCAGTGGTGGATGCCCCGAGGGTAAAGGACCTATCACAGTTGTGTCCTTTGTAGGATTTCTCAATTGCCATAACAGGTTCCTGCCAAGCCTGGCTACTGTGCCCCACCCCTTGAACTCATTACTACAAATTAGGAATGACGATAGACAAAGCAGTATGAGTTGGCTTTCCAAAAGACAAAGGAAATGGTGGTGTTAAACACTGTACTTACACATTATGATCTACATTGTCCAGTGAAGCTTTCTTGTGACAGCTTGCATTATGTTATAGATGCAGTCATGTCACATGTTATGAGTGGTGGATCCTTTGTATCCCATTTCCTTACCGCTGCAGAGAAAAATTATACGCAGTTTGACAGAGAGGCCTTGAGCCTGGTTTGGAGTGTAAAACATTTTAACCAGTACTTGTATGGGAGAGAGCTTACTCTCATTACTGATTATCAACTACTAGTGTCCATTTTTAACCTACAAAAGGGTGTTCCACTAACAGCAACTTCATGAATACGGAGATGGGCTCTGTGTCTTGCAAGATACAATTATAAGATCAAATTCAAGAGGACAACTAACCATAGAAATGCTGATGGATTGTCCTGTTTACCCTTGGGAAAGGAAATACCTGAAAAGTGTACAAAAAGGACACTCCATATGATCTATTCTCCTAATACGAATCAAATCTCCCTAGTATGGCAGAAGGATGTTGATGAATGGGACAATTTTAAATTTGCAGTGCTGTGGATGTCTATATAGTAGTTGTATGATATATAGTATACTGTCTGTATATGTGTGTGTATATATATATATATATATATATATATATATAGATGCATTCTATATTAAGTTGGAGTTTATAGCTAAGCAGGGAGGAGTGTTGTGTATTTAATAATTTCAATAATATTGTAAATATATTGTTTGATTCGTGTTCATTTATACAATTCATTTGGGTTAGTTGTAGAAGTATGTGAATGACATACATCGTCACACCACCACATCATTTGCGTGCATCTTGCTAAAGCAAAAACAAATCTAAGGCACGTGCTCCTGGCTCCATGTTTTTGCTTTCAATTAGTTTTATGCTTTGGAGTGTTACGTACCCCGTAACTGGGTCACTTACCAGCAAAGATAGAGAGGTCCGTTGAAGTCGATGGTACTATTTTTAACAGTAGTTATTAGTAAAAATACACAAAAATAATATCAATGCAAACATACAGATAATATACGTCGTCAATACTAAATCTAAAAGTGCGGGTATAATAATAATCAATAAGAAATAGCTCTATCGTTGTCTAGGGGATAATGTATTGTCCGATGGAAATATAAAAGTCACTCAGTTCATTCAGGCTGCAGCCTTTTGGTTGTCGCTGTGTTGCACTTTGTTGGAGAGAGAGAGAAATAGGAATAGAATGGGAACAGGTACCGCTACGGGTTATCCAACCTTTATGATTTCGATCCTTCGGGAGTCCCGTTGGTGTGGCCGCTCACTTGTGGCCTCTCCTTTAGCTAAAGCCGTTCTTCCGTGGTGAGGCCGCCAATCCCAGGCAAAGGGAAAGGACGCACGCAAGCCCCCCCACCGGCTGTCGCTATTAAACGCTGTCACGGGATTTCTAGCGTTTCTCCTGGTGCGTCTCAAGGGGTTGTTCCCCAGACCCTCCTTTATCCTTACTCACGAGGTCTCAGATGTCAATCAGATTGGGATGATGCAATCCCTCAACCAGACCACTCTGGTTGTCCCCTGAGGGGTTTCAATGAATAGTACAGTACTCAATACACAATTCCGTCTCCAAGAGACAATGGCCGTTATCCGTGGCTTTGTCTCGCTGAGGCCAGGACACATTCCAAAACCTTGTGGATTCTGTGTGTCTCTCTCTCATTTCCTGGGTCCCAGACCCAAATTAATAGCAATCTTGCTCTTCTCAAAAAAGAGGGGGCGACTTTGTACCCTTCGGCCCCTCAGAGTTGTGGCACATTCGTAACAGGAGTTACAAAGCATAACAGCCTCCATTCTTAAACAGCATCCAGCTACTTCAGTTACACTTCTCACCAGACTGGAGTCTGGCGTGAACATGGTTAAATAACGAACAGATTGCTACTTTAACAATAAATCATTAATTGTTGATTTTGCCTTGATCACAGATTGGCAAAAATATTTTCATGATTATTAATCAGCGTTAACCTTGCACTCAGGGTCAGTAAGACCAAAAGACCTGTTTGTGGACTTCAGAAAGGGTAAAATGAGGGAACACACACCAATCCTCATAGGGATCAGAAGTGGGGAGAGTGAGCAATTTCAAGTTCCTGGGTGTCAATGTCTCCAAGGACCTAACCCTGATCTAATACATTAATGCAGCTATGAAGAAGGCAAAGCAGAGGCTATATTTCATTAGGAGTTTGAAGAGATTTGGTTTGTCACCTAAAACACTTGAAAGCTTATACAGATGTACAGTGGAGAGCATTCTGACTGGCTGCATCACTGTCTGGTATGGTGGGGGAGGCTACTGCACAGGATCCAAAGAAGCTACAGAAAGTTGTAAAATTACCGTAGTTAGCTCCATCATAGGTACTAGCCTTCAAAGTATTCAAGACATCTTCAAGGAGCGACGCCTCAGAAAGGTGGCGTCCATTATTAAGGATCCCCATCACCCAGGACATGCTCTCTTCTCATTGTTACCATCAGGTAGGAGGTACAGAATCATGAAGTCACACACTCAGTGATTCAGTAACAGCCTCTTCCCCTCTGCCATCCGATTCCTAAATGGACACTGATCTCATGAACACGACCTCAATTTTTTTTATTTCTGTTTTTGCACTAATTTCAGATATATATATTTACTGTAATTCAATTATTTTTTTCTATACTTAAGTATTGCATTGTACTGTTGCCACTAAGTTAACAAATTTCACAACATGCTGGTGATATTGATTCTGATTAATTAATAAATCAATCAATCACCACAGAGAAATTCTAAAATGGAATAGACAGAATGGGTTGATTCTTTTGTAGTTTTCAGATGTTTTACTGAGGTATGTACCATAACTGCCAAATGAACACAGTGATGTAAAGCAGGATAATATTTCCATAATTGATTTATGCTTACTTACATTGTATATTTTGACAAGTGATTAAACCATTTTAATGGCATTTTATCATTAATTTGTATAACCCTGAATAGTCGACTCAATAAAACTTAAAAGAGATAAGGAAGTAAGTTTATTTTCCCTGTTGAAGTCATTAAATTCTGCCAAGCCTGAATATATTTTGTCACCAAGAAGACTTACCAGGTGAAGTATATGGTTATCTTTTCTTTGGGAATAAATGGTTGCAATTTATTTTCACATTATCGTCATTGTTTTGGTTTTGATAGTGTAAATGATATAGGAACAGATCAAAAAATGGGCACTTCTGGTGCAGTGGTAGTGGAAACAGAGTGCTGTTGAGAGTTAATGAATCATCTGATAGTCTACATGAATCGAAAATTTGGAAAATCTCATCCATCTGATAGAAGTGATCTATTACAATTTCAGCAGAGGTAACTTAAACACATTTGTCAATGTATTAATCTATCTTTGGTTGCCTCACAGCTAAATGATTCACCCTATGTGAATAGAAAAATTTCCGTGATATCGGCAAATAATTATGAATTTAGAGACCTAAAATCCCCTTACTCATCTAAATGTCAGAGTAACTATTTGAAGACATCCTCCATTTCTGCTCTGATAATTATTTTTGTAACGCATTGACCTTGAATTTCTAACCATCTGGTCTTCAATGTTATTTCAATGATGTCATGATTTCGAGCTGAAATGGTTGCTTGTAAGCTATTCTTCCAGTCTGCTTGCTCTTTTGAATAACTTAGATGCAACTTTAAAAGATTCAATGTTTCTCCCAGTGGAATGCGTATGAGCTGTCAAATCTTGTGTTCGTTTTGCAAACTATGTTTTTGAAGTAAAATTGTTTATGTTTCATCAATATTATGTAAGAGCATAGTTGACATCAATAATATCTGTAAAGTGCCCCTTCATTTTATTCAATGAGATTAGGGTAAAAAGAAGTTCAACTCAGTGAAGATATCAGTTGGCATGCATGCTCAAAATTCTCCTTGTCTTTTATTTTGCTCTGCTTTACTCTGGGAGCCAGTCTAATAGATTTAAAAAGTTGCCTATGATTAAACTGGCAGGGTCCTGTTCGTGAATTCTCCCCATGACCATGTGGATTTTCTCTGGGTGCTCATTTCCTCCACAATCCAAAGATGTACCAGTTGGTCATTGTAAATTGTCCAATGATTAGGCTAGGGTTAAATCGGGTATTGCTGGGCATCATGGCTCAAAGGGCCAGAAGGGCCTATTCCACACTGTATCTAAGTAAGTGAATAGACATCAGCCATGATGGAATGCTGAGCAGACTCAATGAGCCAAGTGGCTCATTTCTGCTCCTGGTCCTATGTAAGAAAATAGAGATCAAGGCTTGCTGTAGTATTCAACAGATCAAGCACATAATGAAGGCTCAGAGGTAACAATACAGCAGAAGGATGAAAGGTAATGCTTGTCTTCAATCACTAAAAACACTGTTCTACCTACAGGGGACGGAGAGAAGTACAGTTCCTCCACTATTTTGTGTGTGTTGCTTGTCACATTATTTGAGTTAGCATTAACTTTCATCAGTCCTTCGAGTTTTCAAATAAACTTATTATTTTAAAATTTGGTATTAATGATCTCTGGTTATTTAAGTATTGGTTAGGTAAGTAAGTTCATAGAAATGAAAGTGAGTTGTGAAGAGGAGATAAACTGGTAACTGCTAAATTAGTTTATAATCAGAATTAGAATCAGAATTAGGTTTATTATCGCCGGCATATGTCATGATATTTGTTAACTTTACGGCAGCAGTACAATGAAATACATGATAAATAAATATAAAAAAGCTGAGTTACATTAAGTGTAATATATGAATTCATTTCTTTCAGAGCAATGACCCTCCCTTAGCACAACACATTTATCTGTTGCCTGCTCATGTGCTTTGACCTGTTGTCTATGCATACACATTGTTCTCTCTTGCTCATTGCAATGTGATTACACCAGGTAAAGCCACCTCCTGTGTAGCGTAATCGATATGTAAATGGTGGCGAGCACAAACCTGAATGTGAGAAAGTATCACGAGCTGTACTGACAGTTACAGAATGAAACAGGGAGAATAAACAGCATGAGAAAGCCGTCACGGACACTAACAAAGGCGTGAGTACAGTGCATAGTAACAGTGAAAGATGCACTGAATTTAAAGTGAAAATCACACGGCGATGGTTTCAGTCGGGAAAATTGATGAAATTGATGGTGCTAATGAAGGCTGGGAGTCAGATATCAAGATGGTTGAATTGTATTGTAATGCAAACAACATGGAGGGACAAAATAATGCCCCTGAAATTCTTAGCTTAATGGGTGCAAGGACATACAGTCTCTTATGCAACCTTTTAGGTACATGGAGCTTAGGAAAGTAGAAAGCTATGCAGTAGGGTAATTCGAGGCAGTTTCTAGAGTAGGTTGCATGGTCAGCACAACTATGGGCTGAAGGGCCTGTAATGTGCTGTAGATTTCTATGTTCTATGTTCTAGTAACCCCTAAAAAGCCAGCAAGCAAGACATTCAATTAAATTTATTACAATTTTACAGAATTACTTGAGCCCTAAGCCACTGGCAATAGCTGAGAGATTTAGATTTTACAAAAGGAACCAGTCAAAAGATGAAGGTATTTCTGAATACATTGCAGAACTGTGCAAACTTTCCCAGTACTGAGACTTTAGAGGTAGACTTTCTGATGTATTATGGAACAGGCTTGTACGTGGCATGCATAATCGAAGCACTCAAAAGAGGCCACTATCAGAAAGGGATCTAAACTTAGAACAGGCATTGGCCATTGCAGTATCGTTAGAGATTGCAACAAAGGATGCAGCAGAACTATAGAAAAGGAGGCTAGAATGAGAAATGCGCACAGTCTCTGAACGGTGCAAAATGCCAAAAAAAAATTTTGATGTGGCAAATCCTACCATGATGCAAATGACTGTTGGTTCAGAGAAAAAATATGCAGGAAGTGTCACAGACAAGGTCACATAGAGAGAATGTTCAAAACAGACACAAAGCATAACCGAGTGAAGTCTCAAACACAAAACTTAGCAAATGCATAAAGCTACTGAATGTAAAACAGAATCAGACAACACAGAGTCTGACAAAGGTGAACTGTCATGCCTAGAACTGCGTAGTATTACTGAAGCCGATCACAAAATCATCTGAATCACAATGGATGTTTCCGGTGTAAAACAGAAAATGGAGCTGGATACAGGGTCAGCTTTGTCCATATTTCCAGAGGCTGACTACAACAGACTATTTTCTAAGATAACATTAAAGAAGACCTCAGTGATGTTAAGGACTTACACAAGCGAAAAAGTTTCTCCCAGAGGCAAACTGAAAGTGACTGTGACATATGGAGGCCAAATACTACTGTTAGAGCTTTACGTATTGAAATGTGGAGGGTTAGTACGTTTCAGACGTGAATGGTTGAGAAAAATCCACTGACTGGAAAGCTGAGCCTACTGGGCCTGAACACCTCCCTCTGCAACTGGATCCTAGACTTCCTCACTGGGAGACCTCAGTCAGTCCGGATCAGAGGCAGCATCTCCAACACCATCACACGGAGCACGGGGGCCCCCCAGGGCTGTGTGCTCAGTCCACTGCTGTTCACTCTGCTGACCCATGACTGTGCTGCAACACACAGCTCGAACCATATCATCAAGTTCACCGATGACATGACCGTGGTGGGTCTCATCAGCAAGAACGACAAGTCAACATACAGGGAGGAGGTGCAGCAGCTAATGGACTGGTGCAGAGCCAACAACCTGTCTCTGAATGTGAACAAAACAAAAGAGATGGTTGTTAACTTCAGGAGGGCACAGAGCGACCACTCTCCGCTGAACATCGACGGTTCCTCAGTACAGATCGTTAAGAGCACCAAATTTCTTGGTGTTCACCTGGTGGAGAATCTCACCTGGTCCCTCAACACCAGCTCCATAGCAAAGAAAGCCCAGCAGCATCTCTACTTTCTGCGAAGGCTGAGGAAAGTCCATCTCCCCTGATCAGACATGGAGACGTTATGGATACGCAACTGAAAAACACATCTGAGTCAACACGGTACAGGTTAAGACCTACAAGTATCTGGGAGTACAGTTAGACGAGAAGCTAGACTGGACTGCCAACACAGATGCCTTGTGCAGGAAGGCACAGAGTCGACTGTACTTCCTAAGAAGGTTGGCGTCATTCAATGTCTGTAGTGAGATGGTGAAGATGTTCTATAGGTCAGTTGTGGAGAGCGCCCTCTTCTTTGTGGTGGCGTGTTGGGGAGGAAGCATTAAGAAGAGGGACGCCTCACGTCTTAATAAGCTGGTAAGGAAGGCGGGCTCTGTCGTGGGCAAAGTACTGGAGAGTTTAACATTGGTAGCTGAGCGAAGGGCGCTGAGTAGGCTACGGTCAATTATGGATAACTCTGAACATCCTCTACATAGCACCATCCAGAGACAGAGAAGCAGTTTCAGCGACAGGTTACTATCGATACAATGCTCCTCAGACAGGATGAAGAGGTCAATACTCCCCAATGCCATTAGGCTTTACAATTCTACCGCCAGGACTTAAGAACTTTTTAAAAGCTATTATTAATGCTTTTTGAGATAGTGATTTAGATGCATATCATATTTTTTACTGAGTTGGGTATTGTATGTAATTAGTTTTGCTACAACAAGTGTATGGGACATTGGAAAAAAAGTTGAATTTCCCCATGGGGATGAATAAAGTATCTATCTATCTATCTATCTATCTATCTATCAATGCATCCAACGAGACAGAGACATTCCAGCCACCGGAGTTACCTCTTTGTGATGATCACGTCACTAACAGCAATGTGACACCAGAAACAGAGAACATTGTCTTAGACAAGACACCTACCAAACCTGATGCCACTCCACAGGTCCAGGGGCACCATCCTGAGAGAAACAGAGTGCCATCCAAAAGATTCAACCTTTAGAAATGTGAAGTTAGTGATCAACTGTTATTCTTATTTGGAACAGGGGTTGTGAAAGGGAAATTGAATGCTTTGTACATATACCATTTTATGTTGTATTAATCTAAAAGGGGAGGAAGTGTAATGTAGAAATCTATTTTTTTAGAGCAATGACCCCTCCCCCAGCACTACGCATTGACCTATTGTCTACACATACACATTGTTCTCTCTCGCTCGTTGCAATGTGATTACACCAGTTAAAGCCATCTCACGTGAGTGTGCTTTCATTTAATCTATATGTAGTTGTGCACAGACACAACATTAAGCTTATATACAGTGCCTATAAAAAATATTCACCTCCATTGGAAGTTCTTATGTTTTATTGTTTTACAACATTGAATCACAATGGATTTAACTTGGCTTTTTTGACATTAATCAACAGAAAAAGACTCTTTTGTGACAAAGTGAAAACAGATTTCTACAAAGTGACCTGAATTAATTACAAATATAAAACATAAAATAATAGATAAGTATTCATGTGACACATCAAACCATCATTGGTGCAGCCAATTGGTTTTAGAAGTCACATAATTAGTTAAATGGAGATCAGTTTTTGGAGACTGGTGTTTCAGTTAATTATAATAAAAATACACCTGTATCCGGAAGGTCCAACTGCTGGAGAGTCAGTATCCTGGCAAAAACTACACCATGAAGACAAAAGAACACTCCAAGCAACTCTGCCAAAAGGTTCCTGAAAAGCACAAGTCAGGAGATGGATACAAGAACATTTCCAAGTCACTGAATATTCCTTGGAGTACAGATAACTTTATCATCAAGAGATGGAAAGAATATGACACAGCTATAATTCTGGCTGGAGCAGGCCATCCTCAAAAACTGAGTGACCGTGCAAGGAAGGGACTAGTGAGGGAGGCCACCAAGAGACCTATGACAGCTCTGGAGGAGTAACAAGCTTCAGTAGATGAAATGAAAGAGACTGCACATACAACAACTGTTGCCCAGGTGCTTCACCAGTTGCAGCTTTATGGGAGAGTGGCAAAGGGAAAGCTACTGTTGAAAAAAACTCACATGAAATCTTGGCATCTTGGCTAGAGTTTGCCAGAAGGCATGTGGATGACTTTGAAGTCAACTGGAAGAAGGTTCTATGGTCTAATGAAACCAAAATCGAGCTTTTTGGCCATCAGTCTAAACACTGCACATCATTAAAAACACACCATCCCTACCGTGAAGCATGGTGGTGGCTGCATCATGCTGTGGGGATGCTTCACTGCAGCAGGCCCTGGAAGGCTTGTGAAGGTAGAGGGTAAAATGAATACAGCAAAATACAGGGAAATCCTGGAAGAAATCCTGATGCAGTCTGCACTTGGGAGAAGGTTTGTTTTCCAGCAAGGCAATGACCCAAATATAAAGCCCAAGCTACACAGGAATGGCCTAGAACAGCAAAGTTAATGTCCTGGAATGGCCAAGTCAGAGCGCAGACTTCAATCCAACTGAGAACTTGTGGCTGGACTTGAAAAGGGCTGTTCACTCATGATCCCCATGCAATCTGACAGAGTCTGAGCAGTTTTGTAAAGAAGAATGGGGAAAAATTGTAGTGTCCAGATGTGCAAAGCTGATAGAGACCTATCCACACAGACTCAAGGCTGTAATTGTTGCAAAGGTACATCTACTAAATACTGACTTGAAGGGGGTTGAATACTTATGCAATCAATTATTTTGTGTTTTATATTTGTAACTAATGTAAATCACTTTTTAGAGATCTGGTTTCACCTTGACGCAAAAGAGTATTTTTCTGTTGATCAATATCAAAAAAAGCCAAATTAAATCCACCGTGATTCAATGCTGTAAAACAATAAAACATGAAAACTTTCTGGGGGGGGGGGAGGGTAAATACTTTTTATAGGCACTGCATGTCCATTAAACATTTAAGTTAAAATAAGTAGTGTGAAAAACAGAAATAAAAATGTAGTTAGGTAGTGTTCGTGGGTTTAATGTTTAATGAGGGGAAGAAGCTGTTCCTGAATCACTGAGTGCCTGCCTTCAGGATTCTGTACCTCCTTCCTGATGGTAACAATGAGTAGAGGGCATGTCCTGGGCATGGGGGTCCTTAATGATAGACACTGCCTTTCTGAGGCACTACACCTTGAAGATGTCTTGGATACTATGGAGGCTAGTATCCATGGTGGAGCTGACTAATTTTACCACTCTCTGCAGTTGCCTTGATCCTGTGCAGTAGCCCCCCTACCCCCTTACCAGATGGTGGCACAGTCAGTCAGAATGCTCGCCACAGTACATTTGTAGAAGTTTTCGAGTATTTTTATTGACAAATTAGATCTCCTCAGACTCCTAATGTAGTCGCTGTCTTGCCTTCTTTATAGCTGCATCAATATGTTGTGTCCAGGTCAGGTCCTCAGAGATCTTGACACCTAGAAGCTTGAAATTGCTCACTCCCTCCACTTCAGATCCCTCTATGAGGATTGGTATGCATTCCTTCGTCTTACCCTTCCTGAAGTCCACTATCAGCTCTTTTGTCTTACAAAGGTTGTTGCTGCGAAACCACTCAACTAACTGGTATATCTTGCCCCTGCACACCCTTTTGTCACCATCTGAAATTCTACTAACAATGGTTGTATCATCAGCAAATTTACTGATGGCATTTGAGCTATGCCTAACCCCACAGTCATGGGTGTAGAAGGGGCAGAGAAGTGAGCTAAGCACACATCCCTGTGGTGTACCAGTGTTGACTGTCAGTGAAGTGGAGATGTTATTTCCAGGCCACACATTGGTACTGGAAGACCACAGCATGGAGAGGGAGATACAGACGCCTAGGTTCTTGCTTTTTGATCAGGACTGTAGGACTGATGGTGTTAAATGCTGAGCTATAGTCAATGAACAGCATCCTGACACGGGTATTTGCTTTGTACAGGGAATCCAAGGCCACATGGAGAGCCATTGAGATTGCGTCTGCTGTAGACCTATTGTGGCAATAGACAAAATGCAGTAGATCCAGGTTCTTCCTGAGACAGGTGTTGATTCTAGCCACAGCCGGCCTCTTAAAGCATTTCATCACCATATATGCCGAGGTACGGTGAAAAAGGCTAGTGTGTAGCAATAGCAAGTAATTAGGAAAGTTAACTGAGTGCTAGAGGAATTGAATTCAGCAGTAAAGAGTTTACTTCTGACTTGAAAAGGGCTTTGGGCAAACCACATCTCGAATACTGTGCACAGTATTGATTACCCTTAAGGAAAGAAGGTAATATCTAGAATGACAAGTTGTTTTGTGAGGAGAGCTTAAACAGGCGAAGTTTGTGCCGTTAGAGTTTAGCAGCGTGAGAGCCACTTGATTGAAGTATGTAAGATCTTTAGAGATGTCATCAGAGTTTGTATTTGAGAGGAAATTTCCTCTTAAGGGGGAATCTAGAATAAACAACACTGTTTAAAAAATAGGGGTCTCTCATTTAAGACATTTGGAGTGTTTGAAACTCTTTCCCTCATCGGAGTAGAAATGTTCTTAGACAAGAGGTGGATAGATTATTTTGGAACTGAGAAGGAAGGTACCAAGAGTAGACAGGATAGCAGAGTTAAGATAACAATCAAGAAAAAGAATTTCAGGATGTATATCGTATACATTTCTCTGACATTAAATGCACTTATTGAAACCAACCATGATCTTATCAAATGGTGGAGCAGGCTTGTGGGAATGAGGGGCTGTGGTAAACTATGTGTATACCTGTCTGGACACGCCCCTCTGCTGACTGCTCCTGTGGCTCCTCCCACATACCCCTGTATAAAGGCGATTGGGGCACTGCTCCCCCCTCAGTCTCCGAGATGCCGTGCTCCGTTTTGCTGCTAATAAAAGCCTATCGTTCACCTCCCGTCTCCGAGAGTTATTGATGGTGCATCAGGGGCCTCCTCCTGCTACTAATACATGTGTTCATATATTGTTCAGCTGCTCCTAAATGTCTCTGATCGTGGAATTTATGTGACAGCAAAAGGTTTGTGCAGCCACAAGGCTGGGAAGAGTGCGGCTATAAGTGAGGTCCAATGTGATCCATCTGATTATCAGAGGGGCAGAAGTAAAGGAACAGGACAGAGTAATCATGAACTGGGAGCTGGAGACAGGGAAAAGGTCCATACTGCCTATAAGAGATATTTGAAATACATACAGTATTGAGGAGGTGTTGATCAAGATGGAAAAATGCCAGAAATGCCTGTAATCTGACCACATTCCTCATTATTAAAACAAAGCCTCTCTAACCCATGACATTAAATGTATTGTGTGCGCCTGAATTGATCCAGCACCTACACCATACCACACTACAACTGTTTGTCTATGGTTTGCCCTGAAGCTGTTTCCAGCCCGTGCTGTCAGTGTGCTCTGTGGCCTACAGCTCGTGCCTCTTTTGGGTCTGATTCTAATGAGTTTTGCATGTTGTTTGTATTTTTGTTTCTGAGGTCCACTTCCAATGTTTATCTCTTCTTTATTTGCTCCTGGTGTTATTTTTATAGGTCAGACAGATGGTAATCTCCGCTCTCAGCACAGTTCTTCACTCCTGTGGTGTTCAGTTCTTCCCACGTCTAAGTTCTATTTAAGTTTTGTCTGCAAGTATGTGGAGGCTCTCCTACTCATCTCCAAACCGGCTGTCCAAGAGTGGAACAGGTCACACGCCTTGATTCACAGGCTAGGGAAAGCCTGAGAGAATTGTGGAATTAATCTTCCTTATTTTTCATCTTCTTTATCCAGTCTCACCCTTCCATTGAGTCATAGAACCACAGCACAGAAATAGGCCCTTTGGCTTGTCCTGATGACGCTAATCTTCGCCGCCAGCCTCCTGCACCTCAGCTACATGGTCACTATTCATATACAACTCCAGGGCAGGTCAGCAGTTTATTCCTCAGCTACGGTTTCTTTTTTTTTGTCTATTTATCTCTTTTTTCATTTATTCTATCTCTAATTGATCTTGAACCGTAGGGCATTTAAAATTCCATGACACTGGACGTTCTTGAGACACGCAGAGTCTAGACATTGGTGAAGAAAGTGAATTTCTTTGGCTATCCATTAGTTTTGTGAACAGCAATATTGAGCAATTAACAATGCCATGTTTAAATGTCAAGGCTGCCATGATGGGAATTCATGTCATTAGTCTGGTTTTATTTGGATTACTCATCCAGTAACTTCCCCACAGAACCCTGCTGATACACATGATTCTGTGCAAAGGTTACTGAATGAGAATCAGAGATAAATTTATTTCAACCTTCCTAAGTAGGGAGTGTAAGGACAACTGTGGTGATTTATTGCTTCCCAAAATAGGACTCCAAGGACATATGGTTGCTTTTCTTCCATGAAAACAGAAGAATGGAAAAGTTATTGAACATATTTCAATTACACCTGTCGGCCAGTAAAATGCTTCTCATCTTTGTACTTATTACCTTCCACTGAGCCAGTCAACATCAAAGTTTTAAGAGTCCAATTCACTGGAAATCAGTAACTTCTGTTAGATGAAAAAACTTTGTACATAAACTTCACATTTTTTTTGTAAAATCAGATTGAGACTTCAATAATCTTATTTTTGGCTTTCTAATTTTTCTTTATAAGATCTTTCAGACACAATGGTTCAGGAACTGTGGGGTCCAGCCATGTTGGAACCCAGCAGAATCCAGTCCCAATGCAGGGTTTTGACCCAAAACATCAACAATTCCCTTCTCCCCATGGATTTTGAACAACCTTGGTTGTTGCTCCAGATTCCAGCATCTGTTGTCCCCTGTGGTTCTGATTAGCCATGGTGCTGGATTCTAAAGCTTTCCATGTAGACACCACAGGACACCAAATATGCAATCAAGATGCTGTGATGTCATTCCGTGGATACGTATTTTACTTAATTCTTTTCAGAATTCCTTAGGGGTCTGCAGAGATTCAGCATGACACCTAAAGCTTTGATAAACTTCTATGGATGTGTAGTGGAGAGTGAATTGACTAGTTTCATCATGCCCTGGTATGGAAATACCAATGTCCTGGAATAGAAATTCCTACAGAAGGTAGTGGATTCAGCCCAGTCCATCACAGTTAAAGCCCTCCCAACCACTGAACATATCTACATGAATTGCTGTCATAGGAAAATGTCATCCTTCATCAGAGATCCCTACCACCCAGGTCATGTTCTCTTTTCACTATTGCCATCGGGTAGAAAGTACAAGAGCCTCAGGACTCACACCGCCAGGTTCAAGAATAGTTACTGCTCCACAAGCACCAGGCTCTTGAATAAAAAGGGATAATTGCACTTGCCTGGCTGGTGGCGTAGTGGCATCAGCGCTGGACTTCGGGGCGAGAGGTCCCGAGTTCAAATCCAGCCAGCTCCCTTGCACACTCTCCATCCGTGCTGGGTTAAGAGCTGGTGATCTCTTAAAAAAAACTCACCCGGCAGAAGGCAAAGGCAAACTACTGCTGTAACCTACCCATGTACATGATTTCCCAGTGTGTCAAAGCGGCATGGAGGGAAATCGTCTGCCAACTGGTAATTCTAGATGCAACCTACCGACAACAAACAGCACTCACCGCATCCATTGAAATCCTCCTACAACGAATCCTCCTCACTTTAAGGGCTCTTGATCTCATAATCTCATGTTCTCAGTATTTATTGCTATTTATTAATATTTGCATTTGCAGGGTTTGTTGTCTTCTGCACTCTGGTTGAACAACCTAATTGGGTGGTCATTCGTTGATTCTGTTATAGTTACTATACTATAGATTTGTTGAGAATGCCTGCAAGAAAATGAATCTCGGGGTTGTATATGGTGACATATATGTACTTCATCGGGGTCGCTCTTCCCGCCATCACGGACATTTACACCTCATGCTGCATCCGCAAAGCAAACAGCATTATGAAGGACCCCATGCACCCCTCATACAATCTCTTCTCCCTCCTGCCGTCTGGGAAAAGCACTCGGGCTCTCATGACCAGACTATGTAACAGTTTCTTCCCCCAAGCTATCAGACTCCTGATACCCGAAGCCTGGACTGACACCTTGCCCTATTGTCCTGTTTATTATTTATTGTAATGCCTGCACGGTTTTTGTGCACTTTATGCAGTCCTGTGTAGGTCTATAGTCTAGTGTAGCTCTCTCTGTGTTGTTTTTTTTTACGTAGTTCAGTCTAGTTTTTGTACTGTGTCATGTAACACCATGGTCCTGAAAAACATTGTCTCATTTTTACTGTGTACTGTACCAGCAGTTATGGTCGAAATGACAATAAAGTGACTTGACTTGACTTGACTTGACTTGACTTGGATAATAAAATTGACTTTGAACTTCAAGTGTTACTGTCATGTATTATTATCCCTAATTTCCCTTGAATAGGTAGTGGTGAGATTTTGTCTTGAAAGACTATGGGCTTTTCAGAAAAGGTATTCACATAGAATTGTTGGGTTGGGAGATCAAAAATGTAAACCTGGCGACAATAAGGAGACACATTTCTTCTTCGCAATAGCAGTTGCAGGCATGGGAGATGTTGATGGAATAGCCTGGGTGAATAACTGATGCATTTTGTTAATAGTATTCATCATAGCCACTGTATACTGGTGGAGATGGAAGACCAGTTGGAAATCAGTTGTTGCTGGAGCCAAACTCATCCTGACAAGTGGAGGGTATTCTGCCATGCACTGACTTGTGACCTGCTGATGGTGGAAATGTCAAGAGTTAATCACTTTCTGCAGAATGCACGCCCTCTGACCAGAAATTCAACTGATGACCACCAGGATACCTGAGGCAGAGGGCTTCACGATAGTAAAGGAAGCTCATTGATGAAGCAGCTGAAGATGGCACTCGTAACTGGCATTCCCCTCGATCTGAACAAGTGAGGTTGGTTGAAGGTAGGATTAGATTGGTTATGGCATTTGAACTCATTTTGATGGCAGTGAGTTTACAACTTCTATGAAACATCAGCTAGTTGAGTCCTTAGGTGCAGTGATTATTTTTAAGACATTAATCTATTCGAGAAGGCAACTCATTTGGAGAAGTTTTTAAGTTAGAATTTGTGTCAGGTAACAACCCTTCTTTTGTAATAAAATGCAGTTAGCTAAATGGCTTTTTTTTAGCAAGTACATTGTGTGTCCTGGATATTCACAGTTAAATGCTAGTGGCTGAATATCAGAGAATAAAGTATTGGAATGATAGACAACATAAACCTTCAAAAGCATTCTTCCGATTTAATTACCCTCCATTAAATGCCAGTAAGACGGATTTATCCTATAAAGAATGCTGATAGTTACGAAACTGTGAATAAAAGGACCCTATATTGTTATTTATAGAGCAGCATGGACGACTGTCCACAATGATAGTGTAAATTTAAAAAGCAGCTGTTGAGGAAA
This sequence comes from Hemitrygon akajei, assembly GCF_048418815.1. NCBI lineage: Eukaryota > Metazoa > Chordata > Chondrichthyes > Myliobatiformes > Dasyatidae > Hemitrygon > Hemitrygon akajei. The sequence continues at coordinate 76,690,935 of NC_133127.1, forward strand.
CGGCATTATATTAGGCTGGTTGCTTTGGAAACGACATTGGCATTAGAATTTCTTATTTGTAAAAAAGGATGTTTCACATAACTGCTTGGGATAAAAACACTAACTTACTGAACCAAAACAAAGCAAAGCAATGATTAAAAGCTTACGCCTGCTTGATTTGGGTGTGTTGAGCTAAAATCTTCCCAAAATGCCGGACTGATAATTTTCTGAAAACTTGATGTGCATTTTCCTACATGTATTGCAAAAAAAAGTTGGTGGTCAAAAATGAGAATGGGATATACATTGACAGTTTCAACTGAGAAAGGGGAAAGTCGATCAGGATCCTCATTTGTTGTCCTCTGCCAGAAAGTTTATGGGAAGGAAAAGATAAGGCATCTCAGTAGAATTATGGTGCAAAACCAATTGGCTGTAACTGATCTTTGCTGGTCTTGGCTCTCTTTGAGCAAAGAATTTCTTAAAATCTGCAAACAACCTGCTGAATGAACTCAGCATGTCGTCCAGCTTCTGTGAGGAAAGGAATTGCAGATGCTTCTGGTCAAAACACTGCATTAGGACCAATGCTGCTCAACCTGCTAAGTTCCTCCAGCAGATTGTTGTTCCAGGTTTCATCATCTGCAGTTTCTTATGTTCCATTAGAAAAATCTACAGTACTTTTCTGGTCGTCATTTTCTGATGATGTGCTTGGAAAACCCCAGTCTGGGAATGGAATTATTGATATGAGGTCCTGTGAAGCTGAAGTGGAAAATCTTTTCACTGCCAAGGGGTGTCCCTAGTATTTTCTAACTCTTTAGCTCCTACATCTCGGGTGATAACCACTGCTCTGCTGTCCTTCCCCCCCGTACTGTAGCTACCTTGACCAGGAGTTCTGGGAATATACCATGCCTGGGACGACTCTACACTCTCATAGATCCCGCCCTTCAAACTTTGCCTGAACACTCTACATTCTCAACACCCTGTCTCTGCATAGGTCTCATCCTTCTAGCAAGGCTTTCCTACCGTGAGGCTGGGAATGCACATGAATCTCCCCGTTGGAAAGCAAAGAGAGAAACACAGAGCTCTGTCTGCCCCAGCCCAACACCCAGCACATTCTGAGTCCTGAAAAGTGATGTAGTGTAGATCCAAGATGGATTTGGATGGAATATGATCAAAGATTCAGGCATCAGGAATATAATTTTAGTGAACTGTCTGCTTAAGCTTGAAGGAAAGTGTAGTCTTTTATCACCAGAGTGTTGTCTATACTTAAACCTCAGTTGTTACGGTCCCTGCACCATATATAATCTTTTGCTTCAAGATTTTATTTTTTTGCTGTTACTTTCCAGTTCTGATGATGTTCTATTGGAGTATTATGTCCAATTGTGGTCACCCCATTATAGGTTAGTGGCGTGGGACTTCAGGCTTCTGTACCTCCTGTGTGACAGTAGCGGCATGGCCTGGATGGTGGGGGTCTTTGCTGTTGGATGCCACCTTCTTGAGGCCGTGCCCCCTGTAGTTGCTGTCAGTGATTGTTAGGGGCATCATCATCAGTGTCTGTGATGGTTTGGGCTGTGTACACTACTCTCTGCATTCCTGTGTGCTGGAGCTGCCATACCATGTCAGGATGCAACCCAGCCAGCTAATTACCATCCACCCTACACACCTTGGATCTTGACCTCCTCAAAGGAGGAATCATCTACTTCATTGAAGATCTGGGTAGAGGGTGGTGAATCTGTGGAATTCATTGCCACAGAGGCTGTCATTGGGTGTATTTAAGGCAGAGAATGATAGATCCTTGATTGGAAGGGTGTTACAGATTACAGGGAGTAGGTGGGAGAATAGGGTTGAAAAAAAGAATATCTGTCATGACTGAATGATGGAGCAGATTTGATGGGCTGAATGGCCTAATTCTTCCTTTATATCTTATGGTCTTAGGGTCTACATTGGGAATGGGCATGCTTTCTCTCGCAGAACCTCCTGACACCCTGTCTGAAACTGGCTGCTCTGCAAATAAAATTACTCTGTTCATTTATCAGTCAGACATAGCCTTCCTCTTACCCTTGAATTTCAGGCACTCCTTCCTGTTCCACTCAGTGAACAAGCTGTTTCCCCAGAATCAATAATCTCTGCTTTCAAAGTTAACTGTAATCAGCCTGTTCCCATCCTCCAGCCTTATTGAATTCAATACATTTCTTATTTCATATGCATCTCACCTATTTCTGAAAGAAAGGTTCTGAATGCTTTGGCTCTGCTTCTCCTCCTTCAGCTACTCTATTGAGCTCATCTTCCCTTCCTGCTCATCTAAGGATGACTCATTCATTTCTTACATTTGCTCTTGGCCTTCCAAGCTGAATCTCCCTGCTACAAGTCACCATCCATTGAGCTCCACCAACTCCAGCCTTCAAGGTCTACAGAATCTATTTTGTTTCTGATTGATATTCCTGGAGAGTGGATTATGTAATGATTTTTAGCACAGAATTGATTTAACCCAGAGTAAATTGGTTAATAATGCTTTCAGGGCAAAATCATACCAATCAAGAAATTGAACCAGGTATTTCAAGTTACAATTCATATTGACACATCTGATGTTTTTTGAGAATGAGATGCTCAATTAATGGTGTCACTACAAAGCATGCTTCAACTCCTTAGGACATGACCTGCAGCTTCAAGCTCCAGCAAACTGATCTGAGTCAAGAGTCACAAGAATACAAGGAATTCGATGTGATGTATTCTTCTTAAAGGTTTCACTCAGATGAAAGTAATTCCAATGCCAACTGACAGAACACTGCACAGTTTCTCAAAGTGTGGTTGAACTTGTAAGGAGTGCTGTAAGCATTGGATGGGTACCTCAGTTGTCACATTCTCTGAAAGAAAACTTTGGGCCAGGTGTAATAAGTACCATAGTGAGATTAAGGACTTCAGAGCAGGAGGCACACAAATACACATATCTGAAGAGTCGATGCAAAGAATTTTCAGAAACACTAGATCCTCTCTTGGCCTCTCAGAGGGACAATATGTACACAGGTTTTCAAAGGCCAACATTGAATCATGTGATCCTGCAGGATGAGTCAACCTAGATTTTAGTCCTGGACCATTCCAAATGAAGGAATGTAGGTTAATGTGACATCATCAGTATTATTCTGAGTAACCATAACTGATAACCATCACGTATCGCAGATTGCTGCTCATTGACATAACAACAGGCATGGACAACAAGGACAATGATGAAGAATGCCACCAGAAACATGGAGATTCCTCAATCCACATCAGACTGGAGGAGCACATATTACACACACTTTGTTAGCATTTCCTGCATGCTGTTCAACTTGGCTAACTAACAACAGCAGTAATTGAAACCCAAGGATGACCAGGCATGAGAATCTGAGCCCAGGGACTGGAAGACCGGACAGGAGCAGGTGACCAAGAAGTTGTTGGTAGTTCAGAGATGGATGCTCCAGCATAACCAAGCAAGCTGGGTCACCACACTTTACACAGGGCAGAGGCAGGAGGACAGATCATTCTTGATTCAATTTACTACTTGCATGTAGCCCCACACTAATCATATGGCTGTACTTAGCTGATGTGGCAGAAGGGGATGGGGAACCCTTCCTTGAAGTGGAATGGACAGCAAACACTTGGTGGATGATAGATAGTGGAACATGAAACCCTGTTCCAATGGCCTTTAACACCGTTTAATATTCAAAGACATGTAAAACCATCAGGAAGTATATATATATATTAGTAAAAGAATATTCTTTCTAATGAAGATCAGTGATTCCATTCCGATGGACGAGTTTATTGCTTGTAAATCAGCAGTAGCTGGAGTACACCCAGACATGAAGTGAAATAAAACCCTCAATTCAGTGCGGAGAAAGTGATGAATCGAACGATGATGTAGAGGGACAGACTCATCAGCATCCTGACTCCCAGACTGCAGTGAGCGCGCACAGAAGCTGAAGACCTGCTTAACAGGCCATCAGTCCCTTTAGAGCAACTGGCCACAACAGAGCACAGATGGGCCAGTAGCTGGACAGAATTGCCACCTGGAGAGGTGGTTTACAACACACACCACATTGGGGCCATTGAGTCACATGACACGGAAACAAGCCCTCTGGCCCACCTCATGCATTTCAAAGAGAGGTGTGTATTTGGAATGAGCTTGTTCCATCTGCCCTTTAGCGCTAAAGGCTCCTCCTATCCACGCACTCATCTAGACGGCTTTTACATTTTGCTATTGTGTCTGCTTCAACCACTATTTCTGGCAGCTCACTCCAAATGTGCACCACCCTTTGCATGATGACGTCTCTTAAATCACTCTCCTCTGATCTTAAACCCATGTCCTTTTATTTTTAGCACCAACTCTCTGGGAAAAAGATGATGTGCTTTCATCTTGTGTATGCCTCGCATTATCTTACAGGTTACCCCTGAATCTCCTACGTTTCAGGGAATAAAACCCTAGTCTACGCAGTTTCTTGGAACTCAGGCTCCTGAGTCCAGGCAATCTCCTGGTAAATCTTTCCTTCACTCTTCTAGTTTAATTACATCTTTCCTGCAACGGGGGACCACATCAGTACACAAGGCTCCAAGAGCAACCTCACTGACATCTTAAAGAACTGCAATATTGCTTCCCAACTTCTAAACTCAGTGTGTCAAACACTTTTTTTACCACACTTTCTTCCTGTGATGTCACTTTCAGTGAATGATGCACCTGCACTCCTCCATCCCATTGAGGCTAATGAACTTCTGATCCACTTCGCAAATTTGCTTGCAGAAGTTAGGGAGATGCATTAAATTATGTGACAGGTAAAGCACCAGGTTTTCTTATTTAATATGCTGAATAGTATTGAGTTCTTCAGTTTTATTTGAACAATGTCCCACACTGTCAGCAATAATCAAAATTCAAAGTAAATATTATTATCAAAGTACATATACTTACATCACATTTTCTTGTGGGCATACTCAACTAATCTATAGAATAGTAACTATAACAGAATCAATGAATGCCCATCCAATTAGGGCGTTCAACCAGTGTGCAGAAGACAACAAACTCTGCAAATGCAAAAAGAAGAAACAATGATATAAATAAATAAGCAATAACTATCAAGAACAGGAGATTAAGATTCCTTGAAAGTGAATCCATAGATTGTGGGAACATTTCAATGACAGGCAAGTGACCTTGAGTGAAATTATTCCCTTTGATCAAGAGCCTGAAGGTTGAGGGGAAGTAACTGATCCTAAACCTGGTGCTGAGAGTCTTAAGGCTTTTGTATGTTCTGCCTGATAGCAGCAGTGAGAAGAGAGTATGCCCTGGCGGTGGGGTTCCCTGATGATGGATGCTGCTTTCCTGTGTTTCGTGTAGATGTGCTCAATGGTTGGGAGGGCTTTACCCATGATGGACTGGGCCATATTGATTACATTTTGTAGGATTCTCCGTTCAAGGGCATTGCTGTTTCCATACTAGGCTGCGATGCAGTCAGCCAATATACTCTCCATTACACATCTATATAAGTTCTTCAAGGTTTTAGTTGTCATACTGAATCTCCGCAAACTCCTAAGGAAGTAGAGGCTCTGCTGTGCTTTCTTTGTAATTGCACTTATGTGCTGGGCCCAGGACAAGTTCTCTGAAATAGTGACACCCAAGAATTTAAAGTTGCAAGCCCTCTCCACCTCTGATCCTCAATTGAGGACTGGCTCATGGAATGCTTGTCTTCTTCTCCTAAAGTCTACAATCAGTTCCTTGGTCTTGCTGACATTGAGTGAGAGGTTGTTGTTGTGGCACCGTTCACTCAGATTTTCAATTTCCCTTCTGTATGCTGATTCATCACCACCTTTGATTCAGCCTATGACAGTGGTGTCATCAGCAAACTTGAATATGACATTGGAGCTGTGCTTAGCCACACAGTCATAAGTGTGAAGCGAGTAGAGCAGGGTGCTAAGCATATAGCCTGTGGTGCACCTGTGCTGATGGAGATCATGGAGGAAATGTTGCCAATCTTAGTTAGTCAACTAAGTCCTCAAGCTATTTGATGTAAAATGCATCCTAACTGAGTGAATCATCGCCAGGCATGCAACAATGCTAGCATCTGCCAGACCACTGCTTTCTCTTTATACACTTGAGGACATTTTGGAGGAGACAGTTCAAGCCTCTATTTATTGTGACCCTGTTACACAGCAGCTCCTTTCTGGTACTTGTGAGAACTTCAAAGTCCTTTGTGTAAATGGTGTACTCATGACAATCATATTGTGTGCTGCTGTTATCTGGCTGTCATAAGGATGTACCTGTTTTGGAACAAAACTGCTCCCTGAATGTTGCATAACAAAATGATGGCACCTGCATAGAATTCAACCTGATTCTGGCAGGGAACACGTGGGTTTCATTTTAACATTCTTTTTGGCTGGAAAAGATGCTTGACTGCTTTTCACCAATCTTATCTTTTCTTGAGGGATGCAATTTACCATTACTCTTTCTCACAATAACCACATAGGGCACCAATGTGGGTGAAATCTAATTTCCAAACAATAACCTCCTAAACCTCCTTTTCACCCAACTATAACTCCTTCTGATTCTATCCTCTCAGGGGAATAACCTTTCATTTCCTCTGTCATAGACATGTAAACTTTCAGATAAGATGGTAACCTGTTTACCCTCTAAGGCAGGGGTTCTTAACCTGGAGGTCCAAGGATAGATTCCAGGCAGTCCGTGAACTTGGATGGGAAGTATATTTGCACTTCTACTTTCACTAATCTCCAACTGAAATTTATCATTTCCTTCAATTATGAATGTAGGCAACAAACCACAGTAGAGTTAGCAGTACCTGTGACTTTGTCACCAATAGAAATCACAGATATTTTCAATTCACATCACAGTTCTTACAAATACCTTAAAATATTGTTTATGGCACACTCATCACATCTTTGAAATTATGGTTGTTATTAGACCCACCACTAGATCAAACGTGATTGCAATCTTCCTGTCTGTAGATGCTTGTGCAATGTAGCTGGCCAACTATCAGGCAGCCCTGCATCTAGTAGTCTTTCAGCCACCAAAATGGTGAAGTTACACGTTCTCACATTTGTGACCCAAACATCTATGTTGCTCCCAATTATTCCCTGTCTACAATTGCTTGCTGACCAATGTGTAAGAGGAGATGAGTCGCTTTTATCATTTGTTAAAGTTTCACAAAACTGAACAGTTCAAATGAGAATTCTTAGCTCTCCATAAGGCCCTGTGGCCTTTTGTAATACCATTTTTGGCATAAAAATTTCTTGAATATCTTACACGTCACTTAATTAACATACTAATTACCTATTTCTTTGCAGATTTGGCAAACAAATTAGCTAAAAACCATATAAAATATTGAGTTTCAAAAAATGTCAATAAAATCAAGTATTTTATTTTAGCTTAATTTATTATATATTTTTTGCAGATCCAATTAAGTTGAAGTGCCAAAGAAAAGGAAGTATGATGAAAATTAAGTATTATATGGTTTCAGTTGCATTCATGGATGTGATAGAGTACAAAAGCCACAGTGCTTTTTGTGTGGAAAAATTTTTGCAAATGGAAGTATGAAGCTAGCAAAGCTGAAAGTGCATCTCACGTCTGTCCATCTTGAAAATGCATTTAAAGATGCAGGGATTTTTCATGTGAAGAAAGCTCAATTCAAAAAAGGTGGGGCACTTCCAAAACTTGGATTTGCCATTTCACAAAAACCTTTTGTGAAAACCTCTTGAAGTTACTTACCAGATTGCCAATCAAAAGAAGGCTCACCTATTGGAGACATTAGTACAGCCATGTGCAGTGGAAATGGTCGGAACTGGTTTGTGGACTGAACAGAGGAAAAAAACTGGAAGCAGTTCCTGTATCAAATAATGTGAGATATGTTCTAGAATAGTTGATATTCCTTTTAGCATTTTGAAGCAGGTCATTGAAGAATTGGCAGCCTCACAAATCTCATTCAGCTTGCAACTGAATGAAACTACAAACATTGCTCAAGGTAGTCAGCTTCTTGCTTTTGTTTATTATGTGCATGCTGATGTCATCAAAGAAGAATCTTTTTGTGTGTCCCTTTTGGAAACTACAACAATGTTGACGTTTTGGAAATAGTAAAAAGTTTTGGCCAAACTAAACTTTTACTGAAAAGAAAAGCTTTATACTGTTTGCACAGATGCTTGGTAATACATCTGGTTTTGCTACTTTACTGAAAAAGGAAGCTTCTCATGTCACCATCACTCATTGTTTTTTACACAGATGTGCACTGGCACCAAAGACACTTCCAACAACCCCGGCAGAGGTTACGTCAACAGACATAAAAGTCATCAACTTTATTAGAAGCAGGGTTTCTGAATAATCACCTTTTTGACAGACTTTGTCAAGTAATGGCTGTAGAATATGAAGTGCTTCTCTACCACACCAACACTTGCTGACTTTCTGGAGGACAGCTTCTAGACTTGAAGCACTTCTTCAGATTAAGGACAGAAGTTCCACTTTTTCTGAAAGAAAAAGAAAACCCACTCTTGGAACAGTTTGAAAACAAAACAATTATATCCATGGATTGGCTTCCCTGGCAAATATTTTTAACCATATGAATGAAATAAATCTTTCAATTCAAGGCCCTGAAGTCACCACTATGGATGCTGCTGAACAATTACAAGTTTTCTTGGCTAAGCTGCGGACATGGAAGAAGAGAGTCAAAGCCGACATCTTTGCAAACTTACAAATGCTGAAGAAAATGCTTCATCAAGATGTTGAGATACAAACCTCAATCAACTTCTTTGAAGACAGACATCTGCAAACATTTGAAACACTTCAGAACCCTTTCAAAAGCTATTTCCATTTTGATGGCATTGAAGTTGAACTATGGATCCGCAATCTTTTCTTTCTGACATAGACTAAGCAAAGGCCTATCTAGCCAAAAATGAACTCATTGATCTTAGGACAAGACATTTATGACAATTGGAGTTTAGCTCAAAAAACCTTGGCGAATTCTGATGTTCCTTGAGAGAAGTCTATCCTCACCTTGCAAAGCAAACTATGGAAGCTTTAATTCCATTTGCAACAACATATCGTTGCAAATCAGGATTTCCAACACTTGTAACCATTAAAACAAAAAATTCAAAATTGATTGCATGTCCAACATGACATGCATGTTGCTTTATCAAAGACCACCCCACAGTTAAATGTTTTTTAAAATATTTTGCTAACTTTATTTAAATATAATTGGTTTCTTTTGGTATCCCATATTTTTATTTTATATATTTAAATACATTATTTGGAGAAGGGGTCCATCAGCTTCACTGAACTTTTTAAGTCCATGGCTTAAAAAAGATTAAGAACCCCTGCTCTAAGTTTGTATATAAGGATCCCAATTCATAGCTTCAGACAGGAGCTGAATTTTTCCAGGTGGCCTGACAATAGTTCCACTTAAGCAATACCATGTGTGATATCATACTATGTTTCCTACATTAAAATAGTGTCTACATTTTTTAAAATGTAGCACATTGAACGTAGAAAACTTTGGAAAGATACTCTCAAGTTAACTCATTGCAAAGTTCACATTTCCAGATGAATTTATTATCAAAGTACATACAGTATATGCCACCTTGAGTTTCATTTTCCTGCAGGTATTCTCAGTAGAACAAAGAAATATGACAGCATCAATGAAAAAATACTGGCAAACAACCGATATACTAAAGAAGACAAGCTGTGTAAATACAAAATAAATAAATAATGCTGAGGGCCCAAGTTATAGAGTCCTTAAAATTGAGTCCATAGATTGTGAAATGACTGAGTGAGGTGACTGAAGTTAATCTATGCTGGTTCAGGCAGGCTACTGGTTGAAGGGTAATAACTGTTCCTGAACCTGGTGGTGTGGGACCTAAGGTTTCTGCATTTCCTTCCAGCAGCAAGAAGAGAGCTTGGCCTGGATGGTGGGGTCCTTGACGATGGATGCTGCTTTCTTGTGGCTGTGCTCCTTGTAGATGTGCTCAATGGTGGAGACTTTTTTTATATGTAAAATGTACACAAGATGCCAAGTACATAAGTTCTATAATGTATTGTTGTTTATTTGCTATGGCTGTATTTATTTGATAACATTTAACAAAATATGCCTCTTAACATTTATCAAAATATATTTCTCCATTTTGATTGACTTCTCATGCCAAATACTTTCGTCTTCTGTCAACGTACCTCATGACTATCATTAGGAGATACATAAAATTAAGGAAAATTGGGTTTTGCCACATCGGTAGCACTAAAATTAAAAGTTCATTGACTGAGAAACTACAACCACAAGCCCACTTCTTAGTGGTGCAGTAAAGGCCTTCAGTGGGTTATCTTTGTTGAAAAGATGCTGCAAGAATAAACAAGTCATGTATACTTACAGTATGCTCTCTGTTAAGATAAATGTATATAGAAATTGTTGTGCATTTAATATTTCAGTAGTGTTTGGGTAATTTTGTAAATACATTGTTTGATTAAACATTCACGTTCATTTAAATAATTAATGATGGTTTATATGTAAAAATATGTTAATTTCATGTGTCATCACACTACATGCAGACCTTGCTTAAAGTAAACTTGAACTGCACCCATATTCCTGGACTGCTGTGTCTTTCTTTGAACTAGTTTAATGTTTTGAAGATACAAAACAAAACATTGTCAATGAGGTGTTTTTAAAACAAACCTGAGATGGCTACTGACCTTCTAAAGAGGAGCAAGTCATTTGAACTAAAAAAGATGCAGCAAGAGGAACAGTGAAACAGCCCAGAATGTGCAGAGATTGTCTTTGGAAGGGAAGATGTGATCAAGTATCCTTTTCAAAAGTCAGAGAACAGAAGGATTCACAGGTTCATACAGAGTGTGTACTGGGTGATAATCATTTTTAAAAAATCAGAAATGGCTGGCTACATCAAAAAAATTCATAAGTTTGATTACACAAGGGCTAACTGGCTCATGTATACTGAACTATTGGAACTGTATTTTAAAGCAAATAAATAATGAGAAGCAAGTACGGTACCAATTTTGCTAAGTGTATTAGGTTTAAAGGCATACAATTTGCTTTGAAGTTTGACTGTTTCAACCAAGCAATCAGAAATGAGTTTTAATGATATTGTCCAAGTAACACTTAGAACCAAAGCCATTGTTGATTGCAGAATTCTTTAGGTTTCATAAGCAGAATCCAAAAAAAAGGTAGTCTATTTCAGCTTACGTGGCTGAATTGAAGCGATTGTCTGAGCACTGTCAATTCAGCAGTGGGCTTAATGGTACACTAAGAGGTCATTTAGTTTGTGGAATCTTACAAGAAAGCTTTTGAAAACGGCTCCTAACTGAAGAACAGCTTACATTGAAATGAGCAGTGGAAATAGCTGTATCAATGGAAACGACTGCCATTGAGTTGCAGTCAGGAATTAAAGTGAGTATTAATAAAATTGCATCATCTAAACAGAAACTGGTATGGCCAAACAAATTGTGTTACTGTTGTGGCAGGGGTCACATACACCAAATAAATGCAGATTTAAAGGCAAAACATGTAGAAAATACAACAAAGTAGGTTACATACAAAGAGCATGTCAAGCATACAAAAATAAATGGATTGCACAGAGAAGAGAAAAGGTGAAAGTTCAAGCTTCAGTTTCTAAAAGAGCACTAATCTTCATGCTGTTGACAAAAAATCTGATAATGGTAAGAGAGACACAGGATTGTGTAGCCCTGAGATTCACAGTGTGAAAATTAACAATAGACAAGCAATATGGCTTACACCAGAAGTGAATGGCAAATTAATTAAAATGGAATTCAACACTTGCTCATCTGTTTCAGCCATTCCACAAAATAATGTTGAACGGCATTTCAAAGATACCAAACTGAAGCCTGCACATGGTATTGGGGGTAGGGTACTGACATGGATAGAAAATTGGTTAGCAGACAGGAAACAAAGAGTAGGAATTAACGGGTCCTTTTCAGAATGGCAGGCAGTGACTAGTGGGGTACCGCAAGGCTCGGTGCTGGGACCGCAACTATTTACAAAATACATTAATGATTTAGATGAAGGGATTAAAAGTAACATTAGCAAATTTGCAGATGACACAAAGCTGGGTGGCAGTGTGAAATGTGAGGAGGATGTTAGGAGAATGCAGGGTGACTTGGACAGGTTGGGTGAGTGAGCAGATGCAGTTTAATGTGGATAAATGTGAGGTTATCCACTTTGGTGGCAAGAACAGGAAGGCAGATTACTATCTAAATGGAGTCAAGTTAGGAAAAGGGGAAGTACAATAAGATCTAGGTGTATTTGTTCATCAGTCACTGAAAGTAAGCATGCAGGTACAGCAGGCAGTGAAGAAAGCTAATGGCATGTTGGCCTTCATAACAAGGGAAGTTGAGTATAGGAGCAAAGAGATCCTTCTGCAGTTGTACAGGGCCCTGGTGAGACCACACCTGGAGTACTGTGTTCAGTTTTGGTCTCCAAATTTGAGGAAGGACATTTTTGCTATTGAGGGAGTGCAGCGTAGGTTCACAAGGTTAATTCCTGGGATGGCGGAACTGTCATATGTTGAAAGATTGGAGCGACTGGGCTTGTATACACTGGAATTTAGAAGGATGAGAGGGGATCCGATTGAAACATATAAGATTATTAAGGGATTGGACACACTAGAGGCAGGAAGCATGTTCCTGATGTTGGGGGAGTCCAGAACCAGAGGCCACAGTTTAAGAATAAGAGGTAGGCCATTTAGAACAGAGTTGAGGAAAAACTTTTTCACCCAGAGAGTTGTGGATCTATGGAATGCTCTGCCTCAGAAGGCAGTGGAGGCCAATTCTCTGGATGCTTTCAAGAAAGTGTTAGATAGAGCTCTTAAAGATAGCAGAAAACAAAAGGTATAACATGTTTTTGTGATCTATTTTTAGATAACAGTTTTATGTCCTTTGAACAGCTGTCCAATAAATATAATTTGCCTAAAACTCATTTTTTTAGATACTTGCAAGTTAGAAATTTCTTGAATAATATGTTACAGTCTTTTCCGAAATTATGTCCAATGGATATTATGGAAAAAATTCTAGCTCTGAATTCTTGCCAGAAGGGTTTAGTAGCCATCATTTATAACATGATCATGAAAATACAGCCAGGAGTATCAGAAAAAATTAAGAAGGAATGGGAAAAAGAACTTCACTGTCTTACACCCACAGAGCAGTGGGAGAAAATTTTACAATTAGTTAATTCTTCTTCTATTTGTGCTAAACATGCCCTAATACAATTTAAGGTTGTACATAGGGCTCATATGTCCAAGGACAAACTTGCTCGATTTTATTCTCATGTTAATCCAGCCTGTGACAGATGTCATTCTGAAGTTGCTTCATTGACCCACATGTTTTGGTCTTGCCCCTGTTTGCAAAATTATTGGAAAGATATTCTTGGTACTATTTCAACAGTTCTGAACATCAAATTGCAACCGCATCCTATTACTGCAATTTTTGGTTTACCAATGGTGGATAATAGTTGTTTATCCTCCTCAGCCCGGCGGATGATTGCATTTGTCACATTAATGGCTAGAAAATCTATCCTATTGAACTGGAAAGAAATTAATCCTCCAACTTTCAGTGGTTTTCTCAAACTATTTCTTGTTTGAGTTTAGAAAAAATTAGAAGTGTTGTCTTCGATCCTTCAGTTAAATTTGAAGAAACTTGGAGACCATTTATTCAACATTTTCATATGAGCTAAACTGACTTTTCCTCAACCTTATTCTTATCATCTTTAATTATTTGGATGGAGGTGCGGAGTTATTGACGCTACTGTGTAAATTTGATATAATGCAATGGCCCATGTTGGTTAGGTCTTTTTTTCTTGTTTTTTTGGGGTTTTTTTCTTATTTTCTCCATTTTCTGTAACCACTATGAGTTTGGGAGGTTATTACACATGGATTATCATCTATTTGTATTTATACCTTAACCTATTAATTATGTACTCTCAAGCTCTTTGTACTCAATGTTTCATTTATGTTTGTTTAAAATCAATAAAAAGATTTAAAAAGATAGCAGAGTCAAGGGATATGGGGAGAAGGCAGGAACGGGGTACTGATTGTGGATGATCAGCCATGATCATACTGAATGGCGGTGCTGGCTCAAAGGGCTGAATGGCCTACTCCTGCACCTATTGTCTATTGATATTCAACTAAGAACTTATACTGGAGATAAGTTAACTCCTGTGGGAAAGACACTTGTAACAGTGAAATACAACAACCAACATGCCACATTGAGCTTGTATGTGGTAAAAACAGAAGGACCAGCATTGTAGGGATGTGATTGGCTGAGACTACAACTTGATTGGAGATCCATTCACCAATTGCATGCCACATCCTCTGCAATGAAACAATCTGAAACTAAATTAAGAAAGGTACTGGATGATGCCACAACAATCTCAAACTATGCCAAACACCATGAATCATTGCCCAACAGAGGATAAACAGGTGTTGGCACCAACTTCTGTGCCACTGCCTGGAAAGCATATTGGATCAAGAAAGGTTCATGTTGCTCAGAAAGTGATGAAAGCAGTGATTCGACTACAGCAGTTTATGTAGGCAACATATCTGAGAAAGCTATGCTACTTATGCAGTTACTTTCGAAATGCGGCTTTGTTTTAAGCTGGTGGAGAGTTCAAGGAGTTTCAAGAAAGTTGCAAGCATTCAGTTTCTGTGAGTATAAAGAACCAGAATGTACCCTGTGTGCATTAAGGTTATTGCATGAACTTCAAGTGGGAGACAAAAAGCTGCTTGTAAAACTAGATGCAAAGACCAAAGCCCAGCTGGACGAATGGAAGATCAAAAGGAAAGGAGTCAATGGAGATATGAAGACAGAGGATTCGTCAAATCTTTTTGTGGATGAGGAAACCAAGAGGAGAGATCAGATGATAAAGGGAGCAATAGAAGGATTGATAAGAGAATACTCCAGTCAACTAAATGGACCTTCCCAAGATCAAAATGCACAAATCAGAAGAAGAAATAGGAGTGAAGTGATGGAGAGAAAGAATGTGAATGAGAAAGAGAAAGGTGTGACAGAGAGAAGGAATGTGAGAAAGTAAAAGAAAGGGATCAAAGTAGATCCAGAGAGAGAAAAGGAGGTGTCCATTGCTGTCAGAACCACTTCTTGCAGTCTCAGAGTCAACTCCTACAACCTCCACAGAGGAGGCAGAACCTGAGACTCTTTCACAGCCACAAGTGTCTCCTGCCAAGCAGAGTGATCCCGTTGTCAGGAAAGATTTAATTGTACATGAGTAAGAAATCCTCCACAGCAGTTAAGTCTTTAGACCTGAATGGGACAATTTGAAATTTACTATGCTGTGGATGTCTGTATGTAGTGGTTGTATTATATAATATAGAATGTATATAGTTGAGATGCATTCTCAATTGAGTTGGAGTTTATAGCTAAACAGGGAGAAGTGTTGTGTATTTAATATGTCAATAATATTTGAGTAATCTTGTGTATATATTAACATAGAACATAGAACATAAAAATCTACAGCACATTACAGGCCCTTTGGCCCACAACGTTGTGCCAACTATGTAACGTACTCTAGAAACTGCCTAGAATTACCTTACTGCATAGCCCTATATTTTCGTAAGCTCTGTGTATCTATCAAAGAGTCTCTTAAAAGACCCTAATATAGCCCCCTCCACCACTGTCGCCAGCAGTGCGTTCCATGCACCCACCACTCTCTGCGTGAAAAACTTGCCCGACATCCCCTCTGTAACTACTTCTAAGCACCTTAAAACTATGTTTATATTGTTTAATTGAACATTCTTGTTCATTTAAATAAATAATTATTGGTTATATGTAAAATACATTAATTTCACGTCGTGATACGTTCACACTCACTTCAAGTCAACTCAAACAAGACCTGTATTCCCATGTCTTTCTTTGAACTAGTTTAATGTTTTGAAGTTACAGAACATAACATTTATACTATTGATCAAATCAAAATTAACTTTCTATTCACTGAACTGGTGAGAATAATCAAACATTACTTGACATAAAATGATTGATTTGTGCAAAGTAAAATCAGATGTTTTTGTAAATTGGCAAAAATATTATTTTACTGGAATGGAGTTTATCTCATTGTCAATAAATCTGGAAGTTTTCCAGTCTGAGTTCTTGGTGGGGAAAGCAGTTCTTAGTCCTTGCTCACAAAAACTAGGCTATGACTTGGTGATGTGCAAGTTGTGAATCTACTCTCATAAAAGGAAGCAGAAAAATGAACAATATATTATTTGATGTATTGTAATTTCCTACATTCTTATGTATTACTGGAAAGATAGGTTCACTTATAATAGTCAAAATGAGTTCAGGAAAGGCCTGATGATTTATACATGTACCAAACATTTTAAAGGGGATCAAAAAATCACTTAACTCTACTTCAATTCAAGTGTAATTTGCACACAGATTCCAAACTGGGCTTAAAATAAAAATTCTTTTTATTATTTACAGTAGGAAGTCAGAGTATCGTTCAAGTTCTTCATCATGAAAGGAAGTGCTTGCTTTGATGTTTCTCTGGAGGTTTGAGTGCTGATGCAAAAGTGTGGAGCAGTCTATCCCACTTAATGACTTTGCAAAACCAAACCTTGGCTTTAATTCTGTCATACAGTTGCATTGATTAGTTACATGGACTATTCTGGACTATGGCAAAGTAATCATGCACCATTAATCATATTTGATGGTTCAGATGATATTTATAACACCATAAGAAAATAAGACAGAGGAGCAGAATTAAATCATTCAGCCCATTAAGCCTGCTCTGCCATTCAATCGTGACTGATTTATTAGCACTCTCAACCCCATAAGTGACTTAAGATGATGACAAGATTTAGAAAATATATCTATTTTGGATGTTACCAAGAAGAATAAGGTGACCTGCCTCAGTGACTATCATCCAGCAGCTTACATCCACTATGATGAAGTGCTTTGAGAGGTTGCTCATGAAGCATATCAACTCCTGCTTGAGGAATAACTTGGATCTGATCCAATTTGCCTACCATCACAATAGGTCATTGGCAATTGCCATTTCATTGGCTCTTCACTCAACCCTGGAACATCTGGACAGTGAAGTTACATTCATCAGGATGCTCTTCATAGACTTCAGCTCAGCATTCAATACCATCATCCCTTGAAACTAATCACTAAGCTCTATGACCCTGGTCTGATTTCCTCACGTGCAGAACTCCAGTCAGTGCAGATTGGCAAAATCTCCTCCACAATCTCCATCAACATTGGTGTATAACAAGGCTCTGTGCTTAGCCCCCTGTCCTATTCGCTTTATGCCTGTGACTAAGAACATTTCCAATGCCAAATTTAAGTAGGGAGGGAGATACAGGAGGAAGATTGGAAATCTGGTTGAATAGTGCAACAACAACAACCTCTCACTCAACATCAGCAAAACCAAAGAGCTGATTATTTATTTACTACATCAGTGGGAGGTCCATGAGCCAGTCCTCATTAGGGAAGAGGGTCAGTGACTAAATTCCTTGGTGTCATCAAGGAGGATCTGTTCTGGATCCAGCACGTAAGTGCCATTACAAGGAAGGCACGTTAGTGCCTCTACCTTCTTAGAAGTTTGCACAGCTTCGGCATTGCATCTAAAACTGTAGCAAACTTCTACAGATGCACAGTGGAGAGTATGCATCAGGATTGCTGACTAGGAACAGCAATGCCCAAGAATGGAGAAGACTACAAAAAGTGGAGGATACAGCCCAGTCCATCACAGGCGAAGCTCTCCACACGATTGAGCACATCTAAAAACAGCACTGCCACAAGACAGCAACATCTATCGTCATGGACCCTCACCATCCAGGCCGCTGCTGCCATTAGGAAGGAGGGACAGAAGCCTTAGGCCCCACACCACCAGGTTCAGGAACAGTTATTACTCTACAACCATTAAGCTTCTGAACAGGCATGGATAAATACACTCATCTCAACTCTGAATTGATTCTGCAACCTACGGACTCACTTTCAGGGACTCTTCGACTCATTCGCTCAGTATTATCTATTTATTTATTTATTTAATTAATTAATTGCTTACTTATTTTCTTAAAGAAGATGTAGTTTGTCTTCTTTTATACATCAGTTATTTGTCAGTCTTTGTAGTTTTTAATTAATTCTATTATATTTCTTTGTTTTCCTCTGGGGTGACACTGTACGGTAATTTAGCTAATACTGTAATGCGTGTTTCAGTGTCAGTGATCGGGATTCAATTTCTGCTGCTGTCTGTGAGGAGTTTGTACGTTATCTCTGTGACTGTGTGGATTTCCTCTGGATGCTCCAGTTTCCTCCCACATTCCAAAAATATAGGGGTTAGGAGGTTAGTGGTCTCATGGGTATAATTCAGCAGAGTGGTAATGGTAAATAAATAAAAATGAATCTTAGAAACAGAATCAGGTTTCATGTGATGTGAAATGTGTTAACTTAGCAGCAGCAGTTCAATGCAATGCATAATCTAGCAGAGAGGAAAAATAATAATAATAATAAATTAAATAAAGCATCATAATAATTAATTAATTAATTAATTAATCAATTACATATATTGAATAGATTTTTTTAAATGTGCAAAAACAGAAATACTATATTCTAAAAAGTGAGGTAGCGTCCAAAGCTTCAATGTCCATTTAAGAATCGGATGGCAGAGGGGAAGAAGCTGTTACTGAATCGCTGAGTGTGTGCCTTCAGGCTTCTGTACCTCCTACCTGATGGTAACAGTGAGAAAAGGGCATATGTGACATACATGTACTTTGATAATAAATTTACTTTGAACTTTGAATTTTTGCTACAATACCAAACAGGAACACCCAGGAAAGTCCTCATATTATTTTGAATCCTGATATCTACCTAGTTACTTGAAGAAAGGACCTATTAGAGGCAGAGCAGAAAGAGGGAGGGCATTTCAGTAGGAAAAGAAGCCTTTCTGTAATCCTTGAATATTAAGTACAGCTCCTTCCCTGGTTATGGCAGGGTTCTGTTGTGTATTTATTATTTCACTAATATTTGAGTAATATTGTAAATATATTGTTTAATTAATCATTCTTTGTTGTTTACCCATTCATTATGGGCTATACTGTATGTAAAAGTATGTGAATGGCATATGACATTACACCACCATTTCATATGTCAGTGCCTCACTAAAAAGCAAAAATGAAGTACTCACGTTTATTCCCAGGGTCCTGTGTTATTCTTTCGATTAGTTTATGGAGGTACAAAGCATATCAGATTCCATTCCTATGAACTGTTGGTAATCCAAACAATTCACAGATCGGCAATGTGGCTGTAAACGGAATTCCCAAATGGCAAAAGACACATACAACCCTACAGCAGCTGGCAAATCCATCTTACCAGTCTCCCAAATACATATTGTAAGCCAGATGCTTGTACTTTGGGGAGGACCTGTAAGAAACAGATTGCCAAGTCAACTTTTGCTTTATGTTGGAGGGAATTAGGAAATTGGAAAAAAAATTGTCAAAAATAAATCACCAGATACATCACAATACAGATCTCCAGCCAGCTATGTTCTATGTAGTCTGTGTATTGGTTGTCAACTGGATAATTGAAATTCAGATGTTCCATTGCTTTGTCAGGATTACAATGTGAATGTAAAAACCATCCTCTCTTAGGAAAGTCATCTGACTTCTGTTTAAAGTTACCTCTACTGTCTAACTACACAACAGGTTTCTATTTTCCTTTTCATACAGTAGCCAAAACGATCAGTTATTTTGACACAATTTTTTTAAATCATCCATTGCTGTCGGAGATGCAGCTGCAGATTGTAACATTTTTCACGTCTGCTTACAAATGTCTGAAATTGAGACTGATAACAGATAGAGTATCTCACCTACCCGAATAAAATTCAACTGCTACAAAATGCTGTACTGGAATTACAGGGAATTCTGAATTATGGCTGGAATGATAATTTAGAAGAATTAAAACAAACTCACAGATCTGTGGTTTCAGATACCACAGTAGAACTCGCCAAGTACATTTGTTCAATGGGACTCTTGTGGCACCCTTCACTTTTATTTCTTCCTTTTCTGTGAGTATTAACTGTCCTCAATGTCCTAGAGCACGGGAGGTAAAAGTCAAACCCAATTCCTTCATGTTGATCACATTTCAATGATTATGATGGATGTTTGAGAGTGAGGCATGCATTAAGCTAATCTATATCAATCAATGCATGCTGCACATGCTGCATGTCTGAAATAAAATCAGAAAATGCTGAAATACTGCATAGGTCAGGCAGCAGCTATAGAGCAAAAAATATTTGTTTTATTTTTAAATACAGTGGTTTCCAGTTAATTGGACTATCGGTTAATTGGGACTGCCACTTATTTGGACAACTCTCAAAGAACAAAAGTAATCAAGAAGGTAGCCAGGATTTCCTTTGTTTATTTCAATGGTTCAATGGTTCCATTTAATATCAGAGAATGTTTACAATATACATTTGGGAGCAAAAAAAGCCCCCAAAGAGAGACCATGATCTACAGTACATCAAGGGCTAACTGTTCATTCCGACAATTCAACAACCCTCAGGCTCTCAGTTTCACTACCAAGGGAGAGAAAGATATCACTCCCTCCTCAGGGAGAGGGGAGACAGTCACTGTTTCAATGTTACAATAGACAATAGGTGCAGGAGTAGGCCATTCGGTCCTTTGTGCCAGCACCGCCATTCAATGTGATCATGGTTGATCATCCACAATCAGCACCCCATACCTGCCTTCTCCCCATATCCCTCAACTCCACTATCTTTAAGAGCTCTATCTAACTCTTTCTTGAAAGCATCCAGAGAATTGGCCTCCACTGCCTTCTGAGGCAGAGCATTCCATAGATCCACAACTCAAAGTCACTTATAGTCACAAACTGAAGTGTCTCTTGTTATTTTGAGTTTCCTGACTTGAGAATCAGCAGCAAACTCTCGCTCACCACCGAGGAAGAGAGCTTGCGATCTCCCAAGTGCAGAGATGTTTGACAGCCTCTTTTACTGTCCCAGTGTACCGTCTTCCGCTACACTTCAGTTCACGACACTGATGAGAATTTGTGTCCACAGGTCCCTGAAGGCACCTGACTTCAGGCCGCACGTGGTCATATAAAAAATACGGCCGGCTGGTGAGCTCTAATTAGCATCAGTCACATACACTTGTGTGGCAATTTGACACTACACTGTACTTAGAGCAAACTGTTTTTAAATAGCATCAATTGCATGTGTTTGTTTTCAAAAAGCAGTGATTTTTCTCACTGTTAGTTGGGAAGAAATAAGCAGCAAATAACATGAAACTGTCTTGCTCACTGCAGTTTAAAGCATTCAAGTTTGGAAATGCCAGAAACAGAGTGAAAAGGGAACAATTTCACTGCTTCAGAAAGTTAGGAATTATGAAGAATTTGAAGATATCAACAATCATCTTGAATGTTGCAATAAAAATGAAGATTTGGCAGATGCAATTGTCCGAAGCATTGTTTGAAAGCAGTCCATTACCTGCACTAGGCGTTTGCACTAATTTTGTTCATTTAGTAGGTCATAAGAACATGCAGCATAAACTGGCTGAATCCATCTGACAAATCCTTCCTTTAATGTTATATGTCAATGATTTTGACGGTGGAATTGATGGCTTTTGTGGCCAAGTTTGCAAACAATACAATAGACAATAGACAATAGACAATAGGTGCAGAAGTAGGCCATTCGGCCCTTTGAGCCTGCACCGCCATTTTGAGATCATGGCTGATCAACTACTATCAATACCCGGTTCCTGCCTTGTCCCCATATCCCTTGATTCCCCTATCCATAAGATACCTATCTAGCTCCTTCTTGAAAGCATCCAGAGAATTGGCCTCCACTACCTTCCGAGGCAGTGCATTCCAGACCCCCACAACTCTCTGGGAGAAGAAGTTTTTCCTTAACTCTGTCCTAAATGACCTACCCCTTATTCTCAAACCATGCCCTCTGGTACTGGACTCTCCCAACATCTGGAACATATTTCCTGCCTCTATCTTGTCCAATCCCTTAATAATCTTATATGCTTCAATCAGATCCCCTCTCAATCTCGTTAATTCCAGCGTGTACAAGCCCAGTCTCTCTAACCTCTCTGCGTAAGACAGTCCAGACATCCCAGGAATTAACCTCGTGAATCTACGCTGCACTTCTTCTAAGGCCAGGATGTCCTTCCTTAACCCTGGAGACCAAAACTGTACACAATACTCCAGGTGTGGTCTCACCAGGGCTCTGTACAAATGCAAGAGGATTTCCTTGCTCTTGTACTCAATTCCCTTTGTAATAAAGGCCAACATTCCATTAGCCTTCTTCACTGCCTGCTGCACTTGCTCATTCACCTTCAGTGACTGATGAACAAAGACCCCTAGATCTCTTTGTATTTCTCCCTTACCTAACTCTACACCGTTCAGATAATAATCTGCCTTCCTGTTCTTACTCCCAAACTGGATAACCTCACACTTATTCACATTAAATGTCATCTGCCAAGTATCTGCCCACTCACCCAACCTATCCAAGTCACCCTGAATTCTCCTAACATCCTCATCACGTCACTCTGCCACCCAGCTTAGTATCATCAGCAAATTTGCTAATGTTATTTTCAATGCCATCATCCAAATCGTTGACGTAAATTGTAAACAGCTGTGGTCCCAATACCGAGCCCTGTGGCACCCCACTAGTCACCACCTGCCATTCCGAGAAACACCCATTCACCGCTACCCTTTGCTTTCTATCTGCCAACCAGTTTTCTATCCATGCCAATGTCTTCCCCCCGATGCCCTGAGCTTTGATTTTACCCACCAATCTCCTATGTGGGACCTTATCAAATGCCTTCTGAAAATCGAGGTACACTACATCCACTGGATCTCCCCCGTCTAACTTCCTGGTTACATCCTCGAAAAACTCCAATAGATTAGTCAAGCATGATTTGCCCTTGGTAAATCCATGCTGGCTCGGCCCAATCCTATCACTGCTATCTAGATATGCCACTATTTCATCCTTAATAATGGACTCTAGCATCTTTCCCACCAACGATGTTAGGCTGACAGGTCGATAGTTCTCTGTTTTCTCCCTCCCTCCTTTCTTAAAAAGTGGGATAACATTAGCCATTCTCCAATCCTCAGGAACTGATCCTGAATCTAAGGAGCATTGGAAAATGATTACCAATGCATCCGCAATTTCCAGGGCCACCTCCTTTAGTACCCTAGGGTGCAGACCATCTGGACCTGGGGATTTGTCAGCCTTCAGTCCCATCAGTCTTCTCATCACCGTTTCCTTCCTAATGTCAATCTGTTTCATTTCCTCTGTTACCCTATGTCCTTGGCCCATCCATACATCTGGGAGATTGCTTGTGTCTTCCTTAGTGAAAACAGATCTAAAGTACTCATTAAATTCTTCTGCCATTTCTCTGTTTCCCATAACAATTTCACCAATTCATTCTTCAAGGGCCCAACATTGTTCTTAACTATCTTCTTTCTCTTCATATACCTAAAAAAGCTTTTGCTATCTTCCTTTATATTCCTGGCTAGCTTGTGTTCGTACCTCATTTTTTCTCCCCGTATTGCCTTTTTAGTTAAGTTCTGTTGTTCCTTAAAAATTTCCCAATCATCTGTCCTCCCACTCACCTTAGCTCTGTCATACTTCCTTTTTTTTTTAATGCTATGCAATCTCTGACTTCCTTTGTCAACCACTGTGGCCCCTTTCCTCCCTTTGAATCCTTCCTTCTCTGGGGGATGAACTGATTTTGCACCTTGTGCATTATTCCCAAGAATACCTGCCATTGCTGTTCCACTGTCTTTTCTGCTAGGCTATCCTTCCAGTCAACTTTGGCCAGCTCCTCCCTCATGGCTCCATAGTTTCCCGTTTAAGTGCAACACTGACACCTCCGAGCTGCCCTTATCCTTCTCAAATTGCAGATAAAAACTTATCATATTATGATCACTACCTCCTAATGGCTCCTTTACTGCAAGATCGCTTATCAAATCCTGTTCATTACATAACACTAAATCCAGAATAGTCTTGTCCCTGGTCGGCTCTCGTACAAGCTCGTACAAAGATAGGTGGAGGGGCAGATGGTGTCGAGACTGCAGAAGGACTGAGACAGATTAGGAAAATGGGCAAAGAAGTTGCAGATAGAATACAATGTTGGGAAGTGTATGGTCATGCACTTTGGCAGAAGAAATAAAAGTGAAGACTGTTTTCTAAATGCCGAGAAAATTCAAAAATCTAAGCTGAAAAGGGACTTGAGTGTCCTTGTGCAGGGTTCACTAAAGGTTAATTTGCAGGTGGTGAGGAAGGCAAATTCAATGTTAGCATTCATTTCACGAGGTCCAGAATATAAAAGCAAGGATGTAATGTTGAGGCTTTATAAAGCACTGGGTAAGGCCTCACTTTGAATATTGTGAGCAGTTTTGGGCCCCTTATCTAAGAATGGATGTGCTGACATTGGAGAGGGTTCAGAGGAGATTTACGAGAATGATTCCGGGAATAAAAGGGTTACCATATGAGGACAGATTGATGGCAGGGCCTGTACTCACTGGAATTCAGAAGACTGAGAGGATATCTCATTGAAACCCATTGAATGTTGAAAGACCTCGATAGAATGATGTGAAGAGGATGGGTGAGGAGCCAGAGGTCGTGGTACATGTAGGTACCAATGACATAGGTAGGAAAGGGGAAGAGGTCCTGAAACGAGAGTATAGGGAGTTAGGAAGGCAGTTAAGAAGAAGGACCGCAAAGGTAGTAATCTCGGGATTACTGCCTGTGCCACGCGACAGTGAGAGTAGGAATGGAATTAGGTGGAGGATGAATGCGTGGTTGAGGGATTGGAGCAGGGGGCAGGGATTCAAGTTTCTGGATCATTGGGACCTCTTCTGGGGCAGGCGTGACCTGTTCAAGAAGGACGGGTTACACTTGAATCCTGGGGGGACCAATATCCTAGCGGGGAGGTTTGCTAGGGCTACGGGGCAGACTTTAAACTAGTAAGATGGGGGGGCGGAAATCAATTTGAGGAAACTATGGGAGAGGAGGTTAGTTCACCAGTAGAGCAAGTAAGTAGACCGTGTGTGAGGGAGGACAGGCAGGTGATGGAGGAGGGATGCGCTCAGCCCGAAGTTGTGGGGAGAAGAAAGAAAAGGATAATAAATTTGAATGCATTGCTAGGGATGAAAAGAGAGGAGGAGGTGGAGAGTATCTTAAATGTATCTATTTTAATGCTAGGAGCATTGTAAGAAAGGTGGATGAGCTTAAAGTGTGGATTGATACCTGGAATTATGATGTTGTAGCTATTAGTGAAACATGGTTGCAGGAAGGGTGTGATTGGCAACTAAATATTCCTGGATTTAGTTGCTTCAGGTGTGATAGAGTAGGAGGGGCCAGAGGAGGAGGTGTTGCATTGCTTGTCCGAGAAAATCTTATGGCGGTGCTTTGGAAGGATAGATTACAGAGCTCCTCTAGGGAGGCTATTTGGGTGGAATTGAGGAATGGGAAAGGTGTAGTAACACTGATAGGAGTGTATTATAGGCCACCTAATGGGGAGCGTGAGTTGGAAGAGCAAATGTGTAAGGAGATAGCAGATATTTGTAGTAAACACAAGGTGGTGATTGTGGGAGATTTTAATTTTCCACACATAGATTGGGAAGCTCATTCTGTAAAAGGGCTGGATGGTTTAGAGTTTGTGAAATGTGTGCAGGATAGCTTTTTGCAACAATACATAGAAGTACCGACTAGAGATGGGGCAGTGTTGGATCTCCTGTTAGGGAATGCGATAGGTCAGCTGACAGATGTATGTGTTGGGGAGCACTTCGGGTCCAGTGATCACAATAGCATTAGCTTCAATATAATTATGGAGAAGGACAGGACTGGACCTAGAGTTGAGATTTTTGATTGGAGAAAGGCTAACTTTGAGGAGATGCGCAGGGATTTAGAGAGAGTGGAATGGGTCAAGTTGTTTTATGGGAAGGATGTAATAGAGAAATGGAGGTCATTTAAGGGTGAAATTATGAGGGTACAGAATCTTTATGTTTCTGTTAGGTTGAAAGGAAAGGTTAAAGGTTTGAAAGCGCCATGGTTTTCAAGGGATATTAGAAACTTGGTTCGGAAAAAGAGGGATGTCTACAATAGATATAGGCAGCATGGAGTAAAGGAATTGCTCGAGGAATATAAAGAATGTAAAAGGAAACTTAAGAAAGAGATTAGAAAAGCTAAAAGAAGTTACGAGTTTGGTTTGGCAAATAAGGTGGAAGTAAATCCGAAAGGCTTCTACAGTTATATTAAAAGCAAGAGGATAGTGAGGGATAAAATTGGTCCCTTAGAGAATCAGGGTGGTCAGCTATGTGTGGAGCCGAGGGAGATGGGAGAGATTTTGAACGATTTCTTCTCTTCGGTATTCACTAAGGAGAAGGATATTGAATGGTGTAAGGTGTGGGAAACAAGTAAGGAAGTTATGGAACCTATGACAATTAAAGAGGTGGAAGTACTGGCGCTTTTAAGAAATTTAAAAGTGGATAAATCTCCGGGTCCTGACCGGATATTCCCCAGGACCTTGAGGGAAGTTTGTGTAGAGATAGCAGGAGCTCTGACGGAGATCTTTCAGATGTCATTAGAAACAGGGATTGTGCCGGAGGATTGGCGTATTGCTCATGTGGTTCCATTGTTTAAAAAGGGTTCTAGAAGTAAGCCTGGCAATTATAGACCTGTCAGTTTGACATCAGTGGTGGGTAAATTAATGGAAAGTATTCTTAGAGATAGTATTTATAATTATCTGGATAGACAGGATCTGATTAGGAGTAGCCAGCATGGATTTGTGCGTGGAAGGTCATGTTTGACAAACCTTATTGAATTTTTTGAAGTAGTTACGAGGAATGTTGACGAGGGTAAGGCAGTGGATGTAGTCTATATGGACTTCAGCAAGTCCTTTGACAAAGTTCCACATGGAAGGTTAGTTAAGAAGGTTCAGTCGTTAGGTATTAATGCTGGAGTAATAAAATGGATTCAACAGTGGCTAGATGGAAGATGCCAGAGAGTAGTGGTGGATAATTGTTTATCGGGATGGAGGCCGGTGACTAGCGGGGTGCCTCAGGGATCTGTTTTGGGCCCAATGTTGTTTGTAATATACATAAATGATCTGGATGATGGGGTGGTAAATTGGATTAGTAAGTATGCTGATGATACTAAGGTAGGAGGTGTTGTGGATAATGAGGTGGGTTTTCAAAGCTTGCAGGGAGATTTATGCCGGTTAGAAGAATGGGCTGAACGTTGGCAGATGGAGTTTAATGCTGAGAAGTGTGAGGTTCTACATTTTGGCAGGAATAATCCAAATAGAACATACAGGGTAAATGGTAGGGCATTGAGGAATGCAGTGGAACAGAGAGATCTAGGAATAACAGTGCATAGTTCCCTGAAGGTGGAGTCTCATGTAGATAGGGTGGTGAAGAAGGCTTTTGGAACGCTGGCCTTTATAAATCAGAGCATTGAGTACAGAAGTTGGGATGTAATGTTAAAATTGTACAAGGCATTGGTAAGGCCAAATTTGGAATATTGTGTACAGTTCTGGTCACCGAATTATAGGAAAGATATCAATAAATTAGAGAGAGTGCAGAGACGATTTACTAGGATGTTACCTGGGTTTCAGCACTTAAGTTACAGAGAAAGGTTGAACAAGTTAGGTCTCTATTCATTGGAGCGTAGAAGGTTGAGGGGGGATTTGATCGAGGTATTTAAAATGTTGAGAGGGATAGATAGAGTTGACGTGAATAGGCTGTTTCCATTGAGAGTAGGGGAGATTCAAACGAGAGGACATGATTTGAGAGTTAGGGGGCAAAAGTTTAAGGGAAACACGAGGGGGTATTTCTTTACTCAGAGAGTGATAGCTGTGTGGAATGAGCTTCCTGTAGAAGTAGTAGAGGCCAGTTCAGTTGTGTCATTTAAGGTAAAATTGGATAGGTATATGGATAGGAAAGGAGTGGAGGGTTATGGGCTGAGTGCGGGTAGGTGGGACTAGGTGAGATTAAGAGTTCGGCACGGACTAGGAGGGCCGGAATGGCCTGTTTCCGTGCTGTGATTGTTATATGGTTATATGGTTATATGTTTCCTATGGTGAGGAGCCTAGGACCAAAGGGCACATCCTCAGAATAAAGGAACATCCATTTAGAATGGAGATTAGGAAGAATTTATTTAAGCAGAGTATGTGGAATTCGTTGCCACAGGGAACTGTGGAGGCCAGATCATTGGGTATATTTAAGGCAGTGGTTGATTGGTTCTTGAGTAGTCAGGGCATGAAGGGTTACGGGGAGAAGGTAGGAGACTGGGCCTGAGAGGGAAATGGATCAGCCATGATGAAATGGCAGAGCAGACTTGATGGGCCAAATCGCCTAATTCTGCTCCTATATCTTTTGGTCTTACGATAACTATTAGGAACTAATACACAGTTTTACAGTACTGTAGAGGCATTAGTAGTGTTCTGATTTGTTCTGTATTTCACTTAAGCAGAAAATACTACAAAAGATAGTGGATTCAGCCCAGTACATCATGGGTAAAACCCTCCCAACCATTGAGCACATCTACATGAAACATTGCTGTAGAAAAGCAGCATCCATCATCAAAGGTCCTCACCACCCAGGCCGTGCTCTTTTCTCACTGCTGCCATCAGGTAGAAGGTTCAAGTGCCTCTGGGCTCGCACCACCAGGTTCAAGAACAGTTACTACCCCTCAACCATCAGGCTCTTGAAAAAATGGGGATAACTACTCACATTTAAGGACTCTTTTATCTTGTTATTTTGTACTCATTATTTATTGCTATAGATTTATATCTGAATTTGTACAGTTTGTTGTCTATTGATGCTGTTTACAGTTACTGTTCTGTAGATTTGCTAAGTAACCCCGCAGAAAAAAGAAAATAATAATCTCAGGGTTGTATGTGGTGACATGTATGTACTCTGATAATAAATTTTACTTTGAACTTTGGTAAATTGTTAGTTAGTTAAACTGTAGTTTGTCATTTTTATACTTTTTAACTATTTCCATGAAACTTCAGCTAATTGAGACAGCTGCTTAATTGGGCCAAAATGTACTGGTCCTGATGTGCTCCAATCAACTGAAATCCACTGTATTTAAAACACTTTATTAATTATTTAAAATAATTAGCAAAATACTTAATTAAAGTTTAACTATTTTGTAAGTTGATGACCTTTCAGCTGAACTGGAAAAAGTAAGGGAAAAGGCATGGTTTTTCTACAAGAAGAGAGCATCAATCATCAAAGACTCCCTCTATCTAAGTCATGTTCTCTTCTCTCTACCACAAGGTACAGAAGCCTTAAGCCCCACACCACCAGGTTCGGGAGCATTTATTACCCTACAACCATTAGGCTTTCAAACAGCCGCAGATAACTTCACACAGCTCAACTCTGAACTGATTCTGTGACCTATAGAATCACTTTCAAGGACTCTTTACAATTCGTGTTCTCAGTATTAATATTTTATATGTACAATTTTTCTTCTTTTGTACATTGGTTGTCTGTCAGTCTTTATGTACGGATTTTTGTAAATTCTATTGTATTTATTTTTCCTGTAAATCTATGCAAGAACATGAATCTCAGGGTAGTATATGGTAACATATGTACTTCGATAATAAATTTACTTTGAACTTTTGAACATCATGCAAAAGAAATATGTGGCGATAGAAGAGCGAACTGGGAATTCACAAGCAGAACGTTCCCTCGGGAACACTGACAGGAGAGGCAAGGGGGTGATACCCCTGCAGCAGTATCATTCAAATTGAAGTCTAATGGTTGGAAGGTGAGTACAAGGAAACCCCCATCATTCAGCAGGTTAAGAACAGAAAATACACATTGAAAAACCCGTTAACTATGGTTGAGGTAAAACCAGTTAGAAAGAAAGGAATACATGACAGAGTTGCAGGTGTATCAGAACTGATTTGGAAGAAAGGGAAAAGCTGTGAGAATGGACTTGAGCCCTTGGAAGCAGGGTGGGATGGGAGGAGGTGTCCCTGATGTATCAGTGTAATGCCCTGGTTAAGATTTTTACTGCTATGCTGTAGGAATTTCATTTTAGCAGCTCTGTAAGAGTAGTCTGTGCTGCTTTCAGCCTGTTTGGGTTTGAGCTGAGATAAGCGAGTTTGTTGTTCAGCTGAGGAATACGGTGTCACCTAATCAGGATGGTTCTAGAGAAAGCTGGGTGGAGAGGTTTTTGTGACGGACACTGGTGTGGGTCAAGGTCTTTTTGGTGGGAGCTGGGAGAAGACAGGGGGGATGATGGCTGAGGATGCCATCCCCGTTGTACAAGGGGCTTTCTGTAGGTGAATGGCTTCAAGAAGGAAGGAGCAATACTCCGGTGGGAAAGCCTGTTTGTTTGAGATGGACTTTGAGTGACATTCGGAAGATAGTGTGTGCTTTCCCGAGGGTCCAGTGTGTGAGTTAAAGACAAATGCAAGAGGAACTTCAACTTATCTGCACATTTGACTGTTTAGTTATGATGGGCCCTTCTGTTTATTTTTCTTTCTTTTCTTTAATAACCATTTGTTAAGCTAACATTTATAAATATACTTTCTTCATAATCGTATGCCGTGTAAGATCTGTTATTTCTTGCCGACGGGCAATGGCAGGGGGCAGTAAATCACACAGCGTTCACACAAACCAGGGTTTGGGTGGGTGAGACATCCCAACCTCACGGGTTTGGCGGGACAAAGTCATATACACCCTAGACATAAGAAGCCTGAGAAAGGGGTTTCTCACCGAGGAGTCCAGTGGCCTTTAGTGAGGGTATTTCCAGAGATGCCCAGTAAACAGGGGTTTCATAACATATATTGGACACTAACTTGAGAAGGAGAGGGAAGGTATGAAAAAGAAGAGAAAACTCAGAGATGTATCACGTGAAAGCAACAGGAGGGTGGAAACTGGTAGAAAAATAGGAAAAGTAGCCTCCGTAGTATCCCTGATGTCTTGAAGGAGCAGTGCCTTAGGAAGGCAACGTCCAGGATTAAGGATCCCCACCACCCAGGACAGGCCCTCTTCACACTGTTACCATCAGGAAAGGGGTACAGAAGCTTGAAGACACACTCTCAGCGATTCAGGAATAGTTTCTTCCCCTCTGCCATCCCATTTTAAAATACACATTGAACCCATGAATGCTACCTCGCTACTTTTTTATTTCTGTTTGTAGCACTACTTTATTTAACTTAACTGTTTAATAGACATATATGTACTTAATGTAACTCAGCTTTATTTTCTCTATATTTATTTATCATGTATTTCAATGTACTGCTGCCGTAAAGTTAACAAATTTCACAATATATGCATGGCACAATTAGCAGGTGTGTTTACAGACATTTTTAATCTCTCCCTCTCCCAGTGTAGAGTGCCCTCCTCCTTCAAAACATCCACCGTTGTTCCTGTACCTAAAAAGACGAAGGTAACATGTCTGAACAACTGGTGTCCTGTCACACTCATCTCACTAATAAGCAAATGATTTTAGAGGCTGGTCAAGGACTACATCTGCAGCTTGCTACCACCCACACAGGATCTCCTACTGACACAACCGATCGACGTTAGCCACTACTCTACATACTGTCCTTGCACATCTGGAGAAAAAGGAGGCTTATGTGAGAATGCTGTTCTTGGACTACAGTTCAACATTCAACACCATAATTCCCTCCAGGCTCAACAAGAAACTCAGAGACCTCAGCCTTCACCCTGCCTTGTGTAGCTGGATCCTGGACTTCCTGTCAGATCACCAGCAGGTGGTAAGAGTGGGCTCCCTCACCTCTACCCTCTGACCCTCAATACAGGTGCCCCTCGGGGCTGTGTACTAAGCCACCTCCTTTAATCTCAGTATACCTATGACTGTGTCACCACCCACAGCTCCAATCAGCTAATTAAATTTGCTGATGACACTACACTGATTGGCCTAATCTCCAATAATAATGAGGCAGCCTACAGAGAAGAAGTCATCACCCTGACACAGTGGTGTCAAGAAAACAACCTCTCCCTCAATGTCACAAAATCAAAGGAGATGGTTGTGGATTACAGGAGGAATAGATACAGGCTTGTCCCTATTGACATCAATGGATCTGGGGTTGAGAGGGTAAGTGCCTCAGCATAAACATCACTGAGGATCTCACGTAGTCTCTGCGTACTGTCTGTGTGGTGAAAAAGGCACAACAGTGCCTCTTTTACCTCAGATGGTTGAAGAAGTTTGGTGTGGGTCCCCAAATCCTAAGAACTTTCTACAGGGGCACAATTGAGAGCATCCTGACTGGCTGCATCACTGCCTGGTATGGGAACTGTACTTCCCTCAATCGCAGGACTCTGCAGAGAGTGGTGCGGACAGCCCAGCACATCTGCAGATGTGAACTTCCCACTATTCAGGACATTTACAAAGACAGGTGTGTAAAAAAGGCCCGAAGGGTCACTGGGGACGTCACCCCAACCACAAGCTTTTTCAGCTGCTACCATCCGGGAAACAGTACTGCAGCAAAAAAGCCAGAACCACCAGGCTATCAGACTGCTTAACTCATGCTGAAGCAACTGTATTTCTATGTAATATTGACTATCCTGTTGTACATACTATTTGTTATAAATTACTATAAATTGCACATTGCACATTTAGATGGGAATTTTTACTCCTCGTGTATATGAAGGATATAAGTAATAAAGTCAATTCAATATTAAATCTGATTCTGAATTCTGAATGGTATTCATTCCTTGCAAAGTAAGAGTTACAGTACCATCTAGTGTCCAAAATATTAGTTTCAATTTATTGACAGAATGAATCAACTTTACAGAACTTTCAGGGCTAGATTAGCTCCAATATAACTGCGACCTTAATCAGTGATTTTAATCAGTGCTTCACTACCCTAAATGGTTTTGGACAAAAAAAACCCACTCTTAATAATGCAAGCAACACACACAAAATGCTGGAGGAACTCGGCAGGCCAGGCAGCATCTATGGAAAAGAGTACTGTCGACGTTTCGGGCTGAGACACTTCAGCAGGACTTAATAATGCATATAACCTGTCAGTGTTCAAATATTACACTGCAGCTAAATACTTCTGCCAGGAAGAGAATGGAGAGAAACTATGTATGTACTCTACCAGCAGGTAAAACAGCACCTCAGTTTATACAATGATTATGCTGTTTCTAGATTGCTACCAAGCCAATATTGAAAATATACCAAGTATAAAAGAGAAGGTAGAGAATTCCACTCAACTAGTCCATGAGAAAACTAACTGCTTATTTGATGCTATATATTTGTTTTCTTGTTGCAAGAAAGTTTTTCATTGCACCTGTGAATACGTGTACTTGTGCAGATGATGATAAACTTGGCTGACTTTGAAACTTGTGTCAAGAAAATATCTCAGCCTTTATTACAATTTTAATACTTTGGAATAATGAGGAAGAATAGAGTTTGTTAAAGCAGGTTATCTTTGATGTGGGCTTCTATGATTCTGTGTTTTAAAGTTCACACATACATTTCCCAAGTTAATAGTAATAGACTCATCACTCACTACCCAGAAACATCCAGAACCCTCCTCAATATCTTGCTGGATATCTGTAGAATAACATAGTTGCTCATTCTTAATCAATGGAGAGCTTATGACAAAATCACATTTTGGGGAGTGGGAAATTCTTTTGAGCGCTGTTCTTGTAAATGCATTGGTAATGGGGTGCCTGCATTATGGATCAGGCAAGTTCCGGGTGTAGTTCTCTGATTTGTAGTGAATTAACTGATTTTACTCAAGCCATACTGGTACACTCAGATTCTGGAGCGTGGAAAGGTTTGAAAAAGAATCAGCCGAAATTTCTTTCCTGGTGGCTATCCTGTGTATGCTTGTGTCAGATAAGAACAAATCTGAGTTTGGCTGATGTGTGCTCCACAGTTAAAAAGCCAGCTGAAAATGATCTATCTATAGGTGATGGAAATCTGAAATAAAAAGAGATATGTTCAAAAGACTCAGAAACAATTAGTATTGCAACACTCTTCAGCAATGCCAGAGTTAGTCCTACATAATGACTGCTGACAGGACTTCCATACAGTATATTTAATCATGTTTTTATATTCCCTCTTTTTTATGAAGTTTTTTTAGTTAATAAAGGATACCCAGTGTGAATTTATTAAAGGTGAACTGTTCTTGAGGAACCTGATCGAATTTTTGGCGGTTAATAAAGGAGTGCATTGGATGCTGTTTGTATGGATTTTCAGAAGTTTTTTGACTAAGTCCCACATTTTAGGCTGGTTAGCACAACTAGGGACTCACGGAATCAAGGAATCTGTCTCAGCATGGATAAAATTTGGCTCAAGAGCAAAAACTAGAAAGTCACAGTGAATGGTTCATCTGTACCATACAACATGGTAAACAATGATGTTCCTGGGGGGTGGAAAGACTATAGCCTTTCTGGGTGTATTTTTACAGAGTAAAGTTGATAGCCAACATGAAACCTGGACATACAATAAACAGTGAGAGGATAGGAACAGAGAATTGACTGGCTGGCAGATTGGGCAGATGGAATTTAATGCTGGGATGTATGAAGTTCTACATAAACAACAAAGGGCCAATATACATAATGCAAACGCTGGAACCTGGAACAACACACAAGATACTGGAGGAACTCAGCAGATCAGGCAGCATCTACAGAAGCAAAAAGACAGTTGATATTTCAGGTCAATATCCTTCATCTGGACTGAAAGTTAGAAGATAGCCAGCATAAGAAGGTGGAGCATGTGCTTGGAAACTCTTCTCTCACCACCCAGGCCACTCTCCCCTGTAACTATAGGGGGTGTAACACTAGTCCCTATACCTCCTCCCTGAGCCCTAAACAACCCTCCATATGAGAGAAACATTCATACGTAAATCTCCATCCTGACTTATTGCATTTGAAGATCCCAATGTGGCCTCCTCTACATCGGCGAGACTAGATGAAAACTGGGTGAGTGCTCTGCCCAGTTACAGGCCATTTAAATACTCCTCCCCATTCCCTCAGCAACATATCTATCCTCAGCCAGGGTGAGGCTAAATGCAAACTAGAGGAGCAGCACCTCGTATTTCACCTGGGTCGCCTAAACCTGATGGAACAAACACTGAATTGTCCTGCTTCCAGTGAACTGCACCCCATCTGTCTCTCCCTCCTCCTGGCCTACCTAGTTCTTCCTATAATCACCCCACCCAATATCACTCAGTTTCATCCCCTCCTTCACCCACACCAACTGCCCATTACCCACAGACTCCTCCTCCTGGCCTACCTAGTTCTTCCTATAATCACCCCACCCAATATCACTCAGTTTCATCCCCTCCTTCACCCACACCAACTGCCCATTACCCACAGACTCCTCCTCCTGGTTATCTCCCCCCCCCCCCCATGCAGTCACCACCCCTTCCCTTTGTTCCATGCTCCACCTTTCTCTCCTTTAAGTTTTCAGCATCTTCGCCCCTTTGTCAATTCCACTTATCACCTCCTGGCTTGTCACTATTTCCTTTCTCCCATCCTCCATCTGCCTATAACCCCCACCCCACCCCACCCCAACTGGATCCAGCTTGATAGTTCTTGTTCTACCCTTTTATACTGGCTACCTCCCCTCTGTCTTTCAGTTCAGATGAAGAATCTAAATCCAAAAGTCCTTTCCCTCCATAGATGCAGCCTGACTTGCTGAGTTCCTCCAGTCAATTTGTCTATGGACAGAATACATCTTTATCTATAAATATTATTGTGTTAATATTATTTTATGTGTTATGTGTGTTTTGCACCTTCACCCTTGAATAATATTGTTTCACTTAGCTGCATCTTGGTGTCATCTGCAAACTTAGCCACAAAACCATTTAATCCATAATCTAAATCATTGATATACAGTGTAAAAAGAAGCAGCCCCAACAGCGACCCCTGCGAAACACAACTAGTAACCAGCAACAAACCAGAATAGGATCCCTTTATTCCCACCCTTTGCTTTCTGCCTATCAGCCAATGCTCCACCCATTCCAATATCTTTCCTGTAATTCCGTGGGCTCTCATCTTATTAAGCAGCCTCTTATGCGGCACCTTATCGAAGGCCTTTTGAAAATCCAAATACACAACATCCACAGCCTCTCTCTTGTCAATCTTATTTGAGATTACCTCAAAAAATTCCAATAGGTTGGTGAAGCAGGATCTTCCCTTCATGAAACCATGCTGGCTTGGGCCTGTCTTGTCATGCACCTCGAGGTATTGCATTATCTCGTCTTTGAGGATCGACTCCAATAACTTTCCAACTACCGATGTCAGACTAATAGGTCTGTAATTTTCTTTTTGCTGCCTCCCCCCTTTCTTAAACAGCGGAACTGTATTTGCCACCTTCCAGTCCTCCAGAACCATGCCAGGGTCTATTGATTCCTGGAAGATCATTTCCAATGCCTCCACAATCTCCAAAGCCACCTCCTTTAGAACCCATGGGTGCACCTCATCTGGTCTGGGAGACTTATCTATCCTTAGTCCATTTAGATTCCCAAGCACTTTCTCTCTAGTAATCTTGACTGTACCTAATTCTATTCCCTGAGACCAGTGGCTATCGGGTATGTTGCTAATTACTGTGAAGACTGATGCAAAATACTCATTTAGTTCCTCTGCCATCTCTTTGTTACCCATTATAATTTCTCCAGCATCATTTTCAATCGGTCCTATATCTACCCATGTCACTCTTTTACTATTCATGTATTTTAAAAAAAACTCTTAGTATTCTTTTTATGTTAATTGCCAACTTCCTTTCATAATTCATCTTTTCTTTCCTAATGACTTTCTTAGTTTCCTTCTGTAAAAGTCGTCCAGTCCTCAGTTTTCCCACTAATTTTTGCTTCCTTGTACACCATCTCTTTTGCTATTATTTTAGCCTAAACCTCTCTCGTTAGCCACATTTGTGCCATTTTTCCATTCATGATTTTCTTTTTTCTTGCAATATATTTTTCCTGCACTTTCCTTATTTCTTGTAGGAATTTCCTCCAATTCTGCTCTACTGTCCCTCCATCCAGCTTACTTTTCCAATCCACTTGGGCCAGTTCCTCTCTCATACCACTGTAATTTCCTTTGTTCCACTGAAATATCGATACACCTGATACCAGCTTCTCCTTTTCAAATTTGAAACTGAAATCAATCATATTATCATCACTACTTCCAAGGGGTTCCATTATCTCTAGCTCCCTAATCGCCTCAGGTTCTTTACGCAGCACCCAATCCAAAACAGCTGATCCCCCGGTGGGCTTATGAACAAGCTGCTCCAAAAAGCAATCCCATAGGCATTCTACAAACTCCCTCTCCTGAGACCCAGTACCTTCCTGACTTTCCCAATCCACTTTCATATTAAAATCCCCCATAATTATCTTGACATTTTCCTTCTGACACGCTTTTTCTATTTCCAGCTGTAACTTGTAGTCCACATCCCGGCTGCTGTTTGGAGGCCTGTATATAACTGCTATTATTGTAGTGTCTTTTTACCCTTGCCATTTCTTAACTCGACCCATAAGGATTCTACCTCTTCTGATCCCTTCTTTCTAGTGATTTGATATCGTCGTTTACCATCAGGGCCACGCCACCCCCTTTATCTACCTTCCTACCTTTCCTATACACTGTGTATCCTTGGACATTCAGCTCCCAATCACATCCATCATTTAGCCATGATTGGGTGATGGTCACAATGTCATATCTTTTAACCTGGAGCTGTACAACAAGGTCATCCACTTTATTTCAAATACTGTGTGCATTTAAGTACAGTATCTGTTACCAATTTTGCTATATTTCTATCGCACAGCAAATTCACCTGCCTGTCCTTCTTCCCATCTTTACTGCACAGTATCTTTGACTTATTTCTATTTTCCTCTTCCTCAACCCTAACACCCTGGTTTCCTTCCCCCTGCCAACTTAGTTTAAACAATCTTTATTTAAATCTACTGAGCCTACCTTTCGAAAACAAAAATCCCATTTTGGCTTAAACCAGTCATTTAACAGATGTTTATTATGTTTGCCTTATGAAATTTTAAAATTTATTAAAAAGGGATATATTCAAGAAAGGTAAGCCAAGCTCAACCATTTTTTTTTTCAAAAAAGGTTTGCTAAAAATTCATTCTCTAATCGAAATTGGCAATTATCTTTGGATTTTTGTATCTACCATTTATTGATCATGCTATTGTACCATGAGCGTAGATATAATATTTTTAAGCAGGGATTCCCTAGGACCTGAAAATTACTTCAAGGGTTCCTCCAGGGCAAAAAAGTTGAGAAAGGCTACCTTAAGCAAAACACAGAACCTACTCGGGACGTCTTTGGACTGTGAGAGGTAAAGTACTGTAACGGCGCTGGAATTGAACTGCGAATTCCGAGCTGTAATAGCGTTAACGCTACGCTGCCATATTGTCGATAGTGAGGGGAAAGTCGTAAGTTACTGCATGACTGGTAAAATAGACAGAGCAATGCCAGTTTGGAATTTAATTCTAATAAATGCGAGAAGCACGTGAAGAAGAAAGGCTGCAGATATATTGAATAGAGAAGCTGATCCCAGATGGATGGTCTATCCTCCCATCAAGTTTTTTAAAAAATCAAAATTTGTCATATTACACTGCGCTCCGTCATGTTGTCATATCACTCCGTCGCATTGTATTTTTGACACTTTCAGACGCTCATCTGTTTTTTTTTCATTTAAAAAGCACGGACTCATGCCTGGATAAACACAAGCTCCAGGTCCCGTCACGCAGTCCACATGCGAGCCGCGATAGGACTACACTGTCCGTGAGCCCTTGCGCTCTCCGCGTTAGGACTACACTGTCCGTGAGCCCTTGCGCTCTCCGCGTTAGGACTACACTGTCCGTGAGCCCTTGCGCTCTCCGCGTTAGGACTACACTGTCCGTGAGCCCTTGCGCTCTCCGCGTTAGGACTACACTGCCCGTGAGACCTTGCGCTCTCCGCGTCATCCCACGCTGCAATGTTATGGCGCTGTGTGTGAGCTGCTGGAGGAGGAGAGCATTGGCGAGCACGATGTGGAGCCATTTAACGGTGTTCGGGCGAAGCGTTCGGTCCGCGGCAGGACGGCAAGGCGGCAGGTGATGGCGGCTCGCAGCGCGGGGTTGTTGCTTCACCGTGTGCGATTGATGTCGAGGAGCTTCAGTGTGTCCTTGAGATCAGCTTCCGGGCTCGGGAGCCGCTGGCCGTTCAGTCTGATCTGCTCGTTCGCTGCAGTAGCGTCTTGTCCTGACATCGATAGTATGGTCAAGAAGTGTTTTATTACACATCTCTGATGTAATTAAACTATGTATATTTCTATAAAATTGATTTATTTGGTCGTGGGGGATGCAGTGAAGGTCTTTATTCGATTAACAAGTGCAACCTCATCAGAAATCCAACTAAAATGCAGTTTTCCAATTTTTGTAGTGTGACAGGACTGTTCAAATAAGCTGATGCACACAAATTTGAACAAAACTATTTTAGGTAAAGGAAACTATAGGCAGATTACAAAATAAATGAAGAGCATCTAGTTTTAAAAAAATAACATCCTCCAATCAGCCTTTTACCTTAAAAGGACAGCATGCCGCTTTCTTTCCTGAAAACATTGCAGCTATCTATATTCAGTTTACCCCAAGCAAAATTAGGTTCCGGTGGTATAGCAACAGCATTTTCAACTAATCGATCACTGAAAAGTTATGTTCCTAATATTCACAGTAAACTTAAAAACATCAAACTGATAAATTCAAATGTTATGAACATCTACTAGTAATTTTGAAATATTTCAATTAAGCAGAGGAATAGATATTGTAATTGTTTCTATAAGGGGTTATAATTTTGATTATTGTTCATGTTTATTTCTTGCGCTTTATAAACTACCTTTATTCCAGCAGATGGGAGGGAGTTGTGGGATTGGAAGTCCATGCTCAGCTGTACTCCAACTCCAAACTTTTCTCGGGGTCACAGGTGCAGTTTTCAGCACCCCCAAATTCATTGGTGTCATTTTTAGATGCTTCGCTTCCAGGCACTTTACCAGTGAGTATTTTTAAATAAGTTCATACTAAGAAAAAGCATTTCAGGATGTATACTGTATACATTTTTCTGACATTAAATTGGACTTTTGAACTATTGAGTTGAAAATAATTGCACTTCGTATAACCTCCT
This sequence comes from Hemitrygon akajei, assembly GCF_048418815.1. Classification (NCBI taxonomy): domain Eukaryota; kingdom Metazoa; phylum Chordata; class Chondrichthyes; order Myliobatiformes; family Dasyatidae; genus Hemitrygon; species Hemitrygon akajei. The sequence continues at coordinate 76,731,040 of NC_133127.1, forward strand.
TTGGATTGGATTCCTACAAGATACTGCTTAATCATCTTAATCATAAATTATATTTCTTCATCCTAGGTTCTAAATAAACATTGTGTCGAAGGAGCTGTGAAGACAGCATTAGCTGTAAACTGTACTATTAATAAGAAATCTACCTTTGACAGAAAACACTACTTCTATGCTGACCTGCCAGTAAGCTTATGCCTTTTCAGTTCACTTGTATGAATTAGATTATTTTAAGATGATTTGAGTTTTTAATAAATAATATCAATGAAATAGAACACCAATACTTGCTGATAAGTTAAGCTGATTGAAATACAAAGGCATACTTGAGAAATTTAAATCTAGCATAAAGATGTTTAAGTCCGTTTCAAAATGCTAATTTAAGTGACTGCAGCACAATTTACATTGAATTTCTACTTTGATTTGTCTTGCAGAAATTTGGGGCATGATCAATGTGTTATTTCACTGTTTCAAAGACTAAAAATTGCTGAAATGCATTTTAATTAATGATATCAGAATCAGCTTGAAAATATCTAAAATCATTACTGATGGCAATTAATATTTTCCTTATAATGCTAAACACAACATTTTAAAGTTCAAAAAGGGCTGATTGCATTGTAATCTTTTTTTTTACTTAGTTTTGGAATAATATAAACATATTTTTCATTTTATAACAGTCTTTATTTTTATTCTGCTGGATAAAATTTAATAACTTTACCCCAGTCAAAATTATTTTGTCCTGGAGAACTAATTATGCCCTTTCCTTCAGCCACTGAGAGGGTAGATCAGGACAGGCTTCCATTTATTGTTCAATAACAGTTTGCTTTCACCTCTGAAACTTACTGTAAATCAGGCCTGAAACTGTATACTATATCTCCTAAATGCATGGCCAACTGTAGGCTTCCTGCTATTATCCCAGCTTTTAAAGTTTTCAGTTAATGGCATATGGGCCACAGATCTAAACTGTAATCTTATTCAAGTGAACTAGTTTGGACAATCTGGGTGGGATGAAGAGTAAATTAACAATGTTTTAATACCTCATTTTAATCCCTTTTCTCCCCCACTTCCATGAAATCACACAGTTACTTCGTGGAGAGAGAACTGCGGAAGAAGTGGATTTTTTTAAATCTATGATGGCTCATTGTTATGCCGTTCCTCAGTCAGTTTAGATGATGTGTAAAACTGAGGCACAGTTTCCAAAAGTATCCTCTAGCCTCCAAACCTTGCCCAATCCTTGCCCAATCCTCTCATTCAGCAAAGGGCTCAAGCTCCTCTTGTGATGTTTTTACACATTCAGCAGAGGGCATACAACAGCAGTTATGCATTGCTATCAAACATTTCTCTATAGCTGTGAAATGCAGCTGGCGAGTAATAAACCTGGATGTCTGCACTAGAATATTTTTTTCTGCAGTACAGATTCTGTTCCCCACTCTCCACCAAACTCTTTCGCATCTCCACTTGATATAGATATTTTTATTTCTATTGTTTTCAGTAATTTTAAATTAGTTTTTGTTTTATTAGCTAATTTGCTTTGCTTTCATTTTTTGATAATATCAGGACTTTGGGACAAAGGCAAATGATTGGCCTTATTTATTATTGCCTTGGCTCTAACTGACTTTTAGTAATGCAAATTTACTGAGATTTATGAATATACATTTTTTTTTAAAGAAAAGTACTTTCAGTTTGGTGATTGGGCTTTTGACACTTCCTAAAGAGCATTTATAGAAATGTATTAAGAATTCATGACAGTTAATCTCTGACTTCAATCTGACTTTTTGCAAAGTAATGTATATCCATTTAGGTTGGATATCAGATAACACAGCAGAGATGTCCAATTGCCATCAATGGAAGCCTCGAATACAACCTTTGTATTGGGAAGAACCATGTGATACCCAAGCTTGTGCGAATTAAACAGATCCAACTGGAGCAAGATAGTGGCAAAAGTCTTCATGATGATGCAAGAACTCGGACATTAATTGACTTAAACAGGGCTGGTAGGTGTATAGATTTACTATGCCATTATAGTGGGCACTTGGCTCATTTTAAGGAGGGAGCTATAGGTTATCTGTAATTTTTCCGCTTGAGTCACTAGGTACAGGGTTTAATTACTGCTCCAGATGGCTCTGGTTCCAAAATCTGGGTTAATGTACAATGGAATGTGATACCAATTCTGTATTAGTCCTTCTTACCTAATTTTCTTCTACCAAATGCACACGCACACCCACACACTAATAGTAAGAGTTGTCAGAGCCAATAAAACCCTTCAGCTATATTGAACTGGTGCCCAGTAACCTAATGTAAATATGATTTTCATTATGGAAAGTGCTTTGATGTTAGGGTTTGTTAGAATCTTAATCAGCCCACTATTTCAGGTGAATAACATGAGTATGTAGTCATAATTCTGATTTGGTGGCTCTGAGGACATTGTCAGAAATGCTTTTTGGATGACTTATACTGCAGATGGAATGCTGGGGTTTTAGCAACATCCAAAAAGCCAGAAAAACTCAGCTAATCAGGCAGTGTCTATGGAGGGAAATGGACTCAAAGGTGGCGGGGGATTTAGCTAGCTTAAAAAGGTGGAGGAAAGGGATGGGACAAGCTTTAAGGCAATAGATGGATCCAGGTGAGAGGGACTGAAAGGCAGATGGGGGAGGGGAGTATGGGTATTGTACCAGGAATTGGGAGATAATTGGTGGAAGTGACAGTGGAGTGAAAATGGAATCTGTTAAGAGAGGAAGGTGCAGCATGGACTAAAGGGAGGGAAGCTGGGTGGGCAGATAGTAGCAGTGGGAGAGGGGAATCAGAGTGTGGGTAAAGGGTAGATGGAGTGGGCAGATGAGGGAAAAGGGATAGGGTGATGGAGACTGGATAATTCTGGAGGAGAATAGAAGGGACATGGGGTAGTTTACAGGAAGTTGGAAAATTCAGTGTTCATGCTGCTGGATCATGGACTATCAAAGTAGAATATAGACTCCTCTGGTTTGTGTTTAGCCTCATCTTAGCAGTAAAGGAGGCCACCGACAGACACTGGTGTAGGAATGGGGTAGAGAGTTAAAATGGCTGGTAACTAGGAGATCCAGATAGCAACAATGGATGGAGTGTTATGCCCTCGGCCCCCTCCTTTGTGAGAATCGCAAGAGCCCTAGTCAAGAGGGGGGTCAACTGACCCAAGAGAGAGAGAGACGTGCGGAAGGCCACGTTCTCCCGAGAAGCAGAATAAAGGCGACATTGACTATTGTCTCATGGAGACCACGTGAAAAGCCCTCAGGCAAAGTGGGCTGGTTGAGAGAGAGATCGCATCACCTGCAACCTGATTGACACCTGCGATCCCGTGAAGAAGTATAAAGGAGGGTCTGAGGGGGGAACAACCCTCAGACGCACCAAGGAGACACCAAGGAAGCGCGATACCGATTCCCGTGGGAGCGGGAAGCCATTTTGAAGGAAGCCACGTGCGTTAGATTCCAAATTTTGAATCTGTGGCTAGAACCATCGGAAGACCGCTTTTAACTAACAACGGGGAAGCCTGCCTCCCTGATTCCAAGGATTTGCTCTGTAAAGACAACGGGCAAGTGTTTATCCTTTCTCAACCATCTCTCTCTCTCTACAACGTGAAACCCCAGCGGTTCCCAAAAGGGAAAAGCCTGCAAACTTCTGAGTGACTCTTTATATTTCAATTGGACTCAGTATTAACCCCTAGACAACTATAGAGCTTATTTCTGATTGATTATTATTACACCGGTGTTTTAGATTGAATTTTGACGATGTATATGATCTAAATGTTTTGTTTTAACCATCCGTTTGTGCCCCTTTGTGAATAAAACGTTTGAAAATAGTAGCATCCGACTCAGCTGATCCCGCTATCTTTGCTGGTAAGTTACCTGGTTACGAGGTTACGTAACACGAACAAAAGAGCTCATTGAGGCATTGGGCCCGTCTTTCTCCAGTTTTACCGATGTGGAGGAGGCCACTTTGGGAGCACTGCATGCAATAAATAATGCAGGAGGATGTGCATGTGAAAGACTCTCACCTAGAAGTTGCCTATTTTTGGCAAAGATCAGTGTTTCTAATAAGGTGCAAGTCGATGTTGTCCATTCAATTGAATGCAAGTTATCTTTCCCACCTTTCAGAAAACACCAGCATGTCTCCCTGTTCGTGCCAGTAGTTAAATATGAACAGATAGCTGATATGCCTTTCATTTTTATTTTGTGTATTACTGCATTTCCCTTCATAGCAGAAACAATATTCTTCAAAACTTCATTTAATTACAAATTGCTGTAGGACGTATGACTTACCATCTCACTGTTCCCCTCCCTTTTAAAATGTGTTTTCTCCTTTAGAAATAACCACTAAATGTTTTGATTGCAGGGATTGGTTTGATAGAGATTGTTATGGAACCAGATATGTGTTGTGGTGATGAAGCTGCAGCAGCAGTTAGGGAGCTTCAGCTTATTTTACAGACGCTCGGGACAAGCCAAGCAAATATGGCAGGTAAGCATTATGTTCTCCACATCTGAGGTCGTGCTTCAGTATTCACAAACTTTTTATTTTGTTTAATTCTGAGACTATAAACTGCTGTGTTGTTGAATGGGAGCAGTTGAAGAATGTTCTCCATCATATCGTAAGATTTTTGATGTAAAATGTGTAAAGATGTAAAAAGACTGCTGGTCATCAGTTTTGGCTGTTTTAGCTCAGTCAGAATCAGGCTTAATGACACTGGCATATGTCATGAAATGTAGCATTCTGTTGAAATAAATAAAACGTAAGTTAGATAAGTAGTCCAAAAAGAGAGCAAAAAAAAATAGTGAGGTTGTGTTCATGATTCTTTGTCCATTCAGAAATCTGATGACAGTGGGAAAGAAGCTGTTCCTAAAATGTTGAGTGTGTGTCTTCAAGCTCCTGTACCTCCTTGATGGTACATGTCCTGGGTGATGGGGGTCCTTAATGATGGATGTTGTATTTTTCAGGCGTCTCCTTTTGAAAGTGTCCTTGATACTGGGGAGGTTAGTGCCCGTGCTGGAGCTGAATGAGTTTGCAACTTTCTACAACTCTTTCCAATCCTGCGCAGTGGCCTCTCTGTACCAGACAGTGATGCAACCATTTAGAATGCTCTCTGCTGTACATCTGGAGAAATTTGCAAGGTCTTTGGTGACATAACAAGTCTCCCCAAACTCCGAATGAAATTTCGCTGCTATTGTGCCTTCTTTGTAATTGTATCAATATGTTGGGTCCAGGATATATCTTTAGAGATGTTGAAACCCAGGAACTTGAAACTGCTCTCCCTTTCCACTTGTGATTCCGTCAATGAGGACTGTTGTGTGTTCCCTTGACTTCCTCTTCCTCAAGTCCACAATCAATTCCTTGGTCTTAATGATGTTTAGTATGTTGTTGTTGTGACACCACTCAATCAGCTGATCTATCTAACTTCCCATCACCATCTGAAGTTCTGCCAACAATAGTTGTCATCAACAAATTAATAGATGGTATTTGAGCTGTGCCTAGCCACACAATCATTAGTGTAGAGAGAGTAGAGCACTGGGCTAGGCATGCATCCTTGAGGTGCACCAATGTTGATTGTCAGTGAGGAGAAAATGTTATTTCTAATCTGCATTGATTGTGGTCTTCTGATGAGGAAATCAAGGAACTACTTACTGACAGAGGTACAGAGGCCTAGGTTTTGGAGCTTGCTGACTAGTACTGAGAGTATGATGGTGTTGAACGCTGAGCTGTAATCAATACACATCAACCTGACGTAGGTATTGCGTATGTTCAGATGATGCAAGGCCAAGTAGAGAGCCAGTGATATTTCATCAGCTATAGACCTACTGTGGTGACAGGCAAATTGTAGTGGGTCCAGGTCCTTGCTTTGTCAGGAGTTTAATCTAGCCAGGACCACCCTCTCAAAGCACTTAATCACAGTAGATGTGAGCACCACTGGATGATAGTCATTGAGGCAGCTCACCCTGCTCTTGGGTACCAATATGATTGTTGCCCTTTTTTTGAAGCAGTGAGAGATTGAAGATGTCCATGAACACTCCTGCCAGCTGTTTTCACAGGCTTTCAGAACACATCAGGGTCTGACCTACCTTGGGAAGGTTCATCCTCATGAAAGATGTTCTGACATCGGCCTCCATGACAGACTAGTGTCATCAGATATTGCAAGGAATTGCACAGGGTAGTTTTATTCTCCCTTTCAAAGCGTGCATAAAAGGCATTGAGCTCATCTGGAAGTGAAGCATCACAGCCATTCATGATGTTAGGCTTCACCTTGTAGGAAGTAATGGCCTACAAACCCTACCAGAGCTGACGTTTATCCAATTTAGTCTTTAACTTCAATCGGAATCGTTTTTTGCTTTTAAATAGCCTTCTGTAGGTTGTACCTGAACTTCTTGTATAGTTCTGGATTACTGGTCTTGAACGCCATATGTCTAACCCTCAGCAGACTGTCAATCTTGCATTTCTTCCACTGCTTTTGGTTTGGATATGTCCAGTATGTTCTCAAAGGCCCACACCTACATAGGTCTTGAAGTCTGTGACCGCTGAAGCTGATTCGTTCAGATCCGAAAAAGAATCCCTGAATATCGTCCAGTCGACAGATTCAAAACAGTCCTGTAAGCGTTCCTCTGCCTCCCTTGACAGAATCATCACTGGTGCTGTCGTCTTTAGTCTCTGCCTACATGCCGGGAGTAGAAGTACAGCCTGCAGTTGTTTTCTTTGCTAATGAATTTTAAGAAATAAATGCATTGCAAATGACAGGAATTCAGAAATGTGTTAGTGTATCAGGTAGGAAGTATATTATTAGAGCCATTTATTCTAAAATTACCATCTATTATTAGTTGTGGAGTCCTCAGGTATATCATACTTCTGTCAGTTTTAATGATTGCTCTACAAGAACCATCACAATCATGCTTGAACTTGTCCAAACGTATAGATCAGGGGTGCATCCCATAGCTGCTCGTAGAGTTTTAAAAAAACTTAACAGGTTTTATTCATTCAGTATGATTGTCAATAATACTGCCTTAGCACCTTGCTGAGATTTCTTTACTTGTAGCAAATTAATTTGCTTTAGCCACCCAGCTACAAACACCTAGAGCAGATCAGGCGGTTGTATCTGCTCACCATCAGCATCCTGAATTGGCGTACTACTAAGTTTACAACCAATTATATCCTAGGATTTGATAGGAAAGGGGAGTGGAAACTTGTGAAAGGTCATAATTTATCTGATCAGTAATTTTTAATGACCCATAAAGTTGATAATTAAAACATTTTAAAAATAATGTTGATTAAATGCATAAAGAAACTTGGATGTACAAACACAAACCTGTTATAAAATAATTTTTTTTAAATCTTACCTTTGCTTCCTAAGCAGTAGGGTGAGAAACAAAAAAATATGCAAAGAAATGAAGGGGGTTGCTGATCATGCATTATTTTAGACATAGGATTGAAAGAGACTTTCCCTGGAGTAATGCTGGGAAATCTCAGTACAGTCAGACTCCATGTGGAGCCCAGTAGCAGAACATAATGACAGATGTAATGTCATCTGTTACTCAACCTTGGACTTGCAATTAGCCTGTGTAAATCTAGGACTTGCTCCAGGTGGCATGCTGAATGCCATCAGGGTCCTCAGACTGCCGATCACAGCCCAAAAGATTCTCCCCAATATGTTTCCATAGCATTGAGTAAAGATATAATGTGCAATCTAATTCAAAAGAATGAAGTGTGTAAATTGGTGTACATTTTTGTAGGAGAGTAATCGGGAAAGAATAATTAAAAAATCATTAAATCTACAGTATTAGGAAAATGATAAAGGTCAAATACAAAGATCATACAATTGGAAGGTGTTAATTTCAGTGAGTTGAAAGAATTTGTTTCAGATTAAATAGAATCAAAATATTGGCAGATAAAACAGGAAATGAGCAAAGGGGGATCTTCAGAGAAGGGATGGTTAGTATACAGATGAAAAGCATTCCACACGGGGGCAAATTAAGATCATCCATAGATGGACTTCGTAGCCATCCAGTGGTGTAATGACATGAGTACCGGACATCGAGGCGAATGGTGTCTAGTTCAAGTATGGCCAGCTCATCTCACGCTTTCCATCCTTGCTGGGTTGAGCGTTGAGCTAGCAACTTGGCCTCATTTTTTAAAAGAAAAAGTAAAATGCTATGGAAACAACAAAAATGCCACCTGATGCACTACAAGGAATGAAAAGGAACAGCGACAACATAGATGGAATTTGGTGAGGTAAATATCTATAATTGGTCTCTATAATAGAAATTAAAATGCAACAGAAAAAGCAGGTTGATTAAAAAAAAATTCAGGAAATTGCTAAAGTAACAATAGTTTTGATTTGCTAGTTCTAATGAAATGTCACGGGCGTTCCCTGTCCTATGACCATTTGATTATTTCAAACTTCCAACATATGTAGCATTTTACTTTTTGAGTAATGATAGATCTTGAATTCATAATTCTTAAACATAGTGCCGCAGAAATTTGGCAAAGAGATTGCATGAAAAGAGAGCTTACAGGTATTACATGTGTGAAGGACGGGTGTAATTGGGTGTAGCAGAGGGTATCATCTAGAGGAGGCAGAGGATATGGTTATACTGCCAATGAATAGTTCTGTATCCATCTTCAATAAAGAGCTAATGCTGATAATTTAACGGGGACGAAGACAGTAAAGCTTTCAGACAAGAATTGGGTTGTACAGGCAATGTAAGTTGTCTTTAGGGTTAAGTATTGGTTTCTGAAATTTATACTCAAAAGCTCACAATTTTAAGTTTATGAATATATGTTAAAAGTTTTAGTATTTTTAAATATTAATGCTCAAAGCAACATTTACAGAATCATAACAATGTGGAATCAGACTATTCAACCCAGCTTATCCATGCTGACCGTGTTGGCAAGCTAGCTGGTCCCGTCTACCCTCATTTAGCCTGCCACCCTCTAAACCTCTCCTATCTATTACTTAGGTAGATGGCTTTTAAATGTTGCTAGCGAGCTCACCTCAGCCACTATTTCTGGCAGCTCATTCTAATTACACACAATCCTTTGTGTGAAGTTTTCCCTGATGTCCCTTTTTAAATCTCTCATCTCTGATCTTAACCATATGTCCTCTTATTCTTTAACACCCCTCTGCCAGAGAAGCAGACTATGTGCTTTCACTCTGTCTATGCTCCCTCATGATTTTGTATACCTTCAAAGAGTCAAAGCAAATTTATTATCAAAGAATGTACAAATTGTACACCTTGAAAGCCCGAGTGTCAGGTACACAGGCAAGGTTCAGGCTGATTCCACTCACTTTCCCGTAAATGTTTATTCCTTTTTCTGTGGCACCGAGGCTGTAAACTGATCCAAATGCTGTGCATTTCTGCCCAACTACTGTGATAAACTGCGGCCTGCTCTGGGACTCAGTCTGGTTTGGGATGCTGTTGGCTTGTTTTTATTGTTTGCAATGATATCTGTGTTTTTTCCCCTTTCTGTCTGTTTCTGCGCAGTGGTTTTTGGTCTTTTTTAAAAATTGGGTTATTTGGGTCTCTTGTGCCTGCCTGTAAGCAGACAGATTTCAAGGTGTATAATTTGTACGTTCTTTGATAACAAATGTGCTTTGAATCTTTGAAGGTATACAAGATCATGAGGGAGCATAGACAGAGTGAAAGCACATAGTCTGCTTCTCTGGCAGAGGGGTGTTAAAAAACAGGACACATGGTGGGAGGAGGGAAGAGAGAACCACCAGGTGATAGGTGAAACCTGGAGAGGGAGGGATGAAGTAAAGAGCTGGGGTTGACTGGTGAAAGAGACAGAAGGCCATGGAAGAAAGAAAAAAGGGGAAGGAGCACCGGGGGGGGGGGGGGGGTGATAAGCAGCCAAGGAGATGAGGTGAGAGAGGGAAAAGGTGATGGGGAAATGGATAAGGGAGGTGGAGCTTGTCATTACTGGAAGTTTGAGAAATTGATGTTCATACTATTAGGTTGGAGGCTATCCAAACAGAATATAAGGTGTTGTTCCTCCAACCTAAGTGTAGCTTCATCATGACAGTGGAGGAGGCCATGGATGGACATATGAGAATGGGAAGTGAAATTAAAATGGATGGTAATTTGGAGTATTGTGTGCAGTTTTGATCACCTAATTACAGGAAGGATATTAATAAGGTTGAAAGAGTGCAGAGAAGGTTTACAAGGATGTTGACGGGACTTGAGAAACTGAGTTACAGAGAAAGGTTGAATAGGTTAGGACTTTATTCCCTAGAGCATAGAAGAATGAGGGGAGACTTGATAGAGGTATATAAAATTATGATGGGTATAGATAGAGTAAATGCAAGCAGGCTTTTTCCACTGAGGCTAGGGGAGAAAAAAACCAGAGGACTTGGGTTAAGGGTGAAGGAGGAAAAGTTTAAAGGGAACATTAGGGGGGTTCTTCACACAGAGAGTGATGGGAGTGTGGAATGAGCTGCCAGATGAAGTGGTGAATGTGGGCTCACTTTTAACATTTAAGAAAAACTTGGACAGGTACATGGATGAGGGGTATGGAGGGATATGGTCCAGGTGCAGGTCAGTGGGACTAGGCAGAAAAATGATCTTGGCACAGCCAAGAAGGGCCAAAAGGCCTTTTTCTGTGCTGTAATGTTCTATGCTTCTATGGGTGTCCACAGAAAGATCCTGCTTGTTCTGGTGGACGGAGCATAAATGCTCAGCAAAGTGGTCTCTCAATCAATGTCAGGTCTCACTGACGTACGAAAGGCCACGCCGGGAGCACCGAACACAGTAAATGACCCTAACAGACTCACAGGTGAAGTGTTGCCTCACCTGGAAGGGCTGTTTGGGGCCCTGAATGGTAGTGAGGAAGGCGATGTAGGGGCAGGTATACACTTGCAAGGATGAGTGCCAGGAGGGAGATCAGTGGGGAGGGATGAATGGACAAGGGAGTTGCGTAGCGAGCGATCCCTGCAGAAAGTAGGGGGGAGGGAAAGGTGTGCTTGGTGGTGGGATCCCATTGGAGGTGGTGGAAGTTTTGGAGAATTAGGTGCTGGACATGGAGGTTGGTGGGGTGCTAGGTGAGGACAAGAGGAACCCTATATCTGGTGGGATGGCAAGAGGATGGGGTAAGAGCAGACGAGTGTGAGATGGAGAGATACGGTTGAGGGCTCTGGACAATCTGCTTTTATAGCAAAATTCTACTTTGACATGTAATTTTGTCCCTACATTAAAATTCTGAATTTGCAAGTTTTATGTCGGTTTAATAAATTGAAAATGGCACTTTTTCTGAGAGTAAAATAATTTCAATTTACTGATGACTTGCAGTTTCTTTAATCTAGCACAGAAAAGTAACTTCATTGAAAAGCAGTGTACTGGGGGTGCTGCAAATGTAAAGTTCTGAAAATGCTTAGCATTCAGCTGTTACAGTTAATTCTTCACCATAATGCAGTATGATATTTAGAAAAATAGTATCCAGCAAGTTATGGAAGATTCTGATTTTAAAATGAAATGTATGATGTGATTATAAGGAGAAGCGCTGTCGACGTTTTGGGCCGAGACCCTTCGTCAGGACTAACTGAAAGGAAAGATAGTAAGAGATTTGAAAGTAGTGGGGGGGAGGGGGAAATGCGAAATGATAGGAGAAGACCGGAGGGGATGGGATGAAGCTAAGAGCTGGAAAGGTGATTGGCGAAAGTGATACAGAGCTGGAGAAGGGAAAGGATCATGGGACAGGAGGCCTCAGGAGAAAGAAAGGTGGGGGGAAGCACCAGAGGGAGATGGAGAACAGGCAAACAACTAAATATATCAGGGATGGGGTAAGAAGGGGAGGAGGGGCATTAACGGAAGTTAGAGAAGTCAATGTTCATGCCATCAGGTTGGAGGCTACCCAGCCAGTATATAAGGTGTTGTTCCTCCAACCTGAGTTTGGATTCATTTTGACAATAGAGGAGGCCATGGATAGACATATCAGAATGGGAATGGGACGTGGAATTAAAATGTGTGGCCACTGGGAGATCCTGCTTTTTCTGGCGGACCGAGCGTAGGTGTTCAGCGAAACGGTTTCCCAGTCTGCGTCAGGTCTCACCAATATATAAAAGGCTACACCGGGAGCACTGGACGCAGTATACCACACCAGCCGACTCACAGGTGAAGTGTCGCCTCACCTGGAAGGACTGTCTGGGGCCCTGAATTGTGGTGAGGGAGGAAGTGTAAGGGCAGGTGTAGCACTTGTTCCGTTTATAAGGATAAGTGCCAGGAGGGAGATCGGTGGGAAGGGATGGGGGGGATGAGTGGACAAGGGAGTCGCATAGGGAGCGATCCCTGCGAAAAGCAGAAAGGGGGGGAGGGAAAAATGTGTTTGGTAGTGGGATCCCGTTGGAGGTGGTGGAAGTTACGGAGAATTATACGTTGGACCTGGAGGCTGGTGGGGTGGTAGGTAAGGACAAGGGGAACCCTATCCCGAGTGGGGTGGAGGGTGGATGGGGTGAGGCAGATGTAATCCAAACTCAGGTTGGAGGAACAACACCTTATATACCGGCTGGGTAGCCTCCAACCTGATGACATGAACATTGACTTCTCTAATTTCCGTTAATGCCCCTCCTCCCCTTCTTACCCCATCCCTGACATATTTAGTTGTTTGCCTGTTCTCCATCTCCCTCTGATGCTCCCCCCCCCCTTTCTCCTGAGGCCTCCCGTCCCATGATCCTTTCCCTTCTCCAGCTCTGTATCACTTCCACCAATCACCTTTCTAGCTCTTAGCTTCATCCCACCCCCTCTGGTCTTCTCCTATCATTTCGCATTACCCCCTCCCCCCACTACTTTCAAATCTCTTACTATCTTTCCTTTCGGTTAGTCCTGACGAAGGGTCTCGGCCTCAAACGTCAACAGCGCTTCTCCTTATAGATGCTGCCTGGCCTGCTGTGTACCACCAGCATTTTGAGTGTGTTGTTGTTTGAATTTCCAGCATCTGCAGATTTCCTCGTATTTGCTCTGTATGATGTAATTTCCTCCTTTTGCATTACAATTTGAATGAAATTATTTTAATTCTTTCATGTGAAAAGTGTTGTAATGCAGTGATGTTATAATTTAAAACTATGTACACTTAACAAAATCTCTATCCTGGAGTCATATTCAGGTTGCATGCATTTCACTTTAATAAACTGTAGTTGTTTCTCACTTTCATTTGTATAGAGGGACAGTTAAGAGTGGATGCCAATATTTCAGTACATCGACCTGGGGAACCATATGGCGTGAGAGCTGAAGTGAAAAATATTAACAGTGCCCGATTTCTGGCAAGAGCAATCGGTCTGTGAACATTCTCCATCTGTTCTAATTTATATTTTTAACTGCTTGGTACTTTGAAGCTTTATTTTTTTCCTTTTTGAAAGTTTCCAGTTTGGTCCATAACTCCACTTGTATCAATATTAGTACTTTGATATGACCAGAACTTCATGTGTAAATAATTGTTTTGAAAACATTTACATGGAATCCATCTTGAACAATAATACTATTTGATTTATTGAGAGAAATCATTGCTGTAATTGATTGTAATGCAATATAATTCTCTTCATAACAGATTATGAAATTCAGAGGCAGATTAAAGTTCTGGAGAATGGAGGGGAAATATTAAATGAAACAAGAGCATTTGATTATAAATCAGGGTAAGAATGAATTTTGGACTTGTGTATTCAAAAGAGTAGGAGAATTGGAATGTTGAACTATATTTTCTTTAGGCACAGTGTATTAATTTTCTGTGTTGCTAAGCCTTACAGAACAGAAATGTTACAGCTTTTATCATTTTTCTGTATTGTGTTGGCTGACTCCCTGAACACACAACACATCTTTCTTTCTGCATCTTTGAGCTAGGGAATGATAAAGCAACTCGTGTACTCTCCCACTAAGGCATTACTCATACCACTGTAAGTGCATAAAACAGGAAGAGTAACACAACTATTTCCAAAGTCATCATCTTCAGCTAGGACCCTCAAATATGTAAGAATAGAGTATTAAATCAATCTCTTTGAAACTCTCTATTTTGAATAATTTCAGGTTGGCTGAAAGTAACAATACTGGCTTGCCTAAAATTACAAACTTGTTATTCCTGACCCTTCCAAAACACTTTTTATGATGAACCATGCCATCCATGTCTGACTACCAGTACTCATAGGGTACATATAGTCAAAGATTTACAGAGGATTTACATCTGCTGTGCAGGTGAAATTTAAATTTAAAATTTCAATTAAACTATTGCACCTATTTTTTGTTTTCAAATATTTTTCGCTTTCTGTGTCTAAGAGCATTTCATAATTAAATCTTCTCTCTTAGAAGCTAAAACTTGCATGTTTAGTCAACATACACAAAATGCCGGAGGAACTTGACAGTCTAGGCCGCATCTATGGAAAGAAAAGTACAGTTAATGTTTAAGGACAAGACCCCTGCATGTTTAGTGTTGTTGTGGGAATTGAGTATTCTGTATCTAGCAACAATACTGGTCACATAAATGGTGTATTCTTTATGCTTAAGAAATAAATTGCACAATCCTAGGTTAATCCTGTAAATAATTTGAGATTTGAATCTACTTGCATGGAATATTGTTGCATTTTTCAAGGAAAGAAGAGAACAAAAAGACCATGTGGATTGATTGTAGTGAATTTAGAGAAACTTTAAAGTGTTCCTGTATGCATTGGATCTGCAGAAGTAGAATTTGCATTTGTTTTAAGAAATTTATTCTAGAAATGTTAATTTATTTTCAGACAGACCATATCTATGAGAGACAAAGAAGGAAAGCAAGACTACAGGTAATTATGCATTGGAGAAAATGTACTTGGTATTACAACCACTGTTTCTTCATATAAATTTTGAGCGTAATTTGAAAGAAAAACATTCTTCTATTTCAATGTTTTTTCCAATTCAAAATGAGTTGATATTTCTCTGTAAACATTTTCTCATTTCTATTTTATCTACTGTCTTCTTTGAGTACTGTTATTCATGTATCTTGATAACTTTGAACATTTATAAAAATTATTTTATGAAAAGAAATCAATTTGCTGAAATTTAAGATCATCTGTTACAGAAAATGGCATTGTAAATTTTGTGTTTTAAAAATAAGAGGTAGGTGCAAATAATAAATGGAAAAGCTTCATTTTTTCACATTTAATGTTTTCTTTCATTACTATATGACATTCAACTACGGGATATGAATTTTATGAATCTACTATGATTATAATAGTGAAAAGTTATTATAAAATGGTTGTTAGTATATAAAATTGTAATAAAGCTCCAGTACCAATAAAGTGATGATTTTGCAATAGCCATTAAAATTGGAAATAACAGAAAAAGTAACCAAAAGACCAGCTGGTGATAGTATAGATTATTGTTAGTAATTTGGTGAACAATGTATGAAGTGCTTACTGTCTGATGTAAACTCAACTTGTGACATTGCATAATATGTGTGAGGCATTGTTGACTTGTTAGTCAAGTTTTCCTGTCAGATTAAGTTGCTTTCCAGCAAGCAATCTTTGGATACATTTGATTTCATAAAATACAATAGATAGATAGATAGATACTTTATTCATCCCCATGGGGAAATTCAACTTTTTTCCAATGTCCCATACACTTGTTGTAGCAAAACTATTTACATACAATACTTAACTCAGTAAAAAAATATGATATGCATCTAAATCACTATCTCAAAAAGCATTAATAATAGCTTTTAAAAAGTTCTTAAGTCCTGGCGGTAGAATTGTAAAGCCTAATGGCATTGGGGAGTATTGACCTCTTCATCCTGTCTGAGGAGCATTGCATCGATAGTAACCTGTCGCTGAAACTGCTTCTCTGTCTCTGGATGGTGCTATGTAGAGGATGTTCAGAGTTATCCATAATTGACTGTAGCCTACTCAGCGCCCTTCGCTCAGCTACCGATGTTAAACTCTCCAGTACTTTGCCCACGACAGAGCCCGCCTTCCTTACCAGCTTATTAAGACGTGAGGCGTCCCTCTTCTTAATGCTTCCTCCCCAACACGCCACCACAAAGAAGGGGGAGCTCTCCACAACTGACCTATAGAACATCTTCAGCATCTCACTACAGACATTGAATGACGCCAACCTTCTTAGGAAGTACAGTCGACTCTGTGCCTTCCTGCACAAGGCATCTGTGTTGGCAGTCCAGTCTAGCTTCTCGTCTAACTGTACTCCCAGATACTTGTAGGTCTTAACCTGCTCCACACATTCTCCATTAATGATCACTGGCTCCATATGAGGCCTAGATCTCCTAAAGTCCACCACCATCTCCTTGGTCTTGGTGATACTGAGACGCAGGTAGTTTGAGTTGCACCATATCACAAAGTCCTGTATCAGTTTCCTATACTCCTCCTCCTGTCCATTCCTGATGACACACCCCACTATGGCCGTGTCATCAGCGAACTTCTGCACATGGCAGGACTCCGAGTTATATTGGAAGTCTGATGTGTACAGGGTGAACAGGACCGGAGAGAGTACAGTTCCCTGCGGCGCCCCTGTGCTGCTGACCACCGTGTCAGACCTACAGTCTCCCAACCGCACATACTGAGGTCTATCTGTCAAGTAGTCCACTATCCAATCCACCATGTGAGAGTCTACTCCCATCTCCGTTAGTTTGTGCCTTAAGATCTTGGGCTGGATGGTGTTAAAGGCACTAGAGAAGTCAAGGAATGTAATCCTCACAGCACAACTGACCCCATCTAGGTGAGAGAGTGATTTGTGCAGCAAATATGTGATAGCATTTTTAATCATAAATTCGTTGAAATAATATTGTTGAATTAATCAGTGTACATCCATATCATTCAGTATGCATTTATTTGTTTTCACATTGTTAAATAAAAAGTTATAGTATTAATACTAATGAGGTGGGGAAATAGTAATAAAATACAATATAACAGTGGTGTTTCAATTTAATATTTATTGGAATGGACAAATTAAATTGTGTAAATTGTGATTTTCTCAGCCTCTCATTGAATATTTTAGTTTAAATCAAAACAGTTGGAAATGAATCCGGAGTTTTAAATTTACAGATGCTTTAAAAATGTTTAAGGTTTATGCCAGAGCCAAATTTGCCTCCATTGATTATTTACGACAATGAAACTCTCCCTGATCACGAGAATCCGCAACAAGTGGTGAACATTGACCATATTCGTGAACAGCTGCCTGAGCTACCTAATGCAAAAAGAACAAGATTGGTGGAGAAGTACGGTATTCTTATTGAACACAGTGTCACTTTGGTGGTAAGTAAGTGGAATTGATGTTGAACCTTGCAATACAATACAGTACTATGCAAAAGTCTTTGGGGGGGGGGCGTGTGTGTGTGTATGTATATATGTATGTATATATATATATATATATCTGGGGTGCCTAAGACTTTTACACAGTACTGTATAGTAAAATAGAAAGGTCGTTGAGACACAGAAATAAGAGTACATAGCTTTGTATTAGCTCAGTAGTATTAAGTGTTATTTGGTAACTGGAAAGACATAATACACAGTACTGTGCAAAAGTCTTAGGCACCCTATCTTTGAGCCCAAAGACTTTTACACAGTACTGTATCTGATTCCTTTTATTAATGTTTTAACTATATGAAACATGATACTTTCTCCAATTATTTTTAAGTTCATTAGATGGCATATCTGGAGTAACTTCAGATCCTGTTTGTAAAATTAAATAAATAATATTGTTAGCTCTTGTTTTTATCACTTTGAGCATTGACACTTAAAATTATTTAAATGATCTATTATTGGATTATGGTAAATTGAAATTCTGAATTTTATAAATCAACTAAAGAATGTTTTTTAAAAAACTATTCACTACTTATTGGTGAGGGCAGGTAGGAGTTTTCCATTGAAGTATTTTGCTCAATTAGATTTTTTGTTTAAATTATATTTACTGATAGTCCCTTCTACTTTAAACCCAAATATGTCATTATTGTAATAAAAATAGTGAGCGTGCTTTTTCATGAGAATGTTCATTATACCAATTTGTGTTTTGTATTTGGTTCTTATCAACACAAAGATGAAAATGCTGAACAATTTATCAATTCAATGATGAAAATAAATAACTTCGGTTGCACCTGCTACATTTATTGTTATTAACATGTTGCAATGATCTTATTCCATGGAGTATGTTTCTTTTTTAAAATAAGCATGGAAATGGAAGGCTTCCCAATAGCTCAGTTGGAACATGGCCATGCAGACCATTCATAGCCATCATTAGACTGAGTGAAAACACAAAATACTGGCAGAACTCAGCAGGCCAGACAACATCTATGGGAGGAGGTAGTGACGACGTTTCGGGCCAAAACCCTTCATCAGGAGTGAAGTAACATGGGATGGTCGAGGGGGGATAAGAAGTGGGGGGAGGGATAAAGTAGAGAGCTGGGAAGTGATTGGCTGGAGGGAAATGGGCTAGGGGGAAGGTGGAGAATTATGGGAAATAAAAGAGAAAGAAAGGTAGGGCTGGGGGGAGAGATTATAGTGAGGGGGAAAAAAGAGAGAGAAAGAGAACCAGACTGAAATAATAGGGGTGGGGGGGCAGGGGTATCAACGGAGGTCAGTGAGTTGGATGTTCATGCCGGCAGGAAGGAGGCTAGGCGAGAGATAAGGCATTGCTCCGTCGACCTGCGTGTGGCCTCATCTTGACGGTAGAGGAGGCCATGGACAGACATATTGGAGTGGAAGTGGTCTGTGGAATTGAAGTGTGTGGCCACAGGGAGATCCCACCACTGCTGGAGGACTGAGCACTGGTGTTCGGCGAAACGGTCTCCCAGTCTGCGGCGGGTCTCCCCAATGTATAAATGGCCACATCAGGAGCACCAGATACAGTATATCACTCCAGTTGACTCGCAGGTGAAGTGGTGCCTCACCTGAAAGGACTGTCTGGGGCCTGGGATGGTGGTGAGGGAAGAAGTGTGGGGGCAGGTGTAGCACTTTTTCCGTTTGCAGGGATGAGTGCCTGGAGGGAGGTCGGTGGGGAGGGATGGGGGGGGATGAATGGACAAGGGAGTCGCGTAGGGAGCGATCCCTGCGGAAAGCCGAGAGTGGGGGTAGGGGAAGATGTGGCTGGTAGTGGGATCCCATAGGAGGTGGCGGAAGTTACGGAGGATTATACGTTGGATCTGTGGGGTGATAGGTGAGGACCAGGGGGACTCTATCCCTGGTGGGCTGGCGGGGGGATGGGGTGAGGGCAGAGGTGCGTGAAATACGGGAGATGCGATGGAGGGCAGAGTTGATAGTGGACGAAGAGAAGCCCCTTTCTTTAAAAAAGGAAGACATCTCCTTTGTCCTAGAATGAAAGGCCTCATCCTGAGAGCAGATGTGGCGGAGGAATTGAGAGAAAGGGATAGCATTTTTGCAGGAGACAGGGTGGGAGGAGGAATAGTCTAGGTAGCTGTGGGAGTTAGTAGGTTTGTAGTAGACGTCGGTGGATAGGCTGTCTCCAGAGATAGAAACAGAAAGATCTAGAAAGGGGAGGGAGGTGTCAGAAATAGACCAGGTGAATTTGAAGGCGGGGTGAAAGTTGGAGGCGAAGTTAATGAAGTCGACGAGCTCAGCATGTGTGCAGGAAGCAGCGCCGATGCAGTCGTCGAGATAACGTAAGAAAAGAGGAGGACAGATACCGGTGTAGGCTTGGAACAGAGATTGCTCCACATGGCCGACAAAAAGGCAGGACCCATGAGGCTGAGTGGTTGACTTCTAATTTTAAATGCAAGAGATGCTTTATGTTTAGCAGATTTCCTTGTGGGCTTCAGTGGAAGAAAGACTGATGGGAAAGCAATTAACATGGGGGAATATCGTTTGTGGCTTTATGGTTATTGTCATTTTATTTTGCAGAATGAAGATGGACTTGTGCAATTTTTTGAAAGTGTTGTAGAACAGACCCAAGCCGGTCCAAAGAAGGTAATAGGTTGGGTAATTAATGATTTTCTGGCACTCCTAAAACAAGATAATCTGAGAGTAAACCAAAGGTGAGCCATATGGTTTTCTGTAGACAACTTGAACTGCATTTTATTGTGAAATACTTTTGTGACTCTGCTAGAAGGGCATTGTTGAACATCTGCCAATGTAAACGTTAATCTGTTAGTTGTCATTCATATGGTGGATGTCTTGAAAATATTAATCTATATCCTTTGCATTTTATTCCAATAATTGCTACATTTACAACAAGCATTAAATGAAATTATTTCCACAGAATACTCTGCAATTGAATAAAGTAGCAATATAAAGGTGCAGAAAGGTATCTAAGCATATTTTGAAGAGTAGATTAGATGTGGAAAATGGTTAAAATAAGCTAGAATGTGATTTATAAACTGGGTGGCTGGGGTGAGTCATATGTTAAGCTGGCCTTGATTTGTGCCAGGACATTGTGATCACAATGGACCATTTAGCATCTTTGGTAGTGAGGTGTAGTGGTTGATGCCTGTTAGCAGAGAGCGGATGGAAAAAGTGAGGAATAATTTGAAGAGTATTGTGTTCAGTTCTAGTCACCTCATTGTAGGAAGGATGTGGAAACTTTAGAGAGGGTGCAGAGATTTACCAGGATACTGCCTGGATTAGATAACATGCTTTGAGGTAAGGCTGACCAAGCTAGGGCTATTCTCTTTGGAGTGAGGGGCAACTTGATAGAGGTATATGTAAGTATAAAAGGCAGTCTCAACTCCCCCCCCCCCCCCCCCGAGTGTTTTGGGGAGATGTCAATTTTTGGTAGAGTGTAGGTGCCCGGAACATACTGCCGGGGTGGTGATAGAGGCTAATACAATTAGTGACATTGAAGAGTCTCTAAGATAGACATATGGCTATAAGGAAAAAAGAGGGGTGGGATATTGGTTCTGTAGGTGGGAATGGTTAAATTGATCGTGGTTTACATAGGTTGGCATATCATGGGCTGAAGTGCCTGGACTGTTATATGTTCACTGTATTAATTTTAATCTAAGTTAGACATTAATAATTCAGCAGCCTAAATGATGTAAAAGATTAAGTTATTCAATTTTACAGTTTTGCTATTTAGAAAAGGTACAGTTTGTTTTGTATGCTGTTAATTTTAATTTGCAACTTTCAACATTTAATTTCTATCTGTTATATTTCAGTCCCATTAGACCCACCGATATGTCAGAAATACTTAATCTCTTGGAAACTGGATCTATGTCTTCATCTGCAGCAAAGCAAGTAAATATTAATTTCTGCATTGTGGTTGGTTGGTAACCAAGCAGAGGCTATTAGGCTCTTGAACCTACTTACAAGCACCTTAAATCTATGCCCCCTCATGTTAGCCATTTCAGCCCTGGGGAAAAAGCCTCTCATCAACTTATATACTATATCAGGTCACCTCTCATCTTCTGTCGCTCCAAGGAGAAAAGGCCAAGTTCACTCAACCTATTATAAGACAAAGGAGCTGAATTAGGCCATTTGCCAATCAAGTCAGCTTCACCATTTGATCATAGCTGATTTATTTGCCCTATCAACTCCATTCTCCTGCCTTCCTTGACACCCCTGCGTAATCCTTGACACCCCTACTAATAAAGAACTTATTAAACTCAGCTTTAAATATACCCAGTGATTTGGCCACCACAGCCATCTGTGGCAACAAATTCCAAAGATTCACCATCCTCAGGCTAAACAAATTCCTCTTCATTTCTGTTCTAGAGGGATGTTCTACAAATCTGAAGCTGTGCCCTTTGATCCTAGATTCTCCCACCATTGAAAACCTCTCCTATTTCCTTCTTTCAAGAATCAATAGACTTTGGCATTGTACCAGATGACTGGAAAATTGCAAATGTTACTCCGTTATTTAAGAAGGGTAGGAGGCAGCGGAAGGGAAACCATAGACCTGTTAGCCTGAATTCAGTGGTTGGGAAGTTTTTGGTATTTGTTGTTGGGTATGAGATTACGTAGTACCTGGAGGCACATGACAAGACAGCCCAAAGCTAGCGTGGTTTCCTAAAAGGAAAATCCTGCCTGACTTACCTACTGCCATTTTTTGAGGAAATTACAAGCAAGGTAGACAAAGGAGGTGCTGTAGATGTGGTATACTTGAATTTTCAGAAGGCCTTTGACAAAGTGCCTGCTGGTTGCCAGTGGAGTTCCACAGGGGTCAGTGTTGGGACCGCTGCTTTTCACGATGTACGTCAGTGATGTGGACTGTGAGATTAATGGATTTGTGGCTAAATTTGCTGATGATACAAAGATAGGTGGAGGAGCGGGTAGTGCTGAGGAAACGGGGAGCCTGCAGAGAGGCTTAGATAGTTTAGGGGAATGGGCAAAGAAGTGGCAAATGAAATACAATGTTGGAAAGTGTATGGTCATGCACTTTGGTGGAAGAAATAAACGGGCAGACTACTATTTAGATGTTGAGAGAATTCAAAATGCAGAGATGCAAAGGGACTTGGGAGTCCTTGTGCAGGATACCTTAAAGGTTAACCTCCAGGTTGAGTCAGTGGTGAAGAAGGCAAATGCAATGTTGGCATTCATTTTTAGAGGTATAGAATATAAGAGCAGGGATGTGATGTTGAGGCTCTATAAGGCACTCAAGAGACCACACTTGGAGTATTGTGTGCAGTTTTGGGCTCCTTATTTTAGAAAGGATATGCTGACATTCGCTCACGGACACGCTTTCCATCCGAGTTCGCAACTCGGCCTTGTAACAAAAAACACTGTGCTGTGAGAGGGACGTGGGGGACCAGTCACAGAATCTTCTCTCTAAGACAACCGCTTTGAAAAAAATGGTTGCTGAGGCCCTGGCAGAGTATGGCACACACAAAAAAATACTGTCATTGGAGAGGGTTCAGAGAAAATTCACGAGAATGATTCCAGGAATGAAAGGGCTACCATATGAGGAATGTCTGGCTGCTCTTGGGCTGTATTCCCTGGAGTTCAGGAGAATGAGGGAGAATCTCCTAGAAACGTTTTGAATGTTAAAAGGCCTGAACAGATTAGATCTGGCGAAGTTATTTCCCATGGTAGGGGATTCTAGGACAAGAGGGTACAACTTCAGGATTGAACGACGTCCATTTAGAACTGAGATGTGGAGAAATTACTTTAGTCAGAGGGTGGTAAATCTGTGGAATTTGTTGCCACGAGCGGCTGTGGAAAGTCATTGGGTGCATTTAAGGCAGAGATGGATAGGATCTTGATTAGCCAGGGCATCAAAAGATATGGGGAGAAGGCAGGGGAGTGGGGGATGACTGGAAAATTGGATCAGCCTATGACTGAATGGCAGAGCAGACTCGATGAGCCAAATGGCCTTCTGCTCCTACATCTTATGGTCTCCACGTTCACTCTGTCTAGGGTATTCAATATTTGGTAGATTTCAATGAGATCCCTTCATTCTTCTAAGGTTCAGTGAGTACAGGCCCAGAGCCATCAAACACTCATCATATATTAACCCTTTCATTCCTGGGATTATTCTCATAAACTACCGTTTGATCATTTGCAATGCCAACACATCCTTTCTTAAATATGGGGCCCAGATTTCATCTGGCCAATGCCTTATAAAGCCTCAGCATTACATCATTACGTCCTTAATTTTGTTTTGTTTTCTAGACCTCTCGAAATGAATGCTCACATTGCATTTGCCATTCAAAGTAAAATTTATTATCAGAGTATATACATGTCACCCCTGAGATTCTTTTTCTGTGGGCATACTTAGCAAATCTATAAAACAGTAACTGTAAACTGTAGACAACAGGAATTGTTAACTGTAAGCAAACTGCAAATGTGGATATAAATAAGTAGCATGAAATGACAATATAACAGAGTCCTTAAATGAGTGTAACTATCCCCTCTTGGTCAAGAACCTGATGGTTGAGGGGTAGTAACTGTTCTTGAACCTGGTGGTGCGAGTCCTGAAGCTCCTGTACTCCTATCTGATGGCAGCAGTGAGAAAAGAGCATGGCCTCGGTGGTGCTTGATGCTACGGCAACATTCCATACAGATGCGGTCAATGGTCGGGAGGGTTTTAACTGTGATATACTGGGCCGAATCCGCTACCTTTTGTAGGATTTTTCGACTTGAAGGCATTGGTGTTGCCGAACCAGGTTGTAATGCATCCAGTCAGCACACTTTCCACCACACATCTATAGAAATTTGCCAAGGTTTTCAATGACATGCCAAACCTCCACAAACTCCTGTTGAAGTAGAGGCACTGTCATGCTTTCTTTGCAGTAATATTTTTCTGATGGGTCCAGGATAGGTCCTCTGAGATAGTGACACCCAGGAATTTAAAGTTACTGACCTTCTCCGCCTCCGATCATCTGATAATTACTGGCTAATGGACCTCTGGTTTTCCTCTCCTGGTCTATAATCAGTTCCTTGGTCTTAGTGACATTGAGCGAGAGGTGGTTGTTGTCATTACAGCGCTCAGCCATGCTTTCAATCTTCCTCCTGTATGCTGATTCACCACTCCCTTTGATACAGCCCACATCAGTGGTGTCATCAGCAAAATTGTATATGGTGTTGGAGCTGTACATAGCCATGCTGTCATTGGTGTAAAGCGAATAGAACAGGGGGCCAAGTACACATCCCTCCAGTGTTCCTGTGCTGATGGAGATTGATGTTTTTGCCAACCCAAACTGAGTGGCGTATACAAATGAGGAAATCCAGGATCCAATTGCATAAAGGGGTATTGAGGCCCAGGTCTTGGAGTTTACTGATTAGTTTTGAGGGGATGATGGTGTTAAATGCCGAGTTGTAATCGATAAAGAGTATCCTGAAGTATGCCTCTTTGTGGTCTATATGTTCCATGAAGAGCCAACGAGATAGCAAAAGGTCTACACCAGCCATTTGGTTGGCACATATCTTTAGTACTCAGCCAGGTACTTTGTCCAGACTGGATGCTTTCCTTGGATTCACTCCTGAAGGCAGCCTGTACATCATGATCAACTACTGAGAACAAAGGATCTTCAGGAGACAATGTTCCTCCTTGTTCTGGTGGTCAAAGTGAGCAAAAAAGGCATTGAGCTGATCTGGAAGCGAAGCTCTGCTGTTCCCTATTTTGCAAGGGTTAGCTTTGTAGGAGATTATGGCATTCAAACCCTGCCACAGCTGTTGAGCACCCCTTGTTGATTCCAGTCTAGTCCAGAATCCCCACTTCGCTTGAGAGGTGGCTTTCCGGAGATTATACCTACACTTCTTGTAGCATTCTTGATCTCCAGACTTGAATGCCTCTGATCTGGCTCTGGATTTCATTGTTTGTCCAGGGCTTCTGATTGGAGAAAACCCTCAACGATTTTGTGGCGACGTACCAACTCAACCTGCAAGTTAATCTTTAGGGCATTCTGCACAAAGGGCTCCTAAATCCCTTAGCATCTCTGATTTCGGAACTTGCTTCCTGATTAGAAATTTGTCTGTACTTTTATTCCTTCTACCAAAGTGCATGACCATACATTTCCCTACAATGTATCCTATCTGCCACTTCTTTGCCCATTCTCTAAGTCCTTCTGAAGATTTCCTGCTTCCTCACCACTACTTGGTCTTTCACCTATTATTTATTATCCATATTAGCATGTCTAACTTGAAATAAAATATGATTATCAAAAGAATAATAACATTTTAATGGATTTTGATTTAAATGGAATTTCCATGATTTTAATAAACTGAGAGCTGGGA
Source organism: Hemitrygon akajei (assembly GCF_048418815.1). Classification (NCBI taxonomy): domain Eukaryota; kingdom Metazoa; phylum Chordata; class Chondrichthyes; order Myliobatiformes; family Dasyatidae; genus Hemitrygon; species Hemitrygon akajei. Next base: position 76,756,628 of record NC_133127.1, read on the forward strand.
TAAATAATATTGGTTAAGAAACGGTTAGTGGGGTGAAATGCGGTGATATAGTAAACGTGGGTTAGAAACATAGAAAATGTACAGCACCCTACAGGCCCTTCGGTCCACAAAGCTGTGCCGAACATGTCCCTACCTTAGAACTACCTAGGCTTTACCCATAGCCCTCTATTTCTCCAAGCTCCATGTAGCCATCCAGGAGTCTCTTAAAAGACCCTATTGTTTCCACCGCCGCCGGCAGCCCATTCCACACACTCACCACTCTCTGCGTTTTTAAAAAAAAACGTAACCTCTGACATCTCCTCTGTACCTACTTCCAAGCACCTTAAAACTATGCCCTCTTGTGCTAGCCATTTCAGCCCTGAGGAAAAGCCTCTGACTATCTACATAATCAATGCCTCTCATTTATCTCGTACACCTCTATCAGGTCACCTCTCATCCTCTGTCACTCCAAGGAGAAAAGGCCGAGTTCACTCAACCTATACTCATAAGGCACGCTCCCCAGTGCAGGCAACATCCTTGTAAATCTCCTCTGTACCCTTTCTATGGTTTCCACATCATAGTAAAGGACCAAAAATGGAGTGTAATTTTAGCCCTTTCTTCTCCCCCCCACGCCAATAAGACAGAAGAGCAAATATGTTTAATAAATAAAGTAAAATGATAGTTGGAGACATTGGCTTCACTAACATTATTTGTGACAATATCAAAGTATAGAAAAAGCAGAATTCCGGAAGTGCATTCTAGAGATGTTTTTGATCTTCACACAGCAAGCCCAACGTTTTAAGAAACACAGACATAAAAGAAAAAGTCACAGTGGGGGAATGTATTGGAGACAGTGCTCTTGATTTAATTAAATATGGCATAATTATATAAAAGAACACAAATGTATCAGAAGTAAAAAAATTTAAATTGGGGCAGAGACAGTTTACAAGACTAAGATATGATTTAATGAAAGTGAATGGGAAGTACACCATCAAGGTAAATAGGTGTCTGACTAGTGAGAGACATTTAAGATGAGATAGTTAAAAGTTTAGAACAAGTGTTTTTTTTTGTTTAAATGGGGCCTTTTGATTTCAGGTGCCCAAATGGGTTGAACACCCTGGTAGAAATAAAATAAAAAAGGAAGCTTATGGCAAAATCCAAGAAAAGTTAAAGCCAATATGAATATGGGAAATTTAGATGGATTCCAGAGATCCTTTAGTACCGGTAATTCCTTCATGCATTTGTGTCAGTTTTGACATTAAACATCAGTTGTCTTTTCAGCCTTAATGGAAATCAGAGCCAACTGTCATTTCTCGTTTGGATGCATATATCGTATGGGGCACCCTAAAAAAGTATAGGTGTTTACAGCAATCCTACTCTCCCTCATCTTCCATAAACTGCACAAATGGGGTACTCTGGTAAGATTGTTTTGTGTGGTTCAGCTATTGATTAAAAATAACAATGTATGAGGGAGGCTGAATCTACAGTATGTAACAACATTTATATATAAAATATATTGGCACTATCTAAATACAGCATTCAATGACATTTTAAAACAAACTTTTAACATACTCTTGAGTAATTGGGGATACTTTTGGAGATTTTGGCAGTGATATTTTTCTTCTGACTCTGTTTCAACAGGTACTACTTGAATTGTGGAAGGGTGAAGGCAGAACTGCAACCCAAATAGTTGAACTAAAAGAATTGGGAATGATCAGAGACCAGAAAAAATTAGAACAAATCTGTCAACGTGTTATTGAGGATCATCCTTCAGAGGTGAGTTAATTCAAAAGCTGCTGCTTCCTTTTATTTAATGGCAGAATGAGGAAAAAAATAACTGGCAAGTAATTACTGCAAGATGAAAGTTTGTTTTGTTTCACAGCCATTTCTCTGCCATTTTTTTAACATGGTTCATTACATTCATTCATTACATAAATGATTAACAATCGTGTAATGATATATAATCCATTTAGTCTTGCACTATTAAAATATTGTTTAGAGAAAGTTGGTAACTGTTTTATGCATTTGAAGCCTGTACCAGTATTGAGGGTTCACTCACTACTGATTTGCAGTCTAACTGTATTTACTCCCATTTTCAACATACTCAATATTTTTGATTAAAATGATCCATTAATCAGAAATTAAAATTACTTTTCTCATTGCTGTTTTCATTAGAGAGTTTCCAACTTCAATCTTTGTACAAAGATGCCGATTGCTTCTCTCAGTACTGTAGTCGCTGTGAACCCAGGCTTTGGATACTGTAACGTGGGTTATTCTGGTCCATTGTGTATAAAGCAATTTTTTTTGTGTGTATCTGTCCATTTATTTTATTTTTTTTTGTAATTTATTTTTTATTGAAGTTCATCATCAAACAACCATTTCCATAAGATGTATTTTAGACATTGTACATATATATCATATAATCATATATATCACAAATCTCCACAAAGTATTTATCTGAGGTATACACTTATAGAAAAGAGTGGAAAGAAAAAACAAGCAAAAGGAAAGAACTATGTACAAGTAGGGAGTGATCTTTTTTTTTACAACAGATTCATTGATTTGTGAGAATAAAATCAGGCCTATGAGGCATTATGTAGTTAAACCATTTTTCCCAGTATGAATCAAATTGTTCCAGCTTATGGTTAACAGATGCTGTTATCTTCTCCATTTTGTAAATGTCCATTGTAATTTCCATCCATGTATTTAAAGTTGGGCTCTCCTGTGATAACCATTTCCTAGTAAGAGTCTTTTTACCAGCCACCAACAGTATATTCATTAAATATTTATCTCTTTTCAACCATTCTTGAGGTATATATCCAAAATATATGGTCTTACTCTCTAAAGGTATTTCACATTTAAAGATGTCTTGTAGGGCATTGTGTATCCCCCTCCAATAGTTTTTGATAACAGGGCAGTCCCAAAAAATATGATAATGATTTGCACTTTGATTTCCACAATTTCTCCAGCAAACAGGGAGGTGACTATCATAATGGGATTTCTGAGAGGGTGTAATAAAATATCTTATCAAGTTTTTCCATCCAAACTCCCTCCATTTCTGTGAACTGGTACACTTCCATTGATATCTCCATATTGTTGTCCATTCTTCCTCAGATATAGTTATCCCTCCTTCCTTCTCCCATTTTGTTTTAATGTACGAAGTCAAATGTGTTTTAAGATTTGACAACCCTTTATACATGCTTGAAATGATTCTGCTACCATTATATGAATGATATGCTTTTCTAAAGAGCTCTATCAAGCATGTATTTGCCTTGGTTACATTTTTAAGCATCTTATTAACATCTGTAAATACCGATTAAAAATCTTGCTTTTCTAATAAGTGTTTCTCTTTAAGCATTTCAAAACTGAACAATGTTCCTTCTTTCATTATGTTGCAAAGAACTGTTATTCCTTTAGCTGTCCAGTCCTTAAATCTAGCATCCAATTTATTTGGTGTAAAATCCGAGTCATATGCACACCATTTAAGAATTGCAATATCTCCCTCTAGATTATATTCTTTTATAGTAATTTTCCATATTTTAAGAGTCAATTTCACCCATGGGTTATCAATAGTATTTAAGTACCTTTTGCAGGTTGTTATCAGCCAAAATTGCTTGTATGGGGATGGGAAGTACCCGCTCCTCAATGTTTTTCCATTGAGCGTCATATGATGGGTTGCACCAACATATCACAGCTCTCAACTGTGCTGCAAAATAATAATCTCTAAGAGAAGGCAAGCCCCATCCCCCCTTTTCCTTTGCTAATTGCAAAGTTTTGAGACGAACTCTAGGCCTTTTACCCTGCCAAATATACCTTGATAGCATCTTGTTCCATTCATTGAATTGATTTTGATTAATCTCTATTGGTAGGGTCTGAAAGAGATATAACAGCCTGGGCAGTATATTCATTTTAATAGACTCAATCCTTGAACTGAGACTGAAAAAAGGTATCAGGCTCCATCTTGCCACATCTTCCTTAATTTTTTTATATAAAGGCTGATAATTACATTCTGATAATTTTGCCAAATCTTTTGGCATAATGATGCCCAAATATTTGAAAGACTCTGTATGCATTGCCCAGGGGTATCGACTTTCAATTTCTCTTGGTGGGCTATAGTAATATGAAAGTAATTGGGTTTTATCTATGTTGATCTTGTATCCTGATAATTGACCATATTATTCAAAGAATTGCATCAATTTAGGTAAAGAGTATGTTGGTTGCCCTAGATTGATCAAAATGTCATCCGCATATCAAGCCAATTTATGCTTTGTCCCTTTAATAGTAATTCCCCTGATATCTTCATTTTGTCTGATGTATTGAGCTAATGGTTCCAGATATAACGCGAAGAGTAGTGGTGACCATGCACAACCCTGTCTCGTTCCCCTTTCTAGGGTAAGACTATTTGATAAATATCCATTGATTTTAATCCCAGCAGTAGGATTGTCATATAGTGTCTGTATAGTTTTAATAATCGTGTCTTGGAAACCAAATCTATGTAAAACTCTGTAAAGAAAATTCCAATTAACCGAATCAAATGCTTTTTCAGCGTCCACACTTATCACTATTGCTTCGATTTTATTTTTTTGTATATGATCCATAATGTGAAGTGTCCTTCGTATATTGTCTTGAGTCTGGCATTGTCGTATAAAACCTGTCTGATCATTACATGTATGAGTATGGGTAGAAACTCCTCTAATCGTTTGGCCATGATGGAGGTAAATAACCTATAATCTACATTAAGAACGGATATTGGTCTAAATGACCCGCATTCCATTTTATCCTTGCCTTCTTTCGGTATAGCTGAGATTATCGCTTCCTTCCAACTGGGTGGCATTTGTGCCTTTTTTAGAGCCCAATTCAGTGTGGGGAGTAAAACAGGAATTAACTCATTTTTAAATTCTTTGTACCACTCTGGCATATACCCATCTGATCCTGGTGACTTGCTTAATTTAAGCCTACTAATTGCAGCTTTTAATTCAACTTCAGTTATGTCAGCAGTCATCGTTCTATTTTGTTCTTCGCTTAAAGTGAGTAACTCTAGAGAATTCAAGAAGGTGTTAATTTGGGTTATGTTTCCCCCTGGAACTTTGGAATATAGAGTTTTGTAAAACACTTCAAAAGCTTCTTGAATTTCACTTAGCTTATTTTTTATCATTTTCGTTCTTGGGTAGCTAATTCTATGAATTGTATTTTCTGCTAACTTTTTTTTCAGTTTCCACGCCAGTATTTTCATAGATTTCGATCCACTTTCATAATGTCTCTGGTTCAGAAAAATTAAGTTTTTCCTGATTTCTTGTGTAGCCTAATTATTTATTTCATTCCTAATTCTTTTAATTTCCCCTAATGGATCCTGTGCCAAATTCAATTTGTGTTTTTTCTCTAGTTCCTTCAGCCTATTTTGTAATTCCTCTAATGTTTTATTCCTTATTTTTTTCTTCTATGAAGATATCGCTATAATTTTCCCTCTTAAGACCACCTTCAGAGTATCCCAAAAAATGGGAGGTGAAACCTCTCCATTATCATTAAATTCTAAGTAGAGACCAATTTCTTTTTTAATTTGTTCCTTAAAGTACGGATCATTGAGTAGACTTGAATTTAGTTTCCAAATAGTATTCTTTGGTTGTAGGTCAAAATCAACAGATAAATATATAGGTGCATGGTCACTTACATCTATTGTCCCAATTCCACAGGTGTTTATTTTGTCTTTGTCTTTTCCAAATGTTATGAAATAGTCTATTCTTGTATATACAGAATGTGGAGCAGAATAATGAGTGTAATCCCTTCTGTCAGGGAAAAGGTCCCTCCATATATCAATTAAACCAACATCCTCAAAAAGTGTATTAACTTTCTTATGTAAAGATTTTGTTTCATAGGTTTTTCTATTGGAAGAGTCTAAGTTTGGTTGTAATTGTAAATTTAAGTCTCCACCACATATCAGGAGACCTTCTGTTTCTGTTACCATAATATCAGTAATTTTCTGAAAGAAACCAATTTCACTTCCTGGGGGTGCGTATATATTCAATAGAGTAACTGAATTGCTGTCCCCCTTACCAGAATATATCTGCCCTCTTTATCTCCCATTTCAAATACTTTTTCAAAATTTAGCTTTCTTGAGATAAGAATAGCAACTCCTCTCCTCTGTCCTGATTTATATGAGGAGAAAAACAGATTAGTGAAGCCCATTCTCTTTAGTTTTTTATGCTCATTATCACTTAAATGAGTTTCCTGTAAATATACTACATGGGCTTGTTCTTTTTTCATTTTGGATAAAATTCTCTTATGCTTGTTTGGATTTAATAGCCCATTTACATTAAAAGAAATGAATTTTACCTTGTCCTTAGCCATCTGTATTTATCTGTCAATGTATCATTGAAATTAGAATAAAACTTAATCGATCTACTCCCTGAACAAATAAGAACCAAGAAACGCAAATAATAACAAAAATGGCAACGAACATGTGATTCCAAGACTGAGGTCACTAGTAGATGACCCTGCGTTGAGCTAGAGGAAATGTCTAGCTGTGGGGGATAACCCCTCCTACTTGTGAGTTGAGGACCCCCATTGCAGTATTCATAAAAGTCAGTGAACAAATCCATTACACGGAAAAGATTTCCCTGTGTACTCCTCCTATATACACATACACACACACACACACACACACACACGTATATTTTCATTTTGGTGGGGAACAAGGAGTAAGTGAGCGAATAAAGAATAACAACTAAGTAATATAAAATCCACATTATAATAAGTATTTCTCGAGATAGGTATATCACAGTGTACTTTTGCTTCTGTTTAGCTTCTCAACATTTTTAAAGTTAGCTAAACCTTATGGCTCTTCTGAAGGGGGTGAGGACTGTCTTTGGGAAACTCCCGGTCTCTTCCTAATATATTTCTCTTGGCCTCCTCCCGTCTCCTGCCTTCTCGATTCTCGCATTATTTCCCAAGTGGAGCGGGATAATTCCTCAGTCAGGCTTTCCCTCGGTTTGATCATACTGACAGGCAACCCTCTGGCCTTCATGTCTGTAGTCGCCTCTTCCACTGTCTGGTACAACCACGTCCCGTTGTCATAAAACACTTGAAGTTTAGCAGGGTACAGAGTTTGAAATCTAATCTTATTTTGCTTTAATACTCGCTTTACTTCAGAGTATTCTTTGTGTTTCTGGAGGACCGCGGGGGGGGAGGTAATCTTGGTTGAAATATATTAATTTATCCTTTAAAAACACTCTCTTCTTACCCCAGGCTCTTCGTAGAATGTCTGCCTTGGTGCTGTACCGAAGGAATTTAATTATTATTGAGCGTGGCTTTCTATCCTGGGTAGGTTTTGGGTCTAACGCGCAGTGGGCTCTTTCGACTTCCGGCTTCATAGCCGGGGGAAGATCCAGCGCGTCCCGCAATAACTTTCCGACAAACTCCGTCATAGATGAGCCCTTCGCTCCTTCGGAAATGTTGTAGATTCTGATATTTTTCCGCCGTGATCTTCCCTCCAGGTCACCTTTGGTGATGTATTATTTTTATTGTCTTGCTCAGTATCCGTTCCACGTTTTGAACGCGATCTTCCACCATCTCAATTCGAGTCTCTGCCACCGCTATTTTTTGTTTAACGCTGGCGAGCTCTGCCTTAATATCACGGAGCTGCTGCTTTATATCTTTCTGGACCTCCCTTATTTCTTTAAGGATTTCGAAGATACTCGCCGCCTCGCCTGAACGAGGCCCAGCAGCCGCCTCGCTAGCACGCGGTCGGTTCGGAGAGCCGCTCGCTGCACTCCTCTCAGACGCAGGCTCCGCAGTGTCACTTTTTTAATTTCCATTTCTTTTCCCCATTCTTGCCTCTCTTTTCAGTTCAAATATTTTTCAAAAAATACTGCTATTCTCGACGATGATGTCACGGGAAAACCCTGTCCGTTTATTTTAATAGATTTTTTTTTAGCCTTCTAAATCTCTGGATCTGCATTGTTGCTGGCTTTTATGCCATATAGAATGATGTTTCTACACTTTAAGTCCAAAATACCTAACCTCTTGCCAGTACTGAAATATTTTTGCTGCATTTTATTCTCGTTTTTGAATTAACTCTCTCTAATGCTTCTGTCTATATTGATATTGATATCCGTTATCTCTTCGACCCTGACAAACCCGCAGATGTTATTCTACCCATCATCAGTATGGTTTTTTCAGTAGGAATTATTAAATATTCTAAGATGGATTGTTGCTGGGGTTGCTAATTTGAATATTTGCTCTGTGCAGTCCTCTGGATCTACTCCTTTACAGTCTGCTTCCTAAATGGATCAATAATTTATTTTCATAAGCTTTAACTTGAGTGAGCCAACAGACTGTTGTAAGGAACTTTATCATGTGCATTTCAGAATTCCATCCAAATATCATCCATTGGTGTTCTCTCAGTTTTGCAATTTATTCAAAAGCTGAGTTAAATTTGTCAGGTAGAATAACCCTTTACAAATTCTAGAGTGACTGTCCCTGTTAAAGTTTTCCAAAGTATTCAAACATTCTAGCCTCAATTCTATGCACAAATATTAAAGTATATGGTTTTCTCTCTAGCCAAGATTGATAATTAAACAAGTTTTAAATATATGATTTATAAGCACAGTTCCTAAATTAAGAATTTTGGCTGATTATACTTAACATATCTGTAATGTTCTCAGCTATTTCCTTTAAAACAATGGGATGGAAACCATACAGCCCTGGAGATTTGTCATTCTTCTGTGCCATTTTTTTAACATAATGATTGATGGCTTTGTTTCTTTTTGAAATGAAAGATGGTTAGAGTCAAGATTAAATTGAAGAGTTGTGTATGGTTAGATAAATTGAAAATCACTCTCTTCCTGCTTCATTTTGCCACTGTCCATTTACACGTAGGGCAGCATTTTCCAACCTTTTTTAGTCCAATGCCCCCTCCTCCAAAGTACTTTCATACTTGCCAATGCTCCTCTTAGGCACAATATACTTTCCAGCGCTCCATAGTGTAAAAACACGTCTACCATATTCTAACATGAGAAAAATGATTCTGCTTTAAATTTTTTGTTTGTCTTTAAACCTAGCTGACACAGTACCTGTGCACTGTACAGCAGCTTCAATATCATAGTGATCATTGAGCTTGAAGGTTTTTAGTAAGAGTTAAAATATCTCATTCCCAGGAAAACCCTCAAGTCTCCATGTATAACAATGCCCAAGCGGTTTGTTTTTCTACCTTTCAACAAGGTAGAAGGATGGAAATGCAATGAAGAGCAGTTTGGCTCTTCTCCAAAGATCAGGAAACTTCGTATGACAGTATAGCCAAATGCCATAAAAGCTGACATTTTTGAAAAGCCTTTTGTTTTCTCATCATGATGAATTTTAATCATTTCTTCTTGGAAGCTCTCTTCCTGTTCTTCCACCTTGCAAAGAAATTAGTTAATTACCCAGTCTGGAATTTCCAGATTGTTCAATTCCTTGAGTCAATTCTGAAAATCCTTCTTCAGTGACTGCAGGTGTAAGCAGTACTCTTGCAATCACCATCTGTGAAAGAGAGTGCCATTCTTTCCATGCAGGGGAACTATGAGAACGTTCTTCTCCCAATGTTTTGCTTATATATTTCCAATTTTCCTACAAAAGAGGGCACTGTACTTTTTGCTTGGATTAAATCGAAATTCTCACCCTGCAGTTTCATATTAGCATGCTTAGTTTGTCATACAAATCGGCTAGGTATACCAAATCTCCATGTAGAAGTTCAGTCTTGTTTCCCAAGCTCTTGTCAACTTAGAGCAAAAATTCAACCAGTATCAGAAAGATCAAGGAAATGTTTTAAGCAGCAGCCAACGCACTTCAGTGTGAGGAAGCAAGCGTTCAGACTCTTCATTGTTATCTTGGTATAACTGACAAAATCTTCTGCTACGTAATGGATCAGCTTTAATTTTGTTGACAGCAGATATTACAAGAGTCATGCTTGAAGAAAGTCTGGCTGAGGTTTTTGGCTGCAAGATGTTGATGATGAATTACACAGTGGATTGCAAACAGACTTGGAATTTCTGCTTTCATAAATGCCACTAAACCAGCATGGCGGCCTGTCATTTATGGTGCTCCATCTGTTGCACAAGAAATCATGTTCCTAATGTGAATACTTTTATCCTCAATTGTTTTTAGCTTTTTACAAAAGAGAATCTCTTCAAACTTTTCAATTTTTGATAAACCGTACATATGCCATTAGCAATGCCTCATTGTCTTGCAGTTGTCTCATCCATTTGTATCCCAAATTCTGTAGAGCGAATTTTTGAACATCAGCTTCCAAATGCCCCTGAATTATTGCGGCAATAGCCTGTGTGCTCAGAGGTGAACCTGCTTGTACTTTGTGAATTAAAACATCATACTCTTTATTGAATAAGGGAGAAAAACATGGAAAGACTACCTGAACCTCTCCAGCATCATATAACCTATATAACTGCATTTGAGCAATTGTTTGAGGACTAGCAGTGCAATTAATTTCCAGGCCAGCTCAAGCTTTCAGTTTGGATTTTGCAAATACAGCATTGTGTTATTTCGCCAGTGATTTGAGGTGAATGCTGTAGGTCATGCATGACTCTAAGAGATACAGGCTGGAGATCTCTGCTGCAAGAATGCCCCTGAGCTAGGTGCCAGGTTTGATGTCTCAATCTTTGGAACAACTTATTGCTTGGCTAGCCAAAAGCTATTCTGGTGTAATCAATGTGATGGTAATCAATGCCTGCCTTCATAGAGGGATGGCTCCTGAGGTATGGAAAATGCTTGCTGGACTCTGACCACAAATCTTAATTGCTTTATGTTACAGTATTGAATGCAGGTTTGGAACGAACTTTGGTCTTCCAGATATTTGAGACCTGGTTTTCATTGAATGAGCTTGGTGTCTGAATACTCACATGTGCAACCATTGTTTGAGTACTGTCATTGAGTTAGGTTTGTGTATCATGTCCCACATCTCCTGTAGATAAACAGCATTCAAAATGAAAGTTTGTTGGAGGTTAGGTACAGTATTGCTACAAGGAAGACTGAGAAGGTAGATGGCCTTCCTTGACTTGTGTCTGTCGTAGGATTGACTGTGTAGGATCTCAGCCTGCAATAAAGAATTCTGTATCCTTCTCTGCTTGACAGAGTCAAAGGCATTTCTTAGTCCTTACACCTTCGGGGAACAGTGTCTCAGAAAGGCAGCGTCCATTATTAAGGACCTCCAGCACCCAGGGCATGCCCTTTTCTCACTGTTACTATCAGCTAGGAGGTACAGAAGCCTGAAGGCACACACTCAGCAATTCAGGATCAGCTTCTTCCCCTCTGCCATCTGATTCCCAAATGAACATTGAATCCTTGGACACTACTTCACTTTTTTAATATACAGTATTTCTGGTTTTTGCACTTTGTTTAATCTATTCAGTATATGTATAGTGTAATTGATTTGTTTAATTATTATTTTATTTTTTTCTCTCTTCTAGATTATATATTGCATTGAATTGTCGCTAAGTTAACAAATTTCACATCACATTCCGGTGATAATAAACCTGATTCTGATTCCTATTTCAACACTAGAGGGAGCTCTCTGGCAGTGCGTCAGGCGGTTGCTTCGATGACTCCCTGTAGTAGAGAGCAGAAGCTGCAAGTGGACTGCCATTTCCTGAATGTTGCCATGAAAATGTGACCATGTTTCCTCTTACCAGAGAAAGAAAATTGGTTCTTTCTCTGCTTGGTTCTCTGAAAGCAATGTTTAAATTAGCCAACCTGACATATTTACAATTGATTTAAGATACAAACTTTCATCTGTTACTGGTGGGAAATGTTTGGCTGCATTCAGCAACTTCACAATTTAGTTGAGGTGAGAATTGGAATTAACCATTAAATTGTGCAGGCAGACTGGTTTCTTACTGTATTCACTTGTACATGGGATGTAAAGAGAATTCAGTAAGTTAATATTTTTGGCTGTTGTTCAACCATTTGTGTGAAATCTCATGAGGTAATTCACAAGTCGAAGTGGCAGGGACCAGGTCCAAGAGTGAGGAATGACCGAGGTTTGACTGATTTAGGCGTTGGGCCAAATTGCAAAGGTCAGGGTGTCAGGGCCAGAGGCAATGAATAGGCATTTGTTCAGCTTGTTGCTCTTTATTTTACTCGTCTCCATGCTGAACTGAGGCTGTGGCCTGCAACTGACAGGCTCCTGGATCAGCTGTGACTGCTTTCGTGGTTGTGAACTTCTGTTCTGAACGTTATTTACTTTTATTGTTTGCACAATCTCTTTTTCTGCGCGTTGAGTGTTTGACGGTCTCTTTTTAATGGGTTCCATTGGGTTTCTTTGTTTTGTGGCTGCCTGTAAGGCGATGAATCTCAAGATTGCACACATTCATAATAAATGTACTTTGATCCTTGAAACTGTTGGAGGAGCACTGGAAGTCAGGCAGCACCTATGGAGGGAAATTAATGGTTGACTTTTTGAGTTGAGACCTTTCATTAGGATGAAGAAGCCAAAATAATAAGGTGGGAGGAGGGGAAGAAGTACAAGCTGGCAGCTGTTGGGTGAAGCCAGGTGGATATGTAAGGATTGCACTCTGTTCCTTCTATGTTTACTTGTACTTCCCACTGATCTCCCTCCTGGCACTTAACCCTGCAATTGTGATAAATGCTACACTTGCCCCTCCACATCTCCTCCTTACCACTATTCAGGGCTCAGAACAGCTCTTCTGGGTGAGATGACATCCCTTGCAAGTCTGTTGGGGTTTATTTATTGTATCCAGTGCTCCCAGTGTGGTCTCCAACACCAGTGAAACTAAGCAGATTGGGGCCCACCATGATGCAGGATCTCCCAGTGGCTGTCCATTTCCAATTGACTTACCATTCCTGTTCTGACGTGTCTGTTTGTGGCCTTCTCTACCACCATGATGAGGCCAAATTCAGGTTGGATGAGCAATATCTCATATTCAGTTTGGGTAGCCTCCAACTGAATATTAATTTCTTCAACTTCCGATAATTTTTCCCACTCCCTTCTCTTTTTCAATTCCTCACTCTGGTTACCCTCTCACTCTTTCTCCTCTCACATGCACATCACTCCCATTGGGTTCCCCTCCTCCCCTTTCTTGCATTGCCTACTGTCTTCTATTAGACTCCTTCTTCAGCCCTGTATCTCTTCCACGTATTTGCTGTGTAACATCATTTTAATATGTTGTGTATTTACGGGTTAATGTCCAGAAAATTTGTTAGCCTGGTACCAACAAAGGGCTAAAGGTGCTGGATCATTGGAGTATTAGAATAATAGTATAGTGTAAAATCTGTTTTCATTTTTGTATCCAAAGTAAGTCCAGTGAGCTTCAAGACTGGCCTCGAGACCTCCTTGTGCAATCGGATCCTGGAATTCCTCACTTGGAGACCCCAGTCCGTTCGGATTGGCAATATGCATTACAAGGCTGTGTGCTTAGACACTGCTGTACTTGCTTTGCACTTATGACTGTGTGGCTAATCACTCACTGTTCCAGTGCTGCATTTGTTTGCTGATGCCACCACTGTTGTAGGCTGAATCAAAAGTGTTGACGCAGAAAAACAACATTCATCGGACCCCCAGCACCCAGGTCGTCCTTTTCCCGCTGCTGGCATCAGGAAGAAGGTACAGGAGCCTCAGGACTCACACCACCAGTGCAGGGAGAGATTATCTCTCAACCATCAGGCTCCTGAACCAGAGGGGATAGCTTCACTCATTCCATCACTGAACTGTTTCCGCAACCTATGGACTCACCTTGAAGGATTGTTCATCTCACATTCTTAATATTTGCTGCTTAATTTATTTATTATTTTTCCCCCTCTTTTTGTATTTTGCACCCTGTTGGTGTGGTCTTTCATTTATTTTATTATAGTTATTGGATTTATTGAGTATGCCTGAGAGAAAATGAATCTCAGGGTTGTATATGGTGACATATATGTACTTTGATTTAAATTCAGCAGATTAATAGAGCAACATAGAATTGTATTTTAATATTGAATAGAATTATGCTTTTCTCCTGTTCAAGAAAAGGCAAATGTATATGATAATCAGCCATTGTCTGCAAAATCTGAAAAATTAAGTTGAAATTGATAGTTTTGGGAACCTTGGGAATATTGATCATTATTGAGTAGGCTGAGTAGCTAAGAAAATTTCCAAATTGATCCAGCAAGTAAAAGCATTATTTAAGCTGGTTTACATTGGTTACATAGCTTTCTCTTTTACTTACAGGTTTCTGAAATACAGCGAGGAAACTGGAAAGTAGTAAATAAACTGATTGGCCAGGTTCAGAGAGCAACACGTGGTCGTACATCCCCCATTCAGGTGAAAGCTATTTTAGAAAAGAAGTTGTCCTTAAAGGTACACCATAAAAATCAAGATTGATGGCAAGACTTATTTCCAGAGTTGCTTGGGATCATTCAGATTTGACTTTATGCATTTGCAGGGGGTTTATTCTGATGTTACTAGGACATTTTGAGTTCATCAGACAAGCACCAGAGATTCTGGGAAGTTACTGATGCTATCTGCATTATTTGCTCAGATATGTTTATCTCTTCCATGATAAATTGTGATAGGATTATGTACTTGTTATAGAAAAAATAATTTTCAATAAATCTGATTATTTAAATAGATTAAAAGATGTAGCTGAGTTTTTTTTATTGGAGTGACAACCATTCTTTTTGTTTGATTGTTGGTCACAGTTGTGCATTGATATCAACTGAATACATATCTGTTCTATTCTACAAAGTTGCCTGAAGTGAACATAGGGGCTGAGATTCAATATGGGATTTCTGTTCACAGAAGTTATTTTGCTATGAACTTGGACTGATGGGAGTTTATGCTTGAAACTACTCTTAGAATTCCCTTTTGATTGAAAAGCTGGCACAAGAATAATGAGATCTCTTCTACTCCTCTGACTGATGACACAAGTGTGCCCAGTTAATTCAAGTACTTGCATTATCACAAAATTACATTTGTGGCTGAGAAAGTTGCTTTTTCAAATCGGGTTTTAAATATTACGTAAAATAATAAACATTCTACTGAATTTTGTAAAACTAATTTTTGAAATCAAGCCACTTGAAAGTAAATGTTACTTAGTAAGTAGAGAACTTAAGTTGGTACTTTATACAAACACGAGATTTTTAACTGAGTTCACAGAATATTTTAATAAGTTATTTTGCTCTTCAGAAAAATCTTTGCATATTTATAAATACCAATAACCCTCAATTCTGGAGAAGCATCTAGATGCAATAAAAATATTTCCATTGTATAAAGCCAGAAATATTCCACTTCAGACTTATATATTTAAATATCTTTTAGAACTTTGTTACTAATACCTACTGATCTTACAAAAGGAAATAATGTCAAGGTGACTTCAACACCAACAATAAACTGTTACCACCAACATTACATGCAACAATTTTTATCGCATGAAACAGTATCAGGATATCCACAAATTTTATGCTTTTGTGATTGTTACTTTTCTGCTTCCAAGTCATGCTCAACTTTTATTTCATTTGTTAAAAAAATACATTGTCATGAAGCTCCAAATGTGCATTAAGGCTGTTCCAAAAAAAAGAGGAAATTATCGTTCAAATGGAAAAATTGATTCCCCCTCACAACCCCTTCCAATATCTTCAAGGCAGATATTGCTACTTTCACACTTGGTCTTTGGTGTTATTGTTTTTGCAGTGTAATGTCACAGAATATGAATAGAAGAATCAAATCAGCTGTGCATTTCTTAATTCTACCAACAGCCAAAAGATTGTACTGGTTATTTAAATAGCCTCAAAAATACAATACCCTTTTAAAATAAAATATTTCTGTTTCCAGAACAATTCATGTTCATGTACAGCTTGCATAGACAAGACATTTTGTCTATTCCAAAAGTAAGGTGACTACATTTAAAAACAAACTTTCATGAAAATGCTGAGCTCAGCTAAGATTTTTTTCATTTTGTTGATATAAAATAGACCACTCCCCTCTCCCCCCGATCCTCTTCATTTTTTATTAAGGCTTGGTAGAAATGTTTTGGAAAGAAAATTTTAAAAGGAGAATGCAACATTTGTATTAAACATTTCTTCAAACTAGTTAACTCTTATTCTTCACAGTCCACAAGAGAAGAATGAGATAAGATGGAATGTTCTTGTGCAATTGCTGCAAGTTCCTTAAGAAATTCAGTGAAAATAACAGCTGCATTGATTGAATTTTTCAAACTAGAAGGCATTGCTGTCTTGCTGAAAATATCTGATTGCTGGTGGCCATTTTGGGCACGACTTGCTGTCTTAGATCTGTTTTCTGCAAGAAAATTGTATTTTGAGGAAAGATACAGTTCAGTTACTTTTTATATTCTACAATTAAGTTATTTAACATTTTCACATGACAGCTAATCTAAATTTAATTTATGCATATTTAGAAGGAAATACAGTGACAGCCTTGTGCAACTAATTGTACCACAACTACTTTATTTCACAATATGATGATTTTCTTTTAGATTGATAAGATTTTTTTCTTCCCTGATTTTTCGCTTAAATTAGTCCAGGACTTCAAAACAAATAGTACCCCATGCATGACTACTAGCAGGTGGTGGTAGGAAGAAAGGATGACTATAATAAACCATAAGACAGTAGAATTAGGCCATTCAGCTCAGCAAATCTGCTGCACAATTTATTCATATTATTATCCTTCCCAAAGCCATTCCCCTGCCTTCTCCCCATAACCTTTGACTCCTTTACTATTCAAGAAGCTATCAACCTTCTCTTTAAAGATACACAATGACTTGGCTTCCACAGCTATCTGTGGCAATAAATTCTACAGATTCACCACCCCCGGCTAAAGAAATTTAGCTGGGTAAAGTTCATATATTACAATGTGACACTTAAATCAATTAATATATTATTTACATAAGGAGGAGTGATGCTCAACATTTATTCATTGTAATTCAAGCACAATTAGAGAAATTCAGGGCAATGTGTAGGAATGCCTCCAGCTGCTTGAACTCAAACTCAGGATCTTTGAGTGTTCTGCTCATAAATTCTTAGTGAACGGCATGGGGAATAATCTGGACACCAACTTGGCTAGAAAAATGGTAAGTTTATCAGTGCAGGCTAAAGGGCTTGAGCCATTTACAGGGACTTAGTCACACCAGAAAGTTTCCATTTTTAATGGACTAAGCAATATCCGTGTTGCGGAGGTTGTCAATTATGGTTAGATACGGGATAGACACCCGTCTATGCAGACTGCACACTGCAGTACAAGAGGAATAAGATGCACAAAAGAATGAGTGTCACATATTAAACTGAAGACCAACACTACCATGAAATACAAAACTTACTGCCACATTACAACTTACCTAGGACTTTACTTGTAGTTGTTGTGCAAATAAGATTGGTGAACTGGAGGTACAAGTAGGATTCTACACATATAATACCAATTAATTTTATAATGTTGTGGTAGTAATTGAAATGTGGCTCAGAAAAGACTGAGCACTAGATATTCCAGCAAAAATGCACAGGATTACAAAAGGCTTCAGAGGGTTGTAGACTCTGCCAGCTCCATCTTGGGTACAACCCTTGAGGATATTTGCAAGAGGTAGTGCTTCAAGAAGGTGAAATCCATCATTAAGGACCCTTACTATCCAGGACATGTCCTCTTCTGGTTACTACTGTTAGGGAGGAGGCATAGGACTTGAAGATGCCACACTCAATGATACAGCAGCAGCTTCAAAGATGCCCTGTCATCACATTTCTGAGTGGTTCATTAAAAACACCTCATTATTCCTTTATTACATTATTTATTTACTTTGTAGTTATAGTGATTTTATGTCTTTGTGGGCCAAACAACAAATTACAAGTCGTACAAGACAGTGATAGTAAATTTGATTCTGAGAAGGAAGAATGGGGATGTTTTGCAGAATTACTTAAGAATTGGTGCATCTTTGCCTATTTTCTGTAGCAGCAGGAAAGCACTAATGGAGTATTCCACAGGCCAAGATAACACAGCAAATCTGCAGAGAAATTACAGATATTTCCCAGAACTAAAAGGTTGTGTTATTGATTGGAATAATTAGAGTAAAGGGCAACAAAGGACAGGGATCTGTTGAAATGTGTCCAGGAGAATGTAATTGTTCAGTATCTTTCTGACCCAACAAGGAACAAAATACATTCGGATCTGGCCCTGGGAAATACGATGCGTCAAGCAAACTAAGCCTGAAGTGATAAAGTTTAATATTGGAAAGAGATGAAGAGCAATCTGAAGCAGAACTACTTAACTGGAGGTGGGATAAATACAGTGGAATGAGAAGTAATCTGCATTGGAAACACATTGAACCACTGATATGTAAAACTAGCAGTACTGTCAAGCAGGTGTTTCAGGTAGAAATAGCTACATTCCCACAGGAGAAATATCTCCCTGAATGATAAAGGGAATAGCAGATGAAATCAGATGGTATATAAAACAAGTGAATAACTGCAATGAGACCTAGGCTAAATAAATTAAGCTGCAAAACAAATTGAGAACACAGCAATTGACAGAAAAGAGCAAAAGTGTCCTTTATTGGCACATCAGTAGTGAGTAGTAAAACCAGATTTGAGGCTGATGAGGATAACAGGTTATAAATAGTCCACCAGTCTTTACTAAGGAAGAGCATGTTGCCAGTAAATTACTTTGGGGAGATAACAGAATGTGTAGGAGAAAGTTCTAGAAAGGCTGGATCTGTTTAACATAAATTAACCACTTGATCCAGATGTCTCCTCAGCAAAAAGATGCATCAGAAAGTTTGGTGATTGCCAAACAAACTGCTGTAATATTTGTATCCTACATGGCTACCAATAAGGTGACAGGAGGAACAGAAAGTAGTAGATACAAGACCTTTTTATAAATACATGTATGGGCAGTTAACCTAACCTTAGTTGCTCTTAAAAATAGGCACTTCAAAAAGTTCAAGTTAATGATTAGAAGCGAGTACGTACTAGTCAAAAGCAACTAACTGAATCTCTTGTTCTGGTAACCCAGAAAGTTGATGAAGGGTCACTAGTAGATGGTGTTTGTAAAGTCCCATGCGAAAGGCTGGTTAAGCAAAACTGAGTGCCAAGTTATTAAAGGGTCTGCAACTACAGGGATTGGTAATTGGCATAGAGCCAGAAAGTAGGGAGCAGCGATAAATGGATATTTCTCAGAGCAGAGGATGGCAAATACCTATGTTCCTAGGACCACCTGAGGCCCTCCACTGGTTAGGGTCAACCATGGATGTTAAATCCCAGCTACCTACATAATACACAAGCCAGGGCAATATGATATGGAGAACAAGCTGTTGTCCATGTAGTAAGCTCCCCCTCCCCAAGCAGTTGATGAATCCAAAGGAATGACAGAAACCGATAGAGTTTGGCATCCGCAGCATCACAGTTGTCAGTCAGCGTTAAACTCGATACAGGACTGCCTTGCGGACTCCAGCTCCGGATTTTTCCTCAGGATTCACTCCCAAAGCCTTCCCCGTGAGTGGGTATGGCTGTAAAGCAGTGGGAGGTTTGAGATCAATTTTTCTTTTCCTAGATGAGCTGCCAACCACAGCTGATGAGCCCCAACTGCTAGAAGCAACTGGTTTTCAGGCACTAGTAACCCACCCTCGTCCAGGAGCTGGACTTTGTTGTCAGAGGCTATTTGAGATGCATGCCACTGGAAGCATTTAATAGGTAGTGGTCCTTGTCCCCAATACTTAGATGACAAAATTTGGAAGTATAGTAAAGAAAACAGATAGACTGATTGATTGGCAAATTGGTGGAAGCCAAAAAGAAATTCTGTTATGAAATTAGACTGCAGATGAGGTTCTCCTTGGAGCACAAAGTTGAGGGAGTTTTGATCACTACCATAAGACACAGGAGCAGAATTAGGCCATTCAGCCCACCATGTTCGTCCTGCCATTCCATCATGGCTGATCCATTAACCGTCACAACCCCATTCTCTTCCCTTTCTCTGCAACCTTTGATGCCCTAACCAAGAATCGATCAAACTCCACTTTAATTATACTCAATGACCTGGCCTCCAAAGCTGTTGTGGCAAAAAATTCCACACCTTTACCATGCTCTGGCTAAACAATTCCTTCTCATCTCTATTTTAACTGGACAACCTCTATTCTGAGGCTGTGTCCTATGGTCCTAGACTCCCACTATAGTAAACATCCACTCTGTTTAGGCCTTTCAATATTCGATAAATTTCAATGAACAATGCCCCTCTCCCATTCTTCTAACCCTTTCATTCCCAGAATCATTCTAGTGAACCTCCTCTGAAACTTTTTTTAGATAAGGGGCCCAAAAACTGCTCACAATGTGATCTGACCAATGCATTGTAAAGCCTTAGCATCACATCCTTGCTCTTATATTTTAGTCCTCTCAAAAAGAAAACTTTTGCATTTGCCTTCCTTACCACTGACTCAACCTACACGTTAGCATTTAAAGAATTCTACACAATGATTCCCAAATCCCTTTGCACCACTGATTTTTTGAATTTTCTCCCAATTTAGAAAATAGTTTATATATTTATTCCTTCTACCAAAGTGCATGACCGTACTATATTCCATCTGTCACTTCTTTATCCAGTCTCCTAATCTGTCCAAGTCCTTCTTCAGACTCCCTGCTTCCTCAACACTACCTGCCCCTCCCCCTAGCTTTGTATCATCTGTAAACTTCACTACAAAGCCATCAATTCCATCATCCAAATCATGGACATAACGTGAAAAGACGTGGTCCCAAGTGGTACCAGTCCCTGCAGAACACCACTAGTCTCTGAGGGCCAACCAGAAAAGGCTCCTTTTATTCCCACTCTTTGCTTCCTGCCAGTCAGCCCGTCTTCTATCCATGTTAATATCTTTCCTGTAATACCATGGGCTCTTAGCTTGTTAAGCAGCTTCGTGTGTGGCACTACATCAAAGGCTTTGTGAAAATCCAAGTAAACAACATTCACTGACTCTCCTTTGTGCCTCCAAGTATCCTGAAACGTCATCTTTAACAATGGACTCCAACACCTTCACAACCACTGAAGTCAGGCTAACTGGCATATAATATCCTTTCTTCTGCTGCCCTCCCTTCTTAAAGAGTGGAGCGATATTTGCAATTTTCCAGTCTTCCAGGACCATTCGGAATCAAGTGTTTCTTGAAAGATCATTACTATCCACAACCTCTTCAGCTATCTCTTTCAGAACCCTGGGGTGTAGTCCATCCGATGCAGGTGACTTACCTGCCTTCACACCACTCAGCTTCCCAAGCATCTTCTCCTAAGTAATAGCAACTACACTCACTTCTGCCCCCTTACACTCGAATTTCTGGCATCTTCCACAGTGAAAACTGACACAGTATACTTATTAAATTCGTCCACCATTTCTTTGTCCCCATCACTACCTCTCTGCTTCATTTCCAGCTGCCCAACAGCCACTCTTGCCTCTCTTTTACTCTTTCTATATCTGAAAAAACTTCTGGTATCATCTTTGGCTAGCTTACCTTCATTTTTAATTTTTTTCTCTCCTTATGGGTTTTTTGGTTGTCTTCTGTTGATTATTAAAAGCTTCCCAGTCCTCTAACTTCCCATTAATTTTTGCTGCATTATATGCCCTCTCTTTTGTTTTTATGCCGTCTTTGACTTCCTTGTCAGCCGTGGTTGCCTCATCCTCCCTTTAGAATACACTTCTTATGCTTTCCAGATCACTCCTGAAGCTCCAGCCACTGATGTTCAACCATTATCCCTGCTAGTAACCCCTTCCAATCAACCGTGGCCAGCTCCTCCCTCATGCCTCTGTAACTCCCTTTACTGATGCATCTGACTTTAACTTCTCCCTTCAAACTGCAGGGTGAATTTGATTATATTATGATCATTGCTTCCTGAGGATTGCTTTATCTTGTCAAATCTGGTTCATTACACAACACTCAATCCAAAATTGCCTTTACATTAGTAGGCTCAACCTCAAGTTCTTCTAAAAAACTATCTCGTAGGCATTCTACAGATTTCCTCTCCTGGGATCCGGCACTAATCAACCTCAATATTGAAATCCCCATCACTATTGTAACATTATTACAGCCGTTTCTATCTCCTGTTGGAATTTATAACACACATCCTGGCTGCTGTATATAACTCCCATCAAGAGTCTTTTTACACCTGCAGTTTCTTAATTCTATCCACAAGGATTCTGATCCTATGTCACCTCTTTCTAAGGATTTGATTCTTTTTTTAACCAACAGAGCCACCCCATCCCCACTACCTTCCTACCTGTCCTTCCAATACAATGTGTATTCTTAGATGTTAAGATCCCAACTATGATCTTCTTTCAGCCACAACTCAGTGATGCCCACAATGTCATAGCTGCCAACTTCCAACTGCGCTACAATATCATCTACCTTATTCTGTATACTGCATGCATTCAAATATAACATCTTCAGTCCTGTATTCATCATCCTTTGCAATTTCACCCTTATGTTACACTTCAAATCATCCCATGGACAGCAGTTTTGCCCTATCATCTGCCTGTCTTTCTTCACAGTCTCACTACACAATGCATTGACTTTATACCAATTGTCCCACCCTCAGCCACTCTGATTCCATTCAACCTGACAAATTAGCTTAAACCCTACCCAACAACTCTAGCCAACCTGCCTGCAAAGTTATTGGTCCTCCTCACGTTCAGGAGGAACTTTTTGTCCTTTTTGTGCAGATCATACCTTCCTCAGAAGAGATCCCAATGATCCAGAAATCTGAAACCCAGCCCCCTGCACAGCTTCCTCAGCTACTCACACAAAGTGCTGGAGGAACTCAGCAGGCCAGGCAGCATCTATGGAAAAGAGTACAGTCGACGTTTTTGGCCGAGACCTTTCATCAAGACTTAACCACTTGGACACTGCCTGGCCTGCTGAGTTCCTCAATCATTTTGTGTGTGTTGCTTGGATTGGCTGATTTTCTCATGTTTGTTCATCAACCACTCATTCAGCTGTACTATTGTCCTATTTCTGCCCTGACTAGCATGTGATACCAGAGATTACTACCTTGGAGGTCCTTTCTTCAGCCTTTTCCCTAACTCCCCATACTCACTGCGCAGGACCTCTTCCCCCTTCCTACCCATGTCTTTGGTGCCAATGAGCACCACAACCTCTGGGTGCTCACCCTCTCTCCTGAGAATCTTCTGTAGCCGCCCTGAGACATCCTGGACCACAGCACTGGGAGGCAACGCACCATCCCAGCTTCTCCTTCTCAGCCACAAAATCTGCTGTCCATCCCCCTCACAACTGAGTCTCCTCTCACTTTTGCTATCACTGAATCAGATAGCTAAAATTGAGAGGAGCTGTTCTTATTGAACAACTGGAGGCTAAGAGGAAATCGGTAAGTATGAAGAAAATATTTTACTAGGCAGAAAATTGTTGATGGTCTGGAACTCGTTACCTATACAATGATGGGAACAATCAATCATGGTTTTCAAAAGGAAACTAGATAGGTGCTTGAAGCAATAACTTGCAGGGCTATTTGACAAAAGCAAA
Organism: Hemitrygon akajei; assembly: GCF_048418815.1. NCBI lineage: Eukaryota > Metazoa > Chordata > Chondrichthyes > Myliobatiformes > Dasyatidae > Hemitrygon > Hemitrygon akajei. The sequence goes on from NC_133127.1 coordinate 76,780,097, forward strand.
CAATGGGACTGACAACACTGTCTGGTTGGTATAAATGGACAAGCGGGGTGGCCATTGTTGGGAGTAGGCCAGTAGTGAGAGTAGGAGTGTCAGACTATGGCTGAAAGGAGGCTTCGGCTCGTAAGAGGTGTTGGCTCTGGGTAAGCTTCTGCTTAGGTTCCCTTTTTTTCCTCTTACTGTGCCTAGTGTAGTAAATGACTGTTGTGTGTTCTTCATGCTGGAGGTTGGAGACTCAGAGTCTCCCAGGGAACTATTTCTGTGTGAAATGCATCCAGCTACAACTCCTTGATGACTGTGTTACGGATCTGGAGCAACAGCTTGTAAGATAAAGGAGAAGATAATCGATCAGAGTTACAGGGAAATAGTCACTCCTAAGTTGCAGGAGGCAAGCAGCTGGGTGACTATCAGGAGAAATGGAAATGTGAATAGGCAGTTAGCACAGAGCAGCCGTGACCACTCCCCTCATAAGTATACCGCTTTGGATACTGTGGCGGAGGATGACCTCCTAGGGGAATGCACAGAGACCGGGTTACTGGCACTGAGCATAGGTCTGTGATGGAGAAGTGGAAGTGGTAATGATAGGGGACCCAATAGTCAGGGGAGCAGGAGGCTCTGTGCACGTGGGCGGGACGCCCAAATGGTACGTTGCCTCACAGGTTCGAGGGTCAGGGACATCTTGGATAGTGTCTACAGGACTTTAGGAGATCTAGGCTTCATATGGAGCCAGTGATCATTAATGGAGAATGTGTGGAGCAGGTTAAGACCTACAAGTATCTGGGAGTACAGTTAGACGAGAAGCTAGACTGGACTGCCAACACAGATGCCTTGTGCAGGAAGGCACAGAGTCGACTGTACTTCCTTAGAAGGTTGGCGTCATTCAATGTCTATAGTGAGATGCTGAAGATGTTCTATAGGTCAGTTGTGGAGAGCGCCCTCTTCTTTGTGGTGGCGTGTTGGGGAGGAAGCATTAAGAAGAGGGACGCCTCACGTCTTAATAAGCTGGTAAGGAAGGCGGGCTCTGTCGTTGGCAAAGTACTGGAGAGTTTAACATCGGTAGCTGAGCGAAGGGCACTGAGTAGGCTACGGTCAATTATGGAAAACTCTGAACATCCTCTACATAGCACCATCCAGAGACAGAGAAGCAGTTTCAGCGACAGGTTACTATCGATGCAATGCTCCTCAGACAGGATGAAGAGGTCAATACTCCCCAATGCCATTAGGCTTTACAATTAAACCGCCAGGACTTAAGAACTTTTTAAAAGCTATTATTAATGCTTTTTGAGATAGTGATTTAGATGCATATCATATTTTTTTACTGAGTTAAGTATTGTATGTAATTAGTTTTGCTACAACAAGTGTATGGGACATTGGGAAAAAAAAGTTGAATTTCCCCATGGGGATGAATAAAGTATCTATCTATCTATCTATCTATCTACAGTATTTTGGAGAGGGAGGGAGAGCAGTCAGATGTCTTGGTACACATTGATACCAATAACATAGGAAAGAAAAGCAAAGAGGTTCTGAAAGAGAATTTAGAGAGCTAGGTAGAAAGCTGAGAAGCAAGACCTTCAGGGTAGTAATTTCTGGATTGCTATGCACCAGTGAGGGAAGAAACAGGCTGATTTGGCAGATAAATGCGTGGCTGAGAAGCTGGTGCAGGGGGCAGGGCTTCAGGTTCTTGGATCATTGGGATCTCTTCAGGGGTGTGGGGGGGTATGACCTGTTCAAAAGTGACAGGTTGCACCTGAACCCGAGGGGGACCAATAATCTCTCGGGCAGGTTTGTTAAGAGCTGCTGGGGAGGGTTTAAACTAATTTGGCGCGGGGTGGGAACCGGAGTGAAAGAACTCAGGATAGTATGGATGATAAAAAAAGCAAAGATAGCATGCAGTCAGACTGTCAGCAAGGACAGGCAGATGACTGGACAAATTTGCAGCCAGCAGGGTGAGGATCAGTGCATCAGGGATGCAGAATCAAAAAGGGTACCAAATACAGTACTCAAAGTGTTATATCTCAATGCATGAAATATGAAAAATAAGGTAAAGAAATTTCTTTAGCCAGAGGGTGGTGAATTTATGGAATTTATTACCACAGGCAGCTGTGGAGGCCAGGTCATTGGGTGTATTTAAGGCAGAGGTTGATAGGTGCTTGATTGGACACGGCATCAAAGGATACAGGGAAGAGGCTGGGGAGTGGGGAAAAAAGAATTAGCCATGATTGAATGGTGGAGCAGACTCGATGAGCCAATAGCCTAATTCTGCACCTATGTCTCACAGTCTAAATTGGCTGAATATCCTTCAGTCCTGAAATTGTTCTGAGATTCTACTAAATGTGAAGCCTTCTTGAACTTAGAAACGTAAGGAGCATATGATAACAAAGCAACAACAAAAATCCTGGTTATTTCGTAGGCTTGTTTAAATTGTTCCTTAATCAAATAGTTAAATCCGGAACACTGCAGATAGGAGCCTTATACAATTTTTAATCTAATTAGGTTTAGTGACTTTTTTTGATGAATACTTTAAGGATGATTAAGGAAATACTTCTAAGAATGTCGGGAGAGAGAGCAAGGGAGTGGGTGGAATTGAATAGATCTTTCAGAATTCCGAAGCATATTATACCCAATGGTAGCCTACTATGTTTTAAAAGTATTTGATTTCTTATCTGAAAGAAGGTACACATTTTTGGACATTACCTTTGTCTGTTAATTCTCCTTTGTGCGATGAAGGGTTTTCAACCCGAGCGAGCAGATTTTCACGAGACTGGGTTAAAAATGTTGTGAAATTTTCCACTGTTGAAGCAAACTGCTCAATAGTATTTTTTACAGATGCCAGCACCTACATAAACACAAAAACAGAACAATCAAAGCTTTGGCATTTCCTCTATTTGGATGAAGAAGTGATGCTTCAAGTTAAACTGCTAGAAAATTTGAGTTTTGTTTTAAATTTTGCTTACCAGTTAGATAAACAAATAAGAATGAGGAAAAGTAGGGCATTTGGATCCTCAAGCCTGCATTTAGTAAGATTATGGATGGTCTGATTATAATTTCAACTCTGCCTGCCTATTTGCTGTATCCTTTCATTCTTTTGTTCATCAAGAATCTACCCACCTTGGCTTTACTCTGTTTACTCTTTACTCACTCTCTTTCCACTGCCCTTTGAAATAGGTTCCAAAGTCTCATCCTCAGAGATAAATGGAAGTTCTCACTGTCTTCTATGGGTAAATTCATTTTAAAACAGCAACTAAGGAGCATTATTTCCCTACAATTTTATTCCATTCCCCTGGCAAAAATCGTTCAGTTAGCTTTCCTGATTCCCTCTTCACCTGCATACTAACATTTATAAACCATGCAAAGAACATTCAGCACAATGCGCAACTCAGACCTGTGATCTCTCACCATTTATATCATTTGTTACTTTATTTCCTGCCAGTATGATTAATTTCACATTTCTTCACAATATATTTAATTTGCCAGATCATTACCCACACACATTACCACAATTATTATATTAAGTCAGTTTTGGATAAATTTAAAAATCAAAACAGATGTGATTTCAGAAGCATTGCCTGATAATGTAAATCAAATGCTTTGACAAAGTTAAAAGTAAAATTACATATATCACCATATACAACCCGGTGATTCATCCTCAGTAAGTTCAAGAACCATAGTAAAATCAGTGAAAGGCCGCACCCAACAGGGTGGATTAACCATCAATGTGCAAAAGACACCGAACTGTGCAAACACAAAAGAGAAAAGAAATCATAGTAATAAATAAATAAGCAATAAATATTGAGAACATGAGATGAAGAGTCTTTGAAAGTGATTCCCTTTTCAAAGGTTGTAGAAATGGTTAAATGGGACAAGTGAAGTTATCCCCATTGGTACAAGAGCCTGATGGCTCAGACAGTTGTATTATACATGCATACTTTGACAATAGAATGACCCTTTGAGGAGTAATAATTGTTCCTGAACTTGGTGGTGTGAGTCCATAAGACATAGGAGCAAAATTAGGCCATCTGGCCCATCAAATCTGCTCTGCCATTCAATCATGGTTGATTATTTTTTCTATCTCCTCCTCAACCCCAGTTCCCGGCCTTCTCCCTGTAACCTTTGATGCCGTGTCCAGTCAAGAACCTATCAATCTCTGCCTTAAATACACCCAACGACCTGGCCTCCACAGCTGCATGAGTCAACAAATTTCACAAATTCAACAAACTTTGGCTAAGAAATTTCTCCGCATCTCTGTTTTGAAAGGGTGCCCCTCTATCCTGAGGCTGTGCCCTCTTGTTCTTTCCACATCTACTCTGTCTAGGCCTTTCAACATTTGAAAGGTTTCAATGAGATCTCCCCTTTTTCCTCCTGAATTCCAGCAAGTACAATCCCAGAGCCATCAAACGTTCCTCGTATGATAACCTTTTCATTCCTGGAATCATCCTTGTGAACCTCCTCTGGACCCTCTCCAATGCCAGCACACCTTTTCTAAGATGAAGGGCCCAAAACTCTTCACAATACTCAAGGCGCGGCCACACCAGTGCCTTATCAAGCCTCAGCATCACTTCCTTGCGCCTGTGATGTCACAGAAGTCCAGAGGCTCCTGTAACTTCCTGACGGCAGCAGCGAAAAGAGAACATGTCTGGGGCGATGGTAGTCTCTGATGATGCATGCAGCTTTCTGTGATGGAGCTCCCTGTAAACGAGCTCAATTGTGGGGTGGAGCTTCACCCACGACTGACTGGGCTGTATCCACTATTTTTAGTACAATGCCAACATCTTAATTTGACCATCCACTTCTGAGGGTTTGCCCCACAGAACACAATTAATAAATCATTGTGACTCCTGACCAGGTGCAGTAAAAGGAATGGTAAGTTGATTCTTAACCAGTGTTGATTTAGCCAAACAACAATGGATAACAGGTTTCCCAGCCGGTAAAGGTGTTTCCTCTCCCAATTACTAGCTAGCCAGTGATCTGTACTATGAACTTATTCATGTAGGATGCACCTTGCTTGATTAGGCTCTGGTGTGATTCAGAAATCAAACAGAATATCTTAAAACAAAGGGCAATAAATACATTAAAGTTGAACGTAGCTTCAAAAGATTTGAACTGTATACCAAGATTGGGAGCTCACTATCAATAGAACTGGGTACTTCCTACTGTTAAAATACAATGAGATCAGTTGTCTCTATTACACACCCAGAATGTTTCAACATTCTTCAGTACCTTGCAAATTAGTTTTGAAAACTTAAAGGGCCATAGTCAAAACCTGAAAGCAGGTCCGGTCTTTAAGGTATCAAACTTTCTTCCTTCAGTAGGAACAGTAAACCTTTGACTTTAAGGAGGATTGCCAGGTACTATGAATGGTAAGAAAAGTCAGAAACTAGTCAACATTCTTTGATGAGGATGCAAAAGATCAAATGCAGACTGCACTTGTTTACACAAGCTGAAGCTGACATGAACATTTCTCAAATGGATACTGTTGCCAGATTGAAAAGGCCAAGTGCTTGAGAATTTGTTTATTTCAGATTCCTTCCTATTAACCCAAAAAGATTATTGATTTCTACTCATTTTCATGAATCTGTGTTTGAAAAAGTCCTCAAATGTGTTCCTGTAATTTACTATAGAAAAGGGAACTCTTTTTTAAAGTGACAAATTAAATTGTTTATTTTCGTGAAGATGTGTTAAGTGAATATTTTCTAATGGAGACCTACATTACAGCACTTGAACTTGAAAGCTGAAAATTATTTTTAAAGTTGCCTGACTAGCTGCAATTTGCCTAATGCCACAATCGGTTACAGCAGATGCAATCTCACTAGCTCGCCGCTCAGCCTTGGATCACCTGGACAATTATACCTCCGTCAGGCCACTGTTTGTGGATTACAGCTCAGCATTCCACACCATCATACCCCCAGTACTAATCAACAAGCTCCAAAACCTGGGCCTCTCTACCTCCGCAATTGGATCCTTGACTTCCTCATCAGGAGACCACCGTCTGTGCAGATCGGAAATAACATCTCCACCTTGCCGACGATCAGCATTGCTGCACGTCAAGGATGCGTGCTCAGCCCCACTGCTCTACTCTCTCTACACCCACGACTATGTGGCCAGGCTATCTATAAATATGGCGCTGAGATGACTAGTGATGGCGGAATTTCAGAGGGCGATGAGGAGGAGGTGTACAGGAGTGGGACAGATCAGCTGGTTGAGTGGCGTTGCTGCAACAACTTTGCACTCAACATCAGTAAGACCAAGGATTGTTTGTGGACTTCAGGAAGGGGAAGTCGAGGGAGCACACAACAGTCCTTATCAAGGGATCAGCAGTTTCAAGTTCTTAGGTGTCAACATTGCTGAGGATCTATCCTGGGCCCAACACATTGATGCAATGCCAAAGAAGGCACAACAGCAGCGATATTTCAGTCAGGATTTGAGGAGACTTGATACGTCACCAAAGACTCGCAAATTTCTACAGATGTACCATGGAGAGAGGATTCTAACTGGTTGCATTATCATCTGGAATGGTGGGGCCACTGCAAAGGACAAGAAAAAGCTGCAAATCCAACCAGCTCCGTCATGGGCACTAGCTGCCGCAGTATTGAAGACATCTTCAAAAGGGGATGGCTCAAAAAGCAGTATCCGTCATTAGGGACCCCCACCAGCCAGGACATGCCCTCTTCACATTGCTAACATTACAGAGGTGGTACAGGGACACAACGACACACACTCAATACTTTAGCAACAGCTTCTTCCCCTGCACCATGAGATTTCTGAATGGACAATGAACCCATAAACACCCCAGTTTATTTTTCATTTTTTGCTCTCATTATTTAAATTTACACACACACACACACACACACTGTGTATACTGTGCAAAAGTCTTAGACACGTATGTATCGCGAGGGTGCCTAAGATTTTGGCACATTACTGTAATTTTATGAATTGCCCCATACCGCTGCCACAAGAAACAATCATGACATACATGAGTGATGATATACTAGGTCCCTTTTGTGGACTGAGAGTAGGAAGGGGGCAGGGAGAGGGAAATTATGGTTGGGAAAAGCGGAAGGGAGAGGGGAGGGTTTAAGACTTTTGCACAGTATAGTATATATTTTTTATTGTAATTTAATTTTTAAAATAACGTATTGCAATGTACTGTTGCCTCAAAACAACATATTTCATGACATGTCCCGTGATAGTAAACCTGATTCTGATTCAAGTGACAGAAGCGATCACCAGGAGGGCGAGCCCCGCAATCCCAGAATTGCAGCAGGTCAGAAGGCTGTCGCTGTCACTCATGTTACAGTTCTCTGGAAGAGTTAGGTATCCCAGGCAAGCAATCTTCTATTCAGCCTGACTTTCCTCAGATATCGGCGGTGCAAGGTGGAGAGACACCCGGTACTTGCGTCCTGCTGACTGACCAGACGGAAACATCTCGGAAGGGAAGGTTGTCTATCAACACTAAAGGGCCTTAATGAGGACTACAACAGGGGCGTATACTTCGTTGGTCCAGTACAGGTGCCTGTTGAAGTATTAAGTGCACTGTCTGGTTTGCCTGACAGAATGTAAGTGGGGGCATGAAAGGGAGGTGTCCATCCCCAGTTTCTCACGTGATTTTGTGTGCCCCAGAGCTGCATTGTTTCCAGTCTGCAAGTGATGTGGACCTTTCTGCCAAGACGTGGAGCAGCTAATGGAAGTAGCGGGAGTTCCAGGACAGCGGCGACACGTGGCGCATGTGGAAGGGCATCCAGGACATCACCAATTACAAGGCAACATCACCTGACTGTGCAGGTGATGCCTCCCTCCCAGATGTGCTGAATAACTTCTACGCCCGGTTTGAGGCAGAAAATGACGTGGCGGTGAGGAAGTCCACCCCTCCTACAAATGACCAGGTGCTGTGCCTCTCCGTGGCTGATGTGAGGAGAGCCCTGTGCAGGGTCAACCCACAGAAGGCTGCTGGACCAGACAACATTACTGGTAGAGTGCTCAGAGGATGTGCAGACCAGCTAGCAGATGTTCTCACTGACATCTTCAACATCTCCCTGAGCAGCGCCACCGTTCCAACGTGCTTCAAGGCCGCCACCATTGTCTCCGTGCCGAAGAAGTTTTCAGTGACCTGCCTCAATGACTACCGTCCCGTTGCACTAACATCCATCATCATGAAGTGTTTCGAGAGGCTCGTCATGAGGCACATCAAGACCCTGCTGCCCCCGTCACTGGATCCCCTGCAGATTGCGTATCATCCCAACCGCTCAGCAGACGACACCATTGCCATCACCCTCCACCTGGCCCTAACCCACCTGGATAAAAAGGACACATACGGTCGGATGTTGTTCATAGACTTCAGTTCAGCATTCAACACAATCATCCCTCAGAAACTGATTGGAAAGCTGAGCCTCCTGGGCCTGAACACCTCCCTCTGCAACTGGATCCTAGACTTCCTGACTGGGAGACCTCAGTCAGTCTGGATCAGAGGCAGCATCTCCAACACCATCACACTGAGCACGGGGCCCCCCAGGGCTGTGTGCTCAGTCCACTGCTGTTCACTCTGCTGACCCACGACTGTGCTGCAACACACAGCTCGAACCACATCATCAAGTTTGCCGATGACACGACCGTGGTGGGTCTCAACAGCAAGAATGACAAGTCAGCTTACAGAGAGGAGGTGCAGCGGCTAACGGACTGGTGCAGAGCCAACAACCTGTCTCTTAATGTGAACAAAACAAAAGAGATGGTTTTGACTTCAGGAAGGCGTGGAGCAACCACTCCCCGCTGAATATCAACAGCTCCTCGGTAGAGATTGTTAACAGCACCAAATTTCCTGGTGTTCACCTGACGGAGAATCTCACCTGGTCCCTCAACACCAGTTGCATAGCAAAGAAAGCCCAACAGCACCTCTACTTTTTGCGAAGGCTGAGGAAAGTCCATTTCCCACCCCCCCATCCTCATCACATTCTACAGGGGTTGTATTGAGAGCATCCTGAGCAGCTGCATCACTGCCTGGTTCGGAAATTGCACCATCTCGGATCGCAAGATCCTGTAGCGGAATGTGAGGTCAGCTGAGAAGATCTTCAGGGTCTCTCTTCCCGCCATCACGGACATTTACACTACACGCTGCATCTGCAAAACAAACAGCATTATGAAGGACCCCATGCACCCCTCATAAAATCTCTTCTCCCTCTTGCCGTCTGGGAAAAGGCTCCGAAGCATTTGGGCTCTCACGGCCAGACTATGTAACAGTTTCTTCCCCCAAGCTATCAGACTCCTCAATACTCAAAGCCTGGACTGACACCTTACTGCCCTATTGTCCTGTTTATTATTTATTGTAATGCCTGCACTGTTTTTGTGCACTTTATGCAGTCCAGTGTAGGTCTGTAGTCTAGTATAGCTTTCTCTGTTTTTTTTTATTACATAGTTCAGTCTAGTTTTTTGTACTGTGTCATGTAACACCATGGTCCTGAAAAACATTGTCTCATTCTTACGATGCACTGTACCAGCAGTTATGGTCGAAATGACAATAAAAGTTGACTTGACTTGACTTGAGAATCCTGTTCATCCAGTCTCAATGGAGGATCTAGCTACACAGAGTAGAGGACTGCTTTTCTCTCCCAGATCAGAAACGTCACAACCATCAGAACTTACTTGCTTACAGAGAACAAACTATTGCCATTTAGAATTTAATCAAACATCTGGAGATTTGATGGCAGCAGTAGAATCTGGGTCAGAAAGCACATAGTCGATTAAATCTTCTTTAATCTACTGGCATTGCGCTGTCATTTCTCAGGATGTCAGTATTCCTCCACTCCCTGTTGGTGCTGGCCTGTGTTACACTGCCAGGTATTTATGTTTAAATATTACATTTCCCATCATCTTGTATTGCAATGTACTGCTGCCACAAAAACAATAAATTTCATAATGTATGCCAGAGATATTAAAGGTGAATCTGATTCTTAACGGTTTGGCATTAATGTTAATAATTTTTTTTTTACCTAAAATTTTCCAGTGCCAGGAGAAGGATAGGTGGTGGATGGTTGCAGATGCTACTACAAGATGGAGAGTGGAGAGCATTCTGCTGGCTGCATCACTGCCTGATACGGAGGCTCCGACGCTCAGAATCGCAAGAAGCTGCAGAGGGTTGGAAGCTGAGCCATCTCCATCATGGGCGTGGCTCTCCCCACCATTGAGGACATCTTAAAGAGGTGCTCCCGCAAGAAGACGGATCCCATCATTAAGGACATTGATACGGCCTCTTCTTGTTACTACTGTCAGGGAGGAGGTACCAGAGCCTGAAGACCCATACTCAGCGATTCACGACTACTTCCACTGCTCCATCATCAGGTTTCTGAACGGTCCATTACTACTTAATTATTCCTTTTTTTTGTGCTATTTATTTAATAGTGATTTTGTGTCTTTGTTCTGTACTGCTGCTACAGAACAATAAATTTGATGTAATAAAAGACTGATAATAAATCTGATTCTGTGCGACACAGAAAAGAAATAGGCCCTTCAGCCAATCTAGTCTGTGCCGAACCACTTAAACCATCTACTCCCATCGACCTGCACCTGCACCATAGCCTTCCATACCCCTGCCATCCATGTACCCATCCAAACTTCTCCTAAAAAGTTGAAATCAAGCTCAGATGTCCCACTTGCGCTGACAGCTTATTCCCCCGCTCTCCTGACCTTTCAGCACTCACTTGTTGAATGTGACTGAATGCAGGCGCCCAGAGGATAGAACCCATTGTTTAAATGTGTGTTCTCCAGCGAGGAAGCACAAAGGTTGCAAGATGAGCTTGAGCTATGTGCAATATGTGTAAGAGGTAATCAGTGCAAGGAAGCTGAACTATTGGTTTCCTGAGCTTGTGATAGTTCCTCCGTTATTTCTATCAGCAGAAAATTCCGTGCTACTATTTCGAGGAAGCTCAGGCTGAACTTGTTGAAAGTCAGGCCTGGATAATAGTTGTTTGCGTCATGAAGGGATTTTGAAGTCCAGATGAGCAGCCATAATCCTTGGAAACAACTGAAGTCTTTGGAAATGGCTGTACATTTTATTTGCTGATATTATATTGAACTTGTAACCTACAGCCTGGTTAAAGGTTAACTGTTGATTCTGCTCATTCTGTGTATGATTCTTAAGCTCACAAGACTTCTTCACTGGTCTGGTGTTCAAGCAGTTATGAAGTAATAACACGGATTCTGGCAAATAACTATCAAAAAGTTGTGAACTCATCAGCACTTCTTGCTGGCCCAAGTTATGCCCACTGTGTTTGTATATTCCTTCTGCAAATTACTCCATGGCCCAGAATAGATTTTCCAAAGATACGAATTGGCATAAAGTCTCATATCTTGTGTGTCCTTAAAAAAAGTAAGAGCTTACTCTGAACTCAGTGCAATACACTCAGAAGGGGTGTCCGAAACACCATAAGTGCAGATTGTCTTTCTCTGACCTTTAAGAAGCCTGCTCCAATGCCCAGGCGATAGTGTCTGTTCAAGAGGAAACAAGCAAAAACACATTTTCCCTTGCTTAGTGAACAGAGACATCTGCTAGAGCTGATAGTCACGTATGACACACATCAGCCAACACCGCCTGGACACTGGTAAGTTCAGGGTAACAGTGTCTTCAGCCTAGATGGCTAAATAGTCAAGGCTCAGGTGAATGGCTTCTGTGAAAAGATTTATTCTACAGTATACATAGTGTTTGTTACACCACCCGAGCCATGAAATGATCTCCTGTAGAGAATTCAAGTGCAGCAGGCTCATTCGTACATCAAACTGCCTGGGGCCTAGTGTCTTTTTGATACCAGAGAAAGGGCATTAGCATAGAAGTTGCTGTCAGAATAAGTACATTAAATGGTTGTGGACGAAAACCGCCGACATGACCTAGATTCACCAGTAAATAGGAAACTAAAATAGGCAAAGTCACTAACTTTTGACTTGTATGAAAAAAATTGATCAATTTCCAGAACTGAAATAAGCAAGTGTTTAAAAATATCCAGGCATCCCACATAATGCAAATAGAACTTCTTGGCCCCAAATTTCCTGGGGAAAACAAGCCACTGCACTTGCTTCCATCCCCACTCTTGATCACAGTTACCTGGAGCAAATCTTCAAGTAGCAGCTTGGTTACTGAAGCCAGCTCCCACCTGTCCCCGAGGCCCTGAGATGTGCTGAGCTTTCTGGTCAAAAATCCCGCAGATATACCTTGACAAGCAATGCCTTCCAGAGCACCTTCATTGCAATCAGTGAGAAAAAATTTCTAATACAAAATCAGGTCAAAGCATACCATTGTGTTTTGTTTCAAAGACTGCTCTTTGTTCTGAATTGTAAACCTCGCTGACTGAAGATCTGTTTGTTGTACCTGATAGAGTGAGCGTACGCTGGGCTGGAAGACCATGTTGGTGTTGAGCAAGAATGAACGGAGGAGAGGTTGTGGATAGCAAGCCAATTGGGCAACAATCCCGGTCAGCAGCAAGTTGACGTGTAGTTCATTTTCAATCATGTTCTCCATCTTAGATAATAAAACGCTAATGAATGGTCCTGTAAACAGAAAGTGAAAATGAGTCACGGCACATCCTGCTAATGCCCATGTTAACTTCTTGACTGTCAAGAACATGCAGCTATCAGCTATTAGCCTCTGAAGTCAATCTCACAATTCAACAAGATCATGGATGATCTTTGACACAATTCCCATTTACCAGGCCTTCCCCCATATTCACTTATACTGTTGGTTACTAATCCCAGGATTAAAATTATTAATCTTGCATTAAATGGTGTTTGCAGAAGAGAGTTCCAAATTTTCATCACCCTTTGCATTTCCAAACTTTGCTCCTGAAAGTTGTGACTACACCCCATGATTTCTACATTACACAATCAAGATGATTTCTCCCTTTACCTTGTTTGATTCCCCTCAATAACTTAAATTTCAACCAAATAGTTCCTCAGCTTCTAAATTCCACAGAATAAATCCTATTTGTGTGATACAAAATCAAAATATTGTAGATGTAATCTGAAATAAAGACAAAAACAGATGGAAAACTCAACATATCATGTCAGGCAGCATCTGTGAGAAAAGCAAGGTGAGCATTTTAGGATTATCAGAACTCTATTCCATCTAACCTCTGACAAAGGGACATTGATCTGAAGACCTGTTTCCCTCTGCACATATTCTACTTTTATTCCTAGTTTGTGTGATCCCTCTTTGGAACTTAACTACTGCAGTCCAAGGATCTTTCTGGTGTACCTGCATAACACTCACTCACTCTTAGTGAATCTACTATGCTCACAGAAGTATTAACGTGTTCTAGATAAGACCAACTCCAAACACGTTCTAGATAAGACTGTTTCCAAGCATGCTCTAGATAAGATTGAATTTTATTCTGTGTACTCCACTCATCCAGATATAAATAAAATATTTATTTTCTGTACTTATTCACACCGTTTGATGTGTACACAGAATCCCATCTCCCAAGCTTTTCACCATTTAGAAAGTGCTTGTTTTGATCCTCTGACAATCCAAAGAGGATGCCCTCACATTTGCCCACACCAAGATACATTTACCATTGATTTTATCCTTGTTTTAGAACCATAGAACACTACAGCACAGTACAAGCCCTTCAGCCCTCCATGTTGTGCCGACCCATATAATCCTTAAAAAAAGTACTAAACCCACACTACCCCATAACCCTCCATTTTTCTTTCATCCATGTGCCTGTCCAAGAGGCTCTTAAATACCCCTAATGTTTTAGCCTCCACCGTCATTCCAGGCACTCATAACCCTCTGTGTAAAAAATTACCCCTGATGTCTCCCCTAAACTTCCCTCCCTTAATTTTGTACATATGCCCTCTGGTGTTTGCTATTGGTGCCCTGGGAAACAGGTACTGACTATCCACCCTATCAATGCCTCTCATAATCTTGTAGACCTCTATCAAGTCCCCTCTCATTCTTCTACACTCCAAAGAGAAAAGTCCCAGCTCTGCTAACCTTGCTTCATATGACTTGTTCTCCAAACCAGGCAACATCCTGGTAAATCTCTTCTGCACCCTCTCCATAGCTTCCACATCCTTCCTATAATGAGGTGACCAGAATTGAACACAATACTCTTAAGTGCGGTCTCACCAGAGATTTGTAGAGTTGCAACATGACCTCTCTACTCTTGAACTCAATCCCCCTATTAATGAAGCCTAGCATCCCATAGGCCTTCTTAACTACCCTATCAACCTGTGCAGCGATCTTGAGGGATGTATGGATTTGAACCCCAAGGTCCCTTTGTTCATCCGCACTCTTAAGTAACTGACCATTAATCCTGTCCTCAGTCTTCTGGTTTGTCCTTACAAAATGCATCACCTCACACTTGTCCGGATTGAACTCCATCTGCCATTTTTCTGCCCAACTCTGCAGCCTGTCTTGTAACTTTCAACCACCTACAGCTCCATCCACAACTTCTCCAATCTTCGTGTCATCCGCAAACTTACTCACCCATTCCTCCGCCTCTACATCCAGGTCATTTATAAAAATCACAAATAGCAGGGGTTCCAGGACAGATCCCTGCAGCACTCCACTAGTCATCGACCTCCAGGCAGAATACTTTCCTTCCACAACTACCCTCTGCTTTCTTCCTTTAAGGCAATTATTTATCCAAACAGCCAAGGTTCCACTTATCCCATGCCTCATGACTTTCTGGATGAGTCTCTCGTGAGGGACCTTGTCAAATGCTTTGCTAAAGTCCATGTAGACCACATCTACTGCCCTACCCTCATCAATTTCTTTAGTTACCTCTTCAAAAAACTCAATCAGGCTCGTGAGGCACGATCTTCCCTTCACAAAGCCATGTTGACTATCCATGAGTAGACTGTACTTCTCCAAATGCTCGTAGATCCTATCCTTAAGAATCCTTTCCAATAGTTTGCAGACCACCAACGTAAGACTCACCGGTCTATAGTTCCCAGGTTTCACTCTATTACCTTTTTTAAACAAGGGAACTACATTTGCCATTCTCCAGTCCTCCGGCACTTCCCCTGCAGCCAAAGAGGATTCAAAGATCATGGTTAATGCTCCAGCGATCTCTTCTCTCAGTTCCCACAACAACCTGGGGTGTATCATATCCGGCTCTGGGGATTTATCAATCTTGATGTTTTTAAGAAGATCCAGCACTACTTCTTCCGCAATCTCCACATTGTGCAGCACACAGGCCTGCTCTACTTCAACCTCACCCTGATCAATGATCCTTTTCACTTGTGAATACTGAAGCAAAGTATTCATTTAGGACCTCTCCAACCTCCTCCACCTCCAGGAACATGTTGCCCTCTTTATCCTTTAGCAGTTCCACCTTTGTTCTCGTCATCTTCCTATTCTTCACATACGCATAGAACACCTTGGGGTTCTCCTTAATCCTACATGCCAAGGCTTTCTCATGCCCCCTTTGAGCTCTCCTAAGTCCTTTCTTTAGCTCCTTCCTGGCTACCCTATATTGCTCATGAGCCCCTCCTACTTCCTGCTTCTTATATCTAACATTTGCTTCCAAGATGGCGGTGCGATGCAGCTTGCAGTGGCCACTCCGGAGCTGATTATCTGTTATTTGTGAAGTGGGGTGCCGTGCGCAATCATAATCGATTGAAAATGGACGTGGAAGCACGGAGAAACATCGAGAAATTCCAGGAAGACCTTCTTCGTTGCTGCTGCTGCTGTGAGGTCCGGGACTCTGCTGGGAAGAACAGGCCCCCAGTCCTCGGGGTCGCGTTGCCGATGGCCGTTGGTGGGGCCGTCGTAATATGCTCGGCAGAGGATGGTGCTCGGAGAAGCTGTGCCGGAGGGGATGGTCGTCGGCTTGGAGGTTCGAAGGACTCGGAGTCCGCTGCGGTCAGGTCGCTTTCGGTGTGTGCTGCGTCTGCGAGGCTGGTTTCGACAGAGCTTCCATTGTGTGCTGCGTCTGCGAGGCTGAGTCGGGCGGCGCCGTGGAAGTCCATAGCGGGGGTATTCCCTTCTGCCGCTGGCGTGGGATGGCGAGTCTGTCGGGACCCTGAGGACTTGTGGAAACTGTGTGGTGATTTCTTTTGAACTTACAGTCCTTTAACATCTTGGATTATTTTTACTGTGCCCATAGTCTGTTTTTTATCAATTATGCTATTGTTTGCACTGTTGTAATTATGTGGTTTTGTGCAGGTCTTGTAGCTTTAGTTTTTGGTCTTGTTTTGTCTGGTGGATTTGGAGCTCCTTTCCGGGGAACGCGCTAAGACGGTAGCGCGATATTAATACGCAGCAGCCTCTCTGGACTCTGGACTGGGGATTGCCAAACGTTATGTGGATTTTTTGGTGTAGTCTGTTTTGTCATGTGCTTTACTGATATCATTCTGGAGGAACGTTGTCTCACTTTTTAACTGCATTGGATTTGTGGTTTCTAAATGACAATAAACTGAATCTGAATCTTTTTCCTCTTGACGAGTTGCCTCACGTGTTTCGTCAGCCACGGTTCCCTTTTCCTACCATTTTTTCCTTGCCTCAGTGGGACAAATCTATCCTGAACCCAGCTCAAGTGGTCCCTAAACTTCTCCCACATTACTTCTGTGCTTTCCCCTTTGAACATCTGTTTCCAATTTACTCTCGCTAGTTCCTGTCTCATCCCTTCAAAGTTAGCCCTTCCCCAGTTAAGCAGTTTACCATTTCATCTGATTTTATCCCTTTCCATAGCGATGCTGAAGCCAAGGGAGTTGTGGTCGCTCTCACCAACATGCTCCCCCACCAAGAGGACTGTCACCTGACCAGGTTCATTACCCAGAACTAGATCCAGTATAGCCTCTCCTCTCATCGGCCGGTCCACGTACTGTGTCAGGAATCCTTCTTGAACAAACCTGACAAATTCAGCCCCATCTATCCCCCTTGCACTCAGGAGGTGCCAGTCAATATGAGAGAAGTTAAAATCACCCATAACTACTATCCTGTATTTCCTGCTCCATTCTAAAATCTGCCTGCTTATCTGCTCCTCAGTGTCCCGAGGGCTATTTGGGGGCCTATAGACTACTCCCAGCACAGTGATTGATCCCTTCCTATTTCTGACTCTCACCCAGACTGACTCCGTGGACACTCCCTCTGCAGCGTCCTCCCTTTCTATAGCCGTGATACTATCCCTGACCAGCAATGCCACTCCCCCCCCCCCTTTTCTACCTCCCATCCTATTCCTTTTAAAACACTTGAACCCCGGGACCTGCATCATCCAATCCTGCTCTTCCTCCACCCAAGTTTCAGTAACGGCCACAACATCGTAGTTCCACGTACTAATCCATGCTCTAAGTTCATCCTCCTTGTTCCTAATACTCCTAGCATTGAAATAGACACATTCAACCCCTCTAACTGGCTACAATTATGTTTTGTCCTCTGTCTGTCCTTCCTCATCAACTCAGAACTCTTAGCATCATGCCCTTGTCCTTCTACCTTAATCCCTGCACTCACATTCTGATTCCCACCCCCCTGCCAAACTAGTTTAAACCCTCCCCAACAGCTCTATCAAACCTGCCCGCCAGGATATTGGTCCCCCTGGGATTCAAGTGCAACCCGTCCTTTTTGTACCGGTCACACCCTCCCCAAAAGAGGTCCCAATGATCCAGAAATCTGAATCCCTGCCCCCTGTTCCATTCCCTCAGCCACACATTTATCCTCCACCTCATTCTATTCCTATTCTCACTGTCACATGGCACAGGCAGTAATCCTGAGATTACTACCTTTGAGGTCCTGCTTTTCAACTTCCTTCCTAACTCCCTGTAGTCTTCTTTCAGGACCTCTTCCCTTTTCCTACCTATGTCATTGGTACCAATATGTAACACGACCTCTGGCTGTTCTCCCTCCCACTACAGGGTATCTTGGATGCGATCAGAAACATCCCGGACCCTGGCACCTGGGAGACAAACTACCATCCGAGTTTCTTTCCTGCGTCCACAGAATCGCCTGTCAGGCCCCCTGACTATAGAGTCCCCTGACACTACTGCCTTCCTCTTCCTCTCCCTACCCTTCTGAGCCACAGGGCCAGACTCTGTGCCAGAGGCACGTCCTCTGTCGTTTCCCCCAGGTAGGCTGTCCCCCCACCCCCCCCCCCCAACAATACTCAAACAAGAGTACTTATTGTCAAGGGGTACAACCACAGGGGTACTCTCTAGTACCTGGCTCTTCCCCTTCCCTCTCCTGACTGTGACCCATTTCTCTGTCCCCCATGGCCCCGGAGTGACCACCTGTCTGTAACTCCTCTCTATCACCTCCTCACTCTCCCTAACCAGACGAAGGTCATCGAGCTGCAACTCCAGTTCCCTAACACGGTCCCTTAGGAGTTGCACCTCGATGCACCGGGTGCAGATGTGGCCGTCTGGGATGCCGGGAGACTCCAGGACCTCCCACATCTGACACCGACCACAGAAAACTGGCCTCACACACATACTACTTCCTTTTGCAATTAACAACTGCCTTGTCTTGTCCTGTTACCGCCGAAGCCCGTGAAGCCAAAGCCCTTTCACTCTGCGGCCCGCTCCCAACGCTGCCCGCTGGATATGGCTGCCTTCTTTTTAAACTGTTCGCACTCAACTGGCTGACAGCACGTGCCTGCGCAGTCTGGCCTCTCTCTTCCCCCGAGAATTCAAAATGTCTTCCCGCTAGAAATCCTTAGGTGCTCTCCCGCTGCCTTCTTGTTCCAAATCAAAAACTTCTGCAGATTCTTTGCCCTTTTTAAACTGTTCACACTCAACTGGCTGACATTATTAATGTCTTTATAATTTACTGTATTTCCCCTACACCATTTACAATTCTGACTATTCAGCTCAGTTTTAGTTTCTAAACTGTTCCCACTATTGGTTTAAGTGTTTCTGGCCTCAGTTCATACTTTTGTCTACAATTGTTATTCATAATAATTTTATGCCTTTGTGCTGCACCTCCATGTCATGAAAGTCAGTAATAATAAACTTGATTCTGATTCACTTTAAGAGAACTCCACAATAGCCAACAGGTTCTCGCTACAAGATACAGTGATTGACACTATGAACAGTATATTTAAACACCAGATCCCAATCATGTGTTGCAAATAATTTAATTGTGCTCAGCACCAAAGAATCATGCTTAGGAGCTTTAAGAACAAAATAATAATGTCCCCCACATCATGAGGTTCAACCACCCGTGATTGCTGGTGCAGTCTTACAGATACTGACTGAATGCCACTTCAAACTTCAGTATTCTCTACTGATAATTACAATGCTTCCCTTTTAAGAGAATGGGAATCTTTCGTAGCCTCAATTTAGGTTAAAGTAACAGGTGGGGGGGGGAGCTCATCTCAAGTACAGTACCTGATGAGGCCAGATGTGACAATTGTTCTTGGTGGCAGAGGGGTCACCAAAGCTCACACCATCAAACTCACTGACGATGCCGTTCAGTCATTTACATGTTCGTTAGCACCTGTGCTGCTGTGTTACCAAAGAGAAATTGGGACACAGCTTCTCTGTGCATCTCTCTTCTGCTCGGTCTCATCAGGGTACGGGAGGCAGCCCCCTACCCTCACCCCACCCCTCAGGTCGCAGAGCTGGAGAAGGTGGGACGAAGGGAGGATGAAGGTGATTACTGCGGCTGACAAGCCACAGGACCACATCAGAGAGAATGGGATGAACAAACGAGTCTGGAGCCTGGTGACATGGAGACAGCAGGGATGAGGGGGCACCAGAAGGAGTGTGTAAGGAATCGGGTGCGACCATGCATCTGAACTCCCTTAGGGCACGCAGAGCAGGAGTTGAGGGGCTGCCCCCACCGATGGGGTGTGATGCACAATAAGATGTATTGTAAGAGACTCTTAGATAGGTACATGGAACCTAGAAAAATAGAGGGCTATGTGCTAGGGAAATTCTAAGCCGTTTCTGTCTTTTAAGAGACTCTTAGATACTGTAGGTACATGGAACTTAGTAAAATAGAGGGCTATGTGCTAGGGAAATTCTAGGCAGTTTCTAGAGTAGGTTACACAGTCAGCACAACATTGTGGGCTGAAGGGCCTGTAATGTGCTGTAGATTTTCTATGTTCTATGTGCCAGGCCAGACTGAGGAGATGCCATGGTACACGGAGCAGTCCCTCTTCAAGTCCTCCCAGGTGGCAGGGCAGAACCCGGAGAAGGTGACCTCCTTTGTGGGAGGGCAGCACACTGACTGTACATGCAAGGACTCGGTGACTTTCCCCTGGTTTAGGTGACTGCATCATAGGAGACCCAGCTACAAATGCACTGGATCAAGCTGGGTGTCAGGTGGCGACAAGTTCTTTTATAAATAAATTCTCCAAGGATTGCAGCTAAACCACAGCCACAGGATGATCTAGGCTGTCAAACCCAACTCCTTGGCAGTTAAAAAGAGACAAATACCAATGTGCCTAATGCAAAAAAAAAATGTCATAATTTTCTCAAAACACTGGTGGAATGCAGCAGGCCAGGCAGCATCTGTAGGAAGAAGTACAGTCAACATTTCAGGCCGAGACCCTTCGTCAGGACTAACTGACGGTCTCGGCCCGAAACGTCAACTGTACTTCTTCCTACAGATGCTGCCTGGCCTGTTGCATTCCACCAGCACTTTGTGTGTGTTGCTTGAATTTCCAGCATCTGCAGATTTCCTTGTGCTTGCGTCATAATTTTCTCCTTTTTTGTATTATCTGATTTCACTTTGTTCTCAATGAATTTCAAGGTGCAAGTAAAGCTGTGCCCAACAGCATAAGCAGTAGCACTGCCTCCTCACAGCCTGAGTGACCTGCTTCAGAGCCGACCTACAGAGCCACCACTGTGCGGTGCAAACTCACACTTTTGCCCTGTAACCACGTGTTTCCCACATCCCAAAGGTGTTCAGGTTAGTACGTCAACTGCTTCTACAAATTCCTCCCAAAATGAAGATAAATTTTACAACCTGGGGGTAGAGAAAGGAGTAAGTAAAATAGAAAGGGTTTAGTATAAAATGGGCAGCACATAATCAGGCAGGGCCAAACAGCCTCTTCTGTTTCTATGTGATCAAGAATAAGCGTCAGTAATACAGCATGACAACAGGCCCTTTGGCCCAACTCATCCGTGCTGACCAAGATTTAAATCTGAATTACTCCCATTGCCTGCATATGAATAAATAGCCCTCTAAACCTTTTCTATCCATGTACCTGGTCTAAATATCTTTTAAATGTTGTTAGTGTATCCATCTCTGCATTTCCCTCCGGCAGCTGCTTCTACATATCCTCCACCCACTGTGTGAAAAGGTTTTACCTCAGTCCCTTGGCTGAAGTAGGGAAGTTCAAAATCTCTGGGTAGAGATTTCAAGCAGATTAGCACAATTCACCTCCAAGTGTAAGAACACTGAACACCATCTTTGTACGAAAGGCAATGCCTGCCTTCTGCAGTGGTCCAACTGGTCTTGTGGCATTGTACAACAACAAAAAAATCACTGATACGTATCCAGCAGCCAAAAGCACTAAGTACAGATTGAAAAGCAAAGCAACGTGGATTATGTAAATCTGAAAAAAAAGAGAAAATGCTGGAAGTACTCAGCAAGTTAGGGAGCTTCTACAGAAAGAGAAACAGAATTAACATTGTAAGTTGATGACCTTTTAATCAGAATGTAACAGGTCATCAGCATGGAATGTTGAAAGTTTTTTCTGACAGATGCTGCCAGAGCTACTGTGTCTGTCTTAGAATCAGATTCACAATCACTGGCGTATGTGGTGAAATGTGTTGCTTTGTGGCTCATTGTGCATATGAAATGACCTCTCCCTAATGCTGGCTGCCAGATCTATGACACCCCCATTCAGATAGTAAGTCAACATACCTGTGAATGGAGCTCCATGTATCCTAGCTGGATTGTTGGAAAACATTAAGTGAACTTTTGGACCAAATGGAAAAGTTAGGTTGTCAGAATGTGGGGCCACGGTGAACTTCTCAAAATCATCTTCGTCCTCTGTGGGAGTGCTGGGCTCAGAAGAGTTTTGGTTCGAAGCACTTAATTCATTCGGATTATAATTTAGTTTTGCAAGGAGGTCGTGGTACTGGGAAAGGAAGTCTTCGGTCTCCATACTCAGCATGTGCTGGTTAAAGCCTTTGGACTCAGTGCTCAGTATAGCTTCCTGGGTCTGATCGCCATGGTCAGGTGCCAGTCCAGAATGCTCCATTTCTGTGCCCTGCTCACTGCGGGCACTCACAGCGTTTTGTTTCTCAGAAACCGTGCTCCTTGAGGTGCTGCGTGTCGTCCGATTCACCGGCCCGTTACTCAGCTGCGCTTTCTGATCTGTTATCCTACCACCAGATGGTGTTTTCACCTGTTTGACGTTACTTTCAACGTTATCCTGAGCATCCTTTTCAGCACAAAGTCTATAAACCATGACATCGTCGTGAAAATCCGATTCCTCAATATAGGACCCTCTAATTAGCATTAACGCACTTTTCTTCATCTCCTGAATGTGCTTGGGAGGATCCGCTGGTGCTGCGTCAATCGCAGTTCCTTGCTTAATAAGTGAGTAAGGTTGTAGAGATCCGTCATCCGAACTAGGAGACATCCCGGTATCGTAGCTGTCATCCCATTCCAGCTCCGGCTGCATCTTCTCCCTGATGGGCCTGGTCCTCCTGACGGTAGGGTTGTGCTGGCTTTTAGCTGGCGCCTTGCTGCCGCGTTTGCTGGCACCCTCTGTCAACGCAGGAGAGAAGTGTTCGGGATCTGGATTTTCACCGTCGTAGGGGGCAGACCACACCTTACACTTCCTCACACAGGCAGTGATGTTAACCCGAGCCTCCCAGAGGTAGTGCAGGTAACTGACATCCAGTGGCTTTCGGAGTCTGTCCCAATCCCCCGGGATTTCTACGCAGGCTACCTCTCCTTCAGAGCCTGAGACGAGACGAGACGAGACAAGACTGAAGTTAATATTACAACAGGCAAGAGGGGGCAGGGATAAAGAAGCCACATCATTTAGATATCAATTAAGTTCAGTTTTTCACCTACCTTCCAGAAAACGAGTGCAAGGATCCAACTTCTGGAATCTCAACCGTGTTTGAGATATTTGAATATTATGCCCACACTTGTCAGCGCAATGGATTGTCAAAACAGCGACTGATGGAGTGAGAGTAAGTGGGAAGGGTTTTTCTAAAGAACATGTGCTGTGATCATCAGTAATAAAAAAAAAGCTTACAGTAAATGATTGGAGTTGGAAAGTAAATAGATACATAAACTACGAATTTATGCTGGGGAAACTGGGTCGTAGTACACAGGTGTTTACAGGGGAGGGAGTAGTGCAGAGAGCCCTCACTACTGAATCCAGAGTCATCACTGACATTCATCATAGAATTTGCTGTTTTGTGGTAGCAGTAAAAATTACAAAATCAATAAATACTGCAAAGAAATGTAGTGTATGTGGATAGATCATTCCGAAATTTGATGAGAGTGGGGGAGAAGCTGTTCCTAAGTCATTGAGTGTGGGACATAACTCCTCTCCAACGATAGTAACAAGAGGGTCCTTTGTGACGGACGCCACCTTCTCGAGGCTCTGCCCCTTGAAGGTATTCTTGGTGGTGGGGAGTTTGTGCCTGCAATGGAACTGGCTGAGGCTACAGACTTCTGCAGCCTCTTTCAATCCTGTGTATTGGAGACTCCATACCAGGTCTGCGACGTAACCAATATAAAGAAATTTCCAAGTCTTTGGTGACGCTCCAAATCTCCCCAAACTCCTAAATGGAGTTCCTAGCATGCCTTTGCTGTGATTGCATCAATGTGCTGGGTCCAGAATAGTTGCCAAGATGTTGACACCCTGTAACCTGCTCACTGATGCCTCCTCAAAGAGGACTTTGTTTCCTGACTTCCCTTTCCTGAAGTCCACAATCACTTCCTTGTTCTCTTTGACACTGAATGCAAGGATTTTGTTGCAACATCACTCAACTATCCAATCTTTCTCCCCTCTGTAAGCCTCCTCCTCGCCACCTGAGATTCTACCAACAAGTGTTGTCACTGACAAATTTATAGATGGCACGAGCTGTACTTAGCCACACAATCATGAATGTAGAAAGAGAAGCAATAGGCACCATTAAGCCTCACAGTAACGGACCTAATATGGGCAAAGAAGCTTCCTCCTGATTACTTGAAAACCATAAATGGACACAAAGATACACCACAGCTTTCAACTGCAGGAGATGAAATAAAAGAATACACCAGAAAATAAACCTTACCTGCAGTGACTGAGTGAGATGGATCGGAGACTCTCGATCCCAGAACGTTTTCACCCTCTGGTTGTTCCTGGACGAGGGTGGTTCCAGAGCTGCAGCAGGCTGGCGTCAAGGCAAGTAGTTTGGCAGCAGATACAGAGTAGCAGTCTCTTTCCCTCACTGCCTGACGTTGGCTCAACATCATGTGGTTACATGGTATTAGATACCTACAAAATCCAAGCTTCCACATTAGACAGAAATACAAATTTTACGTTTCCTACTAACATATCTTTTATGTTGCATCTGAAGCCAGACCAAGATTAATCCTTCATAATAAATTCTTTGAAGTCCTGGTCACTAGCGGCAGTGAAACTCTGTTGGATTGTAATGTCACTTATTGCCTGTAACAATAATAGATTTGCAAAACAACAAATTTCACAGCATATGTCAGTGATAACAAGCCTGATTCTAATTCCAATTGCAAATTTGACTTTATATTCCCAGTTTTGATTGCCCTCAAAGAGGCTGATTCTTTAGCCTACTAATCTGGGCAATTATACTGTCAACAAGGTGATTCAATCCAAATATAACACAAGAAGGGCATCTTCCAAAGAAAGAATGTCGCAATGGAAACCTTGATAGTTTCAAGAACATCTGCCTTTTCACGGGATATGTAAAACATTCTTCATCCTTTCCACATAAATTAAAGTTGGTGCCTTCCCTGGCTCTGACTCCAATCTGGAACATTTCACCAACTTTGCTCTGATTTTCAACTTCACTTCCTCTTTACTTAATCTATCATCAACTCTATTCTACTGGGCAATATCTACTCTAAATCTACCAACTTTCATGACTACCTTAACTGTATTTTCTCACACCTTGCTTTCTATAAGAACTGTAACCCCTCCCGGTGTACTGTCTCCTTTGTTCTGATTACGTCCTCTTCTATACCAGTGTTTCCAAGATAACTCCTTCCTTCTTCAACCAAGGACCATCACTGCCTATTCCTCACTTGCTTACTCAATGGTGGTTCACAAGGCCCTCAGCCATGCACATTCCATTTTCAATCCACTGACCGATTCTCCTTCCTCACAAACCACCTCATGACCACCTTCCCACCAAGAGTCAAATAACGAATATCTGCCACAATCAAACACACTCCCCCTTCTCCTGCATTGTTATAAAGACACTGACCTTCCCCCCACGCCATGGACCACTACCCACCGGACACTTTCTCCTGGGAGTGTAGCTCCAAGCATTTCCTTTGGGTGAAGTAGTAATTAAAGTGTTTGCCACTCGTCAAAGAGAAGCCATGGGTGACCACTTTGCTGAACACCGGATTGCCACCAGTTAATTCTCTAGACCAGGGGTTCCCAACCTTTTTTATGCCATGGACCCCTACCATTATCCGAGGGGTTCGTGGACCCCAGTTCGGGATCCTCGGATCTAGACCCATCCAATGCTGTGCCATTCATTATCTCAAATATACACTTTTTACTCAAGTGCATTCCAGCTTATTGGATTCAATACTGGGTTCAACAATTTATGGTGTTTCTACAATTCCCACTTGCATCTCCACGTTACACAACATTTATTTCATTCCCTTCTCCTCGGTTCTCCCCCTAATTTGATGATCGGTCATCAACCACAAATGCTGAGCTGGACTGACTGTCTACAGTTCCACTGAGAATCACCAGTCACCTGCACTCCACTGTTCAATGAATCTGCAGCTTCCTTCCTCTCCCTACTGTGACAAGGGGTACTGTAGATCAGATGTTAGCACACTGAGCCCCTGCTTCACTGCTGGACCCACCACTGAAATGGCCACCATACCAGCAGCACTCGCATTCGTTGTGAAATCAAATCAATGGCCATTAAAAGGCAATCTTAATTACATTTTTATTTATTTTTCTCTGGAGAGAAGTAATGTGTTTAAAATGTTTTCTTAATTTATTTCATCCTGGATTGAAAGCCTCCAAAAAAGGCCAAGCCACAGGGGCCACTGAAAGCATATGTTGCTACAGGATTAGCACCTGGATCGAACACAGATGGCAGGGTAGATCAAACACCATCCTGCCCAGGAACTATTCTTCTCCTAAAGTGCTCTCTGAACTGCAAAATATTTCTGCATTTTCTGTTTTTCTTCTGGGGCAGAAGATACAAACCGGGAGAGCACATACCACCTGCTCAGGTTTAGCTTATTCTCCACCATTATCAGAATCTTGAATGAACTTCTCATTCGCGAGGTGAACTCTAACTTTTTGTCTCCCAGTCTACTACGTCATGATCCTTGTATTTTGTCTTCCTGCGCTGTACCTTTTCTGTAACCCTAACACTATCTTCTGCATTTGGTTTAACTTTTGCTACCTCAATGTACATATTTGTGTACGGAATGATCTGTCTAGTTGACATGTAGATGTAAGTTATCACGGTACCTGTGACAACAGTACCCAATATCTTCTTTGTTTCTCTCCCACTTGGAGCTCAGTTAATTTAAAGCATGCTGAGGCCACATATTGAGAATGAAATGTGTCAAAGCAAATCCATTGATAAAAATCTGCTAAAATTTACATAAAGGATTTCTGAATTCTATCATCTTCACTCCCCTAAAAAAGTCAGATAATTGTGCTCAACTCAAATGGGGGGAAATTGCTTTATAGAGCACCTTCAATCTATCTGTCATAATTGCCAAGATCGTCTGGTGACCAGCCATTTTAATTCCACTTTTCATTCCTACACCGACATGTCCACCCATGGCTTCTTCTGCTGCCAAGTTGAGGCCAGACACAGATCACAGCAGTAACACCTTACATTCTGCCTTGGTCAGCTTCATCTAGCTGGCATTAACATCCATTTTTCTAACTTATGCTAACCAGTCTCCTGGTCCCCATCACCATATCTCTCTCTTCTCCCTTACTCTCTCAATCTGCCCATCACCCTCACCTCCTTGTTCCACTGTCCTCTCCACTCAGCTGCCATCTTCTTCAGCTGTTTGTTACTTCCACCTATCACCTCCCAGCTCCTTACATCATTCCCGCCCTCCCCTCCCGCACCTGTCTATCACCACCTCCCCCGACCTGGATCCACCTATCATCCGCCAGCTCTTGCTGCACTCTTCCCCCCCCCCCCCCCACCTTTTTATTTCTGACCACCTTTTCTCTCTTTCCAGTTCTAATGGGGGCTCTTGATGCAGAGCATCAACTGTCCATTTCCCTCCAAAAAGAGGCTGCCTGACCCGCTGTGTTCCTCCAGATCTTTTATGTGTCGTTCCTGATCATTATAGCACACTCCAAGTAATATACGGCAATATAAAGAACGGTCACTATCTCCAGAACATTCCTAAATGAAGAAAGATTCTTCTTGAAACAGCTAAGGCGCAACAGTGTGGGGTGGATCTTAAACACAAGAGATTTTGCAGACGCTAGGAATCTTGAACAACGCACACAAAGTACTGGAGAAACTCAGCATGTCAGGCAACATCTATGGAGGGGATAAACACTCGATATTTCAAACTGAGACCCTTCATCAGGTCTGGAAAGAAAGGGGGCAGAAACCAGAGGACGTTGGAGGGAGGGGAAGAAGTATAAGCTGGCAGGTGATAGGTGAGACCAGGTGAGGGGGAAGGTGAGTGGGTGGGTGGCAGAGGGGTGATGAAGTAAGAGGCTGGAAGTGATAGGTAGAAGAAATAAAGGGGCAGAAAAAGGAGGAAGCTGATAGGAGCAGAGTGGACTATGAGAGAAAGGGAAGGAGGGGTTAATCAGAAGGAGATGATGGGCAGGTGAGAAAAGGGGTGAGAGGGTGACCAGAATGGGAAATGGACAAAGAGAGAGGGGGGGGGACACAAATTAGAGAAATCATTGTTCATGCCATCATCAGGTCAGAGGGGCAGCACCTCTTATCCCGGGTGGAATACAAGGTGCTGCCAGAGTTCGGCCTCATCGTGGCAGTAGAGGAGGCCATGGTTCGACATGTCAGAAGGAGAATGGGAAGTTGTGTTGAAATGGGTAGCCACCAGAACATGTTTGACAAAGCGGTTCCCCCAATCTGCATCAGGTCTCTCTGATGTAGGAGGCTGCACCGGATACAATCGGTGACTCTGACAGACTCGGAATGTGGACCTTGGGGTAGATCTGGGAAGAATAGAATGGCCACACAAAATTTATGAACGTGGCCCTAAAGAGACTGTTCACACAGCTAATGTAACTGCAGCCATCCACCAAGATATTGACAAGACTGGATGAGACAGCAAAGTGGAAAGTCTGAAAATTTACAGCGTGTTATTAGGGAGTGCCACTGAACAGCATTTTTCCTTGGTGGCAGGAGAGTTTAAAAGCCTCCAATAGCACTGACAGACTATTTACATAAGTTAATGTTTAGATTTACGAGATGTAAAACATAAAAGGAGACATCGATGGTACATATCTGTAGCCAATGCATGGACTGGATTCCAATTATTTAAAACTAAAATTACCAGAATAGGACTGTGTACCTACCCTATCAATTAGCTTGCCTCAGACAGGAAAACTATGAGTGTTCATGCAGAGTCATAGCACGGGCAATTTAACAAAATTATTCCTTGCAACCTCCTTAGCATTTACAAAATGTGTAATGAAAATGCAGCTTTGGTATTATTATTCAAATCGGGTCAATTACAATTGATGTTGGACTAGAAGTTGATTTGCTATTGATCTTTAACAAAGACAGACAATAAATGAGATTCTATTAATTCTTTCAATGGGAACCTGCTGCCAAAAAGAGAGTGATAAAGGAATCTGAACCTTTAGATATAACAATCATGTTAATATTCTTAGACCTTACACTAATAACTACAAGTACCAAAGGTCAAGATTCATCAAAATTGGGCTTCAGGCTTCTTCTGAAATAACTTCAAGTTATGGATGCTGATCAAGTTCTCAATGTAGCTGTGAAGCTTACTAAGGACCTGTCTGATGTGTTTTGGAGAAAGTGGTGAAGAGCCAGCAGCCTGAAATGTAGTTGTAGAGTCAAAGCTCAAAGTAGAATTTATCAGAGTACATACACATCACCACATACAACTCTGAGATCCTTTTTCCTGTGAGCATACTTAACAAATCCAGAGAAGCTGAGGATGTTATTATGCTGCCCAGGTAGCAAAACTTGTTGACAGCATTGAGACAAGTGTCATCAATGAGGACAGTTGGTTCTTCGTAGCTTAAGCCAGGAGCCGGTTGGTACAAAACTTCCGTCTTTTTCAGGCTGATTGTCAGTCCGAAGCTTTCGGCTCCACTGGCAAAGCAACTGCTGATCTCCTGTAAGTCTTCGAGAGAGTGGGCAACCAGTGCGCGGTCATCAGCAAACTGTAGTTCACGTGCCACAATGTCCCTGAGTTTTGTTGTCGCTCTCAGTCTTGCGAGGTTGAGGAGCCCGCCATCAACCCTCGTTTGTAGGAAGACCCTGACTTCAGGTCTGATGTGGCATCCTGAAGAACAGCAGTGAAGAATAGTCCAAACAGAGTAGGAGCCAAAACACAACCCTGTTTTACAGTGTTGCTGATGGGAAGTGGGTCTGCCAACTCACCACACATGTTGATGTGGTCTTCCATGCCTTTGTGGAATGGACGAATGATGTTGGTTAGGTGTGGGGGCAACGGAATTTTGGTAGCAGCTTCCACAGGCCATCTCTACCAACAGTGTCAAAGGCTTTGGTTAGATCAACAAATGTGACAGAGAGACTTTTCTGCTACTCAACACATTTCTCTTGGAGCTGCCTCAGTGAGAAGATCATGTCCACTGTAGTACGACCTGGTTGAAAACCACGCTGGCTTTCTGGAAGAATGTTGTCACTGATGTTGGACAGCAAGTGTCTAAGGATGATCTTCGTGAGGCATTTTCCTGCAACTGACAGAAGAGAGATGCTTCGGTAATTTATTGCAGACTCTCTTGTCTCCCTTGTTCTTGTAGGTGGTCATGACTGATGCATCTATGAAGTCTTGTGATAGTTCTGCAGCTCCCCACGATTTTGTGTACAGCTGGTGCAGGCATGATGTCAGTGTGTTATCACCATACTGGTAGATCTCGGCTGCGATATTGTCAGACCCTGGTGCTTTGTTGGGTTTTAGCTGTTTGATGTCCTCGTTAAGAGTAGGGAGAGCATCTAGCTCGAATAGTATGGGTCACGGGTGTACTCTGCCCAGTGCTTCATCGGTGATGGTTCCTGGTCTGTTCAGCAGCTCGTGGAAGTGTTCTTGCCGTCTATTCACGTGCTCTAACTTCTCAGTGAAGATGGATGTACTATCCTTGCTCGGCAGTTGTGAGGTGCCTTGTTTTGATGGACCCTACACAACCTTGATTGCTTCATAGAAGCTTCTTGAGTCATTACAGTCAGCGAAGGCTTGTTCGCCCACCACTGGTCTTTCACAGCTCCGAGTAGCCTCTGCAAAGTTGATTTTGCCCTCAAAAGGGCACGTTTATTGGAACTTGAGAAGAAGAGCCTGGTGTGCAGCTGCCTTAGCTTTTAGAAGGTCTTGCCCAGACTCATCAAACCAGTCCTGATGCTTGCACTTGACTTCCCCAAGGTGTCCTGGGCAGAGCTGTATACCGTTTCTTTGAAGGCATTGAAGCTGAAAGATCTAGTTTGGTCACAGAACATCAGGTTGGCCACCAAGTGCAGGGCCGTTGTCATATCAGCCTTGCTATAGGGATGTGAGCTCATATCAGAGTCACTTATGCCAGCTTGACCAACTGCAGCAGCGTCACCTACGTTCTCACTTAGCAAGACAAGTTCTCCAATACCGAGGTCCTCTCTCGAGCCGGAGTGCCAGCAGTTTCAACCTTGGTGATGTCAGCCCAACTGCGCTGGGCAGGACATGTTGTCAGAATGCCTGACGGAAGACTGCCCAAGGACACCTTGTACAGCCAACTGTCCAGTGGTTCCCGAAAACGAGGAGGCCAGCGACTACGGTATAAGGATGTTCTGCAAAGGAGCCTCAAGAAAGCTGACGTTGCCCCATCAACATGGGAGGATCTGGCTCAAGATCGCTCACAGTGGAGGGACAGCATCAGAAAAGGTGTGGACTCTGTCGATAACAAGCTCCTAGAGGCAACAGAGGAAAGGCACAGGAAGCGCCACAACAGAGCTTCTGCCCCTGCGGCCCCTCCAGGCCTCACCTGCCAAGTATGTGGCAAACAGTGCCTGTCAGGGATTGGCCTGTACAGCCATTCCAGGACGCACATATCAAACCCCACTAACTGACTGAAAGGAACCATCATCATCCTATGGGATGGATAGCCAGAGAGAGACTTAACAAATCCATAGAACAGTAACTGTAAACAGGATCAATGAACAACACGTGTGCAGATGCAAACATAAATCTAAATAAATAGCAACAGCCAGTGCAGGAACACGCTTGCTGTCCCTGATTCCACATCCCTGCAGTTTACAAGTAAGTTTTTTTCTCCCTCTTGCAATTAGTTCTTTAAGGTTAAGCAGAAAGCCCACATGTGAGGAAAAAAAAGAACTAAACAGAGCAGGCCTTGTGCAAGCTCTGGCTTCCAGGGGATTTATGTAAAAAGTTCAAGCACTTCATTCATGCATGTAAGGGGCAATGTATTGTGGTTGGCCCCAAGGAACACTGGGCATTACATGAAATATTCCTTTTACGCTCCATTTTGCACAGCAGAACCCCAATTTCACCTTTGCCTGTCCTAAATACAGTAAACTTCAAATACAACATGAAATGGTGTGGCAACAATTTCCACTTTACAGCAGAGGTTATTCCAGGGCATATGCTATTTCTGGGTTTTTTTTAACCAATCTCCTGGCACAGTTACAGCAGGAAATCCGGCAAAACCCACCGTACCAGCACCACCTCCACTCACCAAATCGATGAATTCTTGGGCTCTGTTAAATAAATATTATGCAACAGCTGACAAAGAAGGTAATAGTTAAAATTTAATACTAAGTTAATGGTTACCTACATACCGATATATAAAAATTGAAACACAAATTAGCATGGCAGTGCAAGTGTGCCCAAGCAGATAGTAATCACTTGTTCTCACCCCATCCCCCCTACAATCAACAAGTTATCTACGCAAAATGAAGGACACAGGAAAATGGGATTGACAATCTTGTACGACCTTTGCGATTCTATCTAAGTGATAATGCCTGCCACAGGAACATTAGCAATGGAGATACTGGATTAATGGCAGACAACCCGCAGTACTGCTGTAGAGTGTTGCTCATTTTTAGAATTAAAATCAGAATCAGGTTTATTATCACCAGCAAGTGTCATGGAATTTGTTAACTTAGCAGCAGCAGCTCAATGGAATATATAGTATAGAAAGAAATGAAATAATAAAATAATGATAATAAATCAATTACAGTATACGTATATTGAATAGATTTAAAATCGTGCAAAAAACAGAAATAACATATATATTTTAAAAATGAGATAATGTCCAAGGGTTCAATGTCCATTTAGGAACTGGGTGGCAGAGGGGAAGCAGCTGTTCCTGAATTGCTGAGTGTGTGCCTTCAGGCTTCTGTATCTCCTTCCTGATGGTAACCGTGAGAAAAGGGCATGCCCTGGGTGCTGGAGGTCCTTAATAATGGACACTGCCTTTCTGAGACACCGCTCCTTGAAGATGTCCTGGGTACTTTGTAGGCTAGTGCCCAAGATGCAGCTTGTTTCTGTCCTGTGCAGTAGCCCCTCCACACCAGACGGTGTATTTGTTGACACACCAAATCTCTTCAAACTCCTAATGAAGTATAGTCACTGTCAAGCCTTCTTTATAAATGCACCAATAGGAAAGATCTTGGCCCAAAACGCCAACTGTTTATTCTTTTTCATAAATGCTGCCTGGCCCTTCTGAGTTGCTTCAGCATGTTGTGTGTGTTGCCTGGGTTTCCAGCATCTGCAGATTCCCTCGTGTTTGTACAGTGGTAGATAAACCAGATTTTGATGAATAGCAGAGCAGGCTTGAAGAATCAGACGGCCTACTCTTGCCTCGTTTCTGATTCTCTAATCAGGAAAGGAGGATTTTTAACAAAAATACATCTTTTAGATCAAATGAAACTGAGTACTGTAACTTGAAAATAAAATGGAAAAAACATTGGATGATATTAAGAAAAATGACATGCACGTTAAATCAAAAAGAGCTTAACTATCATTAAATCTTGTCGAGATAGCACTGGCGCATATGGTGGCGTTTGCAGGTAGCGCACAAAACCACTAGATACTCTATTAGACATACATCTGAACTACAATCACTGAAATCTGCAGCCTGTAATTTCTCTTTAAGAAATGATAGATAGATAGATAGATAGATAGATAGATAGATACTTTATTCATCCCCATGGGGAAATTCAACTTTTTTTCCGATGTCCCATACACTTGTTGTAGCAAAACTAATTACATACAATACTTAACTCAGTAAAAAAAATATGATATACATCTAAATCACCGTCTCAAAAAGCATTAATAATAGCTTTTAAAAAGTTCTTAAGTCCTGGCGGTAGAATTGTAAAGCCTAATGGCATTGGGGAGTATTGACCTCTTCAACCTGTCTGAGGAGCATTGCATCGATAGTAACCTGTCACTGAAACTGCTTCTCTGTCTCTGGATGGTGCTATGTAGAGGATGTTCAGAGTTTTCCATAATTGACCGTAGCCTACTCAGCACCCTTCGCTCAGCTACCGATGTTAAACTCTCCAGTACTTTGCCCACGACAGAGCCCGCCTTCCTTACCAGCTTATTAAGACGTGAGGCGTCCCTCTTCTTAATGCTTCCTCCCCAACACGCCACCACAAAGAGGGCGCTCTCCACAACTGACCTATAGAACATCTTCAGCATCTCACTACAGACATTGAATGACGCCAACCTTCTTAGGAAGTACATTCGACTCTGTGCCTTCCTGCACAAGGCATCTGTGTTGGCAGTCCAGTCTAGCTTCTCATCTAACTGTACTCCCAGATACTTGTAGGTCTTGTACTTTTGAACCATCTAAATGAATTAGCGATTTTATGATCTCCTGAAGGATTTGGTGAACTTGATTCTCAAAAATACAGTTACATACATTGCCAGGGCAGCCATCACAGGGGGCAAATACAGCACCAAGGCCCGAGAAGGGGGATACGAACTCGTGCTGAGCTCCGTTACACCGTGCCGATTAAAGCGCTAGGCCAGTTTAAAGCTTCGCGGCCTGAGGGCAGGAAATGAACAGAGTTCAGCACCATCTGCTTGCTTTTGACCCATCTCCTCTCACTACTACCATCAGGTGGAAGGTGTAAGATTCTTGTGTCCCAACGCTGCCAGGTTCAGAAGCAGCTGTTGTCTTGCAGCCACTGGGCTCCTGGACCAGTTTCTCTCACCTCAGCACTGAACGGACTCTACACTGGGGACTCACTGTCAGGAACTCTGCAGTTCAACTTCCGGTTAAGGTGGCACTACCAAACGCATGCAACAGTGCATCTTTAGTTAAAAAATAAGAAATTTGATTTAAACCATCACTCTAAACACCTTTCCTGAGGTAAATTATGTTAAATTATTGCCACAAACAGTGAAGGGGTGAGTGATGACGAGGTGAGTTCAGGGGATGTGCTGTGTTGCAGAGTCAATGCAGATGGAGGAAGCAACTCGGAGAGAAGAGGTCGAGGCAGAGGAGTTCTGATGCCCGTACAACTGGCCCGGGTGCGAGGTTGGATCGCTTTGGGCCCCAAGCTGACTCGAAAAGCTTGAGAGCAGCTTCAAACTGGGCAGCAAAATCTGGGCCCGGACACTGAACAGTGTGGTCTAGGCCCCGAGCCCTTTGCAGTAGCAAGGTCCTAGTGCGAGGTATGATCCCCGGTTTAGAGTATTTAAACATTGGCTCAAATCGGAGGCAAGAGCTAATTTCACTCACTCTTCACAATATTCACTACTCTCTCCAGTGCGTTGGAGCCTTTCACTGTTCCACTGTTTGGACAATTTAAACACAGACCCATATGGACTCCTCTCTCCATGGCACTAAGGCTATGAAGACTGTCCCGGCGGCTGTGCTCTGTGCCCGCTACTATAATGAACTGATAAGAGAGGCTTTGGGCCTACTCCGAGCTGCTCCAGGGTTTGGATCTGAGGACTCAATTTGGTTTGGAAGTTGCCGTTTGCTTCAATTGTTTGCATGATTTGTTCTTTTTTTCCCTTTTCCCTTGCACATCAGGTGTTGGTCTTTTATTTTTACTTTTTTTCTTTAACTGGATTCTTTCAGGTTTCTTGCTTTGTGGCTGTCTGTAAGCAAACAAATCTCAAGGTTGTATAATTTAAACATTCTTTGACAATAAATGTACTTTGAATGTTCTATATATTATTTGTTTACATTTTTAAAATATTATTTGCATGATTTGTTCCCTTTTGCACAATGGATGTTTGTCAGTATTTGTTGCATGTGCTTTGTCATGGGTTGTTTTGTGTTTGTGTTTTGTGGGTGCCTGGAAGAAGATGAATCTCAAGATTGTACTGTATATGGTATACATACTTTGATAATAAATTTGAACTTTGAAATCCTACCTTATAAATTAAACAGGAAAAGAAATGCTCTCTTCCGAGTAAAATTTAACCAAGGGCTTGAAGTGGTCAACTAAGTTTACTTAGCTTCTGAACAGCATTCAAACCAGATTACCAGTGTGTCCAACACAGTGAGTGGATTGGGACTAAGACCCAGGGGAAATGTGCCATCTGAGGTGGGTCACATCAAAACATTAAAAGCAATTACACAGGAGCATACTCAAATTACATTTAAAAAGAACACAATCATTGGCTTTATTTGCATTCACACGATACAATGGTTGACTTTATAAACAATATTTAACTTTTACAAATGAAACACAAATAACAAATTAACAATTAAAACAAAATAGCACATACAGTAGAGCAGGAGAAATTTATGCTTGGAAATTCCATCCCCTAGCCGAACATTTTTGCATGCTGTACAATAGTATTTTATCAAATGAAATCAGGTACTAAAGACACTTCCCTAAATTAGACGGAGTCCTCAACATGTGTGATGTCAAATACAAAATCAGCACGCCCAGCTCACGTTGGCTCTACTCTAGTAAAATAGTTTTGTGAAAATAAGCCATTTAGTCTCACACCTTCAAAGCAGGTCTTCGATGGAAGTCAGGGAGGCTCCAGCATTAACTAAAGGGAGGCCCGACTAAGTAGGTGATTCTGAGGTGACCAACTCACATGGATAGGTTCTTCTGAAAGTGTTCTTCCTCAATGGTCACATCCACTGGTCTCCTGCTTCCCCTTGTTCCTGTGTCATCACTAAACTGCCACATCCACAACCATCTCCGCAAACTCTCCCAACCTTCTCTCTGACTGACATTTCTGAGATTATTTCACAGATGAGCCCACCCAATCTTGAAATTCTCCCCACATGATCACTGACGAACATCGACCTGCACCTCCACACAACCATGCCGGACCATCATTTCCACCAGCGTCATCCCTCCCTTGATCTTCTCCCTGACAATTATCTTCCCAAACAACCCTTCCCAAACTCTCTCTGCTCACCACAAACAGCCTTGGTCCTTTCACTCTGCATTGGTGGAAACAGTGGGAGAAAGGTTACTGAAGATCTAATGTGCAAGTTGTAATGGTACTGTCAAGTCGGAGTTCTTGCTCTCCTTTGAACATGTGCAGTTTCCCCACTTGAAAGGGACTGAATACACCTACCCGAAGGTTTTTAACCGGATTCCACTCAATGACCAAACAACTTCCCTGTTTTTCTCCCCTTTTTTATTTTTCTCAAGTGCGGCAGTTGATAGTTCTTAGTTATTAGTCAGTAGTCATAAGTCATAAATAATCAATCATAAGTCAGTCATTAGTCTAGTCATAAGTCATTGGGCATTAGTCGTAAGTCATAAGGCATAAGTCATTAGGCACTAGGCATAAGATAAAAAACTGGCTGCCTCTTGGACTTCGCAGACGAATTTGGACCTGCACCTCCATTTCTCTACCAGACCGTTATGGTTCCAAACCGGGCGAACTCTCTCGAAGGTTCACGAGCTCTTCTTAAGCCTCACGCCATTTGCGAGAAGTGCCTGCGTGCGGTGATCCCCGTGGCAGAGTTAACCCAAACGCAGTGACAGCAGTGCTCTTTTCCATGAACAGTTTCAACTGAAGTTCAGCATCGTACCGTGGATTCCAACGCTGCTCCCGGACTGCGTTGTGACATTGCGGGGTCCACCCAAATGTTTCGGGCAGAAACAGCCCTCAGGCAGTAGGTTCCATCCGGTCTGTTGGCGAATTCTTGCTCTTACTTCTAAATTTTATTTTCTTTTGCCTCTAGGTCCCAATACTTCCTAGAAACTCAAGTTTGACTTGATGGGTACAATGCATTTGGCCTCAGGGAGAAGGAACTATCACTGCTAGGAGCCTCAGGACAAAAAAAAATCCAGTAAATTACAATTTCCTATCTATATTTGTCTTGGAGTGCAAATACTTTAGTTCTCCTAGGAGCATGAGAGAGGGTTGGGGTGGGGAGAAGTGGAACTGAGGGAGGATGGGAAGAGGCTCAGGGGGCACCAATGGAGAAGAGGTTCTGGGATGAGGGGCCAAGAGAAAGGTTTATGAGAGAGTCTTGCCTGAGTGAAGAAGGGTACTCATGCCTGAGGCTACCCATATGCATATGCAGATGTTTGTACTGACATGGTCTTGCACACATGTTCATTTACACACACACATATTAACATCCAGGCAGCAGAGCCTGTTCTCCTGCCATCTTGGACCTCCTTGAAAAAAGACCAAGGCCTCGGTCTCCAGCCTGTATAGTAACTGGTGTGTAAAAGCCTCCTCCCTCACAGATCACCACTGCTCTTCAAAATTAAGTTCAGGAGCTGGAACTTCACAAAGCACATGGGCAACCCCAACCGCAACATGGCCTCACTAATGTGGACCGAGTACCCAGAACCACTGACATCGACAGAGGCAATGACAGATATGGCTAGATCAAAGAAGCGAGTGGGGTAGGAAGGGGAATGGGTGGGCTTTGCCATCAAGAATAGGTTTGTCTGGTATTTCAGTAATTCTCTTTGTGGAATCTCACGATAGTTATCAATGCACAGGTCCCAACCCTAGAAGTTTGGAAGAAGCCGAGATGATCTTGTACTCCAGGAATGCTGCAAATACTACACAGTGTGACACCAAATAAACACATCGACATGTTTGCACGTAATGCCTCAGCATCTCTTTTTCCATAGATTACTGCCAGTTTCATTGAGAGACTACAGGGAAGTATCCTCATGAAACTACATTAATGTTAAGTTGAGCACCACCTAGCAGGTTCAATCAAGGACTCTTTTGCACTTCCTCCTTCTTAACTACATCTCTTTTCACTCGGGGTTTCTTACCTCAAGACAAGCTGCAACATGACATCCTCGCAATTCAGACTGATGAGGGTTCTGAACAGAGCCAGAGAAACGACACACAACTAGGAGGGAAGTTTAAAACAAAAATCACCCTTTAACTTTACAGACATTTGCATAAATGAAAATACTTTGGTTTATGACGACCTGAAAAATTAGAAGTTTTAATAAATTCCTATAATGGAAAATGTTAAAGAGCCTAAAATTGAGAATATGAAAACAGGACACTTAGAAAATATTAACTGGATTAGATAAAGTCCTCATGAATTTATGAAAGGGAAATCAAGACTGGCAAAGTTATTGGAGTAGTCCTTACAGATGTAATTGGTATAATTCATCAGGGAGGACCAATTAATATGGTGTGGTTTGCTTTCTCTACTGACAACTGCTTCCTGAAATCATGCAGTCATAAATTTGATCAAAGACATAAGAGGTACTGCAGATGCTAGAAATCTAGAGCAATACACACACAATGTGCTGGAGGAGACCATCAGGGTCTTGGCCTGAAACGTCGACCGTTTATTCCCATCCATAGATGCTGGTTGGCCTGCTGAGCTCCTCCAGCACATCGTGTGTGTGGCTCATCAATTTTAATCAAGTTCACCACTAATTTCCATCCTGCTCTCAAATTCACATGATCATTTCTGACACTTCTCTGCCTTTTTTGGATCCCTTTGTCACCTTCTCAGAAGACAAGCTATCCACTAACATTTGCTATAAATTCATCGACACCCACAGCTTCCTAGGCTATACATTTCACACCCAATCTCTTCTAAGGACGCCATCCCCTTCTCCCAGTTTCTGCATCTGCCCTCAAGATAAAGCCTTCTATTAATTATATGAACAATATTTAGTCAATTGTAGAGCTGGAGAAGATAAAGAGCAGGAAGAAATAAAGTTCATTTCATATTCTGATGAAATACCGCGGACCTGAAACTACTTGACCCAGTGAACTAGCAATTTCTGCTTCAATGACAATTTTAAGCAAAATAGGACAAAAATTTTCATCATGATTTCTTTCTTTGTGAAGAAGGAAATGCCCCCTCTATTCTGGTCTGTGCAGGGTGTACTCACTTTCAGTGTGGCATGGGTTACCGCACATTTATGGACAAGAAACTTGGCTACATTTCCCCTTATTCAGTTCAGACATTGAAACTAATGTCCTGTCCCTAGTGTCTCCACAGCAGAGGAAATAAATCTGACAGATGAGTGACAGGACTTGTTAATCTGTGGCTTCAGAATCTTGGATTTCTAATTACTTAATGATGGTTGAAATTGTGTGGAAGGAAGGGCATCAGCTGGGTACTCCGTCACATACAGTTAAGGGAGACCTTACCCGAAAGGGGGTGTTA
Source organism: Hemitrygon akajei (assembly GCF_048418815.1). Lineage (NCBI taxonomy): Eukaryota > Metazoa > Chordata > Chondrichthyes > Myliobatiformes > Dasyatidae > Hemitrygon > Hemitrygon akajei. The sequence continues at coordinate 76,819,975 of NC_133127.1, forward strand.
ATTCGACTGACGAGCGTGTCTAAAATCGGCACGTTCTCATGCTCGTGCAACAGAATGAAGCTCAGGAAGGTCTGCAACATTGCAGGCTCCGAGATGCTGCGGAGGAACAGATCCAAGTACGCTGTCGTAGTCATAACCTCTTCTACGGTGGTCTGAAATCGAACAAAGAACCACATCAGTGATAAAGGGAATGCACAGCTTAAACACACCCCAGAGCTGCAGACAATCCTCACTACTCAGTGGCATAGATCTGTGTGTGGATGAGGTAAAGTGAGGCAAACCCCTCACTCACCTCTCCAACTGTTTATGTCCATTTACATTAACATCAAATTATCATAGTATTGTGTTTCTAACACACAGGTGCCTGTAGCTCTATCAGCAGAGGCCTTTTATCATTCAACATCCAGGGGAATACTTCCCAGTCAAGTTCAGAACAACTATGTAACAGAATGGAGGGCACATGAAACCATTACATACAAATATGTCCCCCCACCCACCGTCTGTGTTAAGTTGGACACAAGAACCATTTAGCACATGATTACGTGTTTCCACTATTGAAGTGTCACCTACTGGGAACTGGAAGCACCATTTCCGGTGTCATTGTCCACTGTCATTATCTACTTTACACCATAAATTGAATCACACAGTCACAGCCTGCAGGTTTCATTTCTCACTCAAGTAGCACAAGGATTATACGACACATCAAGTCAAAAACCATCCTATCCAAGAGTTTCAGCCCAAAATGTCAACTGTACTCTTTTCCATAAATGCTGCCCCGGTCTGCTGAGTTCCTCCGGGGGGGGGTGTACACGTCTGTCTGGGATTTCCAACGTCTGCAGATTTTCTCGTTTGTCAAGAATTAAAGGACCCCGCTGGGACATCATATTTGTAAGCAATGTCTTAATATTTATTTGCTGGGGGGGGAGGGGGAAAGGAGGGGGGAAGAGGGGGGCAGAGGAGCAAGGCGGGGAAGAGGGTTGAAGGCCCTCTCACTTCATTTTGATAATGGAAACGCACATCTCTGTGTTCCCATCCTCACTCCACCTGCTTGTACTCCAGGCTCCTGCTTCCATCCCCAAATACTCATTTCATGCCCCATTGACCCCACCCCACACCTCACCACCAGAAGCCTCAGTTTGTCTCTCATCCCAAACCACAGTCACTGTTCTCAAGAACAATGAGTCAGCTTACAGAGAGGAGGTGCAGCAGCTAACAGACTGGTGCAGAGCCAACAACCTGTCTCTTAATGTGAACAAAAGAGATGGTTGTCGACTTCAGGAGGGCACGGAGCAATCACTCCTCGCTGAACATCGACGGCTCCTCAGTAGACATTGTAAAGAGCACCAAATTTCTTGGTGTTCACCTGGCGGAGAATCTCACCTGGTCCATAGCAAAGAAAACCCAGGCTGAGGAAAGTCAATCTCCCACCACCCCCCCATCCTCATCACATCCTACAGGGGTTGTATTGAGAACATCCTGAGCAGCTGCATCACTGCCTGGTTCAGAAATTGCACCATCTCGGATCGCAAGACCCTGCAGTGGATAGTGAGGTCAGCTGAGAAGATCTCTTCCCGCCATCACAGACATTTACACTACTGAAACCTTGCCCTATTGTCCTGTTTATTATTTATTGTAACGCCTGCACTGTTTTTGTGCACTTTACGCAGTTCTGTGTAGGTCTGTAGTCTAGTGTAGCTTTTTCTGTGTTGTTTTTTTACATAGTTCAGTCTAGTTTTTGTACTGTGTCATGTAACACCATGGTCCTGAAAAACGTTGTCTCATTTTTACTATGTACTGTACCAGCAGTTATGGTCGAAATGACAATAAAAGTGACTTGACTTGACTTGAAACAAATAGATTTTATATAACACCTTAGTGCGTCACAGGAATGCTCCCTATAAAAACTGGAGATATTAGGACAGATACCCAAAAGCCTCTTGACAGAAAAAACTTTTAAGTTTCAGAGGAAATTTGGGAAGAGAGTTGAGAGATTGATGGAGAGGAAATTCCAAAGCTTCAGGTTTTAGCAGCTGAAGTGTTGCTTCCATGGTGACACGATTAAAAGTGGCATCAAGCATGGAGCCAAAGTTGGAGAAGCACAGAGCTCACAGAGGTTTAGATTCTTTTATCTACTCATTTTTCAGGCAGTGAAAGTCAGGGTGGGGCCATCCCTAGAAGCCCTAGACAAGATACTGGTGTGTCCCTTTAACAGGTGGTGTTATTCAATAGGAAGGTACTGGTCTTTGATTAGCCCATGTGATCACAGAATTATGTCAAGTGACCAACAGCTTCTGATAGGTGCTGAGGAGACAAAGCTAGATAACACCCCGATAAAACTAGAGGACATAGATTTAGGATAAGGTGGGAAGAGATTCAGAGAAGATCCTTCTTCGCCCAGAGAGTGGCTGGAAATGGGTTGCTGACAGCATTAACAAGTGACAACATACACACGGCGGTGCGATGCAGCTTGCAGCGGCCACTCCGGAGCTGATTATCTGCTATTTGTGAAGTGGGGTGCAATCATAATCGATTGAAAACGGACGTGGGAGCACGGAGGAACATCGTGAAATCTCCAGGAAGACCTTCTTCGTTGCTGCTGCTGTGAGGTCCGGTACTCTGCTGGGAAGAACAGGCCCCCAGTCCTCGGGGTCGCGTTGCCGATGGCCGTTGGTGGGGCCGTCTTAATACACTCGGCAGAGGATGGTGCTCGGAGAAGCTGTGCCAGAGGGGATGGTCGTCGGTTTGGAGGTTCGACGGACTCGGCGCTGCGGTCAGGTCGCTTTCAGTGTGTGCTGCGTCTGCGAGGCTGGGTTCGACGGAGCTTTCATTGTGTGCTGCGTCTGCGAGGCTGAGTCGGGTGGCACCGTGGAAGTCCATAGAGGGGGTATTCCCTTCTGCTGCCGGTGTGGGATGGTGAGTCTGTTGAGACCCTGGGGACTTGTGGAAACTGTGTGGTGATTTCTTTTGAACTTATAGTCCTTCAACATCTTTGGACTATTTTTACTGTGCCCATGGTCTGTTTTTTTAAATCAATTATGCTATTGTTTGCACTGTTGTAACTATACGTTGTAACTATGTGGTTTTGTGCAGGTCTTGTAGCTTTAGTTTTTGGTCTTGTTTGTCTGGTGGATTTGGGGCTCCTTTCCGGGGAACGCGCTAAGACGGTAGCGCGATAGTAATACGCAGCAGCCTCTCCGGACTCTGGATTGGGGATTGCCAAATGTTACGTGGATTTTCTGGTGAAGTCTGTTTTGTCATATGCTTTTGTGATATCATTCTGGAGGAACGTTATCTCATTTTTTAACTGCATTGCATTTGTGGTTTCTAAACGACAAATAAACAGAATCTGAATGGAGGATTGTGAACCAAGTGCTAGACCATGGGGTTAGTATGGGGTCAATGTTGATGAGTTGGGGCTGAATGGCCTGTTTCCATTCTGTACAATTCCACGATTCTATGAAGGGAGTCGATGGCTAAAATTCTGTTCTTTAGAAGATACCAAACACAGCACCATTGCCTCAGTAGAAATCAGGAGAGGTTTGGTGGTGGAGGGGTGTGCAAGCCAAGGATCTTTCTTGATCATATCTGAGCAAATATTTCTGGAGCACTGAGAGCTACCATTGTAGATCTGCAATCACACAGTGGAGTGGGTTATCCATTTCGACTTCACCTGGAGATCATCACCGTCACAGGAGTCACCCGTGTGAATCTGCATGCTCTTCCCATCTCCATGTAGATTTCCTCTGGGTGCTCCTGTTCCTCCCACATCTCAGAGGCGTGCAGATTTGTAAGAAAATTGACCACAGTAAAATGTGCCACCATTCTGCCCCTCCCCTCCCCCCACCCCCCAGTGTGTAGTGAGTGACAGAATCTGGGGCCAGCTGATGGGAATATAACTGGGATTACATTCATCAACACTCAGTGGCCACTTCATAAGCCACTCCTGTACTTAATAAAGTGGCACAGAGTGTATGTTCATGGTCTTCTGCTGCTGTAGTCCATCCAATTCAAGGTCGATGTATTCTGCATTCTGGTCTCCTGCACACCTCTGTTGTAACATGTGAGTTACCATCAACTTCCTACCAACTTTAACCAGTCTGGACATTCTCCTCTGACCTCTTTAATTTACGTATTTTCACCCACAAAGCTGCTGCTCGCTGGATGATTTTTTTTTGTCTTTTACACCATTTTCTGTAAACTCTAGAGACTGTTGTGAAGTTTGAGATACTCAAACTACCCCATCTGGCACCAACAATCATTCCACAAAGTCAGTTATATTACATTACTTCACCATTCTGAGGTTCGGTCTGAACAACTCGACCTTTTGACCAAGTCTGCACAGAGTTGCTGCCACATGATCAGCATTTTAGATATTAGCATTAAAGAGCAGGTGGACAGGTGTACCTAATAAAGTGGCCACTGAACTCAAGATTAATGTAAAATACAAACATGTGGAAATCTGCAGATGCTAGAAATTCAAGCAACACACACAAAATGTTGGTGGAACGCAGCAGGCCAGGCAGCATCTATGGGAAGAAGTACAGTCAACGTTTCAGGCCGAGACCCTTCGTCAGGACTAACAAAAAGTCTCTCTTCTTTCAGTTAGTCCTAATGAAGGGTCTAGGCCCGAAACGTCAACTGTACTTCTTCCTACAGATGCTGTCTGGCCTGCTGCGTTCCACCAACATTTTGTGTGTGTTGCTTAATGTAAAATAGAAGTGTGTATAAAATATTTCAGTAATATTTGAGTGATATTGTAAATATATTAAGCATTCTTATTTGTTCAAATAATTAACGGGCTACATGTATAAATATGTCATAGCTGTGCACCTTGCTTAAAGTAAACAAAGTCAGACTCATATTTTGGATTCCCATGTCTTCCTTTGAATTAGTTTGATGTTTTGAAGTTACAAAACATAACAATGGCGACAAGGATAGGACTGGAAAAATTGAGGGTAAAATAGCGTCCAATGAAAATGCCACATCCAGGTTTTCCAAAGCCCTTCTGGTTCCTTATACCATCTGTGTTAAAGCAGCCAGTGAACTAGATCGCAGGAGACTGAAGGAACTCTTCCCAAAGTTGAGTGGAGTCCATGGGCAACTGCGGTGGTCCCAGTGGCTAAGAAGAATGTGTCTGTCAGAATTTGTGGTGACTTCAAGGTCACCATCAACCCAGAACTGAAAGTTCATCAATACCCTCTACCCAGGACAGAGGATATCTTTACAAACCTGTCTGGAGGGAACCACTTCAGCAAGGTGGACTTAACTGAGGCCTACCTACAGATGAAGATGGAAGAAAAGTCCTAAGTGTTTCTCCATATGATCACTGACAAAGGGCTTTATCACTATAATGGGCTTATTTTTGGAGTAGCATCTGCACCTGCACTCTGGCAGAAAGCTGTGGACCAGGTGCTGCAAGGCTGCCCAGGCACTCCGTGTTACTTACAAGGATGACAAGAAATATCTCCAAAACGTCGTCACTGTTAAAAAGAATAGAGGATTATGGGCTTAGAGCATGACGTGACAAGCATTATTTACTGTGCTTACACCACTGACGCACAAGTGTGTTGAAAAAATTCAGGCAGTGGTGGATGCCCCAAGGCCCAAGGACATGTCACAGTCGTGTCCTTTTTAGGATTTGTCAATTACTGTAGAGGTTCCTGCCAAACCTGGCTCCTATGCTCTACCCTTTGAACTCATTACTACAGATCAGGAAGAGATGGCAATGGACAAAGCAGTGTGAGGTGGCTTTCAGAAAGATAAAGGAAAATGATGACATTAGACAATGTACTTGTACATGATCCACATCATCCAGTGCAGCTTGCCTCTGATACTTTGCCTTATGGTAAGGTAGGGGTGCAGTCATGTCACACGTTATGAGTGATGGAAGTGAATGTCCCATAGCCTTTGCATCCCGTTCCCTTATCGCTGCAGAGAAAAATTGCGCACAGATTGACAGAGAGGCTTTGGACTCTGGCTTGGGGTGTAAAACGCCTTAACCTGTATTTGTTTGGGAGAGTTTACCCTCATTACTGATCATCAACCACTAGAGTCCATTTTCAACATACAGAAGGGTGTTCCACCTACAGCAACAGCACAAATGCAGAGATGGGATCTCTTTCTTTGACACAATTACGTGCTGGAAATCAAGAGGACAACCAATCATGGAGGTGCTGATGGATTATCCCATTCACTCTTGCAAAATTAAATGCGGGAAAAATTTACAAAAGAGTACACTCCTCTTGACATATTCTCCCTAATGTAAATAGAAAGTCTTTCTATTAAAGCAGAGATGATCCAAAAGGAAACCAGAAAAGACCCAACACCGTTACAGGTCTACATGGCCACCCAAAATGGCTGGAATGCCCAGCAGAAACTCATGCTCCCTCATTTTTTTTTACCAGCACCGGGATGAACTTGCACTTGGCAGAGGTTGCCTTGTGTGGGGATTGAGAGTTGCACCATCCAAGCTGAGAGCTACTGTAACTGCTGGAGGAGCTACATGCTGGGCATCTAGGCCTGGTTAAAATGAACGCGTTGGCTCAAAGCCACGTCTTGTGGCCTGGGATAGATCAGCAGATCAAGCAGCTTGTCTTGCGCTGTGTAGGTTGCCAAGAGAAATGCCCATCCACCCCTGGGAATGGCCTGCATTGCCCTGGCAAAGGGATTTTGCCAGACACACATTTCTTGGTAGTAATGGATGACCAGAAGTGATCCCAATAGCCTCCACTACAGCCTCGCACACTGCTGACGTGCTGAGAAGCCTCTTTGCAAGGACTGGTGTTCCAGAACACTTAGTCAGTGACAATGGAGCACAGTCTGTGGTGGAACCGTTTCAATCATTCCTAAAAATGAATAAGACATATTACATCTGCACCATACCACCCAGTGGTTAAGTTTGACTAGAGTCTAAAGATCACACTGCGAGCAATGTCAGCAGAGTACTCTGCACTGACACTGAATCAGAATCTCCCCAACTTCCTCCTTGCATATCACAAGCAGCACACACCACAATCAACAACCCACCAACCATGCTGGTCCTGAGTCATCCCTTGCATTCACGCTTGGATCTCCTCAACCCCAATCTCAGAAGGAGTATGTAGGACGAACAGCTGAGTCAAACTGGAGACTCCTCAAGCAAGGAGGTTTGATGTTTCGTTCCTTGACCAGCAGCCCTGACGAGGAACTAGAGATTATCAAAACTGGGTACTCGGAAAGGTTAAGGACGGAACAGGACCACTCTCTTACACAGTAGAGGTTGTTTCTTATATCATCTGGAGGCAACACGTTGATCAGTTGAGGACAGCAGAATCAATTGTTAGAGTAGAAAGGTGGCCAGGTCTGTCAGAAGCACTTCCTGTCATCCCAGAGTCAGCTCCTACAACCACCATGGAGGAGGCCCCAGAACTGAGGCTGTTTAACAGTCACATGTCTCACCTGCCAAGCAGAGTGATTCTCCCTTGTCAGTAAAGACATTATCCCACAAGAGTAACAAATCCTACACAGCAATTAAATTGGTAGGTCGGAATAGGACAATTTAAATGTGCTATGCTGTGGATGTCTGCATAGCATTTGTATTGTATAGTATTTTGTGCAAATGGTTGAGATGCATTCTATATTGAGGTGGAGTTTGTAGCTGAGCAGGGAGGAGTGTTGTGTATTTACAAACCCCATTTCCAGAAAAGTTGGGATACTTTCCAAAATGCAATTAAAACAAAAATCTGTGGTATGTTAATTCACATGAACCTTTATTTAACTGACAAAAGTACAAAGAAAAGATTTTCAATAGTTTTACTGACCAACTTAATTGTATTTTGTAAATATACACAAATTTAGAATTTGATGGCTGCAACACACTCAACAAAAGTTGGGACAGAGGCATGTTTACCATTGTGTTACATCACCTTTCCTTTTAATAACACTTTTTAATCATTTTGGAACTGAGGATGCTAATTGTAGTAGATTTGCAAATGGAAATTTTGTCCATTCTTGCTTGATATAAGACTTCAGCTGCTCAACAGTCCGTAATCTCCGTTGTCTGATTCTCCTCTTCATGATGCGCCATACATTTTCAATAGGAGATAGATCTGGACTGGCAGCAGGCCAGTCAAGCATACGCACTCTGTGTCTATAAAGCCACGCTGTTGTAGCCCGTGCAGAATGTGGTCTGGCATTGTCCTGCTGAAATAAGCATGGACGTCCCGGGAAGAGACGTCGCCTTGATGGCAACATCTCTCTCTCTAAAATGCTAATATACGCCTCAGAGTCAATGGTACCTTCACATACATGCAACTCACCCATGCCGTGGGCACTGATGCACCCCCATACCATCACAGATGCTGGCTTTTGCACCTTTCGCTGATAACAATCAGGATGGTCATTTTCATCTTTGGCACGGAGAACTCGACGCCCGTTTTTTCCGAAAACTAGCTGAAGCGTGGACTCATCTGACCACAGCACACGGTTCCACAGTCTTTCGGTCCATCTGAGATGAGCTCGGGCCCAGAGAACTCGCCGGTGTTTCTGCATAGAGTTGATGTATGGCTTCCTCCTTGCGTAATACAGTTTCAAGTCGCATTTCTGGATGCAGCGACGGACTGTGTTAAGTGACAATGGTTTTCCGAAGTACTCCCAAGCCCAGGTGGCTATAATTGGCACAGTAGCATGACGGTTTCTTTGGCAGTGCCGCCTGAGGGCTCGAAGATCACGTGCATTCAACAGTGGTTTCTGACCTTGCCCTTTACGCACTGAGATGTCTCTGAATCTTTTCACAATATTATGTACTGTAGATGTTGAAAGACCTAAATTCTCTGCAATCTTGCGTTGGGAAATGTTCCTTTTGAACTGACTAACAATTCTCTCACGAATTTTGGCACAAAGGGGTGAGCTACGACCCATCCTTGCTTGCAAAGACTGAGCCTTTGATGGACGCTACTTTTATACCCAGTCATGATACCTCACCTGCTACCAATTAGCCTGCTTAATGTGGAGTCTTCCAAACCGGTGTTACTTGAATATTCTGTGCACTTTTCAATCTTATTTTAACTCTGTCCCAACTTTTGTTGAGTGTGTTGCAGCCATCAAATTCTAAATTTGTGTATATTTACAAAATACAATTAAGTTGGTCAGTAAAACTATTGAAAATCTTTTCTTTGTACTTTTGTCAGTTAAATAATGGTTCACGTGAATTAACACATCACAGATTTTTGTTTTTATTGCATTTCGGAAAATATCCCAACTTTTCTGGAAATGGGGTTTGTAATATTTCAGTAATATTGTAAATATATTGGTTGATTTAGTATTCTTGCTCGTTTAAATAATTCATTACGGGTTACATGTATCAATATGTGAATAGTATGCATCATCGCACTACCACGTGATACGGGTGCACCTCGCTTAAAGTAAACACGAAGTTAGACTCATATTTTGGGCTCCTGTGTCCTTTGAATTAGTTTAATGTTTTGAAGTTACAAAGAAATACAAGTTGCTACACACACACACACACACACACACACACACACACACACACACACACACACACACACACACACACACACACACACACACACACACACACACACACACACACACACACACACGTACATATATTCAGACTGGGTTTTTCTATTCTATCTTTCGCAGCTGCTCTTCTGAAAAGCTGGTGTTTACGCAAGCACGAGCGCTGTTCACCCTTGCCCAGCTGACTGTTCCTCGTACGCAAGCTGTGCATAGAGAAACGGGTAGTTACTGCAAGCCATCCTGGTGCGCATTTCTCCCTTCCTAATCCAGGTACGCTGGAATACTATTATCATCATCACTCATCAGCCAACTAAGAAGAGAAAAACTCAGTCACAAATTTCATCTTGAAACTTCAGGAAAGATTTTATAGTTTGATGTGCAATTAACAGTTTCTCTCCAGAAGCCACTGAAGTGTTGCAATCTAGTTCCATAGATGCCAGCAGTTCACCTTTTCCTTGTAATACTAAATCAAGAACAATAGCTTTATTGTTGACTAATAATTCAGAAAGGTATATACCTTTTTGGATTATCAGACAAGACAATAAAGCAAGAACCTACTACACAGAATTTAATATTATTTCACAGAGGTTAGAATACCCATGGAAGAAGTCATAGAAGTCGCAAGCCCTGCCAAATGCCTATTTCTACATTCCACCCAGGTAAAACATTTTACAGTGTAGTTAACTCTTACAAAATTTGTATAGGAATTCACGGCATACATCGTACTAACTTTGTGAAGTGCAGGAGCCATGACAGGCACGAGGAATCCATTGTAGATATAGTTCACAAGCTGATTCTTTATCAAGGGATGAGCCACCTAAATCAGAAGCACAGATTGCAACATTAAACAAATAGTTGAAGAAATACCCAACATACCTACAACCAGCCCTCTTTCATCAAAGCCCAACAAAACAAGAAAGCACTTCAAAAATTTACCGGATCTTCCAAATTAGGAATAAGGACAGTGCAGCTGTTTTTAATCTTACTTGGTGGTCTGGTCATTCTATCCAAAAATAGAATTCTGTTGAAATTCTGACATCAATTTTCTTACTTGTATCCAGAACCATATCCCGGATATGGCAGCAAAAAGCTTTTTGACCTCAGCAGTGACTGTCTAATAGGTGTAATAATAACAGGGTTGTTGTGGTGGGAGATTTTAACTTCCCAAATATCGACTGGCATGTCCCTAGAGTGAGGGGTTTAGATGGGGTGGAGTTTGTTAGGTGTGTTCAGGAAGGTTTCTTGACACAATATGCAGATTAGCCTACAAGAGGAGAGGCCGTACTTGATCTGGGATTGGGAAATGAAGCTGAAAAGTTGGAAAAAAAAAGTTGAATTTCCCCATGGGGATGAATAAAGTATCTATCTATCTATCTATCTGATCAGGTGTCAAATCTCTCAGTGGGAGAGCATTTTGGAGTTAGTGATCACAATTCTGTCTCCTTTACCATAGCATTGGAGAGGGAAAGGAACAGACAATTTAGTAATGAGTTCAATATTTTAATGAGAAATATAAGGCTATCAGGCAGGAACTTGGAAGCATAAATTGGAAACAGATGTTCTCAGGGAAACGTACAGAAGAAATATTGTGTGGTGTTCTGCATAGGTACTTTCCAATGACACAGGGAAAGGATGGTAGGGTACAGGAACCGTGGTGTACAAAGGCTGTCGTAAATCTAGTCAAGGAGAAAAGAAGAGCTTACGAAAGGCTGTAAAAACTAGGTAATGATAGAGATCTAGAAGATTATAAGGTTAGCAAGAAGGAGCTCAAGAATGAAATTAGGAGAGTCAGAAGGGGCCATGAGAAGGCCTTGGTGGACAGAATTAAGGAAAACTCCAAGGCATTCTATACGTATGTGAAGAGCAAGAGGATAAGACATGAGGGAATGGGACCAATTAAGTGTGACAGTGAAAAAGTGTGTATGGAACCAGAGGAGAGCAGAGGTACTTAATGAATACTTTGCTTCAGTATTCACTACAGAAAAGGATCTTGACGACTGTAGGGAAGACTTACAGTGGACTGAAAAGCTTGAGCATGTAGATATTAAGGAAGAGGATGTGTTGCAGCTTTTGGAAAGCATCAAGTTGGATAAGTCACCGGAACCAGACGGGATGTATGCCAGGCTACTGTGGGAGGCGAGGGAGGAGATTGCTGAGCCTCTGGCGATGATCTTTGCATCATCAATGGGGACGGGAGAGGTTCTGGAGGATTGGAGGGTTGCAGATGTTGTTCCATTATTTAAGAAAGGGAATAGAGATAGCCCAGGAAATTATAGACCAGTGAGTCTTACTTCACTGGTTGGTAAGTTGATGGAGAAGATCCTAAGGGGTAGGATTTATGAACATTTGGAGAGGCATAATATGATTAGGAATAGTCAGCATGGCTTTGTTAAAGGCAGGTCGTGCCTTACAAGCTTGATTGAATTTTTTGAGGATGTGACTAAACACACTGATGAAGGTAGAGCCATAGATGTAGTGTATATGGATTTCAGCAAGGTATTTGATAAGGTACCCCATGCAAGACTTACTGAGAAAGTAAGGAGGCACGGGATCGAAGGAGACATTGCTTTGTGGATACAGAACTGGCTTGCCCACAGAAGGCGAAGAGTGGCTGTAGATGGGTCATATTCTGCATGGAGGTCGGTGACCAGTGGTGTGCCTCAGGGATCTGTTCTGGGATCCCTACTGTTTGTGATTTTTATAAATGACCTGGATGAGGAAGTTGAAGGATGGGTTAGTAAATTTGCTGATGACACAAAGATTGGGGGTGTTGTGGATCATGAGGAGGGCTGTCAGAGGTTACAGCAGGATACTGATAGGATGCAAAACTGGGCTGAGAAGTGGCAGATGGAGTTCAACCCAGATAAGTGTGAAGTGGTTCATTTTGGTAGGTCAAATATGATGGCAGAATATAGTATTAATGGTAAGACTCTTGGCAGTGTGGACTCTGTGGTTAAGAAGGCGTACGGTGTATAGGCCTTCATCAATCATGGGATTGAGTTTAGGAGCTGAGAGGTGATGTTGCAGCTATATAGGACCCTGGACAGACCCCATTTGGAGTACTGTGTTCAATTCTGGTCGCCTTACTACAGGAAGGATGTGGAAACCATAGAAAGGGTGCAGAGGAGATTTACAAGGATGTTGCCTGGATTGGGAAGCATGCCTTATGAGAACAGGTTGAGTGAACTCGGCCTTTTCTCCTTGGAGCGACAGAGGATGAGAGTTGACCTGATAGAGGTGTATAAGATAATGAGAGGCATTGATCGTGTGGATAGTCAGAGGCTTTTTCCCAGGGCTGAAATGGCTAACATGAGAAGGCACAGTTTTAAGGTGCTTGGAGTAGGTACAGAGGTGATGTCAGGGTTAAGTTTTTTTTAATGCAGAGTGGTGAGTGCGTGGAATGGGCTGCTGGCAACGGTGGTAGAGGCAGAAATGATAGGGTCTTTTAAGAGGCTCCTGGATAGGTACATGGAGCTTAGAAAAATAGAGGGCTATGGGTAACCCTAGGTAATTTCTAAGGTAAGGACATGTTGGGCACAACTTTGTGGGCAAAAGGGCCTGTATTGTGCTGTAGGTTTTCTATGTTTCTAATTTTGATTGTGCTCAGATTAGCTAAAAGCTAAGCAAGTGTTAAACTTCCCCATACTATATTGCACCAAAATATCATATGGTCTTCTAAAACACACATTATTAATGGGCAGACAACATGGTGATAGGTATTTTGGCCATAATAGGTTAGCACTTGTGTGCAGCTGAATCCAGGGAGGGGGTGAAGGAGAGGAGTGGTTGATCAGAATGTAGGGGGAAAATAGAAAAAGGGGACAAATGTACATTTAGATCAAGTGGGTGTTTGAAGGTCAGCACAGACCTGGTGGCCCTGTTTTCCTGCTGTGTCACTCTATGACTGTGACTCTCTAAGTTCAATCAGGCGCCCATTTGAAAGAAAATGTAATAAATCAAATAGACAATGTTATTCATGGGTTTTTAAAAAAAATAATCAGGGAATTGCAAGTAAAGGAATGCCGAACTTCCATTCTGTAAGGAAGTCCTGTAAAAGAAGATGTTTGAATATGAGACTGTACAGTCTGGGATTAAAATAATGTAGATAAGTGATTGGAGTTTAGAGACAAAATTACTTTCAAATAATACTTTTGCCGTAAATGCGGTCGAGATATTGGGATTTTTGAGAACTGGGATAGAAAGATCGTTATACTGGAACCTGAACAAATATGATGCGGGTTTTGGGGTTAAGTAGTAGTGAGTCAGGAAAAAATTCTACAAGGGGAGGATCTTAGGGCTGGGCGCAAAATTTCTCGAATGATTTTGAAGCCCTTTGTCATAAGACAGCGAACATAATAATATGTCTGAATATAAAAATAATGGCTTTCAATAAAAGAAAAACAATAATCACCACAGTGCTGGCAATTAAATCAGCTTTTACGTGAAACAATTCTGCAAAACGTTTTCTTAAATTCATCTGTTATCTCATTTAGTTCGCTTTTCTCTTTTAGAAAAATGAATGGATTTCCCTTTCAACCAATGGTTTGGTAGGGACTTGAACATGGACCAATCTAATACCCTAAATATGAAACAAAAGTATGCTGGGTAAAATGAAACAAGCGTAAAATGCACTCAGTTCTGGGTTACTCGCCAAATACTTTATAAAACTGCTCATCTAAATAGGAGACAATACTAAAGTGTGATCTTTATGGAAAAACAGTATAATAACGCAAGATTTAGCAAATACTAGGTTCAGACATTTTAACATTGCAAGCTTTAATAAACTGTTGGCAAATAGCTTCTATCCCTGAAAGAGGTAATATATATAAATAAAAATTTGGGGTAATTTAATTTTCTATCATATTCTGTCTTCTTCTGGTAAGATGGCACTGTCGTGGACTCTCCAGGTCCAATCAACGGTGTAATTGTTCATCCTTTGCGTTCTTTTTATGACCGCAAGACACCGCTGGATATTAAGAACATCAGTTACTGCAGGTCTGCCCCACTAGCAAGTTGCTGGATAGCAACAGAACTGGAACTTGTTGCATGCCACATGGTCGCCCAGACTTGTGTACCGTTGCTGTGCGAAGGTGGTGCGTGGTCCAACAAACGACGCAAATGATTGTGCTGGACGGTTTTATTGTGATTGCAAGACACTGTCGGACATTAGAAACGTAGAACACTGCAAGTCCAGTTCACTTGCTCATTGGTGAGACTGACGGCGAGGGAGCTGTGGTGCGTTGGTTGCTACGCAGACTAAGCCCTCGTGCAGGCGTCCAGGAGAGGAAACGCGGGAGGCGGTGTGGGAGAGAATGGAGGCCTCTGTGGATGCTCTGGATTCCGTGCTGGGTTGTAGCCTTGCCCCTCCCATGTTCACACGGGATTGCATCCGTCTGCAGCTGCACTAACACGTGATGAGGAACTGCTGTGTGCTTGTTCTTGCAGAAACATGCTCCAGGACATCATCCCGTGCACCATCAATCTACAGGTCATGGCACTCGGGGACTGGGCTATATTTTTTTCTGTGACTTGCTTTTTCTGTTATCGTAACTATCTGTGTTATATGCTGTGTAGTGAGTGAGAGTGCGGTACTGTGTTTTGCACTTTGGCCCCGGAGGGCCAAATGTTTCCTTTGGCTGCATTTGTGTGTATGGTCGAATGATAACTGAACTCCAACTTGAGAACATTAACTTTATCATGAGGATGTTGAATTATAGATTAATTGTCATGCAGCCTCATGCAAAGTTCAAAAAAACTTAAGATTCATAAAACATTGCAGGAAATTTGATATGGGCTGAATATTAGACAAAATTCACGGGATGAAAAATGACATGGTACTTATGTACGTTGCTGAGTACATCTTTACCTGTATTACAGCATTACAGAACTCCAGGGAGTTCATAAACTGCACCAACGCTGGAATATGCATCCAGTCCTCGCGCTGCAGGTAGTGCCACTCATCGGATCTCACCTCCAATTTAGTGGGCAATGAGGAGTAGAGGCCGCTAAGTCCTGTGGCCAACACCTGTGGGTCAAATAATAGTGAGGAGAAACACTAAACAGAAGCCGTGTTTACTGTTAAACAATATCTGTGGAGAGGAAAGCTGTTAAGATATGAAGACTTCAATAAGTAGAAACAATTAGGAGCTAAATATGCAATCTGTTGCCCATTTGTTTTAATCTTTAAAATTCTCATTAAGTTGTGAAAAATAGATTATTTTTTATTGCTGCATTACACTTTTACACACACACACACACACACACACACACACACACACACACACACACACACACACACACACACACACACACACACACACACACACACACACACACACACACACACACACACACACACACACACACACACACACACACACACACACACACACACACACACACACACACACACAAGATCTGATGAGCCGACACCAGATCCAATTTCCTTTCAGTTTGTTTAATCTTAAGTGGTTGTGTGTTATCCTCACTAGGACTGCTAGCCATAACTAACCACGTGTATTCCTGAAGGTTTTCAGCCACGCTATAATAATCACTGATCATAATTTGCTTACATGTCCGTATTCCTCTTATGAAGTTCAGACTTATTTGTTGACTATTGTTGCATTCACACAAATAACAAGGAGAACAAAATAGGCTTTTACATAAAAAGCAAATTTCAAGCCAAGAATTCTATAACCACAAACAGAAAGAAAAAGCCATTTATACAAGTACACAGCAACTTAATTAGAAAAGGACAGAGTGCGATTTTTGTTCACAAAGTTTCAAAAGCAGCCAGCTTCAGAGGTCAACTTTATGCACCCCAAGAACACAGAATGACATCCAACATGCCACTTTCCAGAGCCTAGTGTGAACATCCAGCCAACAAGGTCCTCTGCAAATAGCAATGGGATTCATAATTTCAAGACACCTCAGGGTAATGAGGTGACACCCAACAAAAACAGGTTCCCGGTCTATTCTACTGTTTGTGTACTGAGAGGAGGAAGAACTAGGTTGATGACAGGTAGCCCCAGCTCCACTGCAATCTCAAGTTGATACATAACCTCCCCTCCATCAGCCACAAAGCCTAGAATTCAGCACTGCAACCCAAAACTGGATGTGAGCAACACACACAAAATGCTGAAGGAACTCAGCAGGCCAGGCAGCATCCATGGAAAAGAGTAAACAGTTGACGTTTCAGGCTGAGACCCTTCGTCCCAATTTTGGGTGTTTTGCTTGGATTTCCAGCAACTGCAGATTTTCTCATGTTCACTTGCCGCATCACTGAACTGTTCCCACAACCTACAGACTCGCTTTCTCATGCTCTTTGATATTTATTGTTTATTGATTTATCAGATTTTCGCGTCACTGGATGTAAATGACTGAAGGAAATTCATTTTACTTATTACGAGCATTGAGAAACAAATTCAGGCATTTTGCCAATTATCCATATGCAGCCACAAAAAAGTACAAACTAATCATCCAACGCACCCCCACCCCTGATCATCGAGATTCACATGAGGGAAATCGGTCCTTGTGATTCACAACGTCCACACACACCATCAAGCACCGATTTACATTAATCCCATTTTTCCCTTACATTCCCAGTAGCTCATTGAAAGTCTCCCATTCACCTACACACGACGGGCAATTTACAGTCCCCATTTACCCTTCTGACCCACATGCCTTGGAATGTAAGAGGGCAAGAGAATACCTGGGCAAAATGATCACTATCACAGGGAGAACATCCACACTTCACAGACAGCACCAAAGATCAGGACTGAAACCAGGAACCGTGAGACAGTTAGTTGTGCCACCTGCCTTGTTTTAACATTTTCATATTTATGAAAATATCAAAATGATATTTTACCTATTAAATGGAAATTATGAATATTATTCCAAAGTTACAATAACTTCAAATACTTTATTTTTCTAATAAAAATGTATGAAAATCTGTCTCATCTGCATTTTTGCAATATTACTTTATGACTTAGATTGTTTTACATACTATATGTATGCAAATATTTGGAATTCATTCATATATATCTGCATTAATCAATTCAAGTGTACCACCAATTAAATATGAAACGGTTTTCAATTTGATAGATTTATATCATTTAGTCTCTGCTTCTAGCTCAGCTTTTTTAAAAATTATCCTATGACTCCACTTACCTGCAAGCTACAAAGCAGTGTAAACTTTTTAGAGCTGCCTGCCTTTGTTATGGAAAAGGTTGACCTTTTGTTATTAGATCAAATGAATTGTGCAGATAAGCAACAGCCTGACCAGTGAGATAGTGACAGTCATTAGTCTCGTCATCAGCTCCAAAACCTTTCATTATGTAATGCTCAGAACAAAGTCTAAATGAAGTATATCATCTCAAAACCTGGCCTCAGTTTGGCATTTATAGCAAGAAAAACAATTTATTTTCTTTCAGTAGCAGAATTAATGCCCAATTCTAATTGTGCTTTTTTTAAAATATATAATTCAAGCTGAATAGTGGTCCTGGTTGGAATGAAAGTCATGCTTGGGCCTGATAATACTATTGACGCAAAAGGCTTTGTCTTTAAAACATTGAAATTTCCTCATGAATTGAACTTGATGTGCATTACTTGTGATATTCTAAATTTACAACATTTGAGGAATTTAATTACGTTTTGTTCATCATAAGACCTTCCACATCTCTTTAAGGATGTCCCAATTTGTTTTTTTCCCCCAAAAAAAGTTAGTCACATGGGAAATACAGGCAAGCTCCCACAAATGCCAGTATGACAATTAGATAAATCACTTTCAGTGATGTTAACTGAACTTTAAAAATTAAGTTACAGCAGAGTAGGCATCAGATGTCAAGTCCATGGCAATTCTTTGGAGCATAATCCCATCAGTCACATTAACCCACTTCTCCAACATAACCTTTGCAAATCGTCTTTCCTCAAACATCTATCCAATTCCCCTTCCACAGCCTTGATTAACTATTTGCATCATCTTTACAGGATGTTCTTGTTCATAAACATAGTCTTCCTGTAAAAAGCTTCTTGCCAAGTTCTCCATCATCTTTTGTCCAGTACTCTGAATATGCATCCCTGGGTCCTCAAAGCTTCCATTAATCGAAACAGGGTCTCTCAATTTACCGTATCTAAACCAACTTGTACACTTTTACCAAACCTCTCGACTATTTGTTCTCCAAGGAGAACATCTCCAGGTTCTTCAGTCCAAATTACCTCGTATGTGAAATCCTTTCCCCCCTGTAAGGGAGATGTCAGGGGTAAGTTTTTTTTAATGCAGAGAGTGGTGAGTGGGTGGAATGGGCTGCCAGCGGCGGTGGTGGAGGTGGAAATGATAGGATCTTTTAAGAGACTCCTGGAAGGATACATGGAGCTTAGAAAAACAGAGGGCTATGGGTAAGCCTAGGTAGTTCTAAGGTAAGGACATGTTCGGCACAGCTTTGTGGGTTGAAGGGCCTGTATTGCGCTGTAGGTTTTCTATGTTTCTACGTAACTAAGCAAGTAAATCTGCCCTGCATTGTCTCTAGCAGCTTCACGGTGCCATCCTTGCCCCTGTTATCTTGCCACACTGCTGCAGGGTTTCATCTTGGGTCCAACCAGCTTCAAATGCTTCATTAGTTATCTTTGTTCTTCTGTAAATTCAGAAAGGAGAATACTTGATGACCATTTCACAGTATTCCATTCGAATTACAACTCCTCAGGAAGTGAAATACCTGCTAGACTGTACAATGCTTACATAAAAGACCCAGCTGCTTATGACAACCACCAATGAGAGTCTTACCCACAACCTTAGACAATCAGTAACATTACCACTGGCAAATCCCTCACTATCAGTATTCTGAACATCACAAATACTAGAAACGTTAATGCTGTAAATGCAGATCACAGTGTGGGCATTCAGCACAGACCCTTCTCGTCCCCATCCCTATCCCATGGTAAACACTGCTTGTCCCACTACAAGGGACAAGTCACCAATATGGAGGAGCACTCCGCATTTGTCTGAAGTCCAAAATGCATGAGATTCCGCACAAGATAACATTCAGAACAAGCCAAACCACCCTGATTCACACTCATACTTCATACTTTCTACATCTGGTCCACCATGACTACAATATGTAATGACAGCACTTCCCAAACAAACATCCCACCATAAAAAGGGAAACGGCATAATCCCAAGTCACATATCATTCTAAAATGGAAATATATCATATTGTGGCCACGGTGATCATTCTCATCGAGTCTAAGTCCTGGAAATCTCTACAGGAGTCTACTGAAGGAGTAATTTTGCCAAACGAATAGCAGAGATTCAGGAAGACAGCTCATCGCCACCTTCAAAGGTAATTAAGGATAGCCATTAACAGCTAGCTTTGCCAAAAAGGCCACATCTTGGGAGTTGCTCAGAGATTCTGAGCTTTGAGATCATCTAGGGACATGTTTGAAACAAGGACATTTTTGTCAGATGCATTATCAAGTGGTTTACATGTTAACAATGACTCAACTATTTTAGTTCAGTCAAACTATACAGGCAAATAAATAAAAATATCAACATTTAGCACAGACATGTCAGTATGAAACTCAAATTTTTTTTTAAAAAAATCAACCTTTGCTTGTAATGTGAGATACAGAGTTACTATATAAATTAATTTATTTTAATATATTAACTTATTTTAATATATAAGAGCTTATTCACCAATAGAATTAACCTCAAATACAAAACAAAAATGTATTAAGATGATCAGATGGCACGCCCTGGTGCATTTGAGCTAACAACAACTGATAATGTTTTATTTAATGCATGCTTCACTGTGTAATTGGGCAAATAAATGAACATTCTGACATGTGACTGAGAGCCTGTTCAAAGTGACACGCACAAGAGGCAGGGTTTTGTAAAATGGGTGGAGAGAGTGGTGATACTGAAAACTTTAGAGCATATATGTCAAACTCAAGGCCCGCGGGCCAAATCCGGCCCGCGGTGGAATTATCTTTGGCCCGCGAGATAATATCTAATTACTATTAAAGCTGGCCCAGTAATCGAAGCGCCTATGGTGTATGATATGGCTAATGCTGAGTTTATTCAGGTACCAGGTTTTCAGGGTTTTTAGTGTTTATTCGGCAGTCTTCTTCATAAGAAACGGAATTTGTAAAGTGAAACACTTTGTAGTTATAGCAGAGACTGAGACACATGAGAGCAGGCTGAAAAAACGGAGGCAACGAAAGCTGCGTTCGCACGCGTCTGACTGATCCGGCCCGCATGAAGCTGCATTTTGCTCAATCCGGCCCGTGACCTAAAATGAGTTTGACACCCCTGCTTTAGAGCATAGACAATTATAAGAACAGCAGCCAATAGCTGTCAGGGGTAGGGATGTGGGTGGTCCTGAGAGAAAGAGGGCAGGATTGAAGAACATCCTTCTCAGAATAACGTCAAACTGGAGGACGCTACTGAAGTTGAGAGAAGTGGATACATGGAAATCTTTGTAAAGAATAACTTTAAAGTCAAGATATAGAGGTGTATAAAATTATGATGAGTATAGATAGAGTGAATGCAAGCAGGCTTTTTCCACTGAGGGCAGGGGAGAAAAAACCCAGAGGTCATGGGTTAAGGGTGAAGGGGCAAAAATTTAAAGGGAACATTGGGGGGACTTCTTCACGCAGAGAGTGGTGAGAGTGTGGAATGAGCTGCCAGATGAAGCGGTGAATGCGGGCTCACTTTTGACATTTAAGAAAAACTTGGACAGGTACGTGGATGAGAGGTGTATGGAGGGATATGGTCCAGGTGCAGGTCAGTGGGACTAGGCAGAAAAATGGTTCGGCACAGCCAAGAAGGGCCAAAAGGCCTGTTTCTGTGCTGTAATGTTCTATGGTTCTATGTTAATAGATCAGGGCTTAATATAGATTACAAAAAACAGAATAATGGGACTTGATACAAGTTAAAATACAGGCAACAGAGTTTTTGATAAGCTGAAGTTTATAGAGGGGCAAGTAGGGTGGTCCAGCCTGGAGATGAGACAACTGAGTCTGATTGTGGCATTTCAATTGCAAACAAACTGAAAAAGCCTCAAAACAGGCAGTTCCCATGATGGAGAGAGTAAGAGGCTTGCTGCTCAGCTAAGAAGAAAGAGACTTCAAATTAATGCCAAACCAGAGGCCTGTGAGGGAGATGGACTCAGTGGGTAGGGAATAGTGTCAGTGCAAGGGGTCAAAGAGAGTTTAGCTTTGGTATTTCCAGCATAAGGGGGGGGGGGGGGGGCAGGGGATTTTGATTTTCCAGTACTAGACAAACTGCTTAACAACAGTGAATTGAAAAAATAACTGGTGTTCACAAATCCCTGGAACCAGCTAATTTACAAAAGGTATTCTAACACACAATTGTTCTGTTAGCAACTTTATATGAATTATAATATTTAAACATATTCCAATCTGACCGATTTTGATTGCATTAATTCTACATACTCTTCTCAGTGGGGAAAAAGCTGTAGAAAGTTGTACCATATCCCGGATGCCTCCCCAGCATCCAGGACATCTTCAAAAGGCGATGCCACAAAAAGGCAGCATCCATCATTAAGGACTCCCATCACCCAGGACGAGCCCTCTTCCCATTGCAACCATCAGGAAGATGGTACAGGAGCCTGAAGGCACACACTCAACGATTCAGTAACAACTGCCTCCCCTCCATCAGGTTTCTGAATGGACATTGAATCCATGAACACTACCTCACTATTTTTTTTACCCCTCTTTTTCTCTTTTTGCGCTACTTTATTTAATTTAACTTATTAAATTTTATATATAGACATACACACACTTATTGTGATTTAGTTTTTGATATTAGGCATTGTAACATCCTGCTGCCACAAAACAAATTTCACGACATACACCAGTGATATCACACCCGATTCTGATTTCTCCCTCTTTCAGCCACCCAGGAGCAATTATACCTTATTAAGATAATTATTAACTGCATCATTCTCAACATAACCTCTTACTCCCCGTTTAGCACTGAGCTATAAGACCTTAAAATATGGAACAGAAATAAGTCACTAGGCCCCATTGAGTCTGCTTCACCATTCAACCATGGCTAGTTTGGTTTTTCAACCCCATTTTCCTGCCTTCTCCTCAAAATCTTTAACCTCTTTAGCAATCAAGAACCAATCACCCTCTGCCTTAAATATACCTAATCACTTGGCCTCCACGGCCACCTGTGGCAGCAAATTACAGATTCACCACCTTCTAGCTGAAGAACTTCCTCCTCATCTCAGTTTTACAGGGATATTCTTTTATTCTGAAGCAGTGGCCTTGGATCCTAGACTCTCCTTTTCAGCAGGCTGCAATCATCATGAGAAGTCATTCATTGCTGAGGCTGTGTGAAGCATAAAAAGAGCTCGAGGCCTTTTGGAGCCTCTTGGTGGGCTGCATTCATAACGATCTCTTCAGCACTTAGCAGGGGCCAATAAAAAGAAGCGAGGTGTCAGCAGAGTGGCCATTGTTGCCGAGTGGGACATTGTTAGAGTAGCCAGGCTTTGACTAAACAGGCTTGGGCAAGAACAGCAGGTTAGAACTTAAGCTTGAGAAGTTAGAGCAGAGGTTTCCAAGCTGGGGTCCACGGAACCATTGCTTATTTGGTCCATGGATAGGTAGGATGGTAGTTCAGGCAGTGGAATGCTCCTCCTGTGAGATGTACCTGACAGCTTCCCTGATGACTACATCTGCAGGAAACACATCCACCTGCAGCTCCTGACCTACAAGGTCGAAGCACTGGAGCGGGAGCTGGATGTATTCAGGATCATCCTGGAGGCTGAAAACCTCATAGATGAGATTTTTACTGAGTTGGTCACAGCCAGGGTGCTGGATTCAGGTAGTAGATGGGTGACCACCAGGAGGAGCAAGTGGAGTAAACGGTCAGTGCTGGGTGAGGAAGGCAAATGCCATGTTACCATTCATTTCAAGAGGACTAGAATACCAGAGCAAAGATGTAATGCTGAGGCTTTATAAGGCATTGGTCAGACCACAAAGAGTACTGTCAGCAGTTCTGGGCTCTTTATCTAAGAAACGATGTGCTGGCATTGGAGAGAGTCCAGAGGAGATTCACAAGAATGTTTCCAGGAATGAAAGGGTTATTGTACGAGGAGCGTTTGATGGTTCTGGGCCTGTATTCACAAGAGTTTAGAAGAATGGGGTGGGGGGGGGATTTAATTGAAAGCTATTGAATATTGAAAGGCCTAGATAGAGTGATGTGAAGAGGAGGTTTCCTATAATGGGCGAGTCTAGGACCACAGAGGGCTCACCCTTAGAATGGAGGCATATCCATTTAGAACTGAGACAAAGAGGAATTTTTTTAGCCAGAGGGTGATGAATCTGTGGAATTCTGACAGCTGTGGAAGCCAAGTCATTGGGTATATTTAAAGAGGAGTTTGATAAGTTCTTGATTAGTCAGGGCATTGAAGGTTACAGGGAGAAGGCAGGAGCAGACTCAATGGGTCAAATAGTGCAATTCTGCTAAGTCTTATGGTCTAATGGAAATACCTTCTCCATGCACACTCCAATCAGGCCTTTCAGTACTCCACTGCCACAGATCAAGAGAATTTATCTGAAATCTATAATTCTGTTATTGCTGAAATAACACACAGTGATAACATTTTTGGAGATGGAGATAAAATAGAAAAACTCAAAAAAGAAGTCCTCCTAAGTCACTGCCAGTTTCCTGCTGGTGTGTATACCTATTTTCTGCAGCCATTCAACTCTAAAGTACCACATAACTTTGCAGTGATGACTCCCAATGGTTGCTCTGCACAACCAGTTTGAAACAGCTATCACTGCACAAATCCCTTCCTTCAGGAGAGCTAGAAGCAAAGATTTGATGAGAGCAAACGACAGGTTGATTCTTACCACCTCCTAATAAGAGATATACTGGCAATGTACAATTGCCTGTGTAGCCAGCCTCATGCCACAGAAAATGAAGCACTTAAACACTAGCAGAACAAGACAGTGCAGGTCCGAAGTTCCATTATTTTAATTAAAAGCATTTTGTCTATCAAATTTGAGACTGTCACAGTTTGGCACTACTATCTCCAACAATCCTGTTCTATATGCAGAATGAATGAGGTCACATGCAGAGTTAAAGAAAAAAATCAAGCTTTTTTGAAGGTGCAGCTATAAAGCAGACAAAATTAGAGTAAGATATTTCCCTAGAACAAAAGCTTTATGAATATTTTCTATCATACTTCAGCTGTGGATGAGTGAACTGCTGTGAGCTCTTTATACAATAACAATTGTTCAGGTTCATAAATTTCAAGTTCTCCATATCCAAAAGTGACACAATTACCTACAGTGAATGATTAAACACTTACCGGACAAAAATACGTGTTATCCACAATGTGTTTTGCCACTTCGCGTTCTGAAGAGATAGACATGATGAACAGCAATGCATCTCGGGCTTGTTGTCCCACTCCTCCTTCTCGGTGAATGAAAGGTATCAGCAGGGAGAAAATGAGGAAGTTCGCTGCTCCCTGGTCTTCACTGGTATGGAAAAAGAGTTCCAGGATGGAGGGGTCCTTGGCCAGGGTGGAACAGAGCTGGTTAAGCAGTAAAACTAGCTCAGTCTCCACAAAAGAAGTGGTAGTCCCAGAGCAAGCACTTAACATCATCATTAAAGGCTTCAGGATTGGCTTGTGGTGCAGTAACGGCTGGTGACACTGGGTGACCAACATCTCATACATCTTTATTTGCTCAACTTTCATTTCATCTGTGAACTCCCTGCGAAGACTCCACAAGAAAAGTTTCTCCATGACATTTTCTGTAACTACAAACTCCAGGATGGGACCCATTGCTGCATCTTCAGCTTGTTCCTCAATTAACAGAAAGATCATGTGTTCAACATAATTCTGGACAGCGCTTGCTTCGTCAGGAGGAATAACCCCATGTCTTGCATTGGAGTTCTTCAGTGGGTCGTGCCTTTCTAGAATTTTTATCACCTGAACAGGGAAAGGTTTGTTTTAGTCAAATTTAACAGTAAGTTTTTCTTAGGATGCTTAAGAACTAAATTGTTGCTAAATTAGCAGCACGATGCTCCGAATAGCATCAGTATCCCTGGAAGGAAAAAAAACAATGATGTGACTAATTCTAGTTGCTATCCATTACCCCCTTTGGAAAGTGGACCCAAGTGACCATCAGATGACAACAGGCTAACTAAGCAGTAACACACACAAAATGCTGGTGAACTCAGCAGGTCAGGCAGCATCTATGAAAATTAATAAACAGTCGACGTTTCGGGCTGAGACCCTCTTCAGCAGGATGCTCCTCTCCTATCGGATTCCTTCTTCTCCAGCTCTCCATCTTTTCCATCTATTATCTCCTTGCTTCCTCCCCCCTGCCCCCACCTGGCTTCACCCATTACCTTCTAGTTTGCACTCCTTTCCTTCCCTTCCCCCCCTTCTTATTCTGGCTTCTTCTCCCTTCCGTTCCAGACCTGGTGAAGGGTCTCAGTCCAAAACATTGACTGCTTGTTCATTTCCATAGATGCTGCCTGGCCTGCTGAGTTCCTCCAGCATTTTGTGCGTGTTCCTTTGGATTTGCCTTGCGTCTATAGGTTCAATCAATTATTGTACACTCCTAATGATAATGCCCAGCAGCTGCTTGTAAAGAAGCTCTCCTGCGTCACGCCAATGTCCATTATGTCTTTCAGCCACAGGTCACAAACGCACGGGATAGTAAGCAGAGGCCCTGCCTTTCAATTTCACCCTCTATCTGTTATGCAGTGCGGAATAGGCTCTCCTGGCCCTTTCAGCTGTGCCACCCAGCAAACCCCTGATTTAATCCTAGCCTAATCATGGGCCAATTTACAATGACCAATTAAACAGTCCCTGGACTGTGGGAGGGCACACACAAGGTCAGAGAGAGAACATACAAACTCCTTACAGACGGCCAGAATTGAACCCGGGTCGCTGGTACTGTTAAGTGTTGTCTGAACCACTACACTACCATGCTGCCCTTAATTTATGGTAATACTCCAATTGGATCTGGAGTGTTAACTGACTGACTACAAAACTTCCCTTGTGTAGATCAACTGCAAAAAGAATCAAATATAGTTGATGGGCTTAAATTGCAGGAGTCAGACTAATTGCTTCCTACCTAGTGCATCTTTAGATGACCAATGATTCACCAGGACACTTCATCTAGATTAATCCATTTGTTTTGTCACACTGGTTTGAGATGAGTGAAGGAAAGAGGTGGGCCAGAATGTATGTGTTACTAAGTAATTATTGCTTAGTGAATTGAGAATGACTGCCATTTACGTTGGTGGAAATACTGCCCTCTCCTCGGCCATGCCTGCTTTGAAAACAGTAATGGATTGAAATGGATTAATCATCAGAGTAAAATTGATTCATAAGGAGGGTAATGACTGCATTAATACAAGGAATTCGAATCAAAAGAGTTATCAGTGCATTACATTAAGCAAATCATTCTCAAGGAGGTATAAACTGCTTTTTTAAAAATGATTAAAGAAATAACAGCCCAGCTTAATGAAGATGGATTTGGTGTTTATAAATAGATGCTGGGAATGTTTCCCTGTGGGATGGAATTTCCATAATACCACTTCAAGTGTATTAAAAGATCTACGTTCTTTCCCTTTTTTGCGAACGAGGACCTTCAACACTTTGCGGTCGAGCAGCATACAAACCAAAAAAAAATCAGTATTTTATGTGTGGAGCTGCTGTAAGAAAGGAATTGGAGTTAGTTTAGCTCCACACACATGTTGGACTTAAAAAGTACTTTTGCATTTTCTGAACTTATTTTGAAAGATGTCTTGAAATTCAGAAACAAGTAATGTCACAGCTAGAATAGTTATAACAATTTGACAGCCAACACCTTACTATTTTTAAACCATATTTTTGGAGCCAGAACAAGCCCAGACCAACAATTCAGAGACAGGTTCATCTGGTCCAATAGGCTCCCATTCAGAACTATTGTGATAAGCAATATATTCAGAATTAACAATTGTTTTAACAAAAATGTAGTTAATTTCATTAAATGCAATAAAAACAAAGAAAAGCACACTTTAGGAGATGGTAACTGAACCACAAGAAATATTTGTAAAATTAACACTACCATTTAAGTGCGGAGTGAAATATTTCAAAAATTTAGTTATTTAGAAATCAGCAGGTCCTCATGGCCCAACGAGACGCACCACCCAGCAACCCAACTATTTAGCCTCATCAAAGGACAATATACAACAATGAATTAACCTACTAACTGATATGCCCTTGGACTGTGGGAGGAAACCAGACCACCCAGAGGAAACTCACGTGCTCACGGGAAGAACCAGACAGCACCGGAATTGAGCTCCGAACTCCGATGCCTCGAGCTGTAATAGCATTGTGCTAACCTCTACACTACCGTTAGGCCCCCATGGGACACTTTAGGGCATGGCTGAGCATGTGCTAAAAGGGTGATTACAAAGTCTCATTAATGTAGCATATTAATAATGTCAATTGTTCTGGGTTTGGCAAACTGAGTTAACTTTTAAACGAGTGATTACTGCAGGGAATGTCAAGACACACCAGCAGATACAGAGGGTGAATTTATAAATAAACTGTGTAAACTATAGGAAGCTACACATAGGCTTGTCAAATTCAATATCAAATTAACTTTGCTTTTGACTGTGAGCCCCCCTGTTTCTTAAGAGATTGTTGACTAAGTTAGCATTGGCATCAGAAAGCCACTGAATGAAATGGCCCCTCTGTCCATGCCTTGATATTTCAGAGGAGGTGATGTGAAGAAAATGGAATATAGGAAAATAAACCCCACAATAATTCATTTCTAGAACAAAAATGCCTTGCACTAATATACAATAACTTCTTTAAAAAGTTCCAAGATGCTATATTGTGGCAATATTCAACAAAATTTGACTCCCAGACACATAAGGAAATATTAGGCCAAGTGACCAAAAGCTTGGTCAATGAGTAAAATATTATTAAGTACTTTCAGATAGGAAAAAGAGGTGGAACTTCTGGAGAGAATCTTGGTGCTTGGGACCTCTGCACTTGAATGCACAGATGCCAGTCATGAAATAGTTAAATTTGGGAATGAACAACATACCAGTTGAACACAGGAACCTCAGAGGCCAAAAGGCTGAAAGAATTAGGAAATAAAAGGAAAGATGATTTGAAAACAAAGGTGAGAATTTTAAAATCCATGTGCTGTTTAATTAGGAACCACTGTAGATCAGCAACTACAATGGGAACTGGGAGATGGGGGTAAGCTAGACCACCCACAGCAAAGTTTTGGATGTTGTCAACTTCCGGTAAGTGTTGTGGACACAGATGAGGAAAGATAAAAGGGAGAAAGTAATTCCTGAAACCAGCTCTGAAGGCTTCTTCTACCACCTTCCCAGGATCTACAAGCAGTTCTGTTCTTGCTCCAATTAGATAGAAGAAATATCCTCTTTACAGAAACTCACCTGGGCCCAATGATTTTTAAACACAATGGTGCACGTTTCCGAGTCCACTCCTGAGAGACTTGGGGCCTGTTGAATCTCCTTGCTCATGGCAACTGAAGCCAAATTCTTCAGCAGATTGTTTTAAACCATGCCGGAAAAATGCCAGCAGAACATATGTCGCCCTTTTCTGCTATCCAGCAAACATGCTGTACCAAATCTGTAACGACCTGAGAAAGAATAAATATACGGACACATAAATGCACGTCAGCCAGTCCAATTACTAAACAAAAATGCAACTCATCATTTTAGACTTCTTCACAAATTGATTTTCTAAGCCCTTTAAAATATGCTGCTTTATAGATTTTTCACAATTAATTGCAGTAAAAGTTTGCAGGGTGACAATGATTCAGAGAATTTTTTTTCCTCTCAGCTTTTAGTGGGTAATTTCTGATGTCCAACAATTGTTAACAAGGTGAGAGTAGATATCACAGAACACTTTTATAATCATTTAGCACAAGTACTGGAAAGTAATTAAATATACTTTTAATTACCCATTCACTGACAGGAAATGATAACAACCAACTCTTGTACTACTTGCTAGTTCCGATTTATTTTGGGAGTACATTGTCTGTTTTCAGACCTCTGGCAAAGCAACTAAACAAGTAACAAATTCACCAGTTACACAGGGGTGTTGAAATTTGCTTTAGAGCAGATTCTCGCTGTTTTGACAAAGTGAAGCTCCCACTTGCCCAGCTGGGCTGATGTCAGACATTCAGCACATGAGGTTACAAATCCATTTCATTCCACTGCTGCTGCTGTCTGTACATCATAGAACCTTGCTAAGATAATTTTAAGCCAAATACAAAGTTACACACTCAACACAATGTCAACGGCAATGACTTAAAATAGCGGACGGCGTCGCGATCCGACTTAAAATGGCAGACGGCGTTCTCCTTCCTCGGTTCGTAAGTACGAGTTGTTCGTAAGTCTGACGTTTGTAACTCAGGGACTACCTGTATGGCAGAATTAGGGTAAACGGCCTGTTGACTCTGGACTGATCTATTTTCCCTCTCCTGCCTTCTCTCCGTATCCCTTCACGCCCTGACTAATCAAGAACTTATCAACCTCCACCTTAAATATACCCAATGAACACGGGATAACAGTTTATTCTCAAGAGAGAGAAAATTACTCCTGCCTCACTATCAACCACCTTGAGACTCAAAGGGAATAACAACTAGGTATGAAGTATCATTGGATTAAAGGGCATGGCAGCATTGTCTGTGGCCATATGAAACATCTTCCATTTTCCCAATGTTCCAAACTTTGCCACGAACAACTCACATAAATGGAAGCTTTCATTCTTTTTCATTTCAATACAATCCAAATCTCCTCCTTAGCCTATGACGTCTTTGTAGGATCAAAAATGATTTTCAAAGTCACAATCCGGTTTATTGCATTTGCACTGGTGCAATGAAAAACTTACTTGCAACAGCACCAAAGGCATGCAGCATCATACAAGGAGCATTCCAAAGAAAACCATGAATTATACCATGATTACACACAATTTTTTCAAGAAAGAATACAAAAACAAAAAAAAAATCCATTTAAGGACAAAGTGATCAAAGTAAGTCATAGCATTGTTGAACTGCAATGACTGTAGTTGTGCTGATTGATTCAAGAACCAAATGGTTAAAGTATCTGTTCTTGAACCTTCAAGGCTTCTACGTTTCAAAGGTTCAAAGGTCAAATTTAATGTCAGAGAAATGTATACAATATACATCCTGAAACGCTTCCTGCCTAATCATAGTTGTGAGAAACTGGGAAGGCCCAGCTGGTGGAGATCTCTGATGATAAATGTTGCCTACTTAAGGCAGCACCTCCTGGAACTACTACCAATGGTGGGGAGGGTTGTGCCTGTGGCATTTTGGGCTTCCTTCCACTCCTCCCCAATCTCATTGGACTACTACTGACTCTCTAACATCTATCACCAGCTCCTGGCCTCCATTAATCCCCAGGTCTCTGAGTTCACCCACCAGATCACCATTCTTTATGAATCCAAATCAATTCAAGCCAATCTCTTGTCAGATGCCTGATCTGTCAAGAAAATTGCCCTCAAGCCACTGAGCTCTATGATCCTCAGCATTGTTGTTCTAATAAACTTAACATCTCTGGCTCCTCCAAGCCTATCATCTCCCCTACTCTCCCCGTACTATCCAAATGAATCAATTGATCTATCCTCTGATCCCACAAGCCCTTGGTCACTCTCTACACCCATGCAAATTACGTCCTTCCTAACCCTCAGCACTCAAACCTCTCGCGCTCCCTGTAAATATTCCCCAAAGATTCTTCAATCCTTTCAATCACTTCCTCGTGCACCTTCTAGCTCTCAACTCGATGGTTAGTTAGTGGCAGCACCTCCAGCTTACCACCACAACCCATCCAAATCCAATCTCAGCATCCCCACTGAGTTACTCCCAGCTATGTCTACATCCCCAGCAGAAACCTACCCTCCCTCTCCCTTCTGAAACAGAATCCCGAAACAGTAATTAAATCCACTCACTGAATTTACAGAAAGTGAGCAGATTTTGGCTGTGACAATCCAGGCCCTCAGTCAACATCTGTCTTTTCCAGCAGCGTTCATAGGATTGCACCAGAGCAATCCATCTTTACCATTTAAAAATCTGTTAGCTGCATTTCCTCCATGTCCCTCCAGGAGCTGGAAGTCTGGTATCACAAGACAGTCCTCCGAACACAACTTCTGGAATTCAACACATTAAAACTGCCTTTCTGGTCTGCTACAACAACTATTTAGCTGATTCCGTCCTTCGGGAAGGAGTGAAGAATTGTGTACAAATATCTAATCAGATCCAAGGAAAACGGGGGGGGGGAAAAAATCTGGAGGTCAAGGACACAGTCCCCCGTGTGGAATGGGCAACAGTTCCAGTCAACTGTTTCAAAACCATCTGAATGTGGTTTTGGACACAGCAGGCAAGAATTACTAACATTCTCAGTTTTAAGTTTACCGTCTGTTGTCCTCCCTGATGCATACAACCACCTCAGAGAGGCACAGCGCCAAATCTATTCCAATACTCTCAGCCTTGTCATTACAAAATCCAGTGAGGGAAATTCACAGCTGGTGGGTGGGTCAGCTCCCCTGACGGTTTATGAATTTCTCCAAGCCTGAAAATCTGGACACTGAATCCAAGTTCACATTCTGACGTATGCAGAGCTAGCTAAAGTTAGCCAGCTGAGTGGTTGGTTTGGCACGAATTGGTAAATGAAGATATTCCACTAGAATCTCAGTCAATGATTGTGCTTCTCATCAATATTCACCACATTACTGTAGGGAAAGAATACATACCAGGTCTCAGCATGAAATGAAATAATAAAAAAACTGATCAATCAACTGTTAAACGTTCTGGGGAGTTACATAGCCATGAAATGTGCAATACAAATGTAATCCTCTTTTCTTTCTAACCTCCCTTGATCTAAATTAATGTCAGTCCTTCTTTAACAGACTTAATTTTTCAGTTAATTATGGAGAGACATTGGATTGTGCATAGTGAAGCACTTGGCAAGGACCAATTTAAAAACAGGTTTGAGCAGAGCAGCCATTGTGTGAGTGGGGAGTTAAGGCATTGGGTCATTGAGGCTTTGGCAAGGAGAGGCTGAGCCACAGGTAGATTCTTTTCCTTCTGTTATTTATTCTTTCTTTATTCCCTATTTCACATTTAGAGCAGTGGAGATGCTAGACAGGATACTGGAATGCTCCTCTTGTGGTATGTGGGAAGGTAGGGAGACCCTCAGAGTCCCTGATGTTCGCACTTGCAAGAAGTGCAACCTGCTGTAGCTGGAACTGGATGAACTGCAGATCATTCCGGAGGTTGAGGTAGCCACACCCAAGGTGCAGGGCACAGGTAACTGGGTGCCTGTTGGGGGGGGGGGGGAATAGACAGCCAGTGGAGAGTACTCCTGTGCCCGTTCCCACTTTGGACACAGTTGGGGGGGAATGAGCTATAGCAGAGGAAAGCCACAGTAGTCAAGTCTCCAGGACTGAATCTGGCTCTGTGGCTCAGAAGGGAAGTGGGTGGGGAAAGAGACGAGCTGTAGTGATACGGGATTCATTGGTTTGGGAAACAAAAAAGGAGGCTCTGTGGACGAGAATAAGATGGAGTTGTTATTTCCAATCCATACACAGATTGCGTGGAACTCAAGGATCCATTTGCCTAGGGAGGTAACCAGGCCCAGAGTCTGCAGCTTTTCGATCAGGACTGTAGGAATGACGATGTTAGACTTTGAGCTATAGTCAATGAACACCATTTTGACGTAGGTATTTGTATAATCATCTTTTCAATCTCTCAAACTACTCAGGTTGGAGCAGCAACACCTCGTATTCCATCTGGTAGCCTCCAACCTGACATAGGAACAATGATTTCTATAACTTCTGGTAATTTCTCCTCTTCCCCCCCCCTTCTCTCTTTTTCTATTCCCCATTCAGGCTCCCCTTCTCTTCCCCTCACCTGCCCTACAACACCCTCTGATGCCACTCCTCCTTCCATTTCTCCCATGGTCCATTCTCCTATCAAATTCCTTCTTCAGCCCTCTACCTCTTCCCTCCGTCACCTTCCAGCTTCTCACTTCATCCTCACCCATCCAACCCATCTTCCCCCTCACCTAGCTTCACCTATCACTTGCCAGCTAATACTATTCCCCCCCCCCCCCCCCACCACCACTTTTTTATTCTGGTTTCTTCTCCCTTCCTTTGCAGTCTGAAATGTCAACTGCTTATTCCCCTCCCCAGATGCTGCCTGACCTGCTGTGTTCCTCCACCAATTTGTGTGTTGATCTTTTTCAACCTAAATAGTTTTTTAAGGAACTCAGTGGGAGAGAGTGTAACAGACAGCTGAATCTTTAGCAATTACTTTACACCATCCCTCAGATATTGTGGCAAGTAACAATCCTGGGACAATCATCAAACACCAGAAAAACTGGGACCTTGACCAACAAAACCAAAGAAAAAATCAAGTTAACTCTCAACCAATCTTCAGTCACATTGGAAAAAATTGATGCCTTTGAAAGGATAGTAATATTACATTTTTTTATTCCATCTCCTGTAGGCTGTGGTGTGATTTTGATGCAAGAATGTGAGGATCTCCATGTTGTGCTTTTTCATTACATGAGGAGTATTAAACTGCCCTGTTTCTAAGTTTCATGTTAACAAAATAATGATGACAGACAAAAAGAGCTCCAATATTAGGCTCAGCAAAAAAAAAGCTACAAAGCTGTAAAGTTAAAAAAAACATAAAACTCAGTATTAATAGTGGTAATGGGAATGCCAAACTTTTTAAAGCAGTGAAATTACAGATAATCAATTTATTCCAAACCAATCTGCTTTAAAAGTACAGATTCAAATGAACTGTGCCTGACACTGGGAAATAGGTACACAAATTCATCATGAATTTTGCAATAGCATAAGGGAATAAGGAAGGGAGGTGGTGAGATTATACTTGTTAAACTTTGACTACGGTAGTTAAGGTGAAGTGAGTAGATGACAGTCCATCCTCTGCAATATACACAGCAACAAGAGTATAACTTTTTACCCTAAATATAGAACTGCAGGCTTCCAGGAACTCAGTCACCTTTCTCCAAAGAGAATTGCTCAGATCCCATGAGCAAAAGCATAACAGCTAATATCTATCAGTTCATGGGAATTAACACCAGACCCTCCCAATTATTTCTTTAACATCGGTGTCAGACGAGCTAAATTAGAATCAAAGCTTCATATTTCACCAGGTTTTCCCCACAGTGAACTGAGATGGAAATAATCTACTATCAGTCACCACACAAAGTCAGAGGGGAACAGAGTTGCTTGTGCTTACTTTTGACAGCAAAATCATTAGCACGGCCACCGTGGAGAGTTCACCAGAAAGCAGGCCCCACATGAACAAGGCAGCCAACTGCTGGCAGTCACTTTGTGGCTGATTACACTGAGCCACACAGACGCAGCAGCTGGGAGATATAAAAGAACACACTAACTCTTCAGGAAAGAATCTCGTTCTTTGCTCCTCATGTACGTTTTATACTTTTTAAAACGCCAAGGCAACAATAAACAATTAACTATGGTTTCAACTGCAATCATTACCTCCCCAACTTTTTAACACTTTGAATGCAGACAAGTAATTTTGCAGAATTAGTTATTTACAATGCCAGCACATCCTAACTAACAGAATCCCGTTTGAATATTCAAATACTTGTGGCCAGTCCAAAAGTTTCTGAGCACAAAGACCGGAACACACAGAATCAGAATCAGGTTTAATATCACTGGTATACGTCAGGAAAGTTGCTGTTTCACTTCTTTAGTTACAGTGTTGAGAAACAGTTCCTGGAATATGCAACTGGCCAAATTATTACGTGACAAAACAGATGTATGCTGAACTGGGCATTAAGTGGCAGAGCCGTGCTATTAGCAATGTGTTAGTACAGGAGGTGGCCACTTATTGCCTTCCCTGATCTCATCCTGAAGTTTTCCAAAGGCAACCAGTCAACATGAACATTCGCTGACCATCTTCCCCTAGATAATTTCAATAGCACAGAATCAGAACGTCCAATGTTTTTATAAACCTACTGTCTCTCAGCTATCTTGACTATACTTCCTACCACCTGTCACCTGTAAAAATACCATGCCCTTTTCTTAGTTCCTTTGTCTCTACCTTCATCTTGCACGGGATCAATTGTGATATGGCAATGGAACTCAATCGACAACTAGAAAATGAAGAGAACTTGCTGAGCAATGCCGACTCACCATTGTAACTTTGTTTACACACTCTTGAGAGGAGATCTCTGACACTTTTCTCTCTTTTTCCAATCTCCCTGTCTCCATCTCTGGAGACAGACCATCCACTGACACCTTTTACAAACTAAGTTTAAAGTCCTTATTATCAGAGTACAGGAGTCACGATATACACTCACGAGGTTCATTTTCTTGCGGGCATGTTCAATCAATCCAGAATAGATTAATAACCACAATACAATCAATGAAAGACCAACCAACTTGGATGATCAACCAGTGTGCAAAAGACAACAAACTGTTCATATACAAAAAATAAGAAATAATAATAAATAAGTCAGAAAAGAATTGGAGAATGTGAGATGAAGAGAATCCACTGGTTGTGGGAACATTTCAATGATAGGAGCAAGTGAAGTTATCTCTTTTGGTGCAACAACCTGATGGTTGTGGGATAATAACTGTTCCTGAACTTAGTGGTCTGTGTCCTGAGGCTCCTGGACCTTCTTCCTGATGGCAGCAGTGAGAAGGGAACATGTCCTGAGTGATGGGCCCCCGTTGATGGATGCTGCCTGCCTGTGACATTGTTTCTGGTAGACGTGTTCAATAGTTGGAAAGGCCTTACCCATGATGGAATGGGCCACATCTACTTCTTTTCGTCGGGATTTTCCTTTCAAGTGTTTCTATGCCAGACTGATGCAGCCAGTCAATATACTCTCCACCACACACTTGTAGAAGTTTATCAAAAGTTTTAGATGTCAAGTCGAACCTTCATAAACTCCTAAGGAAGTAGAATTGCCGCCATGTCTTCTCTGTAACTGCATTTACGTGCTGCACCCGGGACAGGTCCTCTGCAATGATAACACCAAAGAATTTAAAGCTGCTGGCCCTCTCCACCTCCGATAAGGACTCATGAACCTCTGGTTTCCTCCTCCTGAATTCAATAATCAGCTCTTTGGCCTTGCTGCCATTGAGTAAGAGGTTGTTGCTATGGCACCACTCAGCAAAGTTTTCAGTCTCCTTCCTACGTGCTGATTCATCACCACTTTGATTTGGCCGACAAATCAAAGGTGGTGTCATCAGCAAACTCGAATTTGGCATCGGAGCTGTGCTTAGCCACAAGCACAGTCACAAGTACAAACAAGAGAAAATCTGCAGCTGCTGGAAATCCAGGCAACACACACAAAATGCTGGAGGAACTCAGCAGGTCAGGCAGCATCTATGGAAAAGAGTACAGTCGACATTTCAGGCTGAGACCCTTCATCAGGACTTATATTTAATAAGTATCAAGTGAGTAGATCAACACTTGAGATCCAATTGTGTTGATGATGTTGTTGCCAATCTGAACTGACTACGGACTGTAAATAAGGAACCTATTTACTCTCACAGCTATCTTGATTATGCCTCTTCTCACCATTACCTGTAAAAATGCCATTCCCTTCATTCAGTTCCTCCATCTCTGCCACATTTGTTCTCAGGGTGAGATTTACATTTTAGAACATCTGAGCTGTCCTCCTTTTCCAAAGAACATGGTTTCCCTTCCTCCACCATTAATGCTGCCCCCACCTGCATCTCCTCCATTTTCGGAGATCTGCTCTCATCCCCATCTTCCTGCCCCCTTAACATGGCTAGAGTTCCTCTTGTCCTTACCTATCACCCATGAGTCTCCACACCCAGTAATTCATTCTCGGCAACTTTCACCATCTTCAACCTACCAACAAACTCACCTTCATCTCTCCTCCTCCTCACTTTCCGCAAGGATCACTCTCTCCGCGATTCCCTTGTCCATTGTTCCTCCCCATTAATTCCCCTGCTGGCACGTCTCTACAGGCGGCCAAAGTGCTATTCTTGCCCATTCACCGCCCCCCCCCCCCATTAAAGACCCAAAATAGTTCTCCCAAGTGAGGCAACACTTCACCTACAAGACTGTTGGGGTTGCCTCCTCTACATCAGCGAGACCCGACGTAGACTGAGGGACTGATTCGTCCAGTACATTCGCTCCGTCTGCATCAAACAGGGTTTCCTCAGCGGCCAACCATTTTAATTCCAACCCTTATTCTCATTCTGACATGTCAGTCCACGGCTTCCTCTAGCTCCACTCTCAGGGTGGAGGAGCATCTCCCCATATTCTGCCTGCGCAGCCTCCAACCTGATAGCATGAATATCAATTTCTCTAGCTTCTGGTAATTTTGCCCCCTTCCCATTCCTCCTCCTTCCATTCCAGTCCAAAAGCTCGACAGTTTATTCCTTTCCAGAGGAGCTGTCTGACCCGCTGAGTTCCTCCAGCATTTTTGAGTGTTGCTGTTGATTGGTTTCAATAGCTTTGAAGTATTAGTTGGTTAAATTGTGAACAAGTCTCATTTGCCAAAGACTGGTTCTATTTTCTATTAATTAATTAAGTCTTAATGATAAGAGTCGAGCCAAGATGTCAACTGTTTATTCCTCTCCGTAGATGCTGTTTAACCTGCTGAGTTCTTCCAGCATTTTGCACATGTTATTCTAGATTTTCAGCATGTACAGAATCCCTTGTGATTCTCATTTCAATTAATTTCTGTTATCCATAATTCCATTTCTCCAGAAAAATGCCTAACAGCTACTGTGGTAAGGATCATGGTTGGGCCTGCTGTCCCAGTTGCACTCCAGCCTCCAGCTGTGACACAGGAAGGAGGAAAAATTATTGGGAACTGGGAAGAAACCAAGTGAAGTTGGCAGCTGACCAGAGCAGATCTAGAAAGAGCACCTGATTCCACAGCAGATTAATACTGCCCTCCATTTTTTCCATCAAAACCAATTAGAACCTTTCAGAAACAATTAGTAGGGAGTCAGTTTGTGCTGTTGTGTCTATTTTCCACAAATTAATAAATAACATTGATCACTTGCAATAAAGATTGCACTGAACTGTACATAAGCATCAACTTTTGAGTTAGCTCACTATTAATTCAGATATGTTGCTGGACAGCAGAGCCAAGTCGAGCGACCAGGGCCTGCTTACCCTCAGTGGTGTAAAGGCTCGCATACAGGCCGACTAGTTGCTGCAGCACCATACTGGACAACAGAATCAAAGGCATACTGGCACCTAGTAAGTCTCAGAAAGGGAATAAAACTGGTAGGACTGATTTAGGTTGAGAGTATAGGGGCACAGGCTATGTAAAGGTGGGCAAAACCCTAACTTTCATTTCCAGGATCAAAGAGTGGCAAACAGTGAAGATGACAATATGTGGAAGCAGCATGTTCTGACCAACGCAGTTCAAGACCCTGTGCAAAGCCCTAATGGTCACTATTGTCAGAGGAATACTCCTGCTCCACCCCATCAGTGGTTCAAAAGGCAGCATGCCTGGGCATCTGAATCCCCATCGCTTAACCTAAAAGGGAAGCCACAGCTGCTCCCTTAGACAGGCAATCTTCAACACTTGGTAACATAGTCATCAAGACACTTGTGGAAGGTTCCTCCTGCTCAGAAAATAATGCTGAGAAGGAAGAACGATAAGTTGTTTGAGAACAAAAGAG
This sequence comes from Hemitrygon akajei, assembly GCF_048418815.1. Lineage (NCBI taxonomy): Eukaryota > Metazoa > Chordata > Chondrichthyes > Myliobatiformes > Dasyatidae > Hemitrygon > Hemitrygon akajei. Next base: position 76,859,214 of record NC_133127.1, read on the forward strand.
TTTAAGAGCCTGGCACAGTGGTAGAGGCAAATACATTAGAGGCTTTTAAGAGACATTTGGATAGGCACATGGATGTAAGGAAGATGGAGGGTTATGGACATTGTGTAGGTGGGAAGGATTAGTGTTTGGGTGTTCCAGATTTGCTTTTTAGCTGGTTCGATACAACTCTGTGGGTCAAATGGCCTGAATCTGTGCTGTCTCTCTATGTTCTAACAAAATCAGTGGAGTCTCTCCTATCTGGTTTCAACTACAAGATTAATATTTCTTGCTGACCCAGATTCCTTAAACAGTCAAATTCTGACCGTTTTAGTGGTAATCCGGAACTACAGCAGACAATGCAACTAAATGAAATAAAGAATGATGACATTTTAAAACAGAAACACTTTAAATGTAGAACAAAATATATATTTGTAAAAGATATTAAAGAGGATCCATTGAAATCAACCTAAAAAATCTGAAGATATTTATATCAGCCCTGCTCACTATGTGGATACTATACAGATAAAACACTTTATATTTGCACTTTGCTGTTCTTAATTCTTTCTGAATGGGATTTCCTCTGATGTGTCTTCATTAGGTTTCCCCACTTCTCAATGGTTGAAGCTTTCATAGATCAACGCTGTGTAGTAATAACAATCAGGCTCACTCCAAAAATCTCAGAATCTGACTGGAAGCTTCTATATGAATTCCAAGCCTAGAGTCTATTTTATTTACTGTCACTTCCCCTTCACCCCTGTCCTCACCAGTCACCCCACACTAAGTGAGCTAAAGATCTTCCAGCTACCGTTCCAGCTGTGAAAATCTAGTTTAAAGGTTAGTGCATTTTAGGGTCAGAGTAGAAACAGACTCCCGGGTCCCTGTAGATCAGCCAGCTCCTATATTCACCCATTTTCAATCCATACACTTCTACTGTGTGTAATGGCATTCCAAGAGCCTGTCTAGATACTTCATACATATTGTGAGTGTCTCGGCCTCCAACATCTTCTCAGGCAGACTGCAACCATTGAAATGAAGAAAAACAATGAGCCCGGTCTCCTCTAAACCTCCTATCCCTTACCTTAAGACATCTCTCCAATGGAGAAATATTTATCAGCTATCCCATCTATCTATGCCCCTACTAACTTTATACATCTCAATCAGGTACTCCCCCAGCCTCCTCTGCTTCAAAACAAAGCATCCTATCCAGTTTCTCTTCATAACTGAGATGCTCCGTCCAGACACAATTTCCTCTTCAGTGCAATCATCTCATCTATAGTCTGGCAAACAAACATACATACTGTGGTCTAACCAAAGCTGTAGCACCATCTCCCTACTCCTACATTCTATTATTTGACTAAACTCAGCATTCCAGCAATGAAGACCAGTACACCATAGGCCTTCTTATACACCCTATCGACCTATGTTGGTACTTTTTAGGCATCACTTGGTGTATATTTAGTGCTGGGTGGTCAAAGACCAATTTCTTCCCCATTAAATCTTATTATTAGTGTGTTTACCAGAGGAGAATGGATACTGCTGACAGTCTGCAAGCTGTTCAGCGGTTGGAGCAGCAATCTGAAGAATTAGTTTAGATTCGGCAAGTAAAATTGGCCACGCAATTATACAAGATCTCCAGGGAAAATTCTCCACCCAATGCATTACCCGTAGTAGTGAACCTAACCACTGTCCTCTATCTTGCCATCTCATCGTCCTTGCAGGAATCTGAGGGTATTTCAGTAGTGCCCCTTTCATGATTTAATGGAATACTAATACAACATGACCTCTCGCTTTCGCCAGCATTAGAAGAAAATTAATTCCTTTCAGTTTTGTGGCATGTTCTCCACTCACGAAACCCATACAGGATGCTTCTACTGACTTTGTCCTGGGAAAAATTTAAAGCCATGACTGATAATACAAGGTACGGTATATTGTTACACATCCCAGTTTCTGGTAGAATTTAACTGGGAGCTACTAGAATATTGTGGCGAGCATTTGGTCCATAATGACAGACGCAGAAGCTCTTTAACTCAACAACCATTTCATTGTGATAGACACGAAACAGACCAGGCACCATGACCCAAAGAATAAACCCCACCAGTCTCACGCAGACGGGGGAAGTGACCATCACACACCCCGGTCAGTTAGGGTGACCCACAAATACACAAGCAAATACCTGTATAACCCAAGCTAAAATGTAACAATAAGCAAACTGGATCTTCCCACCATAATCCCACAAAAGCATTTTAGCACAAGAACAATGAACAGTACTGGTCATTAGAAATGCAGGGGCGGGCTATCGACCATGACCCCCCCCCCCCCCCCACCCCGAGCATCACACTATTTTAGAACTGAAATAACAGGATTAATCTTTAATAGGTGGTTCCTTGCCTTGACATGTAAACTGTAAAATACACAATATTTTGAACTACTGTGATATGCCACTTCCCTACAACCGTTTTAACTTGCTTTTCCATGTTCCAACTCACTATGAGCACGTCTCACATTCTGCATCTTCACCAACATATAGTGGTAAAAGTTTTTCCTTAAGTGAAGAAATAGTGTACACTATTTGTCCAATTATTACCTTGCAATATATTCAGAGTTTAGAAACAGCTTCCATGAGGATCTTTGAAGCACACTGATTTATGAACACTTTTAAAAGACACAATTCACATTTCATTTCACTGTTTGTACAAGAGTAATACACTTCACATGATTCTTCCGTGAAACAAATCATTCCATATTCAAACAATAAATTATTAAGTTCCTGAAATCAATGTCAGGATTTCTTTTCAGAAATGAAGGCAGAGCAAAACTTTTTTTGAACACTGTATTTCCTTTTGTGACCGAGCTTTCCATCCTTGCTTTCTCTGCTCCTCTTCAAAAGACATTGATTACTTGGAACCTAAGATCAATTATCTTGCACAAGTGACCATTTCATTTCATTATTTCATTATACTTTATTGTCACCAAACAATTGCTACTAGAGCGTACAATCATCACAGTGATATTTGTTTCTGCGCTTCGCGCTCCCTGAAGTACCATGATTAAACACAAGGAACGATTGTTGGTAGGAAATTTCACCACAGGAGGAAGTCCTGACATGTCCCTGTCATCCAAGCTTGGGGCTAATAAATCAGGAGCCTGACACCCAAGCACAAGAGACTCTGCAGATGCTGGAAATCCAAAGTAACACAATGAAATGCTGAAGGAATAGAGCAGATCAGGCAGCATCTATGGAAAGGAATAAAGTGTCAATGTTTTGGACCGAGACCCTTCATCTGGACAAAGTGGTCATCAGCGATCTCAGTGGGGGAAATGACTAAGATTTATCCAATATGTACAACATAACTCTTCACTATAGTAACCAGTTAAAAAATCAAGACAAAAGACAGGAATTTCAATGCAAGTTTTATGAGTGAAGAAATTGAGACAGCAGTTGCTATGAGTCAGCCAGTGCAATTACGTTTATTAATTGTAAGGTGGGGCAAATTCAAAAGCTTTATCTTTGTCCCACATATTCTCAGGGATGGAACAGAAAGGATGGCAGAGTTACGTAATTGTAACATTATTCTATCTGTAAGTACCGGTAATGACTTTCAATGAAGAATCCACATGAGTGTAGTGGCATTTCCTGAGACTGGCAGCAGTGAAAACTGAGCTACTGACACGATGAAGGAAGCCCTGAACACCGCCAGAGATGGAGGAGCTTCATTGCTGCCCTAAACGCCAGCAGCGTAACGGGCAGTAGTGGTCGTAGTGTAGACCCATTGCGGTGATAGGTAAATTGCTGCAAATCCAGGTCCTCAGTGGCTGGCCAACCTCTCAAAGCACTTCACTGTAGTAGGTGTGAGTGCCACTGGGCGATAGTCACCCTGCTCTTCTTCGGCACTGGTATGATTGTTGCCCTTTTGAAGCAGGTGAGGATCTCCGACTGTAGCGGTGAGAAATTGAAGATGTCCTTGAACAAGTGGCACAGGTTTACAATGCCCTACCGGGTGCACCATCAGGGCCTGACGCATCGCAAGGGTTCGCCCTCTTGAAAGATGTTCTGACTTTGGCCTCTGAAACTATATGCTGCAGGGGTTTGCATAAATGTAGTTTTATTCTAAGCTGTGCTTGTTTGCAGCCTCTGTTTATCTCAGTGAGGACTTTTCAATCCAAACATGCTGCCCACCCTCCTTACACGAAGGCACAACTGTTTCCCTCTGATAATCTGTAAAAAAAAATGCCATGAAGCATTTCCTATACATGAGGAAGCACTACTTCACCGAGATTTGTCTAAAATCTGAACATCTTGTTTTCTTTGAACTGACTGTCCCTCCGTGGATGTGTTGACCAGCTGTTTCTCTACATTCTTTCAGTTCTCAACCTTGAACTGCTTTTCCCAACTATGAGGCGCAGTGCTCACGATTCCGCAAACGTTGCTGAAATAGCACGACAGAGATTCATTCTCCGCTTCCGATCATTTTTTCAGAATACTGTTTGATTATTGCGCAGTTAATGGAGCTACTATCACTCGGCTCCGATGACCCAGGCTTCATTCTGGTGCTTTGCGTGGAGTTTGCACTTTCTTTCTGTGGTTACGTGCATTTCCTCCAGCTGCTTGTGTTTCCTCCCACGTCACAAAAGCACGCAGGTGAATAGTATGCCTGTAGTGGAGAGTGCATCTGGGGAGAGCTGAAGAAAACGTGGAGAAAATTAAAATGGGATCAGTGTAAATGGATAGCTGATGATTGGCATGGGCTCAGCAGATTGCAGGAATTATTCCCATGCTCCATAACTAAGAACGACATTCACAGCAGCAGTGAAATTCCAGTGAGATGAAAGATCAGCAGGATCTTACTGAATGACAGAATAAGTACAAGGGGCCAAATGGCCTCCTGCTACTATTTATGTTCTTACAACTTTCACATAACCCCTGCAGGAACGGTTCTCATGCTGAATTCTCCTGCAAAGGCATCAGGAGTAAATAAAACTTCATTCGTGAAATAACTTGCTGGTTGTGCAAAGTGTTAGCTGAATCATTAACAACAAAATAGCTTATCCTTGTTTGGTTTCAGCTTGTCAACCTTGATAAGGGGAAGTTAGAAGGATGGTCCACTGCCAAAACATTCCAAAGCCACAAATAATCCACTATAGTTTGACTCCTAAAAATTAATTAATCTGGTCAGCAGGTAAAAGCTTTCTGCACACAAACTAATTAACATTATTAAACGGGTACGGCAAAACCACATGACATGTTTAGAGGCTTTCAAAAATCCATTTTAAAAATGAAACAATCTGAATGAGTTTCAAAAGGACATAAGACAGCCCTGATGTAAAAGAGTTTCCAGTCACTTTATTCTCACTTCACTGTTTCTCTTTCTCTTCTCTTTCCCTTCCCAACTAATGCACATACAGCTTGTATTCTGAGCTAAGCAAGTACTTGGCACAAACAATAGCTTGCACTTTATACAATGACTTCAACATTGTTAAACATCCCAAGCATTTCCAGGTAACATTACTGAAGTAAATTTGACATGTAGAGACATCAGGACAGATGACCAAAGCTTGACTAAAAATATAAAATTTAAAAAGGATTTGGACTCTAAATTTTAGAGGAAAGAGGAGGCCTGGTTCCAAAGTTTAAAGGAGCAGTTAAGAACTGGGACATGTTGGACGCCAGACCTGAGAGAGTGGGCTGGAGAAAATAATGGATCAAATAATTGCTTCTTTATATTTCTGTTATCAAATCAAGTTTAATTATCATTCAAACCATGCATAGATGCAGCTGAATGAGACAGAGTTCCTCTGGGGCTAAGGTGCAAAACATTCAAATTAGTAAGCATTCAAGATAGTGAGTAACATAATTCAAAATAGTGAGCACGAAACACATTCACTCGAAAAGAAACATACGCAGTCCAAGACCCTGAGCGACAATGTCCGGCAGTTGATGGTACAATCTCCCGGTAGTATACAGGCCGACACAATCCAGCCTGTCATTCCACCACTCGAACACAGGAGGGCAGCACTGATGAGCGAGGCCAGACCCCAGCTGAGCTCCACCATGCTGTCATGCTTCCACATCTCTCACCTGGTCTGCAGCAACAGGCAAGCCCAAGGCTTGAGGCCTAGATCTTGCTACAACTGAAGCTACACAGCCCCCATGTCATCTGTTCCTCCACCAGACAAGGGTAACAGGCCTGTGGCAACTTACATTATCACTGTCCAAAAGAGTCTTGTGATCGTAGGTGAAATGTCTTGAGACAATCTCCCACGGTTATACTGCACCAACTTTGATGTCTCTGAGTAGCGGGCAGCAGCATGGTCTACAGCCAGGTCAGCTCCTCTGACCCCAAACTGGCTCCTCTGACATCGCAACAGTCCCCATTCCCAATATCCCAGCGGGTTCCTCTGATATCCCCATGGTCCCCTTTCCCAATATCCCAACTGGCTCCTTCTCCAACGTCCCAGTTGTCCCCTTTGACACCTTGAACCGGCTCCGCCGCCAACACCAGTGCAGCTACTCCGATCAACGAGCAGCTCACTGATGGCGTAGTCCTGCAATACCCTAGGCTCTTGGAGTAGAATTGCCATTGGATTGTTAAAAAAAACACATTTTGCAAAGAAAAAAGTACCTTTGGCTGGCCACTACGTTCATACATGTTTTCATCATACCAAAAGCATCCCAGTAAGCATTATCTCAGATTCAGATTCAGTTTATTGTCATTTAGAAACCACAAATGCAATGCAGTTAAAAAATGAGACAACGTTCCTCCAGAATGATATCACAAAAGCATATGACAAAACAGACTACACCAGAAAATCCACATAACGTTTGGCAATCCCCAGTCCAGAGTCCGGAGAGGCTGCTGCGTATTAATATCATGCTACCATCTTAGCGCGTTCCCCGGAAAGGAGCTCCAAATCCACCAGACAAAACAAGACCAAAAACTAAAGCTACAAGACCTGCACAAAACCACATAGTTACAACATATAGTTACAACAGTGCAAACAATAGCATAATTGATAAAAAAAAACAGACCATGGGCACAGTAAAAATAGTCCAAAGATGTTAAAAGACTATAAGTTCAAAAAAAACTGCCACACAGTTTCCACAAGTCCTCAGGGTCCCTGATACACTCGTCATCCCACGCAGGCGGCAGAAGGGAATACCCCCACTATGGATTTCCACGGTGCCGCCCGACTCAGCCTCGCAGACGCAGCACACAATGAAAGCTCCGTCGAACTCAGCCTCGCAGACGCAGCACACAATGAAAGCTCCGTCGAACCCAGCCTCGCAGACGCAGCACACACCGAAAGTGACCTGATCGCAGCGGACTCCAAGTCCATCGACCCTCCGAGCCGACGACCATCCCCTCCGGCACAGCTTCTCCGAGCACCATCCTCTGCCGAGTGTATTAAGACGCCACCGGCAACGGTCATCGGTAATGCGATCCCGAGGACTAATTATCTAATTATCATGTGAAATGTTTATATTTCTATATTACATTTATTTTTCTGACCAGCTTATCTACTCTGTGGAATTCCAACAGGTACAGCTTGGAAAGAGGCCATTTAACCCTCTACATCCAACCATCGTCACCTAACTCAGAATCAGATTTATTATTCACATGTGACATGAATTTTTTTTTACAGCAGCAACAAGGTGCAAAGATGTGATTTTTTTAAAATGACAAAAATAGTGCAAACAAAAAGGAATAATAAGGTAGAGTTTATGTGTTTGCGGACTGTGTAGAAGTCTGTTTGTAGAGGGAAGAATCTGTTCCTAAACCACGTGTTGGTCTTCAAGCTCCTGTAGCTGCTCGCTGATGTTAGTAACAAGACGAGGGTCATGCCCGGTGCTGAAGGTTGTCACGGATGAGTTCCAAGGTTGGAAGTGTGGATGTTCATTTATCATTAACGAAGTACAGAGAAAAAACTTGTCTTACACAGATCAATTCATTAGAATGTGCATCGAGGTATAAATGACAAAATTAATAAATCACCAGGTAAAACAGCAACAGAGTGCAGAATAAAGTGTTACACTTACAGCAAACGTGCAGGGTAGGTAGAGAGCATGGTGTAAGGCTACAATGAGGTAGATTGTGAAGTCAAGAGTCATGGTTTTAATGTATGAGGGAACATTTCAAAGTCCCGTTGAACAATAACAGCAGGGTAGAACAACGGTCACAAGTCAAGGGGCTGACTGTGCAAGTGTGCTCTGTTACAACTCTTCAGCGGTTCACAGCTGCTTAGTAATTGGAGCAGTCCACTGCAGCGTGCAAGAGGTGACAATGAGAACCGTTCTCTCCATCATGGCCTCCACTTTAACAGAAGAAACCACATCAGCACTCTACTTCCTCAGGAGGCTAAAGAAATCTGTTGACCCTCACTAATTTTTGTCAAAGCACGACAGAAAGCCACGGCTTGGTACGGCAACCACTTCACCCAAGACCACAAGAAACTGCAGAGAGTTGTGGACACATCATGGAAACCAACCTCCCCACCATGAGCACTGTCTACACTTCTTGCTGCTTTGGTAGAGTGGCCAACATAACCACACACCACCCCAGAAATTCTCTCTTTTCCCTCCTCCCATCGGGCAGAAAATACACAAGCCTGAAAGAATGTACCACAAAGTTCAAGACACCTCTATCTGCTGTTACGAGGCTATTGAATGGTCCCCAGTATGATACGATGGACTTGTAACTACACTGGTTCAATGACATAATGGCCATGCATCATACAGATATCCTTGAAAATTTATTTTTATCTCTCTCTCTTTCTTCAGCAGACACCGTGAAAGCTACCAGAAAATAAAAACATCTCTCAGTCTTTTAAAGTCTCTCAAGCTAGTGTCCACCGATAACAGGCCCAAAACACATCAGCACAACAGAAGTGTGTTGAAATCAAATAAAATCACTAAAACCGTATCTACCTGTCCATGTAAAGGCACATCAACAACATTATACACAATATAAAATAAATAAAAACAATTACCATATGCGTTTCTTGGACCACATGCAGAATAAAGTTATTTTAGGGCCATGTGTCTTTCTCTGCTTCCATGTGGGTTCTGACCCATAATGCCAGTCATGCCTTTATTAAACTCTGGTCAAATGACTCATTACACTCTACATTAAATAAAACCTTACATAAAAAACACAAAATTTTTAATCAAACATTTTAAGATTTTAAAAAATCATGAATTTTTGACAAAAACATATAAAATAAACATCTCAATGAAATATCTCAGACAGTTACAGGACTCTTGACCTCACAATCTACCTTGTTATGGCCTTCCACCTTGTCTGTCTTTCCCTGTAACTGTAACACTTTATTCTACATTCTGTATTGTTCTCCTTTGTAATGAAATGATAAGAACATAAGAATTAGGAGCAGGAATAGGCCATCTGGCCCGTCCAGCTTGCTGTGCCATTCAGTAAGATCATGGCTGATTTGGCCATGGGCTCATCTCCATCCACCTGCCTTTTCCCCATAACCCTTAATTCCCCTACTCTGTATAAATCTATCCAACCTTGAATTAAATATATTTACTGAGGGAGCCTTCGCGGAGCAGAGAATTCCACAGATTCACCAGTCCCCAGGAAAAACAGTTCCTCTTCATCTCCATCCTAAGTCTACTTCCCCCAAATCTTGAGGCTATATCCCTTAGTTCGAGTCTCACCTACTAGTGGAAACAACTTTCCTGTCTCTATCTTATCTATCCCTTTCATAATTTAATATGTTTCTATAAGCTTATAGAATTCTTATGCTTCAGAATTCCAGTGAGTACAGACCTGGGCGACTCAATCTCTCCTCATAGCCTAAACCACACCCCCCATCTCTGGAATCAACCTGGTGAACCTCCTCTACACCACCTCCAAAGTCAGTACATCCTTCCTCAAGTAAGGAGACCAGAACTGCAAGCAGTACTCCAGGTGCGGTCTCACCAGTACCCTGTACAATTGCAGCATAACCTCCTTGCTCTTAAATTCAATCCCTCTAGCAATGAAGGCCAACATTCCATTTGCCTTCCTGATGGCCTGCAGCTCCTGCAAACCAACCTTTTGTGATTCACGCACGACATGATCCGTACGGATGACATGTACTTCACTGTAGCTCAGAAGCTGTGACAATAATAAACCAATTCACTAATTTATCCGTCTTTCTCCCACTGGCCATCTGCTCTCTCTACTTTCAACCTTGACCAAGATTTCCGACCCAAAGCAAGAGCAACTCCTTTCCTTCCAAAGGTGCGGAATTCCTTTCCTTCAACGTGCCGATTTCCTCCAGCAGATTCCTGGCTGCTCCAGATGCCAACACCTGCCATCTCTTGTTTCTCACAATCCGGGTCAAAGCAGCAAGCTTGATTGGTATCCATCAACCATCCATAATATACGTTTCCTCCACCAATGGTGCACAGTGTATACTATTTCCAAAAACATACATCAGTCCTCCCTTTAACTAATCCAACAGTCCCTCCCAGAAGCCGCACTCTTTACCACCACCATCTCTACTTCCTCAGGAAGCTAAAGAAACATGGTGGGTCCCCATCCACACAAATCTTATCAATGCAACACAGGATGCTTTCTGTCTGGATACATAATGGTTTGCTGTGCTCTTCAAGTAACCGCAAGAAACTGCAGAGAGTTGTGGGCACAGCTCAGCACGTCACAGGAAACAGCCTTCCCTCTGTGGACCCTGTCTATCCTTCTCACCAGCACCCAGTCCCAACATTCCCTCCTCTCCCCTCTCCCATCAGGCAGAAGATACAAAAACCTGAAGGCGCGAATCTCCAGGCTCAAGGACAGCTTCTACCCTGCCATTATCAAGCTCTTGAACGGACCTCAAAGTAAGCAAGAATACGCAACATGTTTCCTTTGTTTTTACCACGCCCCCACTCGTGAATGAGGAATTCGACTCTTTTATAATGGGCCTCACAGTCTCACTTGCACGTTATCATTTACCCGCACTGCACTTTTGCAGTGATTTTGACACTTTATTCCGCATTGTTATGGTTTTACTTTTTCTAGCTCAGAGGACAGTGTAATGATTTCATCTGTATGAGCAGGATGCAAGACAAGCTTTTCACTGTATATGTGACAATAATCAACCGGTGCCACAAAGGACACCAGCACCTTCAAGTTCCGTTCCATCCTGAACTCCCGAGCCACTGGCATGGTGTGGGAACCTTTAGGGGTTTGCAGCAGTTCATCAGTGTATGAGCCACGTATCTGGTCTCTGTCTGCATTGTATTCTGTGTTGCGCGATTATTATATTTACTATGGCAACTAGCACAAGTGGGGGCGGGGTAAAAAGAAAGGGAATAAGTTGCGTATTCTTGCTTACATTGGGGCAATTTGAGACTTGGGACCAGCGGAGGTCACATCTTTGCTGACGACTTAATATCACTTCAAAATTGCATGTTTGCTAATTGCTAATAAAGGATTGGAATAAGGAATTTGAATCTTTGGAACAATCATTTCATTGGAGCGGAGCGCGAGTATGGCGGTCATGGTGAAATGGTGTCAGGGCAACTGGAACCCATCAATCTGGCTGATTATTGTTGGACACTTAAGCGAGAAGCCTCAAGCACTGAGTACAAATGAAAATCATCAACAAGACATTTTTAGCTTAGTTGAACTATTGCAAAGTGTCAGCACCATTATGCAGTTAAACGCATTATATTCAATAAAGTTAATTCTTTGTTTCTCCAAACTCCTACACGATACAAGCAGACAGAAATTATATTTGTGTTCAGCTTCAAGTGGTCTAACAAAAACAATTTCTGGGGAAACAACACGTTCAAAAAAATGTTGTTATCCAGTGTAATCAGTAGTCAATAAGAACCCCCTCATTCTTCTATCTCGCAAGTGTAGGTGCAGGGCATCAATTGCTCCTCATACGTTAGACCTTTCGTTCCACAAATCATTCTTGCAAACCTCCTCTGGACCCTTATAAAGCCTCAGCATTACATCCTTGCCCTCAACTTGCAAGTGAACCCTCAGAGAATCCTGTACTTAGACTCCCCCCCCCCCCACTTGGACTCGCACCTCCAATTTCTGATTTCGCTCCATTTAGAAAATAGCCTACACCTTTACTCCTTCTACCGAAGTACACGACCATACACTTCCCAGCACTGTATTCCATCTAACACTTCATTACCCATTGTCCTGATCCGTCAAGGTTCTGCAAACTCCCTGCTTCCTCAACACTACTTGCCCTTCCATCTCTATTTGTATCATTTGCAAACTTGGCCACAAAATATCATTCCCATCGTCCAGATTATTAGTGGAGCACCCAACACCAACCCTTGCAGAACACCATTTTGTTTGAAGATGGTCCAGAATCTTTTCGTTGGGAGGCTGGTGTAACATGGTTAGAGCCACCCACACAAATAACAGGTATAAGATTAGGAGCCACTTCCACATACACAGTTTGGTGAAAGTTATGAATAATTTTCAAAACAAATGCCAACTGATGCTGGATTAGTTGCTAATATTAGCTCTGTAATGTTGGAATGGTTTTTAAAGAGTTGTGTCACTTACCGAAGGGCAGAACACATTGAAATGACGGAATGTCTGGTTCAAATTCTTTGTTACACAGTGTTAAACGGGTTGAATAAATTAAGGTGGCTATTTACATCAGCGTACTTACAGCTTGGAAAACTCAACCAGGATTTCTGATTATTTTTCCAGTGGCTCTTTGCCGGAAAGAACTCACGAGGATGTCTGGTGAAAACTGAATCAACTTCCAGCAAGATGGCAGCACGACTGGTCACAGTGGCTTCTACGGGGCCAACGAAAGGTGTTACCGTTCTACTTAAACGCACATCTAGTGGTCACAAGATAATACTATACATTAAGAACTCAGAGTTCTGTTGGTCTACACCATCGGTGTGTTGCTCGTTGGTGGACATAATGAAGGAACTGTGCAACGTGCTGTTGCCTGAGTTGATGGAGGTTTACAGTCAAATAGCGAGTGGCTGTCATGGTCACTTGTGATTGCAAGACCCCTTTGGACATTATTAATCTAGTACGCCGCAAGTTCGATTCGCTGATTTATGGGATCAAGGTGGGACGGATGGAGGGGTCCTAGTCCATGGTCGTAGCAAGAACTAGGCCAGAAGCCGTGGTGTCTCCTGTTTGCGACTGCCAGGAGCAAGGGGACGAAGCCGTTGTGCTTCAGCGGGGGCAGTGTGGCACGGTGTCCGGAACAGAGTCAGAGCTGCCCTCCCAGGGTTTCGCTCAGCAGAAGACAAGCTCGTTTGTGTCCAACTGCAGATATTTTAGTCACACTCAAGGGACTCAGGCCTCAAGCTGCGGGGGTTGCCTGCTTTTCAGCTGCTGGAGGTGAGGCGTCCGAGCCATTGAACTCTACCTGTAGCGTAGTCGTGGTGGCTGAAGGTTTAAAATGGACTGAGTGGTCTGGAATATATACATATATTTGTCTGGTTGTGTTTTTACTAATATTCTATATATGTTTGTATATGCAAGGACTGGGCCTCAAAACCAGGGACTCACCTTGCAGGCATTAGGGGCCAGTTGGCAGATGATATTGGTGGCTGGGGGGAGGGAGGGGGGCCTGGACTGCATATATATGCATATTCTGTGCAGTTGTATTTTTACTGATACGCTACATGGGTTTGCTGACTTGTACGCATCAAGCCGTGGCATTGCGTGTGGGAGGTGGGCCTCAGGACTCTTTTTGCATGATTTGTCACCTTGTGTGTGCTACTGTTGGTAATGTGTCTTTGCACCTTGACCCCATAGTAACACCGTCTGGTTTGCCTGTATTCATAGATGTATTCAAACTTGAATTGAATTGGACAGTGATGCCTACTGTAGCTGAACAGCCTCCCCATACTAATCAAGTTCACAAATGACAAATAACGGTGGAGATGTATCAATTCCAGCCTATCACTTCCCAGCTCTCTACTTCATCCCTCCCCCCACTTCTTATCCCCCCTCGACCATCCCATGTTACTTCACTCCTGATGAAGGGTTTCGGCCCAAAACATCGTCACTACCTCCTCCCACAGATGCTGTCTGGCCTGCTGAGTTCTGCCAGCACTTTGTGTTTTTATTTAATTCCCGTGGAGTCTTTTCTCAGCAGAGATCAGCAACTTGAAGAACATTCCAGCTAGTTTTAAGTTAAATCAATTATTGAACCTACAATCTCCCCCTGTCATTAGAGGGGCTGCAAAGGGAAGTCACAGAGGCTGCTGAGTGTGCCTCCAGATGAGGGTGGCACGTCAGCGTAGTGATTAGCACAACACTGTACAGTACCAGCAACGCAGGTTCAATTCCCACTACCGCCTGTAGGAGTTTGTACGTTCTCCCTGTGACTGCACGGATTTCCTCTGGTACGCAGGTTGTCTCCCACAGTCCAGAGACGTACCAGTTGGTAGGATAACTGATCATTGTAAATTGTCCCACGATTCAATCAGAAGACTGGTGGGTGGTGCAGCTCGAAGGGCTGGAAGGGCCTATTCCACACTGTAACTCAATGACTGTCTTTGACCTGTGGACTAATGCAGCTGGGACACAAGCCAGGGCCTGACCAACTCTGGCCAGGTCAGCTGGGCAAGAGTGTCGAATACCAAAACACCTGATGACTCCAGGTTACATCACTAATGGCGTGTCCCAGCGCATCCTACAATGCCTCTCAGCATCATGTGGCAACCAATGTTTGTTTTTCCATTTCAAGTGCACAGCAGCCTCCACCCTGCACATTGTAATGGTTTGGGTGTGTTCTAACTGCATGTACACAATCGGAATTAGCAGCTCCTGCATGCAGTTGTACAGGTTCCACAGTTGGAATATGCAGTGCATCTCAAGTGTTTAAAACCCACAGCATTCAACAACGCCTGCTAATACTATCCCCATACTGTTAACCGGGGAGAAGCAATGGATAGGCAGTCAAGCAACACGCAGTTTGGAGGGCAGTTAGAGAAATGTGGAAAGAACTGTAGTATCATTGCTGGTTTCCCTCACATTTGCAGTTGACAACACGCCAGCAAGCCAAAGCAGTGGTTGTACAAATGAGTTTATTACCTCTGCACTGTTTTCTCTGTCAACCCTTCCTCTGCCGTTAAATAACACAGACAGAGGTGCTTATTCAGAGAAGGAAGAATAACTAGGACATGGCATGGTTCCTTTATTTGGTCTGGAAAATCAAATACTTTCAATACTGACACTCACACTGAAACCCTACGAATACAAATTAAGGTTCAACATGTCAAATCTGTTATGCAATTGTATACAGTACACACATTATTCAAAAGTTAAATGACATTTAATTCAAACAGTAGTGCTTCCAAATATTGAATCAGTATTGTTTGCAGTTTATATTATGTCAAATGAGAAACAGAGCATTGCAATCACACAATGGTCAAGTTACCAGTGTAAATTAGAGACCTAAACTAACAACCTAGACACCCAAGATTACATTCCATCATGGTAGGTGTGGAAATTAAATTCAGTTAATAATAATGGGATAAAACAAGTCATTATTGTCACAAATATTCATGATACTATGGGAGTCCCTTGAGGGTGCTCATGTCCTTTGAAGGAGGACAATTCATCATTCTTAGCCAACATGGTTCAAAAGCAAACAAACCAAAAGCACTCCTAGATGTCCTCTGAAATGGTCTAGCAAGCCGCTCAGTTGAAAGACAAATACTGGCCTGCTGATGACAAGGTCCTAAAAAATAATTTTTTTTACAGTAACCAAGATTTCCTTTAGCTCTGGTGTGTATGAATCCTCACACTTCCCATACAAAATTAAACATTAAGCATGACGCTGGTTTAGAAAAGCTTTGACCTTCAGACATCTTTCAGGGTCCCCCACCCAACAGTGCTCACTTCAGATCAGATAAACTGATAAATGGATTAATTTTAAAGTGGCCAAACCTGCTTTCAAATCCACTTTTTTTTGCCCCCACTGAAAATGTGGTGATTCAGCCTCAGAGCACACAGCGAAAGGCCGCAAATGCTGCAATCAAAGTCTGCTAGAACTCAGTGGGTCAAGTAGCATCTGTGGGAAGCAAGGAATCCTCGACATTTCAGATTGAAACCCACCAGGCTTCTTAAGAGCTTGGAAACAAAAGGTTCCCTTCCACAGCATTAACTAAATGAACAAACAGTAGTCAGTCTGCCAGCAGACACCCAGGGCAGAATTGGCCAGCAAAGACGAGCTACATATAGAATATGAAAATCAGGGTCACATTTGAGAAATTTGGCAAAAGAAATACTGAACTGGCATAGTAATGAATGAAGTTCCAGGCTGCAAGAAGACTTTAGTGGACTGGAGTAAGTGGAAATATAACCTGCAGGTGTCAAACAAGATGAGGGAAGATACAACAAATGGTAGGATACCAACAAATGTAATGCAGTAAGGGATAGTTAGATGCATGTCATCTGATGTCTGAAGCCACAAAGCCATATGGCTGACTCTGAAATAGTCTACCAAACCACTCTGCTCACAAGCTACTAAGGATGGGCCCCGCCAGTATTGCCCACATCCAGAAAAAAAGATAAATAAATAGCATCCTAGTTATAGCAGCAAAAACACCAGAGATTATGCATACTCTTCTGGAAATCCAGAGCAACACACACAAAATGCTGGAGGAACTCAGCAGGTCAGGGAGCATCTATGGAAGTGAATGAACAGTTGACGTTTTGGTCTGGAAAGGAAGGGGGGAGAAGCCACTCATAGATGCTCCTAGACCTGCTGAGTTCCTCCAGCATTTGGTGTGTGTCAAGTGGCACCTGGGCGTTTTGAGGGGACCGTAAGGAGGCACATCAGGCAGGGGTGGTAACAATTTAGTTGCTATCACTTGTCCTTACTGGACCAGGCAATGGAGGCTGACTCAGATGCAGCAACTGTACCTAAAAACCTGTTCCTGGTGCCTCAGTTGTATTTGAGAATTATTCCAAACTAACATAAATGACAACACATCATTTATGTTGATACAAGACAATGTGACGTATGTTATATACAACAGCTAAGCTTGCTGATGACACAACACTGAGGATCATCACCAACAACGAGACTCCCTGCAGAGAGGAGGTGGAAGAGCTCAAAGCCTGATGTCAGGCAAATAACCTCTTCCCTCAATGCCAACATGACAAAGGAGGTGGTTATATACTTCAGGGAAACCTGGACCACTCACACCCCTCCTTACGTCAGCGGCACAGCAGTGGAAACGGTGAGCACTTTAAACCCTGGGAATGCACCATTAGACTCCAAACAGTTACTTTTCCACACTGTCAGCGCTGATCAACATCTCCACCCATTAACCCTCCACGACCACGTGGCACCGAGTGTCACTTCAAGTACATACAATCACTACGTATATACCTGCACGTTGCTTTTATACTTCTATTTTACTTTCCTCGGTGTTATCATTTCAGAGATCTGTCCTGGACCCAGCACATAAACACCATCACAAAGAAAGCATGGCAGCACCTCTGCCGCCTTAGAAGTTTGCAAAGATTCAGCTTGTCATCTAAAACTTTGACAAACTTCAGTTGATACGTAGTGCAAGTACACTGGCTGGTTGCATCACAGCCTGGGATGGAAAACCCTACAACAAGTGGTGGATATGGCCCAGTCCATCACGGTAAAGCCCTTCCCCCCATCACTGAGCACATCCAAGAAAGCAGCAACCATCATCGGACCCCCAGCAGCCAGGACACGATCTCTTCTCTCTGTGGCCATCATGGAAGAGGTACAGGAGCCTCAAGACCCACTCCACCAGGTTCAGGAAGAGTAATTACCCCCAAATCACCAGGTTCTTGAACCAGTGGGAAAACTTCACTCGCCCCCATTACGGAACTGTTCCCACAACCTATAGACTCACTTTCAAGGACTCTTCATCTCATGTTCTCGATATTTATTGCTTATTTATTCCTTATTATTACTTTGCTTATTCTTGTTTCTTTGTACTTACTCTGAATGCCCACAAGAAAACAAATCTCAGGGTTGTATATTGTGAAATACGTGTACTTTGATAATAAATTTACTTTGAACTTTATATTTTTTTTTGCTATTGTGTTCCTTATGCTGAGTGCTTTTTTTATGCTGCATTGGATCCGGACTAACAATGATTTTGTTCTCCTTTGCATTTGTGTACTGAGAATAAGCAATCTTGAATCTTGATGACTTTACATTCTGCCTGATGAGCAGGTCACACTGAAGACTGCACTTGGTGTACGTTCCTGGGAGCTCAGAAAGATTTAGGAGCAACACCTTATATTCCATCTGGGTAGCCTCCAACCTGATGGCATGAACGTCCATTTCTCGAACTTCCAGTAAATTGCCCTCCCTCCACCATTCCCATTTACCCCTCTCATCTTATCTGCTTGCCTGCCCATCACCTCCCTCTGGTGTTCCTCCCACTTCCCTTCTTCCATTGTCTTCTGCCCTCTATCAGATTCCCCTTCCTCCCTCTCTCCCAACTTCACCCATCACCTGCCACCCTGTACTTCTTGCTCTACCTTCCTACTCTGACCTCTCATCTTACTTTCTAGTCCTGATGAAGGGTCTCAGCCCAAAACATCGACTGCTTACTCTTTTCCATTGATTGTGGCTGGCCTCCAGCATTTTGTGTGTGTAGTTTTACTGCTCTGTCTTACAAGTAAAACCCTCTTTTTCTGGGCTTCTCTAGAAATGCAGCTCGCTAACAGCCACTGAATTCCAGCAAGAAACCCATCTTTCTGCGGCTCCGCACATCTCAGTGTATACGATTTTGATCCCACCAAATCCATGAGATTGGAATGTCTCGCCCACCCGGTTTGTGTGATTTACTGCCCTGCAATAGCCAGTCAGCATAAGATAACAGATCGCACACTGCATACTATTATAAAGTATCTTTGTGAATGTTAACTTAGCCAAATAGTTAGTAAAGGAAAAAAACCAGAAAGGGCCCATTGTAATTAGACAGCCAAATGTGTACAGGATGGAGCTCAAATCTTCCAAAAGCCACATTCACTGACCCTTAGCAGACCTCTGTGCCTGGGCTCCATCAAATCGCGTTTCCCCACAGGATCGAATCCTACAACCAGTTCTCTCCAGCATCTTCCCTCTTCATCTCCCGCCAAACAGCAAAGACCCACCGATGCCAATCACAAAACCGCTCCCCAGCCTTCTCCCTGTTCCACTTCCTTGATTGGATAGCCCACGTTCCTAAGCCTCCCTCATCTCCAACAGTAACCCAAACACTGCTTCTACAGAAAGGCCATTACATGAAATACCCTACAACATTAGCAGCAAGACCTTTACCACTGTGTTACACAAGTAACATCCAATATTAGCCCAATATAGCAAAACAGTTTTACTCATGATCTGTTTAACTTGTTTTTGAATTAGAATTCATACAAGATAAAAAAACAAATCCTCATGATATGAACCCTGGTGCCTAATTAATTTTGTTGATTCTTCCCAGTGGATATTAATCACTCAGTAATCACACCCTTACAATCCGTTCTCTCATTATTGGCAATTAATGTTTCTTCAAAATGTGCATGTTTCAATTTATGGTTTTACTAGTCAAATCAGTGCTGTTATCCACATTCTAATCTAGATATCATTCTTTGGAGTATGGGTCAAACTACTTTGAAAAAAAATGTGAAGATGATGAGAAGCATTGATCGTGTGGATAGTCAGAGGCTTTTTCCCAGGGCTGAAATGGCTAGCATGAGAGGGCACAGTTTTAAGGTGCTTGGAAGTAGGTACAGAGGTGATGTCTGGGTAAGTTTTTTTTACGCAGAGTGGTGAGTGGGTGGAATGGGCTGCCAGCGATGGTGGTGGAGGTGGATACAATAGGGTCTTTTAAGAGACTCCTGGACAGGTATATGGAGCTTAGGAAGATAGAGGGCTGTGGGTAACCATAAGTAATTTCTCAGGTAAGGACATGTTCGGCACAGCATTGTGGGCTGAAGGGCCTGTATTGTGCTGTAGGTTTTCTATGTTTCCATGACACCAGCAGCAGGACAGAAATCTGAGAGAGACAGGTTCAGAAGTAAGTGTACTTGTTATTATTAAAGAAAAGGTGCTTGGGCACCTGAAAGGTCTGAAGGTGAACAAGTTATCTGAACCAGATAGACTACATCCCAGGTGGTGTACCCAAGAGATTATGGAGGCATTAATAGTGATCTTTCAGAATAAACTAAAAGCTGAAGTGGTTCCAGATGAATCACAAATGTCACTTCACTTTTTAAGAAGGGTGGAAGGCAAAAGACAGGAAATTATCAGCAAGTTGACCTGACTTCGACAGTTGGTGAGATGCTAGAGCCCATTATTAAGGATGAGGTTTCAGGATACTAGGAGGCGCACGAGAAATAGGTGAAAGCCAGTATGGTTTCCTAAAGGGGAAATCTTGCGTGACCAGTCTGTTTGGAATTTTTTGATTCTTTGAGGTATTAACAAGTAAGATAGACAAAGGAGCTTCAGTGGGTGTTTACTTGGATTTTCAGAGTGCCTTTGACAAAGTGCACACGAGGCTGCTAAACAAGAGCCCATGGTTTTACAGGAAAGGCACTAGCATGGATAAAAGATTGGCTGACTGGCTGAGGGTGAAGAGTGGCAGTAAAGGAGGCCTTTTCTGCTTGACTGTCAGTGACGAGTGGCATTTCACAGGGGCGAGTGTTGAGTTGCTACTTTCCACATTGTATGCTGATGATCGGGATGACGGAACCAAAGACTTTCCTGCCAGGTTTTGGGACAATACACAGATGGACAGGTACTGCTGAGAAAGCAAGGAGTTTGCAGAAGAACTTGGATAGATTTGAAGAATAGTTAAGGATGTGGCAGATGGGATACAATGCAGGGAAGTGTACGGTCATGCACTTTGGCAGAAGGAATAAAGGTGTGGACTATTTTCTAAACAAGCAGTGATTTCAGAAATTGGAGTGCAAAGGGAATTGCACTCCAATGGTTAACTTACAGGTTGAGTCAGTAGTGAGGAAGGCAAATGCAATGCCAGCATTAATTTTGTGAGGACTTGAATGTAAAAGCAAGGATGTAATGGTGAGGCTTTATAAGGCATTGGTCAGACCATGTTTGGAGTACTGACCAGTTTTGGTTCCCATATCTACGAAAGGATGTGTTGGCATTGGAGAGGGTCCAGAAGAGGTTTATGAGAACAATTCCAGGAATGAAAAGGTTAATTATATGAGCAATGTTGTGGGGGGGGGGGGGGAGGGGGGAGAAATCTCATTGAAACTACTGAATATTGAAAGGCCTGGATATAGTGGACATGCAGAGGACGTTTCAAATAGTGGGAGAGTCCAGGATCAGAATAGAAGGATAAGCCATTAGAACAGAGGTGAGGAGGAACTTCTTTTACCAGTGTGTGATGAATCTGGGGGAGTTCACTGCCACAAAACAGCTGTGGAGGCCAAGTCATTGGATAATTTAAAGCAGAAGTTGATAGGTAACTTAATTAGTAAGGCCACTAAAGGTTACTGGGGGAAGGCAGGAGAATGGGATTGAGGGGTAAAAATTAATCAGCCATGATCAAATGGCAGAGCAGTCTCGATGGACTGAATAGCCTAGTTCTGCTCCTATGATCTTATATTAGAGTATTTTTTTCACTTTCAAAGAACTCCAGCAAAAGACAGATATGTATTTCAGGAAAGGAGGCAAGTAGCGTTTCATAAAAATGGAATGTTAGAAGTATTCAGCAAGTCCAACAGTGTTCATGGAGAAATAGTCTGACTTTGATCTTCTGGAAAACCTAGTCTTTGGCTACTAAAGCCAGACATCTGCAAGAGTTTGCACTGGCTACTGATTATATTCACCTCCAAACATTCATTGCAAATAGACTCGACAGAACTTTAAGTGTCAATATGAAAACAACCAGTTCACGGGTGCCAGTGACCCAAACACTCTGACAGTTTATTTCTTTCCTTACTATGAAATATCCCCTGAAGAGTTGCCCACATTCAAACGTGGGTGACAATGTGGAGGGACGAGTGGGATGCCAGCAGGAAGAGATAATAACTGAACCATACTAGTCTAAAGAGCAACACTTGCTAAGCACTGTATTGTGTGAAAGGTGAGTGTGTTGCAAATTTTTTATTTATATGCTAGGTTACATGGTTTTCAAACACTCCATTCTAATATTATATAAAATTAATGTACAAACTTTACCGCCCTAAGCTCACTCAAACAATATTGCAATTCCTCAAAATGTTTGTATATTTTGATTGGGGTTGAGTTAGTGAACATGGTGGGGTCTTGATTAAGCTTTTATTTATAGGGCCAGACAAAGCCTGGGATAGGGGAATAGGACTTTTGGAAGAACATGAAGGTTTATAAACAAGTGGAAAAGAGATGTGCAGTGATGCTTAAAGTCGGGATTGCCTGTTCCCCTTTGAAAAGCTCAGTGTGTGGACATAGCTGGGGCTTCCCGAGTCTGCGGAACAACACTGAGTCTGTAGGAACAACTTCTTAACTTGAGGTTAAGAATGGGTTGCTTTTCCTCGTTTCTTTTCTGTTATTATTACCTTCTTCGATTGTAATGAAAAACATTCAACCTAGCACAAAAATAAAATTTAACACACACACACACCCTCCCTTCACAAGGTACTTAGAAACCTGCAACATTTAGACAAATGTTATATAGCTTTCTCCTCACTGCCAACCATGAATAATTACTATACATTTTTAGTGTGCTGACTGAGGAAATACTGTCAACAAACTGTCATTCTCCTCAAACGATCTCTTGCAATTCAGACTAGTGTAAAGTAAAATGTGGAGCACAGGGCCTCTGTTCTTCATTTGGGGGGGGGGGGGGGGGGGGGTTAAATAAATAAATTATTGGCACTTGACTACAATGCAATGATACTACACTAAAGTGCCAATAATTTATTTATTGACATCACTGAGCACCGAGTATCTATGACAGAAGCGCATGGTGGCTATAAATAAACAATGGAAAGAGTATACAACATCTCAGACTATGCATGCGCCCTGTCAAACCACCTCTGGCGAAGGTACACGTCCCATACAGGATTCTTCAGCCAATTCAGGATCCAAAGAGCTGGAGGAAAAGCAAAAGCTATCCTCAGCCTCAAGGGACAGTCAAAGACTCAGAAGTCACAAAACAGTATCTGGAAGAAATGAATTTGAGGAACTATATGAATCTGGTAGCACACAGTTCATCAACCAACTTCTTTTAGCTATAGCTAAATAACCAGACAAAACAGAATCATTCCTCATTAGATACGAGGAGCAGGTTCTGAAACTGGATTGACAGGTAATGAGGTAATGTCAATGGAAGAGGTCATAAAAGCAGCAAAGGGTGGTTCCGAATGCCTTTAGATCAAAATATTCATCAGTATAATGTCGCTTTTATTTTCTGTTAAGTGACAGAAAAATCATCTGGATTATGATTAGTGTGTTCTGTAAATAAAATGCCTGTCTGGATTATAAAACCTAGGGCAGAGAAAAATCCCCAAAACAAAAAAAATTCTGCAGATGCTGGAAATCTAAAGCAACACACACAAAATGCTGGAGGAACTCAGCAGGTCAGGAAGTATTAATGGAAACAAGTGAACAGTCGACATTTCAGACTGACCCTTCTCCCAACTCCCTTTTAATTTCTCCCAGTCCAGTTACTCCCAATTTCTTAAAAAGCCAAGTAATTTTCTACAAAAATGACCAGAACATTTAAAAAATACCATTTGAAAGTGGTCTCACTAAATGAAGCAAAACTCAATATTTCTCTCAGATCTATAACTATCTGTTGATGCTCAAGCAAAAGAAACTTGAAAGTGCTAATTTCACCCTGCCTGAACAACAAATGTATGTTATTTAATGAAGGATGGTAATTCTGCAGAAGCAATTCTATGAATGATGAAATTCACTGTCTTGACACGAAATGTGAAAACAAAAGTTAGTAGAGTGACTTTGTCAATGGTTCCCATCTTAGGACACAAGACTCCCTCTATGGAATTTTATTTCCTCATTTGCTTATTTGGTAAAATAAACATGGCTGATTAAAGGCCGAGTCCTGCAGGTGTCCTGTCAAAATACAAACAACACTGGCTGTGGGGCAGGCCCATCTAATCCTGTCTATAAATAATTTATCCTCAAAAGATTTCTGTTCATTAATCATTCTGCCTCGTTCATTATCCCTGATTAGGCTGCATTCTTGCTGTAACTGGAATTGAATGCAAAGATTTATTTTCCTAGAGTGGTACTTGCATGCCAGACACTCACATCAGACGCACACTTAGCTCCCCATTGATTTTAATAGATGGAAAATAAAACACCCTTCTCTTCCTGAGGTGTCCTGTCCCAATGCAGCAAATTTATAAAGTCAGCCCAGAAACTAGGAAATTTCTTGGTGTTTTTCTGTCAATATTATAACTTGACTAATGATATAAACCCTATAATTTCTACAAATGTAATTTTAAACCTGGCAACAATTTTATTCAAATAAAATGTCTAGCAGTTGCTGACTTCAATTAGGTAGCACTTTTCATAAATAAATTGATTTCATTAGATGCTATTATTTGCACCTCCACTTACTTTGCCTTACACTAAAAAGCCAACATAAAAGCCCAAGAGAGTGCTTATAATAGAGCAAAAATCAGCGAGAAGTTAGGGGATTGGGAAGCTTTTAAATACCAATAGAAGGCAACTAAAAAATTATTAAGGTGGTAAAAATGGAATATGAAAGTAAGCTAGCCAATAATATTAAAGATGATACCAAAAATTTCTTCAGATACATGAACTGTAAAAGAGAGGCAAGAGTGGATATCAGACCACTGGAAAACAATGCTGGAGAGGTAGTAATGGGGGACAAGGAAACGGAGGATAAAATAAATAAGTATTTTGCATCAGTCTTCACTGTGGAGGACACTAGAAGTATGGTTGAAGTTCCAAGTGTCAGAAGTCATGAAGTGTGTGAAGTTACCATAACTAGAGTGAAGGTTCTTGGGAAACTGAAAGGTCTGAAGGTAGATAAATCACTTGGACCATATGGTGTCCACCCCAGGGTTCGGAAAGAGGTAGCCAAAGAGATTGTGGAATCTCTAGATCTTTGAATGGTTCTGGAAGACTGGAAAATTGCAAATGTCACTCCAAGAAGGGAGAGAGACAAAATAAGAATTTATGGGCCAGTTAGTTTGACCTCAGTCGTTGGGAAGATGTTGAAGTCAATTGTTAAGTATGTGGTTTCAGGGTATTTGGAGGCACATGATAAAACAGGCCGTAGTCAGCATGGTTTCCTCAAGGGGAAAATCTCACCTGACAAATCTGTTGGAATTCTTTGAAGAAATAACAAGCAGGATAGACAAAGGAGAATCAGTTGATGTTGTGTACTTGGATTGTCAGAAGGCCTGTGACAAGGTGCCACACGAGGCTGCTTAACAAACTACAAGGCCATGGTATAAGACTATACGACATAGGAACAGAATTAGGCCATTCAGCTCATCAAGTCTGCTCCGCCATTCCATCATGGCCGATGCCAGACCCCACTCACCTGCCTTCTCGCCATATCCTTTGATGCCCTGACCGATCAGGAAATGATCAACATCTGCATTACATTTACCCATGGACTTGGCCTCAGTCTGAGGCAGAGCATTCCACAGATTTACTACACTCTGGCTAAAAAAAAATCCTCCTAAAAGATCGCCCCTCAATATTAAGGCTGTGCCCTTGAGTTCTGTATACCCCAGCCACAGGAAACATCCTCACCACATCCACCCTATCTAGTCCTTTCAACAAATGGTAGGTTTCAATGAGATCCCCACACATTACAGGAAAGATTCTAGCACAGATAAAACAGTGGCTGATTGGCAGAAGGCAAAGGGTGGGAATAAAGGGAGTCTTTTCTGGTTGGCTGCCAGTGACTAGTGATGTTCCACAGGGGTCTGTGTTGGGACCGATTCTTTTTGTTATATGTCAATGATTTGGATGATAGAATTGATGGCTTTGTTGCAAAGTTTGCAAATGATACAAAGATAAGTGGAGGGGCAGGTAGTTTTGAGGAAGTCAAGAGGCTACAGAAGGACTTAGATTAGGAGAATGGTCAAAGAAGTGGCAGATGGAATACAGTGTCAGGAAGTGTATGGTCATGCATTTTGGTAGAAGAAATGAAAGGGTGGACTATTTTCTAAATGGAGAGAAAATTCCAAACAACTGAGGAGCAAAAGGATTTGGGAGTCCTTGTGCAGGTTTCCCTAAAGGTTAATTTGCAGGTTGAGTCTGTGGTGAGGAAGGCAAATGCAATGTTAGCATTCATTTCAGTTAGACTAGAATATAAAAGCAAGAATGCAATGTTGAGACTTTATAAAGCACTGGTGAGGCCTCACTTGGGCCCCTTACCTTAGAAAGGATGTGCTGAAACTGGAGAGGGTTCAAAGGAGGTTCACGAAAATGATTCCAGGATTAAACAGTTTGCCATATGAAAAAAGTTTGATGGATCTGGGTCACTGGGTGACTGGAATTTAGAAGAGTTGACCTAATTGAAACCTATCGATATGATGAAAGGCCTTGATAGAGTGGACGTGGAGAATCTTCCTGTGATGGGAGTGTCTAAGATCAAAGGACACAGCCTCAAAATGGGGGGGGGGGTGTCCTTTTAGAACAGAGATGGGGAGGAATTTCTTCAGCCAGAGAGTGGTGAATCGGTGGAATTCTTTGCCACAGGCAGCTGTGGAAGCCAAATCTTTATGTATATTTAAGGCAGAGGTTGATAGATTCTTGATTGGTCAGGGTGTGAAGGGATACAGGGGAAGGCAGGAGATTGGACTGAGAGGAAAAATGGACAAACCATAATGAATTGTCAGAGCAGACTTGATGGGCCAAATGGCCCAATTCTGCTCCTACATCTTACGGTCTTATGGACCTTAAATTTTAACTCACTTTCTCCATTAATGGCATGTGATCTGTTTTATTTCAGATTTCCAGTGTCTGCAGTCATTTTTATATTTGCCATTACTGTACAGTGGTGCTACTTCATCAGGAGTTTGAGGAGATTTGGTATGTCATGAAAGACTCCTGCAAATTTCTAAAGACGGACAGTGGAGAGCATTCTGACTGGGTTCATCACAGCCTAGTACGAAGGCTCCAATGCACGGGATCACAAGAGGCTGCGGAGGGATGTAGAGTCAGCTGCTCCCATCGTCAATGACACAACCCCCTCCGCTGTTGAGGAGAGTTTTAAGAGGTGGTGCCTCAAAAAGGCAAAAGCCATCACTAAGGACCCTTACTGTCCAGGGCATGCCCTCTCCTCATTACAACCAATGGGGAAGAATACTGGAGCCTAAAGACCCACACTCACTGTTCAGGACCAGCTTCCTCTCCTCCATCATCAGATTTGTGAACAGTCCATGAACACCACCTCACTGTTCCTTTTTTGCACCATTTCTTTATTTTGCTGCCAAAAAAACCCAGCAAATTTCACAAATGACAACGATAATAAACCTGATTCTGATGGCTGCACCACTTTCCTCACCAGGTTTTTTTGTACATGTAAACATTTAGTTACTCTCCAATCAGTTCCTTCTGGTAATCATTTCATGGATCAGAGTAAGTAAAGAAAGACTCACCCCTACAATTTCCCACAAAGCAGACCAATAATCTGAGGGATTCCAGAGTGGACGGTGCAGTTCTTTTTTAAAAAAACGAAACTGCAATTAGCAAAGGCTAGGAATCTGCAGGGTGGGAGTGAAAATCAGTGAAAATTTGCCTTTCACTATTGTTTAAACTTCTCTGAACTGTATTCTGGGAGTCAGATGTGGGATTTCCAGGAGACCTCCAGCCTCCCCAATGGCCACAGCTGCACCAGGTGCATCGAGCTGCAGCTCCTTGGAGACCGTGTTAGGGGACTGGAGCTGCAACTCGATGTCCTTCGGCTTGTTGGGGAAAGGGAGGAGGTGATAGACAGGAGCTAGAGGGAGGTAGTCACCCCAAGGCTACAGGAGACAGATAAATGGGTGACTATTGGGAGAGGGAAGGGAGAAAGTCAATAGATAATGGAGAGCACCCCTATGGCCATCCTCCTCAACAATAAGTTGTCCATTTTGAGTACTGTTGGGCAGGGGGGTGAAACAACCTACCTGGGGGAAGCTACAGTGGATATGCCTCTGACATGGAGTCTGGCCCTGTGACTCAGAAAGGTAGGGAACAGAAGAGGATAGCAGCAGTAATAGGGGACTCTATAGTCAGAGGGACAGATAGGCGATTCTGCGGATGTGAAAAGGAAACACGGATGGTAGTTTGCCTCCCAGGTGCTAGGGTCCACGGTGTTTCTGAATGCGTCCACAATATCCTGAAAAGGGAAAGTGAGCAGCCAGAAGTCATGGTACCAATGACATAGTTAGAAGAAAGGAAGAGGTCCTGAAAATAGAGTAGAGGAAATTAAGATGGAAGTTGAGAAGCAGGACCTCACGGGTAGTAATCTCAGGATTGCTGCCTGTGCCACATGACACAGAGGATAGGAATAGAATGAGGTGGCAGATAAATGCGTGCCTGAAGAATTGGACCAGGAGGCAGGGATTCAGCGGTCTGGATCATTGGAACCTCTTCTGGGGCAGGTGTGACCTGTACAAAAGGGATGGGTTACACTTGAATCCAAGATTGGGTTCAATATTCTTGAATCCAAGACTGGGACCAATATTCTTGAGCTGTTTGCTCAAGCTGTTGGGAGTAGTTTAAAATAATATGTCAGGGGGATGGAAACCAGTATGATAAAGCTGAGGATCAACCAGCAGGTTTACAAGTAGATGATGAGTGAAACATGAAGTTAAGGACTGTATAAAGGCCAAGGATAGGGCATATAAGGTAGCAAAAGTGAGTGGAAAGTTGGATGATTGGGAAGCTTTTAAAATCCAACAAAAGGCAACTAAAAAAAGCTGCAAGAAGGGAAAAGATGAAATATGAGGGCAAACTAACCAATAATATGAAGTAGGATACTGAAAGTATTTTCAGTTATATAAAGAGTAAAAGGGAGGTGAGAGTTAATATTGGACCACTGGAAAATAATACTGGTGAGGTAGTAATGGGGGACAAAGAAGTGGCAGATGAACTTAATGGGTACTTTGCATCACCCTTCACTGTGGAAGACAGTAGCAATGTGCCAGAGGTCTGTGAGTGTCAGGGAACAGGAGTGAGTGCCGTTGCCATTACAAAGGAAAAAGTGCCAGGAAAACTCAAAGGTCTTAAGATGGATAAGTCACCTGGACCAGATGGACTACATCCCAGAGTTCTGAAAGAGGTTGCTAAAGAGATAGTAGATGCATTGGTTACAATCTTTCAAGAATCACTTGATTCTGGCATGGTCCTGGAAGAATGGAAAATTGCAGTAGTTCGGAAAGTGTTGGAGTCAATTATTAAGGATGAGTTTGAGGTTCTTGGAGACTAATGATAAAATAAGTCAAAGTTAGTATGGTTTCTGTAAAGGTAAATCTTGCCTGACAAATCTGTTAGAGCTCTTCGAGGAAGTAACACCGAGGATGAACAAAGGAGAGGCAGTGGATGTCATTTACTTGGATTTTCAGAAGGCATTTGATAAGGTGCCTCACATGAGGCTGCTTAACAAGATAAAATCCTGCGGCATTACAGGAAATATACTGGCATGGATAGAGGAATGGCTGACAAGCAGGAGGCAGCGAGTGGGAATAAAGGGGACCTTTTCTGGTTGGCTGCCTGTTCCTCAGGGGTTAGTATTGGGATTGCTACTTTTCACATTCTTCGTCAATGATTTAGATAATGGAATTGGAAGAATGGGCAAAAAAGTGGCAGATACAGTGCTGGGAAATGTATGATAATGCATTTTGGTAAAGGAAACAATAGTGCAGACTATTATCTAAATGGGGAGAAAATTCAGACAGAGGTGCAAAGGGATACAGGAGTCGTGCAAAACTCCCAGAAGGTTAATTTACAGATCGAGTCTGTGGTAAAGAAGGCAAATGGAATGTTGGCATTCATTTCAAGGGGAATCGAATATAAAAGCAAGGAGATAATCCTGAGCCTTTATAAGACACTTGTCAGGTTGCACTTGGAGTATTGTCAACAGTTTTGGGCCCCATATTTCAGAAAGGATGTGTTGTCATTGGTGAGAGTTCAGAGGAGGTTCACCAGGATGACTCCAGGAATGAAGGGGTTAACATTTGATGAGTACTTGGCAGCCTTGGGCTGTATTCACTGGAATTTAGAAAAATGAGGGAGGATCTCATTGAAACCTACTAAATGTTGAAAGGGCTAGAGAGGGTGGATGTGGAGAGGATGTTTCCTATTGTGGGGGTGTCCAGAAATGGAGGGCACAGCCTCATAATTGAGGGGTTACCTTACAGAACAGAGGTAATGAAGAATTTTTTTAGCCAGAGTAGTGAATCTGTGGAATGCTCTATTGCAGACACCTACAGAGGACAAGACCCTAGGTACATTTAAAGCAAAAACTGCTAAGTTTCTGGATTGATCAGGGCAAAGGTTATGGCGAGAAGGCCGCATGGGGTTGAGTGGGATCCGGGATCAGCCATGATGGAATGGTGCAGGATACTTGATGGGTGAATGGCCTTAGTGTCTTTATATTTATCAAGCACGTTTCATATCCTTATCAGGACTTCCCAAGTGCCAAAGCCCTTTGCGTTCACCAAAAAGAGCTTTATAAAGTCTCACAAAGCAGTGTGATAATGACCAGCCAAGTTATTTTAATTTATTGATTGAGCAATAACTATTGGACAGAACACCAGGGTTACTTCCTGCTTTTCAAATTAACATCAGAGGATCTCGTCCTTGTGCCCGGGTTGAGAAGGTGGGCTTTAGATTAATCACACAAACCAGAAAATGATGGATATATACAGCAGTCAAGCAGCGTTACTGGGGGGAGGGGGAGAGAAATAAGAGCGAGAACCTTTAATCAGAACTGGTGAACAAATTCAGAAAACAAAACTGTTTTACATTGCCATGAGGGGCAAGGTGCAGAGAACAGAGAGAAAGTCTGTCACAGGGCAGAGGTCAAACTTGTCAAGGTAATAATTACTTCAAATACTGCTCACTGCAAACAAAACAGAAATCAGAAACAAATTGAATTATAAAGAGCCAGCCACATCGGTACAAAGCGGCCACCTGAAACTGTTCCACTCAGTATGAAGCCCAAACAGCTGTATGTTGGGTATTGTAGGAGCTGAGGAGGAGGAGACTGCAAACTTAGTTTTGCCCTTGGAGATGGAACAGGGGTGCACTACAAAACAGTGAAGTTGCATTGCTTTCTCAGAGGTAGTAGAGACCACACAAATGCAATGCAAATCTCCCCATTTACCAAGCAATCACTTAACAAGCATTTTTTGTATAAACTTAATCCCATTCTTTCTCTAAATGAAGGCTTTGCTCATTATAACGAAGATTGTGGGATACATTTCACTTCTCGCAACAGTTCACACAAGGAAAGGCAAATCCCAATTAACAGCACCATCACACACCTTCACTGGTTTCGTTAATGCGCCTTCTCGTGTTACCATTTGTTTCAGACATGGTTAAGCATAAACAATACTCTTTCCCCCTCCAACCGTTTAGTGCTTCTGATACAGCAATCAGAAAACATTGGAGAATTGCCTTGGCATAGATGTATCAATTCTATTCTCAAGTCAGAACTTCCTTTCCCTGATCAGCTGGAATGCCATCTGGTGTTCTGGATTCTGATCCCAATAGCTGAATTGAAGCCAAGTTGAGGGATTTTTTTCCCCCAACTCAGCAGCAAAGTTGAGCAGTGCATCAGTCATATCACAGACTGCCTGAAACCCTCCCTGGTTTACCGTGAAAATATAACAAAGTGAATTTTCCTACAGTCATTGTGAAATGTCACTGGCAAACAGTAAACAGGTGATTGTTTCTCTCCTGATTTACTGAATCAAAGAACCCAGTAGAGCTGGGCTGATACAAATCAAACTATCCAGGTTATTAAATAGTTTTTTAACTGCAGAACTCAGAGTAAACCTGGATGTAAAATTTACTCGAATAAAGGAATTTGCATAAAGGAAAATCAACTCCAAAATGTTTACAATAAAGCTAAATGAGAGGAAAGAATGGTTAGGTGCAATACATGCTCTTTAAATCAAGTTAACAATTTGTAAATGAATATAACGAAACTCCAGGCATGTCAAGCAATTATTTTGGATTAGATTCAAAAGAGGAAGAGAACAATACGCCAGTCATTCAGAAATTTATCAAAATGAATATAAAGGAAGTCACAATAAAGGAACAAAGAAACGTGGCTGATATCCCATATTTTGACTCTCTGTGACATCACAATATCATCAAGAGGATCGTTCCTGAAAGTCTTAAATGAGAAACAAATTGTTATACTGAACAAGTAAATTCTGAAGAAAATTGCTTCCATCAAAAAATCTTAAAAGGAATGAGAACAGCATAACTGCATTATCCACAAGTTTCCAAAGCCCAGTTGATTAAGAGACAGTAAAATTAAGAACATCAATCTGCTACTTAAGACGAGGAAACAAAGCAATAGAATTTTGGACCCAGTGACTTTATTAATTTCTTAACAACTAAGGAAAGGTAATTGAACAATCTATATTTTCAAATGAAAACAGAAAAAGCTGGAAATATTCAGCAAGTCCAGCCATATCTCTAGAGACAGCCACATTACTGGCTCAGGTCAAAGAGGTGTCATCAGGAATGGAAAAAGTCAGAGGAAAACAAGTTTTAAAATACAGAGAAAGGCAAGAGGGCAGGTCAAACATAAAAGAGTAAACTTGGAAGTTGGGGAGATTATATGACAAAAGGGGCAATAGTGCAAAGTATCAAAAGACTGAAGCAGATTAACATGCCAAAGCAATATGAATGGTATGCTGCAAATCTGGAATAAAATTTCTGGAATGCTGATTATTTGGAACTGTTGAACTGAACAATAAGTCGAGCTATACCTCCGAGATGTGTTCGTTTCTGGGAAGAGTGCTGAAGGCCAAATACAGATGTCGAAGCAGAAGCAAATTAACATGACGAGTGGCCTAGAGTCCAGCTTAGTGCTGTAGGTAATACAACAGAGGAGTTCTACAGGGAGACCACCCAATCTGCATACAGACAGCCTGGTGTACAGACAACATCGTGAGCAGGAAATAGAGCACAAATAAATCTCTGTTTTGAGCACGGGAGATTTTGGGACATTGAGCTGTGGGGGAGGGAGATTGTAAAGCAGCATGTGTAGCATCTTCTACAGTTACAGAGGAAGCCTGTGGAGAGGGGAAGAGCTGTTAGTCAGAGTGTTTGAGCAAACCTCAGCATCCCAGAGGAAACCGTGCTTTTGGAAAGCTGAAAAGTGAGGGAAGGGGTACACTTAACTTTTAGGAGTGACCAAAATCATGAAGAATGAGTCACTGAAGGCTGGTGAGGGTGAAAAGACCTAAATTGTTAAGTTTATTAGGAGCATCTGGGATGGGGAAAGCTGGCTGAAATCTGAGGTGATGGCTAATGCAGTGGTCAAAAGGAAATGTCTAAGGGAATTACTATGTAGACATCAATAAAGCATTTAAAGCAGTTAGTCATCACTGACTGTTAGATGAAGTTGCAAAATGGAATTGAAGGCAAATCGGAAGAGCAGCTGAAAACAACAGCAGGACTGCAAATCAGGCATTCAGATTGGGAGAATCTAATGAATATTATCCCATAAGGATCTCTGTTAAGGTTACAGCTACTCACTATATTGATGAACGAGGTGGATGAGGTGAAAATCTACATATCTATGTTTGATGATACAAAGGTACACAGCATCAAAGGTATCATTAATGCAGTCATAAAATAGACCCAATTAAATAACCAAGAAACAATATTCAATGGATCAGGGGTCTATTAAATGCAAATCATTAAAATATTCCAATATATAAAAACAATCAAAAAATGCTGTGAACACTCAAGTGGCAAGCAGGCATCTGTGGAAAGACACGTAGAGTTAATCTTTTAAGCTTTTAAAATGTCATGAATAGGCACAAAAGAAAACAAATAAAAGAATAACAACACACACAAAATGCTGGTGGAACACAGCAGGCCAGGCAGCATCTATAAGGAGAAGCACTGTCGATGTTTCGGGCCGAGACCCTTCGTCAGGACTAACTGAAAGGAAAGATAGTAAGAGATTAAAAAAAGAAATGCTGGCTCTTCCATCTAATGAACTAAGATACAAGAGAGGAAAATTTGCTGAACCTGTACTGATTCCTAGTTAGGCTATGTGTGACGTATTTGAGGATGAAGCATATTCTCAAAGCCGTTTTTTTTAAAAAAAGTATAAAATCCCACCAATTTAGGGGCCAAAGATTTCCACGGCTGCTCCAAATGAAGAACAAGCTATTCACGATGGGACTGAGAACCTTAAGTCCTTTCTTTGGAAGCCTGACAGCCAGCCCATCAAAAACATCCTAGCCCATCTGTAGCAGAGTCCATGGGCAATGCATTGGCCTTATAAACCATTTCTGAACTCAGAGATGTAATGGGAAGGATATAGAAATTGTAGATAAGTTTGAATTTATGACTGAGATCACACAAACTAGGGCTACATTCCTAGAATTAAGTTAAGGATAACCTTGATCAAAGTTTTTGACATTAACAGGAATATAAAGAGCAGAGAGAACACTTCCACATGACAGAAACTCTTGCAGAAATATTCGAACCAGGCTTTTCAGAAATGCAGAAGAAAACAACTGCCTCTTAAGCAATGTCTCCTTGCGGGTTTTGTTGGTTCTGAGGTAGCTAAATGAGGAAATAACCCACTCTTGCATGGATGATCCAAATCAGAATCAGGCTTATCATCACTGACACACGTCACGAAATTTGTTCTTTTGCAGCAGCAGTACAGAGAAGGACAGAAGTTACCACAAGTTACAAATAGTGCAGAAGAAGAAGAACAAGGTTGTGCTAATAAGCTCATGGACCATTCAGAAATCTGAATGAAGAGGGGTGGAAGCCCATCCTGAATCCTATAGTGTGGGTCTAAAGGCTCCTGAATCTCCTCCCTGATGGTAGGAACAAGAAAAGGTCACGTCCAAGACGGTGAGTGCCATTTATCATGGATGTTGCCTTCTTGGGCCACTGTCTCTTGAAAATATCCTCAATGATAAGAAAGGTTGTGCCCACGATAGAGCTGGTTGAATCTCCAATTCTCTGCAGCCTTTTTCAACCCTGTACATTGGAGCCCGCATACCAGGCTGTGCTGCAACTAGTCAGGATGCTCTCCATAGAAGACCTGTGGGAAACTTGCAAGAGCCTTCACTGACAGCTCCAATCTCCTCCAACTCCAAACGAATTAGAGGAAATGGCATGCCTTCTTCGTGACCGCTACACTGTGTTGGGTCCTAAGATGTTAACACCCAAGAACTTGAAGCTGCTCGTCCGTTCCACTGACCCCTCAAGAGTTGTGTTATATGTTCCCACAACTTTCCTGGGAGATTCAAAGTTCAAAGGAAATTTATTATCAAACTACATATACGTCACCATATACAACCCTGAGATTTGCTTTCTTGTGGGCATACTCAGTAAATCCAGGAAACATAATCAAATCAATGAAGGACCACGCACAACTAGAAAGACAAACAACCTAAGTGCGAAAGACAACAAACTGCAAATACGAAAGAGAGACAGGAAAAAAATACATAAATATCTTAAATAGGAGATGAAGAGTCCTTGAAAACAAGTCTGTAGGTTGTGGGAACAGTTCAGTGATGGGGACAAATGAATTTGAGTGAAGTTATCCCCTCTGGTTCAAGAGCCTAATGTTGAGGGGTAATAACAGTTCCTGAACCTGGTAGTGTGAGTCCTGAGGGTCCTGTACTTCTTCTTGATGGTAGCAGTGAGAAGAGAGCAGAGTTTGGGTGGTGGGGCCCCTTGATGATGGATGTTGCCTTCCTGCAAAGGGAAGCATTCCGTGTAATTTGTGCTCAATGATGGGGAGGGCTTTACCCATGATGGGCAAGACCATTTCCACTACTTTTTGTAGGATTTTCTAATCATGGGCATTGGAGTTTTCATACCAGGCTATGATGCAGCCAGTCAATATACTCCCCCACCCCCCATCTATAGAAGATGTCATGGGAAATCTTCACAAACTTCTAAGGAAGAAGAGGTACTGCCATGCTTTCCTCATAATGCTAATACATGCTGGGCCCTGGACAGATTCCCTGAAATGATAGCACCTAGGAATTTAAAGTTGCTGACCCTCTCCACCTCTGATCCCCTGATGAGGACTGGCTCATGGACTTCTGACTTCCGCCTCCTGAAGTCAATAATCAGCTTCTTGGTCTTGCTGATGTTGAATGAGAAGATGTTCTTGAGATTTTCAGTCTCCCTACTGTATGCTGATTCATCACCACCTTTGACTCGGCAATGACAGTGGTGTTGTCAGCAAACTTAAATATGGCATTGGAGCTGTTCTTGCCTCACAGTCTTCAGTATAAAGGAAATAAAGCTGGGGGCTGAGCACACAGCCTTGTGGTACACCTGTGCTGATGGACATTGTGGAGGAGATGTTGCCTATCCGAAGTGATTAGGATCTGCAAGTGAGAAAATCAAGGATCTATATTGCACAGGGAGATAACAAAGCAAAGGTTTTAAAGTTTATTAACTAATTTTGAGGAAATGATTATGTTGAATGCCAAACTATAGTCAATGAAGAGCATCCTGATGTATGCATCTTCACTATCTAGCTGTTCCAGGGTTGAGTGAAATGCCAGTGAAATGGCATCTGCTGTGGACCTGTTGTGCTGGTAGGCATATTAGAGCAGATCCAAGTCACTTCTGAGGCAGGAGTTGATACATTTCATCACCAACCTCTCAAAACACTTAATCACCAAGGATGTAGGTGCAAATGGACGATAGTCACTGAGGCGGGTCACCATGCTCTTCCTAGGCACTGGTAAACATGAAGGCTGCTTGCAGCAGGTGGGTACCTCAGACTTCCTCAGAGGCTGAGTTAAAACACCAACCGGCCAAGCTATCTTACTTGTATCAGCCTCTTCACCACCATTTGAGATTCTATCAACTACAGTAACATCATCGATGAATTTACAGATGGCATTTGAGCTGTGCTTAGCAACAGAGCCATGAGTGCAGAGAGAGGAGAGCGGTGGGTAAGCATGCACCCTTGATGAGTGGCTTTGCTGTCAGCGAGGAGGAGATGCTGTACCGATCCGCACTGATAAGGGAATGGGAAACCCAGTTGCTGAGGGAGGTATAAAGGCCCAGGCTGAAACTTGAGAATTAAAATGTTGAACACTGTTATATGAATAAAAATTATTGGCTTGTGGTGGCCAATGCAACAGGCAGGTGACACACACACACACAAAATGCTGGAGGAACTCAGCAGACCAGGCAGCACCTATGGAAAAGAGTAAACAGTTGACGTTTCGATCCGGGACTAGAAAGCAAGGGGAGAAATCAGAGTAAGGAGGTGGGGGAAGGGGAGTACAAGATGGCAGGTGATAGGGAAATCTGGGAGAGGGGGAGGGGTGAAGCAAAGATCTGGGAAGTTGATTGGTGAAAGAGATGAAGGGCTGGCGAAGGGGAAATCTGATGGGAGAATACAGAAGACCACGCAAGAAAGGGAAGGGGGAGAGAGTACCAGAGGGAGGCCTGCTGAGTTCCTCTTGTATTTTATGTGTGTGGCTTTGGAGCCCTTCTCCAGCCCTTTATCAACAGCCCAAATACACTTTGGGCAGTCGGGGATCAGAGACTCCCCTGAATCAGTGAGAATGCTGTACTTCAAGAAACCTTTTAAGGATATCCCCACGTCATTTCTCTATTCTCCCCCCACCCCCCCCCCCCCAGTAATCTCCTCCCATGACAGAGGGTCTGCTTCAGGCATGCAAACAACTTGACTATTTCAACATCATCACAAAGATCTCAGTGCTAAGCTAGATGGATGTTGATATTCGATTATTCTCCCGGTGAATTGGCAGGATTTTGTGGAGTCAGCATCAATGATGTGAGATTCTTGAAATGCCAATTGTCATAGCCCAGGTCTCAGAAGCATGCCGAAGATGAAGGAGCTAGGTTTATTGAGCTTTGTGCTAGGTTTAGATGTCCTCAGGGTAGCTTTTTCCCAATCAACCAAAGGCTATGTCGGCACACTGAAGGCAGTAGTAAATTTCATCATCAATGTCTTTATGTGCTGAAAAGCTTCTCCCTAAATATGGGAAGAGGTCCGTTTACCAGAGTCCCATTTTGAACCCTTATTGTTGGAGGACAGCATGCTGCTACTGGGGAAAGCTGATATGAGAACATTGGTTTAGTGATAATATGCAAGCCATGATAACCAACCTCAAAGACAAGCGTCAAAGACAACTGCCTAATTGTCCCAACTCTTTCTCGATCTTTCTTTCTGCAACGTTGCATGCCACCTCCATCTCCACTGCTTCTGGAAGTTTGTTAATCCTCAGAACTAAGGTTAAGCTTACAGTGACTACACTCCAGAACTGATAAGTTAGCTCAACTTCCGTACTTCAGCTGCACAATGAAGACAAATTTTGCACATGCTTGGAAGCTGACCTCAAATCATTGACAAGTCAGTCACTGGAACATACAAGAGGATGGGCATTGCATATGGTATTCGCTAAGCTCTAAGGTAATCAGGAACATCATGAAAGAACAGAAGTAGGTTACTTGTAGATATTCCAATGATACTAGGTCAGTTATTGATTTTAAATCTGATACTAACTGATTGTTCTTGTTAACCTTATGTAGTACAAGATACGATACAAATGCAAGTACACACAAGACCACAAGACATAGGAGCGGAATTAGGCCATTTGGCCCATCGAGTCTGCTCCGCCATTTCATCATGGCTG
This sequence comes from Hemitrygon akajei, assembly GCF_048418815.1. Lineage (NCBI taxonomy): Eukaryota > Metazoa > Chordata > Chondrichthyes > Myliobatiformes > Dasyatidae > Hemitrygon > Hemitrygon akajei. Next base: position 76,897,988 of record NC_133127.1, read on the forward strand.
ATCCATTTTCCCTCTCAGACCCAATCTGCTGCCCTTCCCTGTATCCCTTCATGCCCTGACCGATCAAGAATCTATCAACCTCTGCCTTAAATATACATAAAACAGACATCCCACCCTGCAAAAACCCATTTCAGGGAGGTAGCACCTTCCGCAACCCCATATCCACCCCCCCCCCGCCCCACCGCCGGGTCGATCTCCAAGGGTGTATGTAGTACCTTGTTTAGTGATTTTGTCTAATCTGTAAACCAAGTTGGGTATATGCAGAAAATGTGACATTAAAATATGTACTTATATTATATTATCATGGAGTCGTTATTTTATTCTATTACAACTTTAAGCAAGTCTACAGGGAGTTTGGCCTCATCACGTAGGACATCAATAGAGTAGCTCCTTAGCAGCTAACCAGCTAGTTTAAATAACATTAGCTATGCTAATAAATGAATGACACCTGTTAAACTCACCTCACCATGTCTTTTACTTTTAAACCCACCATGGGCAATAGAAAAGTCACTGTTGCAAACAAACAGTGCAGCGAGCAACATGGTCATTATTTTTGAGGTCGACTGTAAAGCCCGCCCACAGAGAAAACTGATAGGTCTACTTAGCACGAAGAGAGACCAATCAGGATGCTCCCTCTTGCTCGCCCTCTCAAAAAAAAATTATTTCTGGGATATTGTATATAATTTGCGGGCGTCAGGGAGCTGCTATCAATATGCGGGAGACTCCCGGAACTTCTGGGAGAGGTGGGAGGTCTGCACAAAGCCTTAGCCTAACTGCCCGTGGCAACAAATTCTACAGATTCACCACTCTGGCTAAAGAAATGTCTCCTCATTTCCATTCCAAAAGGACACCGTCTATTCTGAGATTGTGTCCTCTGGTTTTAGACTCCCCCCACCATAGGAAACAACCTCTCCACATCCACTCTATCAAGGCCTTTCACCATTTGATAGGTTTCAATGAGGTCACCCTCATTCTTCTGAATTCTAGTGAATACAGGCCCAGAGACATCAAATGCTCTTCATATGACAAGCCATTCAATCCTGGAATCATTTTTGTGAACCTCCTTTGAACCCTCTCCAGTTTCAGCACATCCTTTCTAAGATAAGGGGCCCAAAACTGCTCACAATATTCCAAGTGAGGCCTCACCAGTGCTTTAGAAAGTCTCAACATTACATCCTTGCTTTTATATTCTCGTCCTCTTGAGATGAACGCTAATATTGCCTTTGCCTTGCTCACCACAAACAACCTGCAATCTAACCATTAGGGAAACCTGCACCAGCACCTACCAACCTGATAACTTTGGGATGTGAGAGAAATGCAGGGCAGTTGCTGAAGACCCATGCAGCCACCGGGAGAGAATGCAAACTCTAGACAGGTAGCATCTCCGAACTAGTTTCTTTGCGTCCTGTCCCCACCCTAATGACACATCGCATTTAGGAACTTAGTGGGATAGCAAAAACTTTTCCCCCCAGGAATTTTACATTTAAGTTCATTCGGTTTTCTTTGGTAAGAAATATCTGAGAAAAGAAGTTCTTCCTTAAATCTGTGTAAAAGCCACTTACAGCATATACACATCTTTTTTATTTGGATTTAACATACTAAATAATACTTTGGAAATGTTTTATCGTTATTTAGGTCTGTGCACGATTTTTGCCGATCACTCTTCAGCAGGTCACTGAAGCTCCTGTATATCCTGGATACTAACCAGGTTGTTCACTTCACCCCAATCAATGTGTGTACAGCAGAAAAATGTCAACACCATTAATTTTGCTCAATGGATGTATTATTTCCTTGCTTGTAGTCCTATCTAATCTCGTTTGTCCCAGTTGGTCATTCTAGCCAAACCACCTGTTGCTCCCCTCGCTGGAGGATCATTCTGAACTGTTCTCCTAACAGCACTGAATGCTTATTTCTGATTCAACAGGGTGGCAGCAAGAATAACAGTGACTGATTAATCCTCTCCGATTTCTTGTCTGACACACTAACTGCATTCAGGAGTACAATGGATGGAGAACACGAGTACTCAGTGACTCTACTTGTGGGCACAGGTTGGGCTTGTCATCTCTAACAGACAGAGGACTGAAATCTTATTTGAATTGTCAAACCAGCCACAGCCTCCCTCCTGGATTTTACTCATTAGGGACACACATGAAACCTAAAGTGTGGTAGTTGTTTTCAGTGATAGGAAGGAAATGTGTCTAGCTACAGCAAACATTTTCCACTCTACGAGGAAGGTGTGAACAAAAGCTTTCTCAAGTCTTACCATTTGTATTTTTCCAAATTTCTTGCATAAAATGAGTTTTTCATGAATGGTCTTTGGAAATAGTGTGGGTTCGAAATTGACCCTCATCACAAAGTTCTGTCCCGTCAGCTTTCTATCAGGAATCGGGAGCCAGACGACATGCTAACTCCTTCCCAGCTACAGCTTAATAGGGTTTCTGGCCTGTATGGTGGGGTTCTTGATGATGGAGACCGCTTTCCAGTGACAGTGTTCCTTGTCGCTGTGCTCGATGGTGGGGAGGGTTTTACCTTTGAAGGATTGAGCTATACCCACTACTTTTTGTAGGCTTCTTCATTCTTGGTTGTTACGTGTTTCCGCACTAAGACATGATGCAACCAGTCTCCACTGTGTATCGATGGAAGTTGGTCAATGTTTTAGATGACATGCCAGATCTGTGAGAACTTCAAAAGCAGAGATGTTGCCATGCCTTCTTCACGATGGCAGCCATGTGCTGGTCCCAGGACAAATCTTCTGGAATGATAGTGCCAAGGAAATTAAAGTTATTGATCCTCTCCACCTCCAATCCTCTAATGAGGACTGATTCATGGACCTCTGGTTTCTTCTTTCTGTAATCAATGAAAAGCTCTTCGGTTTTGCTAACATTGAGTTATGACACCATTTGACCAGATTTCTAATCTCCCTCCTGCATGCTGATTCATCACCACCTCTGAACTGCCCAACAACAGTGCTGTTGTCAGCAAACTTCAATATGGCACTGGCGCTGTACTTCGCCGCAATCATAAGTATGAAGTGAGTAGGGCAGGGGGCCAAGCACAGAGCCTCATCACATTTGCAGACCTTTCCTCTGTCACTCTCATCCTACTCACATGAAGAATGCTCGACAGGCAGAGGCTGTTCCTTTGAAGGATGTTAAGGGAATTAGGAGAGGAGGGCAAGCGAGAAAAATCTAAATGACTAAAAATCAAGAAACGTTGCAAAATCTAGAAATATGTGAAATTTTCATTCCTGTATTAGTGCTCATTGATTTGGTTAAAAAAAAAAACAGGTCCACCTTCATCTTCCAAGAAGAGCCAAAGTCACAGCACAGAAACAAGATATTTAGCCCAAGTAACCAGAGGCAATGTTTGTGCTCACCATCAGCCTCTACCTACCTCATCTACCTCCATCACTAGGTTCTCTCCCTTACCCACCCACTTAGCTTTCCCTTCAAGTTATTCTAGAAACCCTCAGCTTTAAAGACAAAGGTAGAACAGGTGCAGAGAGCTACAAGTTAGTTTGTCATTAGTAGGAAAGACAGCAGGGTGCAATAAGCTTTTATAACCATCATGACAAGTTTACACCACGGTCACAATGTGAATCTGAAGGTAGTCACTGGTGTCAATAATCATTTTACATATGGTAGCTTTCACTTAAGCAATCTGACTTGACAAGAACTGCAGGTTTTTAAACCTACCATTCTCACATTAAAAACAACACATTGTCGAATGAATATAGTTTAAACCTCACTGGGCTAATAATTAGTCCATAATTACTGAATAACCTGCCGAACAATGAAAGGGCAAACACGAGGAAATCTGCAGATGCTGGAAATTCAAACAACACACACAAAATGCTGGTGGAACGCAGCAGGCCAGGCAGCATCTATAGGGAGAAGCGCTGTCGACATTTCGGGCCGAGACCCTTCGTCAGGACTAACCGAAAGGAAAGATAGTAAGAGATTTGAAAGTAGTGGGGGGAGGGGGAAATGCAAAATGATAGGAGAAGACCGGAGGGGGTGGGATGAAGCTAAGAGCTGGAAAGGTGATTGGCGAAAGTGATACAGAGCTGGAGAAGGGAAAGAATCATGGGACGGTAGGCCTCAGGAGAAAGAAAGGTGGGGAGAAGCACCAGAGGGAGATGGAGAACAGGCAAACAACTAAATATGTCAGGGATGGGGTAAGAAGGGGAGGAGGGGCATTAACGGAAGTTAGAGAAGTCAATGTTCATACCATCAGGTTGGACGCTACCCAACCGGTATATAAGGTGTTGTTCCTCCAACCTGAGTTTGGATTCATTTTGACAATAGAGGAGGCCATGGATAGACATATCAGAATGGGACATGGAATTAAAATGTGTGGCCACTGGGAGATCCTGCTTTTTCTGGCGGACTGAGCGTAGGTGTTCCGCGAAACGGTCTCCCAGTCTGCGTCGAGTCTCACCAATATATAAAGGGCCACACCGGGAAATGAAACCGAACAATGAAAGGGATAGTTTTGCAGGAAGTCTAACCCATGTGACAAACATCACAGAGGAAATCTATCCATACTCTAATTCACTCCTTTGACTTGAACTTTAGTTTAGTTCTGACTTAGGTGGAGCCCAAAGTTAATCTGCCTGATTTCACTCTCATACCCACACAGAACGCCCGACATTCTCAGCACATTTAAAAGAACAATTGCTCTGTCACTACAATTTTTTTTAAATCGATAAAAGAAAGAAAGACAAAGAGGGCAAGGAGACATACAGCGCGAGCGGAGCGGAATCTCAACTGACTTGAGAGAAATCAGCTCTTCAAATTAAAAACTTCACTTTCCTCTGTGCCACAATAAACAAAAACCCCAGAAGATAACCCAACGATGGCAAAGTGACACAATGAAGCTAAAACATCTGGCTGATTAGAGCAGCAAAGTACTGTCATTGAAACAGTACATACGAGGGGTGATTGATAAGTTTGTGGCCTAGGTAGGAGGAGTCAATTTCAGAAAACCTAGCACATTTATTTTTCAACATAGTCCCCTCCTACATTTACACACTTGGTCCAGCGGTCGTGGAGCATACGGACCTTGGACCTCCAGGTGGTCCACAGCAGGGGTGATTGATAAGTTTGTGGCCTAAAGTAGAAGGAGACGAGTTATACAGCTCTCGTTACATGCACACGCAGTTCAACTCTTTTGAGTGATTATGCAGAAAGTCGGAAGTTAATAACTCATCCGTTAATAACGCATTGGGGTGATTGATAAGTTTGTGGCCTAAGGTAGAAGGAGATGAGTTATTAACTTCAAACTTCCTGCGTAATCACTCAAAGAGTTGAACTGTATGTGCATGTAACGAGAGCTGTATAACTCATCTCCTTCTACCTTAGGCCACAAACTTATCAATCACCCCTCGTACAACAAAGAGGAGTTCCAGTACAAAAGACCCTTCCTCACAAAGTTTTCTGATCATCCAGTTATCACAGGCAGTTTAGTAATGATTAAGATACGTGAAAAGATTCTGCCTTATATGTGGGGTTCTTGAGTAGCTTATCACATGAAGCAAGCCTTACATTTCAAAATGCCAAGACTGAAAATAAACTTTCAAATAAATTATAAAACATGCAAAATTCTGCAGGTGCTGGAAATCCAAAGCAACACACAAAGGGCTGGAGGATTTGCAGGTCAGGCAGTATCTATGGAAATACAAACGATTGTAAATAAACAGTTGTATCTTTGGTACAAGAATGATGGAAAAACGTTTTCTTTTAAAAAATGAGAGCTTTGAAATCATAAAGGATAGCCCTTAAATCAAAGTGTGGCTGAGCCCACTCTGGCGAGGCAATCTCCGAGCCGGTGACAGACACAAACCTTGAATTTACAATTGTCTGCCAGGTACACAGGAAACAACAGTGATCTCATCAGACTTGCATTCTTGGTTGCCTAGAAACCTTTGGAGACGATTATAAAGGTAAATGATGTCACTCTGATCTGGCACTTCAGCAGGAAAAACTGCAAAGCGCTGACAGAACCAATGGGAGCGAGGCTGGTATTGTTGGATCGCAGGTTAACAAGGTTCAAGTACAACCCAGTCTCTTCCTGCATTACAGGTGTACATTTCTCTAAAAGAAATAAAAGCAACGATGCTGAGAACCAGTTAGTGATTCAATAAAGTGCGAGGCAGTCCAGATGGAACAGTAACTCTTCTGGAGAACAGACAAAAATTAAAAGAAGTCTTGATAATGCTAATTGAAAAATCTGTTAATGCCCAGCTGTGTAAATAAATTTTTGAAAAATAAGATGGCTTTTCAAATTATTCCAATATTAAACAAAATGCATTCTTATAATAAAATGCACCTCCACGCAGAGCTGGTGACAGAAAGTTTGGATGTACAATTGTCCTGAATCTTGTTATTAATTTACAATTAAAACATAGACAATAAAGCTTGCTTAGAGCTAAATCACCAACTATAACTCAAATAATGAGGAAAAACAGCCTCCAGTCCTGACGTTAGTATTTTCCTTCCCCAAGCTAAACAGCTAATGCAGCCATGAGGTTGAAAGCAATCTGCTGTATAAACTCCAACATGATCTCTGCCTTCAGGTGAAAGGTGGGTTGTGGTAGTTTAACAGCAAATATTTGGAGAACCACAATCATCGTCAGGAATTCAACTCAATGAAAACAACCCAGTGGACCATCGACTATCACTGGAGCCTTCAGTGCAGTGCAAGAACAATGCCAGCCTTTGTTTAATCCTCACTGCATGGGCATCACTGGAAAGACCAGCATTTGTTACCCCTGCTTCTTCTGTGGATGGTTAGAGGGTGGAAAGAGCTGCCAGTAGAAGTGGTGGGCGCAGGTTCAATTTCAACACCTAATGCAAGCTTGGGTGAGGGGTATGGAGGACCATAGACCAGGTGTAGGCTGAACTATTATTCAGTAAGGACTAGATGGGCCAAAGGACCTGTTTCTGTGCTGTAGTGCTCTATGACTCTATAACACACTGACAGAGTCACTTCTAAACCAGTTTATTATGAATAGCAAACTTCTGTCCCCAAAGAGACGAATCCTCCTAGGCAGGTCAATAAAAATAAATACTTATTAATTCCAATCCAACACCTTCCCAGCATCATAGAAATGCTCATCATACCCATGCCAGCCTAAAAGCAACCATTTAGGTTAATTCCATTTCACAATTTTGGAAAATTGAATAACCCTTTGGAACTCCATTACACAGGAGGTTTCCAATCACTATCAATTTTCTGAACTTTTACCCTTTTATTTCTGTGTTTCAACCAAACGTCAGCATTCAGAAACATATTTCATTTTCATCAATAAAAGGAGTTTGTCACATTTTGTTTGGTAACTCTCTGTTAAGTGCTTTGGAATTCTTTACAATGCATGGCAAATTTCAGAAGGCTAAATAAAAAGTGCTTCCTGGTGCAAAGAATTTAATTTCATTCTTACATAATAAAACATTCACTATATTTATCAGAAATTTGTGAAGACCATGCTGAAAGGGGATTCTTTGCAAAATTGATGAACAAATCTATCAATGCTGAGCAAATTATTTAACATAAACAGATCATGTTTCTAGTGCTTGGGTCAATTAGCAACTGCAGAAGCTGGTTATTATTTCCACTGTCATCGAGCACAGGAATAGGTCCTTTGGTCAAGAGTTAACACCAACCATCAAGCACCCCACTTACAGTGATCTCATGTGAGATGTGGGTGGAAATCACAGCAGCCAGGGCAAATCCATGCGGAGGCAGGCAGGCTGTACGAACTCCACACAAACAGATCCCAAGGTCAGGACTGAACCTGAGTAACTGGGACTGTGAGGCAAAATCAGAACCAGGATCACGTTTAACGTCACTCTCATTTATGAAATTTTCTTTTTGCAGCAGCAGTACATTGCAATACATAATGATAAAAAATATAAATTACAATAAGTATATATTAAAAATTAAATAAGTAGCAGTGCAAAAAGAGAGGGAAAAATACTGAGGTCGTATTCATGGATTCATTATGCATTCAGAATGCTAAAGACGGAGGGAAGAAGCTGTTCCTGAAACGTTGAGTGTGTGTTTTCAAGCTCCTTTACCTCCTCCTTAATGGTCACAATGGGAAGAGGGCATGCCCTAAGTGATGGGGGTCCTTAATGATGGATGCTGCCTTTTTGAGGTATTGCCTTTTAAAGGTGTCCTCAATGCTGGGGAGGCTAGTGTCCATGATGGAGCTGGCAGAGTTTATAACTTCCTGCAGCTTCTTCTGATCCTGTACAGTATCACCAGATGGTGATGCTACCACTTCAAATGCTCTCCACAGCACATCTGCAGAAATTTGTAGCTTTTACTAGCGCTGCCACCAGAAAGAGAAACTGTTCCTGTTCCGGTACAAAGGGAGCGAGGGCAAAGAACAAAAGGGGGAAAGTCTCAAGTGTTAAGTGGCAAGATGGATAACAGTACAGTACACAACAAAATCATGGTAATGGGACAAGTGAAAAAATAATCAATGAGCTTGCGAATGAACAATAGAATTATTCAATTCAATTTGGTTAGCTGACCAAATGAAAGTGACAGATTACAATCAGAATATGGACAAATATTTGAAATAAAACAAAAATGAAGCTGAAACAAATGGGCGACTGGTTAGTTCTGAAAAGAGGCAGGAGAGATCTGATAGGCCCCTCCAGCCTCCTCAGGCATGGTACCAATGATCTGGACTTTCTGATGAGTCAGGAAGGGCAGTGAAGTACTTTATTAAACAATGAGACATTGTTCGTTGGGTTCCTGTTGAGCACTCATTGCAACAGTGTAGAAACCAGAGGCCGGAGTGGTCAGAGGAGAAATGGGTCAAAGCATTAAAACACCAAACAGCTACTAGGTCGCACAAGCCAACTGATTGGGATTGTTCAAAACCTGCAAGGGGGCTCCACACTGTTGAGATGTCGGCAGCAAATTCATCATATCAAAATAAAAAATAAACTGCTCTTCCGACTGGGAGGAGCTTGCAGCACGAACAGCAAGGTGGAAGGCTACCGCATCTTAGGCCGTCCCTCAACATCCAGGATGACTAACTTGTTTTTCCAGTTTTAATGGGTAATGAGGCCAGAGTGGGAAATGCAGACTCTTCAACAGATCGGATAGTGATGAACAGTGGAGTGGGGAGGGTGCAAAAATATCAAGATATGTGTTGCTCTAACACGCAAAATTGTTTGGGGGAAGAGGAGCCAGTTGATGGAAAATAGAACCCTGCACTGAAGAAATAAAGGCCCTTACAAATTACCGAAGTGCAAAGAGAAGGGAATGTGGGCTTGCCCAGAGGTGATACGAATGGCAGCAGGTGCCATTGCACAATTTGTATTTTTTGCACGTGGGGAGGGTTGAGGTTCTTGTTGTTTGCATGATTTGGGGTTTTTTTTTGCAAATGAGGAAGGGTTAATGTTTTTCTTTGAAAATGGTTCCATGGTTTTCTTTCTTTCGTGGCTGTCTGAGGAAAAGATGAATCCCACACACTCTGATAATATTTGAACTTTGATTTAATAAGGAGGATGTCAATATGGAAGGTAAAAGCAAACAGCACCCTACCATAAACTTTTCAAAGTGCAAGATCAGCATTACAGGAAACAGAATAGATATGGCCCAGAACTCTGCCAACCACAGTAGACAGTTAGTACTTGTTTGATGAAACAAAACACTATGTTATCAGAATCAGGTTTATTATCACCGGCATGTGACGTGAAATCTGTTAACTTAGCAGCAGCAGTTCAATGCAATACATAATCTAGCAGAGAAAAAAATAAAATAATTACTATATCAATTACAGTATATGCATTTTGAATAGATTAAAAATCATGCAAAAAACAAAAATACTGTATATTAATAAGGTGAAGTAGTGTTCAAGGGTTCAATGTCCATTTAGGAATTGGATGGCAGAGGGGAAGAAGCTGTTCCTGAATTGCTGAGTGTGTGCCTTCAGGCTTCTGTACCTCCTACCTGATAGTAACAGTGAGAAAAGGGCATGCCCTGGGTGCTGGGGGTCCTTAATAACGGATGCTGCCTTTCTGAGACACCACTCCCCGAAGATGTCCTGGGTACTTTGTAGTCTAGTGCCCAAGATGGAGCTGACCAAATTTACAACCTTCTTCAGCTTCTTTCTGTCCTGTGCAGTAGCCCCTCCATACCAGACAGTGATTCAGCCTGTCAGAATGATCTCCATGGTACATCTATGAAGTTTTTGAATGTATTTGTTGACATACCAAATCTCTTCAGACTCCTAATGAAGTATAGCCATTGTCTTACCTTTTTTAGTAGCTGCATTGATATATTAGAACCATTTTAAACAAAAGAGATGTAATTAATGTAACTCAAGGCAAAAGCAGGAAGTAGCATCTTTACACCCAAAGTACTAAAAAAAAGCTAAGGGGGAATCAGAGTATGACAAAGAAAGTTCCTCAAATTTTATAAAAATAAGCATAGTTATATATAAAAACAAAAGAATTATGAAATATTGAAACAGTGTGATCAGTGGAAGTTTAGACAGACATTGTTTATAAGAATGAAATCCCATGCTCAGAATAATACCCATGAAACATATCACGATGCTTCTGTGAGCTCACTTTCAAGCTATACAGATACCATCTGTATGACCCACATGCTTTGATTGCACAGAGGCAGAAGCAGCGGCAGATGCTGGAATCTGAAGCAACGCACAACACCATGAAGAAACCGCACGGGTCAGGCAGCATCTAATCAGTCCAGATCAGGGACCCCTGCCATTAATCGAGGGGTCCATGGAGCCCAGGTCTCAACCTGAAATGTTAACAGTACATTTACATCCACAGATATCGCCCGACCCGCAGAGTTTCTCCAGCATCATGTTGCTTTGATTTTGTGTTTCCTGACATTCCAGTTTTTTTCCATATAACAATTCCCTTTTTTTTCCAGGTGGAAAAATGTAATGATCCTTCTGCAGCCATTTCACCTCCTCCCAAACCATCTTTTGTTTCTTATTCCATTACATCCTCTCTGCTTTGCATGCCAATCTCTTTCATCATTCTTGCTTTCAACTTCCTTTTTGTTACATACAAATTAGGAGCAGAAGTGAGCCGCTTAGCCTTAGCCTCAAATTCATATTCCTGCTTCCCTTCGGTAACCTTTCACTCCTCTGCTACTCAAGAATCTCTCTACCTCTGCCAGAAAAAAATATATTCAAACATACTTGCAACACACACAAAATGCTGGAGGAACTCAGCAGGCCAGGCAGCATCTATGGGGAGAAAAGTAGAGTTGATGTTTTGGGCTGAGACCCTTCAGCAAGACTGGAAAAAAGATGAGGTGAAGCTCCAGTCCTGCAGGAGAGTTTCAGCCCGAAATGTCGACTGCTTTTTTCCCCCCCATAGATACTGCCCGGCCTGCTGAGTTCCTCCAGCATTTTGTCTGTGTTGCTTGGATTACCAGCACCTGCAGGTTTGTGTTTCGAAGAAACAGCCTCATAGGGTGGCAACAGCAGAGTTCCTCGGGCTCAGGGATTTCAGAACAAAAAATTCTCATTTCTGTTTTACAGGGGTCAGCCATATACGTATCTAAATTCTTCCACAAGAGGACACGTGCTTTCAAAATTCGAATTACTTTTATTATGCATACATTATACAACCTTGAGATTGGTCTCCTTACAGGCAGCCACCAAAGGAATAAACCCAAAAGACACCATTGTAAGAAGACTGACAAACACCCAATGTGCAAAGCAAAGAAAAACGAAACATGCAAAACAATAAAAGCAAGCAGATAGCATACAGCACTGAGCTCCACACAAGAAGGTCTGTCTACAGACACAGTCATCATCTCAGTTCAGCACAGAGTTGAACAAACGTCGCGGAGAAGTGAGCTGAACCAGCCTATCTCTGGCCCGGCCACCCCGACCTTTTTAATCATCCAAGCATCGGGTTCGGTTGCTTCGATACGCTCCGAGGCCTGGGCCCCGCCACCATGATTCGGCCTGGCGCACCATCAGGATCCAATACTTTAATCATCCCCTCGACCCTCACACCCACTACCATCTGTGACACTGGCCGATCAAGCTAGTTCTCAAAACATAACCCAACCATTCCACTAACCCTAACCCTTCAGTGATTGTTTCCAATACATTTTCATCTTTACTGAAATAAGGAGACCAATACGATGTACCGTACTCCAGAAATGTCCAATACCCCTTTAGCTGAAATACATCCTCCCTACTTTCTCGGTTCAATCCCTGAAGCAACAAAGACATTCTGTTTGCTTTCTTCATTACCTGCTGTGCACACACCAAAACGCTGGAGGAGCTCAGCTACATCTATGGAGGGGAATAAACAGCTGACGTTTCGTCTCGAGACCTTTATTAGGCTCAGAAAGGGGCAGAAGCCAGAATAATATGACAAATCAAGCCACTAATTTGGCACTCCACCCACTCTGCAAAACACTTTCTTCCACTATGGCACACAGTTGAGAACAACGACTACACCACAAAATGCAATGTAGCTACTCGCCTGAACTTCTCCAAATTCGTCTGCCATCAAGGAGGTCAGAGGCAGTTTCAGCACCTCCATCTTGCAGGTGTCTCATAGTCTCCAGGTTGAAACCCATATCCAACAGCACTAAGCAAAGACATTCACCATTAAAACTCAAATGGCTCACTGGCACTTTAGAATGATTAATAGATGTGGTCTTTGGAGGTGATTCCTCATCCCAAAATATAAATAAATAAATCTGTTTATATTTCAGTTTTGCAGCACCGACAATATTTTGCTTTTTAAGAGGACAATAATGTTTAAACAGGAGTACACAAGTAACTCACAGGCCAGGGGGAGTGGGGAGCAGGGAGGGGGATATCTTCCCTCTACCCTCATGCAGTGCCTCAAATTGTCAACTGGGAGACAGAGTGTGTCAATCATTCATGTTTGACGAGAATGTCAGCCATCCCTTGGTCTCCACAGATGCTGCACATTCCTCTAGAAATTTGTTTTCTCATTAAAACTGCAAGGATGAAGAGTCAAACTGTCAGCTTTCCAGCCATTAACCCTGGCAGACAGACCATGCTCCTCTGACAAATCCATCAATTCCCCAAACAATCACTCTGCAAAAGTGCTCAGGAGTGTGAGTCACCATTCTACCCATTTGCAAATAAAGTTCAGAAAATAAGAAAGTACGGAGATGGTCTGGATGTTTCATTTATGAAGCAGAAGGCTGTTGTACTTCATGTAAAAGTCTGCTTTTATCAATTACATGGACTGCTTTCCCTGTGAAAATTCTTTTAAATATGTGTAATGCTGACTCATTTATGTGGAAGGTGGCTGGGGAAATATTCAAAAACATCTTGCAAGTGTCCTCGTTAGAAACAGAAAAAAATTGTACTATTTAACAAACTACCCAACTGGCTATTTAAAAACTGAAACTAACTTATTAAGACTATATAGAAATCATTTCATGATTATATAATGATTTCTAAATGACTCTGCTTCCATGAAAATGGAATAATGTTGGATAATTTGGCATGAAGAATCATATTCTTTAAAAGTTACTATACTTCAGTTTATGTTTTGATGTTCCTTTGCCAACAGGAACATACAATGAACAAATTCATGAGAAAATGCCAACTTGCCCAAAAAGTTTATTACAGTGCAACACATGCCACTCAGTACTTTTCAGTTTACAAGAACAAGCCTGACAATTCTTCAAAATGAAGCTTCCAATTCATTCACAAATATTCATTTGAGGCTGACACGTTACCAAAACTACTGGCCTACAATGACAGAATAAATGCAAATGTTCTTGATTATTTGAAATCCCATATTTTAAAATGATTAAATTAGGGATCTGCATCAGCGACTCTGCTAATTTCCCCAGATTTGCTCATCATCATTTTTATACCAGATGCACAAGCGCATTTAATGGATGATGCGATAACCGCGTCTATCGCAGTCAAACAGTTCAAGCACAAAAAGCTGCAACTCTTTTACCCCCTAAAAGGTTGCAAAAAAAAAATACACGGTTACTCACGTCTCCCGTATAACTGATCTTCCACTACTTTAGACAAATGTTAAAAATCAGGAAAGTAAAATCATCCTAACGTTGCAAGTTAAGTGCAGGCCAGCGAGCGCCGGTGGGTCCCTCAAAGAGTTAACAATAGTGATGTAACGTTCCAAGACCCATCTCCTTAACAACCGTTCCAGTTCGGTTCCAAGGGACGTGTCACATGTGCCCGCCTCCCAGTCCTTCCTCCCTGTTGTTTGACGGAGAGGGAACACGCCGGCAGCGTCGAACTAAGTTTGTTCCGAATTAACCAAACTCTTGCGCTACTGCAGCCAAAGTTTCTTGTTAACGCGTTTCGGGCCGCCGGACACACCGGCGAGTTTCAATTCCACCGACACCCTTGGGATCCCTCGCCTGTCCCAAAGTGCCCGGGTTGACTGGAAGACCCCGTAATGAATAACCGGCTCGAGTATGGTCCAATTGCCCCATTCTAACAAATGCTCTCTTTTCCCATTCCCATAGATATTGAACCATGACTAATCTCTCGCTTTCATCAAGACTCTGCCCAGCCAATAACATGCACCACACACATCGTGTACTGAGTAGGCTGCGGTGCCCGATTGAGAGGGAAATAAAGCCAATACTGGCCCTGAAGTGGAATATCCACGCGGGGCGGGGCAATAAACCATGTCCCTACTTCCAGCCGTCGTCGGTGCAGGAACTGTGCTCTGCTTTACATCGCGAAACCAAGTGCGGAGAAAGCGTTACCTCCCGATACAAAAAAGTTAAATCGCCACAATCGTGCATTGCTGGGTTAGCGAAATAGAAAGAGAGACCGGACTCAAGCGAGGGGTGCAAAAAAGAGGCGTGTAAACTTACTCGTCACAGGAGCCACGGCTCGGCAAGGATCACTGGGTCGCCGACTCCTGTTTGTTACACGATCCCTTGTTTTGGATCAGAAATCCGCTGGGAGGCAGAAAGAGAGACGGCACTGGCCTCTAATCCCCAGGATTAAGACAGTCACTTCCTCCCCGCCTGCATCGCAGATTCCTCCAGCATCTGCTCTCCGTGATACCGAGAAGATTGCAAAGTAACCGGAGATCCAGCCAGAGCTGTGCCCCACCGGGGAGGAGCTGTCACATGATCCCGAGCTCGCACAGGTGCCGAGGTAAAACCTCCCCGGCCGGCCGGGCAGGAGGGCGGGACCGCCAGAGGGAGTCGCTCCTCCAAACTTCCCAGGAGCTGAATGCCGCCGGAGTCCCGCAGGAGAGCGGACTGCTCTGACGCCCAGTCCACTGTGAGTCAAAAGCACTCTTCGTGCCCAGCGCGGGTACCCAATATGAAGAAGGACCAAGGATCCGACAACCAAACCTCACTGAGTTCTATCTCTGAGCCTCGGTGCAAATCTTTGGGTTTGGGCCATGTTGGTGAATGTAATAACAGCCGCCATTTACCCTTTGGTGCTTGTGTTAGCGCTTCCAAAAGGAACTCTCCCCAGTTCATTCCCGTAGCCAGGGAAATTTACCGTTTCAATTGCATATTCAATTCATGTTTTGAAGATAAAAACAAAACAAAAGAAACTGGAAGTACTCTTGACAAGACACAACAAATTCTCAGGTCACTTACTCAATGACCAGAACATGTATACTCCTTTCTTGGATCACTTTCTGAAATTCCATTGGATCTGGTTCCACATCCATTCCACTTCATGTAATATATTCAAGATCATGACAACTGATTAAAATAAATTATGAATTATCCACTCAGCAGCCAATTAATTTTACAACTTAACAGAATTGTGTCATCCTATTGTCAATTTCTTCTCCTACCTCACACCTTGCTTCTCCATATCAAATCTATTAAAATCCTTCATTGTCACAGAGCCGTGCGCCAAAGAAACAGCGACAGCTGTGTTGACCACATGTCTGGCTGTATCACCACCTGATAGGGAGGTTCCAAGATGCAGGATGGAGAGAGGTTGCAGATGGTTGTTGGCTCAGCCAGCTCCATCGGGGACACAACTCCCACCATTGAAGATATCTTCAAGAAGCGGTGCCTCTAGAAAGCTGCATCCATCACCTCACCATCCATGACGTGCCTCCTCATTGCTACCTCCATGGAGAAGGCTCAGGAGCCTGAAGACCCACTCAGTGTTTCTTCCCCTGAGCCGTCCATGATCACTGTCTTCCTGTTCTTCCTCTGCATCACTTTTTTTTGTAACAAGTAATTTTTAAGCTCTGCACTGTATTGTTGCCACAAAACAAGAAGATTTCATGGCCCACTGTATGTCAGAGGTAATAAAGCTGATTCAGATTCCAATCCATCTGCCAAAAGAGGAACTGCCTGGTGGCCAAACATTTTAACACCAATCCTCTCTCCCGTTCCGACGTGGCCTCCTCTTGTGTTGCGATGAGGCCACCCGTACGCTGGGTGGGCAACACCTTATATTTCTTCTGAGTAGCTTCCAACCCGGTGGGATGAATATCGGTCTCTCCTCCAATAACTTCTCCCTCCTCCTCCTCATTTTTTCTATTCCCCACTCTGGCATTTTATCTCTTCTCACTTGCCTATCACTTCCCCCTGGGTCCCTCTCCTCCTATGGCCCACTCTCCCCTCCTATCAGATTCTCCCTTCTCCAGCTCGTGACCTTCCCACCCACTTGGCTTCACCGATCACCTTCTAGCTATCTTTCTTAGATTTACAAGGATGTTGCCTGGATTGGAGGCCATGCCTTATGACATATATGTCAAACTCAAGGCCCGCGGGCCAAATCCGGCCCGCGGTGGAATTATCTTTGGCCCGCGAGATAATATCTAATTACTATTAAAGCTGGCCCCAGTAATCAAAGCGCCTATGGCGTATGATATGGCTAATGCTGAGTTTATTCAGGTACCAGGTTTTCAGGGTTTTTAGTGTTTATTCGGCAGTCTTCTTCATAAGAAACGGAATTTGTAAAGTGAAACACTTTGTAGTTATAGCAGAGACTGAGACACATGAGAGCAGGCTGAAAAAACGGAGGCAACGAAAGCTGCGTTCGCATGCGTCCGACTGATCCGGCCCGCATGAAGCTGCATTTTGCTCAATCCGGCCCGTGACCTAAAATGAGTTTGACACCCCTGCCTTATGAGAACAGGTTGAGTGAGCTTGGCCTTTTCTCCTTGGAGTGACGGAGGATGAGAGGTGACCTGATAGAGGTGCCTAAGATGATGAGAGGCATTGATCGTGTGGATAGCCAGAGGTTTTTTCCCAGGGCTGAAATGGCTAACACGAGGGAGCAGAGTTTTAAGGTGCTTGGGAATAGGTACAAGGGGGATGTCAGAGGTAAGTTTTCCACAGAGACTGGTGGGTGTGTGGAATGCACTGCCGGCAAAGGTGTAGTGGCAGATACAATAGGGTCTTTTAAGAGACTCTTAGATAGGTACATGGAGGTTAGAGGGCTATGTGGTAGAGAAATTCTAGGCAGTTTCTAGAGTAGGTGATATGGTTTGCACAACATTATGGGCCGAAGGGTCTGTAATGTGCTGTAGATTTTCTATGTTCCTGTTTTATCTTCCCTTCTTCCCCATCTTTCTATTCTTCCCCCTTCCTCTTCAGTCCTGAAGAAGAGTCTTCACCTGAAATGTTAACTGTTTATTCATTTCCATAGATGCTGCCTGACCTGCTGAGTTCCTCCAGCATTTTGTGTGTGCTGCTTTGGATTTCCAGCATCTTTGGACTTTCTTGTGTTTCTGATTCTGATGCTTATCTAAACTAACTCCACTTGCCTTCATTAATTTCATATCCCTCTTTCCCCTGCTAGTACAAGTACCAGTCAAAAATGTCTGTTAAATGCAGTTACTGCTCCCATCTCCTACACATTCTCTGACAGCTCATTCTAGAATCCAATGACTTTTTTGTGAAAGATATAGTTGGAACACCTCTGCTGAACCTTCCCTGTGGAACAGGGAATAATCCCAGGTTTTCCAGTTTCTCCATTTACACTCCTGATATCGTTCCTGCAAGCCTCCCCTTCACCATCTAGCAACATGAAAAGTTGTGCAGAGAATAAATCCAATCTGGTTAATCATCTTCCAAACAGCAAAATGATGGAAGTGGCTATCAGTATTATTTGATCACCAATACTCTGCTCAAGGGTGTGTTCCCACTGTTTGGGTTTCACTAGGTTCAAGAGGCTTCAGGCCTCTTCACAGTCGTAGTCTAAATTTAGACCAAAGAGTCGAATTCCAGTGGTGAGGTTAGAGTGACAGCCTTTCACATCAAAACAGTGCTTGGCTGATAGTGATATCAAGGAGCCTTGGCTAATGGTCATCGAAAAGAAATCACTTCAGTGGTCAAAGTCATACCTTGCAAAGGGAAAATAGGGTGACAAGAGGTTAATCATCTCATCCCCAGGATATCGCAATGGGACTTCTTTAGAGCCTGGACATTTTCAGCTGCTTGATCAATGACCAATCATAAACTCAGAGCTGGTATGATCATTAATCATCACAGAATGCTCAATTCTATTTGCAAGTCAGAGTATTCTATTCAGAGTAAAGATGGCGGCGTGACACAGTGCGCAGCGGCCACTCCAAGAATGAATATCTGTAATTTGTCAAGTAGGATGCCATATACAATCCTGATTTGATGGAGACGGACGTGTGAAGCACAGAGGAACATCTGGTGAAACTTTTGAAATGCCTGTTTCACTGCCGCTGCTACTGTGCGATCAGAAAAATCTCCGGGAGGAAGGCCCCAAATCCTCGGCTTTGCCTGTTGCTTGGCGGCCGGTGCCAGGGTCGAAACGCTCGGCAGAGATGGTACTCGGTGTCGGGGGGCTGGTTGGAGGCTCGAAGTTTTCGGACAGACTCAGAGTTGGCTGTGGTCGGGGCTCCCAGAATGCTGTATCGGCAAGCTGCGGCACTGGAGGTTCATGGCGGGATGAGTTTTTCTTCCTTCTACCGTCTGCGTGAGATGATGGGCTGTCGGGACTTTGAGACTCTTTTAAACCGTGCCATGGACTGCTCTTTATCAGGTTACGGTATTGATTTGCACTGTTGAAACTATGTGTTATAATTATGTGGTCTTTGTCAGTTAGTCTTTTATCAATTATGGTATTGTCTGCACTGTTGAAACTATATGGTAACTATAACTATATGTAACTGTGTGGTTTTGTGTAGGTCTTGTAGCTTTAGTTCTGTCTGATGGGTTTGTAGTTCCTTTCCGGGGAACGTGCTAAGACGGTAGTGTGATATCGATACGCAGCAGCCTCTCCGGACTCTGGATTGGGGATTACCAAACGTTATGTGGTTTTTCTTGTGTGGTCTGTTTTGTGCTTTTTCGTGATATCATTCCGGAGAACGTTGTCTCATTTTTTAACTGCATTGTATTTGTGGTTTATAAATGACAATAAACTGAATCTGAATCTGAATCTGAAGTCCTCAGCAAATGGAACACACCATGCCCATATGCAACAAAACCTAGGTTTCATTCAGACATGGGCTGATAAGTGGCAGGGAACATTCACTCCACAAAGTTACACCATCTATTATATCCCAGAGACTCTGCCTGAAAGGATTGTGGAAGCAACTTTACCAGAAGGAGAATGCAAAAAGGCTCATCACTGCCTTCTCAAGCTCAAATTCGGATGGATAATTAATTGCGGGATTTACTATTGACATCTTTATCTCAGCAAAATTAAACTCTCTCTGCTCTTTGCCATTCTTCCTGAATTGTAGGATCCAGACTCTAAATAATGGTTTATAAAATTTGAGCACAACTTTTTTTTTGCATTCTATGCCTCTGATTAGAATTCCTGTGTCACCTTATCATCATGAACAGGACCCCTCTTGTAACAAGATGCAAATATTGATCACGAGCATCAAGACTGCTATTTTTTTCCGAATGCAGCAATCATTGTTTCTTGATTTTTGCTTTATATTGTTTGGGTGATTTGTTCTTCACCAGGATGTACTTCTTTCATTTCAGCTCCAAACAACCACCTTAATTTTTGCTCAAACTTTGCTGAAAGTGCTCTGTGGGCCAATCACCCCTGACTTATTCTCAAGAATTCTTTTACATTTGTGCTAACGTGGAGAATTAAAGAGAGGGGGCAAGGATGACAAAGTGGTGTTTATAAAATCTGGACCTCATCCACTCTGTGGATGCCTAGCTGTTCACACTTTGGGATCAAAATATCGCTTTCAAAGTCAATATTTATTGCCTCTCTCCAGCTGCCTATTAAATGGTGACAATGTGCCACCTTCTTGAACCATTGCAGTCCTTCTATGGAAAGCAGTCCTACAGTGCTTTGGGGTTACCAAGATTTAGATTTAGCAATGGTGAAGGAATAACCAATGTTTCCAAACTGGGCTAGTATGGGATACGTGGGGGAATCTGCATTCGGTCATGTTCCTTGCACCTACTAACCTTGTCTTTCTTGACAGTTGAGGTTGTCAGTTAGGGAGGTATTGCTGGATAACCTGAGTTGGAATGGTGCAGGTGTGTAACTGAAATGCATTGTGCGGGTGATAGACCCTGCAGCAACATGTGCTGGTGATGGAGGGAATGAACGTTTGGTGTACTAATGAGGTGTCAATCGGGTGGGCTGCTTCATTCCTCATTGGAACTTGGCAAGTGTTCTCGGGGTTGCACGTATCCAGGCACTTGGGGAGCATTTCATGTATAACCTGTAGACAGTGGAAAGGATTTTGAATGTCAGGAGCCACCCAGCCCCGGCTCAAACCTCCTGTTGTATTTGAGTTCCTGGTCAATGGTGACCCAGCCCCAGAATAATGAACATGGGATTGAAAATGGATTTGAGCATTGTGATAGAAACATAGAAAACCTACAGCACAATACAGGCCCTTCAGCCCACAAAGCTGTGCTGAACATGTCCTTGCCTTCGAAATTGCCTAGGGTTACCCATAGCCCTCTATTTTTCTGAGCTCCATGTACCTATCCAGGAGTCTCTTAAAAGACTCTATCATATCCGCCTCCACCACCGTCATCGGCAGCTCATTCCACACACTCACCACTCTCTGTGTAAAAAACTTATCCCTGACATCTCCTCTGTAACTACTTCTAAGCACCTTAAAACTGTGCCCTCTTGTGCTAGTTATTTCAGCCCTGGGGAAAAAGCCTCTGACTATCTACATGATCAATGCCTCTCATCATCTTATACACCTCTATCAGGTCACCTCTCATTCTCTGTCACTCCAAGGAGAAAAGGCCAAGTTCACTCAACCTATTCTCATAAGGCTGGTTCCCCAATCCAGGAAACATCCTTGTAAATCTCCTCTGCACCCTTTCTATGGTTTCCACATCCTTCCTGTAGTGAGGCGACCAGAACTGAACACAGTACTCCAAGTGGGGTCTGACCAGGGTCCTATATAGCTGCAACATTACCTCTCAGCTCCTAAACTCAATCCCATGATTGATGAAGGCCAATGCACCGTATGACTTCTTAACCACAGAGTCAACCTGCATAGCAGCTTTGAGCATCACCAGTGAACACCATACTTCTTCTCATATGGTATGAAGAAGATCACTAATGAGGCAGCTGAAGACTGTGGTCTTAGGGCACTATTCTGACAAACTCCTGCAGTGGTTCTCAGGAGCTGAGATGATTGACCTCCCAACAGCCATAATCGTCTTCCTGCATACCAGGTACAATTCCACCCAGCGGGATGTTTCCCCTTATCACTGATTGACTTTGACTCGCTACCAAACTCAGTCAGGTGCTAGCCTGAAGTCAAGGGCATTCATTTTGTACATCATCTCTGGAATTCATCTCTTTGATCCGTGTTTGGACTAAGACTACAATGAGGTCTGCAGCAGAGTGAATCTGGCCAAACCTAATTGGGCAGCGTTGAGTGAATTATCTATGAACAAGTTCTGCTTGCTAGCTCTGTCAAGAAGATTTTCCATCACTTGGAAAGTACTGACAGTTGAGAGCAGACTGATTGGGTGGTAATTAGCTGGACTACATTCCGTGAGTATGTCAAGGTAAGCCAGTTTTCTATGTTGTCAGGTAGATACCAGCATTTTATAGTATTGAAACTAGAGTAGTCCTGGTGCATAGGGCTTTATGATTTAAAAATGAACATTGCCTTGTTTCTTGGCATTTTCTTTTTGCCATGCTCTCAGCTGTTTCTTAATATCACATGGAGTGAGTCAAATTGGCTGAAGGATGACTCTTCTGCTGGTGGAGACTCTCGGGGGAAGTTGAAATGGATCATCCTTTTGAGAATTCTGGATATAGATTGTGTAAAGCCTTCACCCTTTTCAATTGTCCACAGCTATTTATGACTAAGTATGGAAGGATTGCAGAGCTCTGCTCTGATCCACAGCCTCTATCTATTCCCTGCTGTCTTTGCTGTTTAGTTTGCATGTATTTCAGTTTCATGAGGTCGACATTTCATTTTTTATAGGTGTGCCTGGTCCTGCTTTATGATGCACATCTGTACTAAATAAACCAGCTTTATAGTATGAATGGGGTGAAGCACGTGCCACGAGATTACTGACTGTGGTGATATATATTTCTACTGTTGTTGACAGTCCACACTACCCCCTGGATGCCCAGTTTTGAGTTATCATTATTATTTCTGGTTTCATCTAATGAAGAATAAGAGTAATGGCACACAATACAATGGAGGGTGTCCTGAAGGGAGGAGCAGGTCATTTCTGCTTAAGAAGATGTAGGTGATCACTTCTACCAATGGGATTAAGGCCAGATGGATCTACTGTATCACAAGTGGACTGCCGGAGGTGATGTCACATTGCTACATTAGGGGCGCTGATGGACAATTTAAGAGTCAGCCACAGTTGTAGGCCAGGAGTCACCGGGGTAGCGACAATCTTATATAACCTAATATCTGCAGGGATCTGTCTGGGACCTCTGCTGTTTGTGATGTATATAACTGACCTGGATGAAATGGTGGATGGGTGGGTTAGTCAATTTACAGATGATACCAAAATTGATGGAGCTGTCCAGTAAGGTGTTTGAGGCAAGTACATCAGAGGCTTTTAAGAGACGTTTGGATAGGTACATAGATGTAAGAAAGATGGAAGGATGTGGACATTGTGCAAGTAGGATTTGCTTTTTAGCTGGTTCAGCACAACATTGTGGGCTGAATGGCCTGTTTCTATGCTGTACTGTTCTATGTTCTATTAAGAACAGGGGTTTATCCTGTGAAGAGGTTTAGAGCAAGGGCTCTATATATACTGTTCAGCAGATTTAGAGCAGTGACTTGGGTGCCAGTGCCCAGGATATCTCAAATAGAGTCCTTAGCATTCTTAAATGGAAGGGTGAATAGCCAGAAGTCATGGTCCAATGACATAGGTAGGATGAGGAACGAGGTTCTGCATAGGGAGTTAGGTGCTAAGTTAAAGGGCAGGGCCTCCAGGATTGTGATCACGTGCTAGTGAGGACAGAACCAGGAAGATTATACGTGGCTAAGGAGTTGATGCAGGAGGGAGGGCATCATTGGGGTCTCTTCCAGGAAATTGGAACCTGTACAGAAGGGACGGTTTGCACCTGACTAATATCCTGGTGGGAAGGTTTGATAATGCTGCTCAGTGGGGTTTAATCTAGAGTTGCAGGAGAATGGGAAGCAGAGTGACAGAACAGTTAGTAGAGTGGTTGTGGAGGTAGATGTTGGTAATACCTCAGACAAAGTTAGGAATCAAAAGACTGAGCATGGTGCAACAAAATTGAAAAGGGTGAATACAGGACTAAAGATGTTGTATCTGATTGCGTGCAGTATACGGAGTAAGGTAGATGAACTTGCAGCAGAGTTACAGATTTGCAGGTATGATGTTGTAGGCATCACTGAATCATGGCTGAAAGATTATAGCTGGGAGTTTAATGTCCAGGGATGCACAATGTATCGAATGGATAGGCGGAAGGCAGAAGGGCAGTATTGCTCTGTTGGCAAAAAAGATTTGCTGCCTCCCACCCTTCTTAAATAGCCAAGTAACATTTGCAATTTTCCAGTCATCCAGTACAATGCCAGGATCTATCGATTTTTGAAAGATCATCATTAACACTGCCACAATCTCTCCAGCTACTTCCTTCAGAACCCAAGGGTACATTCCATCAGGTCCAGGAGATTTTTCCACCTTCAGACCATTAAGCTTCCTGAGCACCTGTCGGTTGTAATTCTCACTACACATAGTTCACTTCTCTGACGCTCTTGAATATCTGGTATACTGCAGATGTCTTCCACTGTGAAGACTAATGCAAAGTACGCATTCAGTTCCTCTGCTATCTCTGCATCCCTCATTACAGTATCTCCAGCGTCATTTCCTATTGGTCCTGTTTCTACCCTCAACTCTCTTTTACCCTTTGTATACTTAAAAAAGCTTTTAGTATCTTCTTTGATATTAGTCACCAGCTTCCTTTCATAATTCATCTTTTCCTTCCTAATGACCTTCTTAGTTTCCTTCTGCAAGTTTTTAAAAGCTTTCCAACCCTCTATCTTCCCACTAGCTTTGGCTTCCTTGTATGCCTTCTCTTTTGCTTTTACATTTGCTCTGACTTCTCTTGTCAGCCACAGTAGTGTCCTTCTTCCATTCGAAAATTTCTTCTTATTTAGAATATTATTTAGAGATTGAGAGGGAATCTGATTGCAACATATAAGATTATTAAAGGATTGGACAAAATAGAGGCAGGAAATATGTTCCAGATGCTGGGAGAGTCCAGTACCAGAGGGCATGGTTTGAGAATAAGGAGTAGGTCATTTAGGACAGAGTTAAGGAAAAACTTCTTCCTCCAGAGAGTTGTAGGGGTCTGGAATGCACTGCCTCGGAAGGCAGTGGAGGCCAATTCTCTGGATGCTTTCAAGAAGGTGCTAGATAGGTATCTTATGGATAGGGGAATCAAGGGATATGGGGACAAGGCAGGAACCGGGTATTGATAGTAGATGATCAGCCATGATCTCAGAATGGCGGTGCAGGCTCGAAGGGCCAAATGGTCTACTTCTGCACCTATTGTCTATTGTCTATATCTGTCTTGCACTTCCCTCATTTTTCACAGAAACTCCAGCCATTGCTGCTCTGCTGTCCTTCCTGCTAGTGTCCCTTTCTAGTCAATCTTGGCCACTTCCCCTCTCATGCCATTGTAATTTCCCTTATCCCACTGAAATACTGACACATTAGAATTTGGTTTCTTCTTCTCAAATTTCAAAGTGAGCTCAATCATATTGTGATCACTAGTCCCTAAGGATTCCTTAATCTTATCACCTCCAGATCATTGCCCAACACCCAATCCAGCACAGCTGATCCCCTAGTGGACTCAACAACAAGCTGTTCTAAAAAGCCATCCCTTAGACATTCTACAAATTCTCTCTCTTGAGATCCAGTACTGGCCTGGTTTTCCCAATCCACTTTCATGTTAAAATCCCAATGATTATCATGACATTGCCCTTCTGACACGCCTTTTCTATCTCCTGCTGTAATTTGTAATCCACATCCCGGCTGCTGTTTGGAGACCTGTACACAACTACCATTAGGATCCTTTTACCCTTGCCGTTTCTCAGCTCAACCCATAGAGACTCTACTCCTTCTGATCCTATGTCATCCCTTTCTAATAATTTAATATTGTTTCTTATACACCAGGCCACACCACCCCCTCTGCCGACTAACCTATCTTCCTGATACACCGTATATCCTTGGACATTCAACATCCTTAAGCCAAGTTTCAGAGATGGCCACAATGTCATACTTGCCAATCTATAGCTGAATTTCAAGATTGTCCATTTTATTTCTTATGCTGTGTGCATTCAAATACAACACATTCAGTCCGGTGTTTGTTGCTTTCTGTTTTAACTGCACCATACCTCTATTACCCTGTAACTCATCCCACTGGCTGCGATTATGCCTCATCTCCTGCCTGTCCTTTCTATCATCTCTGTTGCACACTAAATAAACAGATTTATTTCTGTTTTCCCCTTCCTCAGCCCTATCACTCCAGTTCCCATCCCCCTGACAAATTAGTTTAAACCCTTCCGAACAGCTCTATTAAACCTGCCTGCTAGATTATTGGACCCCTTTGGGTTCAGATGTAACCCGTCCTTTTTGTACAGGTCGTACCTCCGCCAGAAGAGGCCCCAATGATCCAGGAATTTGATCCCCTGCCCCCAACACCAGTCTCTCAGCCATGGATTAATATGCCTGATCATGCTATTCTTGTGCTCATCAGCAATCCTGAGATTACTACCTGGAGGTCCTGCTTTTCAGCTTCCTACCCAACTCCCTGAATTCTGTCTTCAGGACCGCCTCCCTTTTTCTACCTATGTCATTGGTACCAATATGTACCAAGACTTCTGGCTGTTCACCCTCTCCCTTTAGAATGCTCTGCACCCAATCCGAGACATCCCGTACTCTGGCACCTGGGAGGCAACACACCATGAGGGTATCTCTATCAGGGTGACAGAAGCTCCTGTCTGTTCCTCTCACTATGGAATCCCCTGTGATTACCACATTTCTCGTCATCTTCTCTCCCTTCTGCACCGTGGAACCAGGCTCAGTGCCAGAGACCTGATCGCCGTGGTCATCCTCTGTCAGGTCACCCCCCCCGAACCACATCCAAAATGAGGTGACAATTACTGAGGGGATGGCCACAGGGGTGAACTCAACTATCTGATCTCTTCCCTGACAGTCACCCACTTACCTAACTCCTGCAACCTCAGGGTGACTAACTCCTCATTGCTCCTCTCTATCTCCTGCTCACTTTCCCTAATAAGCTGTAGGTCATCAAGCCTACATGCGATGTTAGCATTCATTTCAAGAAGTCTAGAATATAAAAGCAAGGATGTAATGTTGAAACTTTATAAAGCATTGATGAGGCCTCACTTGGAGTATTGTGAGGAGGTTTGAGTCCCTAATTTTAGAAAGGATGTGCTGAAATTGGAGAGGATTCAAAGGAGGCTCATGAAAGTGATTCCAGGATTATATAGTTGTTCATATGAAGAGCTCTGGGCCTGGATTCACTAGAATTCAGAAGAATAAGGGGTGACCTCATTGAAACCTGTTGAATGGGGAAAAGCCTTGATAGAGTGGTTGTGGAGATGACGTTTCCTTTGGTGGGAGAGTCAAAGAACAGAGGACACAGCCTCAGAATAGAGGGGCATCCTTTTTGAATGGAGATGAGGAGGAATTTCTTTAGCCAGAGAGTGGTGAATCTGTGGAATTCTTTGTCACAGGCCAAAATCTTTATGTATATTTAAGGCAGAGGCTGATAGATTCTTGATTGGTCAGGGCATGAAGGGGTATGAGGAGAAGGCAGGAGATTGGGGCTGAGAGGAAAATTGGGTCAGACATGATGAAATGGCAGAGCATAATTCTGCTCCTATATCCTATGGTCTTGTGGTCTTATTGTCTCTGGGAGCAATTGAATGTCCAGAGGCAGTGCAGTACATTTCAAACATGACAAATATAACAAACATAATTTAATATAAATTTTGCAAAACTTACGTGACAAACTAAACAAAAATAGTTATAACAATCTAAGTGCAAGTTGAGAGAAATATAGTTTGAGTTAGGATGAGTGTTTTTCAGGTTGGTTCAAGAACTTGAAGGCAGTGTGTAAGAAGCAGCTGTGAAACTTGAGGTGTTATCTTTAGGCTCCTGTACCTTTGGTCTGACGGCAGCAATGAGAAAAAGGATGGTGGGGGTCTTTAATGATGGATGTCACCTTCCTGAAATATTGCTTCTTGTAGGGTCCTTAATAGTGGGGAGGACTGTAACCTGAGTGGGACTGGCTTAGCCTCTTGTATTTCTGTGGATTGGAGGCTGCAATGCAATCAAGCACACTTTCTAATATACATCTGTAGTCAAGTCACTGGTACATTTTCTTCATGGTCATATCAGTGTTCTGTGCCCAGCATAGATACTCCAGGATGTTAAGCTTGAAGTTGCTCACCCTTTCCACCACTGACCTATCAATAAGGGCTGGTGTGTGTTTTCCCAACTTCCCCTTCCTGAAGTTCATAATCAGTTCCTTGGTCTTGCTGATGTTGTCTGTAAGCTTGTTGTTACAACACCACTCAACCATCTAAACTATCTCATATTAATGATTTAGACGAGGGAATTAAATGCATCGTCTCCAAGTTTGCGGATGACACGAAGCTGGGCAGCAGTGTTAGCTGTTAGGAGGATGCTAAGAGGATGCAGGGTGACTTGGATAGGTTAGGTGAGTGGGCAAATTCATGGCAGATGCAATTTAATGTGGATAAATGTAAGGTTATCCACTTTGGTGGCAAGAACAGGAAAACAGATTATTATCTGAATGGTGGCCGATTAGGAAAAGGGGAGGTGCAACAAGACCTGGGTGTCATTGTACACCAGTCATTGAAAGTGGGCATGCAGGTACAGCAGGCGGTGAAAAAGGCGAATAGTATGTTGGCATTCATAGCAAGAGGATTCGAGTACAGGAGCAGGGAGGTTCTACTGCAGTTGTACAAGGCCTTGGTGAGACCACAGCTGGAGTATTGTTGCAGTTTTGGTCCCCTAATCTGAGGAAAGACATTCTTGCCATAGTGGGAGTACAAAGAAGGTTCACCAGATTGATTCCTGGGATGGCAGGACTTTCATATGAAGAAAGACTGGATCGACTAGGCTTATACTCGCTGGATTTGAGAAGATTGAGGGGGATCTTATTGAAACGTATAAACTTCTAAAGGGATTGGACAGGCTAGATGCAAGAAGATTGTTCCTGATGTTGGGGAAGTCCAGAACGAGGGGTCACAGTTTAAGGATAAAGGGGAAGCCTTTTAGGACTGAGATGAGGAAAAACTTCTTCACACAGAGAGTGGTGAATCTGTGGAATTCTCTGTCACAGGAAACAGTTGAGGCCAGTTCATTGGCTATATTTAAGGGGGAGTTAGATATGGTCCTTGTGGCTGAAGGGATCAGGGGGTATGGAGAGAAAGCAGGTACAGGGTTCTGAGTTGGATGATCAGCCATGATCATACTGAATGGCATTGCAGGGTCGAAGGGCCAAATGGCCTACTCCTGCACCTATTTTCTATGTTTCTATTCCTCTACGCCTCCTCATTGCCAATGGATATTGTACCAACAATTTATAGATGGCCTTTGAGCTGTGCTTAGCCACACAGTCATGCATGGAGAAAGAGCTGAGCAGTGGGCCAAGTAAGCATCCTTGATGTGTACTTGTGTTGAGAGTCAATAAGGAGTAGATGTGATTACTGATCAACACTGACTGTGTTTTCCCAGTGAGGAAGTTGAGGATATAATTGCAGAGGAGTTGTGGGATGGGGACAGTACAGAGGCTCAGGCTTTAAAGCCTGGTTAAAAGTACTGAGGGAATGATAGAAACATAGAAAACCTACAACACAATACAGGCCCTTCAGCCCACAAAGTTGTGCCGTACATGTCCCTACTTTGGAAATTACTAGTCTTCCCCTTAGCCCTTTATTTTTCTAAGCATATACCTATCCAAAAGTCTCTTAAAAGACCCTATCGTATCCACCTCCACCACCTTTGCTGGCAGCCCATTACATGCATTCATCAGTCTCTGAGTAAAAAACTTACCCCTGAAATCTCCTCTGTGCCTACTCCCCAGCACCTTAAACCTGTGTCCTCTTGTGGCAACTATTTCAGCCCTGGGAAAAAGCCTCTGACTATCCAACACGATCCACACGATGCTGTTGAATATTTTTATAAACCAAAATAAACTTTATTCATAATAAAAAAAATACTTACAGGATCAATCAAACCATGCAACACCTTTTATATCTTACATTGATAATGTTGAATGCCAAACTGTAATTGATAAACATTAGCCTCACACATGTCTTGCAAAGCAGAGTGAAGAGCCAGTGAAATTGCGACCACTGTAGGCCTGTTTTGGTGGTAGACAAATTGCAGTGGGTGCAGGTCCTTGCTCACGCAGTTAATTCTAGCCATTACCAACTTCTCGAAGCACTTCATTACAGTAGATGTGAATGCTTCTGGGTGATAGTATCTGAATGTCCTCATTTGCCATCAGATAATATTGCAAACACTAACCTCTAGATATGCATGTTTCCTTTCCATAGCATTACACAGCAGTTAACTTTGATGTTTCCAGTTGCAGAATGAAACCACTGGTAATAATAAACCATCAGATCATTAGAAGTAATTCCATTGAAATAATTATTAAAAGGTTTACCCACCAAGCACATCAGTTTTGCCTTGCAGAGATATTTATGTTAGAAGGATGTAAGCACAAATTTAACTATAAATAATAGCTTTTGTTTAAATGTCTGTGCCAGTGGTGTAGTGGCATCTACACCTGGATTTTAGAGTGAGAGGTGTGGTGAACTGCATGTGCCTGTCTGGACGCGCCCCCCGCTGGCTGCTCCTGTGGCTCCTCCCACTGGCTGTGGCTCCTCCCACGGACCCCGGTGTGGAGGCGATTGGGGGCACCGCCCCGGCCTCGGTCTCCAGGGTGCGGTGTGGTGGTCGGTTGCTGCTTGTTCTTTCTTCCAGCCAGTGGAAGCCTATATCTCGCCTCACGTCTCCAAGAGATATTGATGGTGTATCAAGAGGTCCTGAGTTTGAATCCAGCTGGCTCCTTGCACGAGTTCCACCCATGCTGGGTTGAGCATTGTGCTAGCAACTCAGCTTTGTAAAACAGACAAATGCTGAAGAATGGCAAGATTGCTGCCAACACTCCTGAAGGCATGGGGAGGAACTTCACTTTCTGTTCAAATGCTTAACTAGGAAAGACAACTTTCATGCAAAAGTTCTTCTGGTTTACAATCATTGAGATAGTTATAAATGCTTAGCTTCAACTAATGTTTTTGTAATGCATTACATTTGGTCTTAAGAACATAAGAAATAGTGGCAAAATTAGCATATCATTACTTGAATCTGGTGGCATGCAATGTCATGCTTGATCCTGTGTCTCATCCATTTTCCTGCCAATTAATCTGTGTTGATTCATCCCGTAGTGCTCAAAAATCTTCCTGACTTTGAATGTGAGGTCTACCTCACTTCTGTAAGTGTCCTCATCGCCATCTGAGATTTTACTAACGATTGTGGTGTCATCAGCAAATTTATAGACAGCATTTAGGCTGTACTTAGCCACACAGTCACAAGAATAAAGAGAGTAGAACAGTGGGCTAAGCATGCATCCTTGAGATGTGCTTGTGTTGATAGATAGCCAGGAGATGTTAGTACCAATCTGTACTGACTGTGGTCTCCTGATGAGGATGTCAAGGATCCATTTGCAAAGGGAGCTACAGAGGCCCGGGTTTAGAAGCTCAGAGATCAAAACTGAGGGAATGATGGTACTGAGCACTGAACTGAAATCGATAAACAGCAGCCTGAGGAAGCAGAGTAGAGCACCAGGGAAACTGTATCCATTGTAGATATGTTGCGGCAGTTGGGGAATTGTAGAGGGCCATTAACCATAACCAACATCTTGAAGCTCTTCTTTACAATAGTTGTGGGTGCTGCTGTGCGACAGCCATTGAGGTAGTTCAGTCTGCTCTTCCTGGGCACCAGTATGATTGATGTCTTTTTGAAGCAGGTGGTAACATCAGACCGCAGCCAGAAGAGATTGAAGAAATCCTTAAACATTCCAGCCATTTGTTCAGTGGGAACGTTCGGTACCTTGCCAGGCATATCACCTTGCAAGGGTTCACCCTCTGGAAGGATGTTCTGACATCGGCCTCTGTGACAGAGATCACAGGTCACCTAACGCTTTGGGGATTCACATGAGTGGAATGTTATTCTGCCTTTTAAAGCACACATAAGAAGCATTGAGCTCATCAGGGAGTGAAGCATCTCTGCACTTACACTGTAATGGCATAAAAACCCTGCCACCATTGTTGTGCATCCAATTGTGTCTCTAAGTTTGCTCAGAAATGCCTTTTTGCTCTTACAATGGCATTCTATAGGTCATACCGGGACTTCTTAGATAGATAGATAGATAGATAGATAGATAGATAGATAGATAGATAGATAGATAGATAGATAGATAGATAGATAGATAGATAGATAGATAGATAGATAGATAGATAGATAGATAGATAGATAGATAGATAGATACTTTATTCATCCCCATGGGGAAATTCAACTTTTTTTCCAATGTCCCATACACTTGTTGTAGCAAAACTAATTACATACAATACTTAACTCAGTAAAAAAAAAATATGATATGCATCTAAATCACTATCTCAAAAAGCATTAATAATAGCTTTTAAAAAGTTCTTAAGTCCTGGCGGTAGAATTGTAAAGCCTAATGGCATTGGGGAGTATTGACCTCTTCATCCTGTCTGAGGAGCATTGCATCGATAGTAACCTGTCGCTGAAACTGCTTCTCTGTCTCTGGATGGTGCTATGTAGAGGATGTTCAGAGTTATCCATAATTGACCGTAGCCTACTCAGCGCCCTTCGCTCAGCTACCGATGTTAAACTCTCCAGTACTTTGCCCACGACAGAGCCCGCCTTCCTTACCAGCTTATTAAGACGTGAGGCATCCCTCTTCTTAATGCTTCCTCCCCAACACGCCACCACAAAGAAGAGGGCGCTCTCCACAACTGACCTATAGAACATCTTCAGCATCTCACTACAGACATTGAATGACGCCAACCTTCTTAGGAAGTACAGTCGACTCTGTGCCTTCCTGCACAAGGCATCTGTGTTGGCAGTCCAGTCTAGCTTCTCGTCTAACTGTACTCCCAGATACTTGTAGGTCTTAACCTGCTCCACACATTCTCCATTAATGATCACTGGCTCCATATGAGGCCTAGATCTCCTAAAGTCCACCACCATCTCCTTGGTCTTGGTGATATTGAGACGCAGGTAGTTTGAGTTGCACCATATCACAAAGTCCTGTATCAGTTTCCTATACTCCTCCTCCTGTCCATTCCTGACACACCCCACTATGGCCGTGTCATCAGCGAACTTCTGCACATGGCAGGACTCCGAGTTATATTGGAAGTCTGATGTGTACAGGGTGAACAGGACCGGAGAGAGTACGGTTCCCTGCGGCGCTCCTGTGCTGCTGACCACCGTGTCAGACCTACAGTCTCCCAACCGCACATACTGAGGTCTATCTGTCAAGTAGTCCACTATCCAATCCACCATGTGAGAGTCTACTCCCATCTCCGTTAGTTTGTGCCTTAAGATCTTGGGCTGGATGGTGTTAAAGGCACTAGAGAAGTCAAGGAATGTAATCCTCACAGCACAACTGACCCCCTCTAGGTGAGAGAGTGATTTGTGCAGCAAATACGTGATAGCATCCTCCACTCCCACCTTCTCCTTATACGCAAACTGAAGAGGATCTTGTAGGATTCTGAATCACTGACCTTCAATGCCACAGATCTAGCCCTCAGCAGACTGGTTCATCCAGGGCTTCTGGTAAGAGAAAACTTGGTATGCTGTCCAAGTCACACACTCGTCCACGTAGGTCTTGATGAAGTCAGAAGTGTAGGGATGTAGTGTGTAATGACAGAGTGTAGACCCAAAGATGAATATCTGAATATGGTCCAGCCACTGATTCAAAGCAGTCCTGTAAAATCTGCCCCACTTCCCTTGACCACACCTTCACAGTCCTCACCACTGGTATTGCGGTCCTCAGTCTCCGTCTGTATGCCAGGAAAAGTACGGGGGTGTGTGTGTGTGTGTCTCTCTCTCTCTCTCTATATATATATACATACGGTAAGAACTCTTGATTGCAGTGTCACAGTTATTGAGTGAGTTGGCTCTCCTAGTTCTGTAGATGACATGTTGGAGATAGTTTGCCAGAGACTTCTCACGATGGCTTGGTTGAAGTCGTTCACAATGACGGGGAAGGCATCAGGATCAGGGAGGTGGTATAAAATAAACCCAGCCCTTGCTCACCATTTGATCAACCAACACACAGAATGTAACTCTGTTTTCTATCATTCAGTAATTCTATCAATCTGATTTTTATCAGTCAGTAAAGCTTACTGACTACTGACAAGACTGATACAACAGAAAGGGAGGTTCTCTTTTCAAAATATTTTGTGCAACTTATTCTCCTTGCAGGTCCAAAATAACTAAGTTCAAGGCAAATATTGACAAATGTTTCATAAAGGAAACAGAATATCATTTCTTCTGAATAGTATGCACCTAGTGTAGAAGTTCACAATTATTT
Source organism: Hemitrygon akajei (assembly GCF_048418815.1). NCBI lineage: Eukaryota > Metazoa > Chordata > Chondrichthyes > Myliobatiformes > Dasyatidae > Hemitrygon > Hemitrygon akajei. The sequence continues at coordinate 76,932,087 of NC_133127.1, forward strand.
CTCACTGAGATGAAAGCACAAAATGTCAAGATAGAACAGTTCTAATTAAATGCATGGTGTTTTTTTTTTGTTATTCGTCATTTATCAGAATATATGACAAGTCTAAGGGAAAAAATAAACAAAGATGCCAATACAGTAATCACAAACCCATGAAATACATTTTAACAAGTTACAGAGGAGAGGACTGGGACAAGCCTGCCATGTTACAACAGGAGAAAACCTGTCATTTTAAAAATCAAATCGTCTTTCAAAGCCACTTTAGTACAAGATGGAAAGTCACGGCATTTGCATTTAAAGTGTTCACATCGTCAAAAACAAGATAAACCAAGATAGGAAGAAAGCTAGTAGCAGCCATGTCTGAATGAGAGAGCCTCCACACCATAGCAATGAAGGGACTTCACAGTAGAAAAGTAATCAACGAGGTCCTTTCTGCAAGAAAAACTTGGCAAACCCCTCAAGGGTTCGGAATTATTATTTTACTCCAAATTAAGAAAAAAAGAAATGGTTCTGGCAGATGCACCATTTTTGTGTGTTGTCACAACGAAGCAAGAGATGAGAGATCTATGCATGAATTTGCAGTGGTGCATAGCATATGTGACAAACAACAAAGCTGAGAGGACAGACAGGCAAAGACAAGGACATGCAGTGGCCTTCTCTGCAAGGCCTCAGAGGTGACCCTTAAGGATGAGTGAAACAAATATGGCCAACACCAACATGGTATTGGCTGGTCAGAAGTAACATCTCCACATTTGATACAACACACAAAAACAATTCAGTGAGTAAGGTAGCGTTTATGGAGAGGAAGATAACATCAACATTTTCAGCCAAGGGCCTTCATCAGAACTGGAAAGGAAGGGGGCAGAAGCCAGAATAAGAGGGTGGGGGGAGGGGAAGGAGTAAGGACAAAAGGGAAAGAAATTACCAGAGGCAGAGAAATCAATGTTCATGCCATCAGGTTGGAGGCTACCCAGATGGAATATAATGTTGCTCCACCAACCTGACTTCGTCCTCATCATGGCAGTAGAGGCAATCATGTCAGAATGTGAATGGAAAATAAAATTAAAATGGATAGCCACCAGGAGATCCTGTAGAGCGAAGGTCCTCGATAAAGCAGTCCCCAAATCTATGTCGGGTCTCACTGAGGAAGTAAGAGGGGACAATGGAATCATGAGGAGAATGATCCCAATGGAAAGTGGAAAGGGGGAAATGATAATAATACATTAATAATAACAATGTATTTATGGAGCATTTTCACACAATGTAGTTGAGAGGTGACCTGATAGAGGTGTACAAGATAATGAGAGGCATTGATCGTGTGGATAGTCAGAGGCTTTTCCCCAGGGCTGAAATGGCTAGCACGAGAGGGCACAGGTTTAAGCTGCTTGGAAGTAGGTACAGAGGAGATATCAGGGGTAAGTTTTTTACGTAGAGAGTGGTGAGTGCTGGGCTGCCGGTAGCACTGTTGGAGGTAGAAACAATAGGGTCTTTTAAGAGACTCCTGGATGGCTACATGGAGCTTAGAAAATTAGAGGGCTATGGGTAAAGCCTAGGTAGTTCTAAGGTAGGGACATGTTCGGCACAACTTTGTAGGCCGAAGGGCCTGTATTGTGCTGTAGGTTGTTTATGTTTCTATGTTTCAAATTGTTTTACAATGGGATAAAGTGTAAACATAAAAATAAAAGACAAAATTATTTTAGTTAAATAAATGGGTTTAAAATCATCGGCTGAGTCTGCACCCATCCTTATCCCTCCTGACCTGCTGAGTTCCTCCAGCATCTCATCTGTATTGCATCCTTCATAGTTTTAAGTATTGAGTTCCACAGTTTTGAGTGTAGTTAACAAAAGCAGACCTGCCAAATTTCTTTTGATGGAGGTTATTTAAATTTAAGAGATCAGTGGAAAAAGACCCAAGAGCTTGAGCAGGATTATAAAACAAAAGAGATTCTGTGATGAACTCCAGTCCTAGACCATTGAGAGTTTTAAAAACTAGTCAGAGATCTTTAAACTCAATTCTAAAAGATGCAGGAAGCCAAAGATGTGTAGTTGGGATGGGAGTGATATGCTCCCTTGTTCTGGTTTAAGTTAAAAGACTACCAGTGGCATTCTGAATGATCTGAAGTTTGTCAATAGATTGCTTTGGAAGGCCAGAAAAAAAGTGCATTGCAGTAATCTAATCTATTCAACCTAAAGACGTAAATTTGGGTTCTTCTTGAAGAGTGTAAAGAGTGTAAAGCAGCATTAAAGGAGACAAGTTTATTCCTGAAAGTATTACAGTGGACTTCTAGCTCAGATTTCCTCCATTTTCTCTCAGCTACTCTGCAGGATCTCTTGCAGACAGAATTGTTTAACCATAACTACGTTTTAGTAAGTGATTTCTTTTTATGCCTAAATGGGCCAAGGTGTTTGATATTTGACTTGACAATATTTTGTTGAGTTATTGTTGAAAGAATCAACCATTTCAGTGTAACACTTACCCAACAGGCTGGTATATGTCTAGGGGAAAAGGAGATCCAGCCACTCACCAACCCCACCTCCCGTACACACAGGTGCTGTGAGAATCAAGTTTATGCCACGCGTACCACACAATATCAAACTCACACCAAACACTGTACAGAATTTTACTAAAACTAAAAGAGTACTATGCAATACAGTATATATGAAGGAAAAGAAAATAAAGCAAAAGGCGCCAACTTATCAAAGTTCAGTCAGTTTAGTGCACATCGTTGGAGCTCAACCATCGGACCATTCGACCCCTCGTCACTTTCCTCAGACCTCCACGTCCTTGCACCTGGGACCACCCGGGGGTCGACCGAGCACGTCCACCTTCCTCAGCGTCTTCTTCCCGCCTCCCCTCCAAAGACCGCGAAACCCCCGCTCCCAACCCCACAAGACAAAATAACATTCCCCATTGGTTAACAAATGAATACAATCCCCATATCAGCAAGTCCAACGCTAAACAACTGCGAGAAAAAAACACTTATCAGACATAAAAGCATTCCTACTCTAGCAAACCAAAGAAGCCATTTTGATTACATACACAGTACATTGTACATTCTCCCCCCACCAGCAAATGTCATGCCCTCATGACATTACCAGAGTTCCCCAAGGCTTCTTGCAACACACAAAACCCAACCCAGGTGCAGAAAGCAGCGACATAACTACCCAGAGCAGTAGAAATCACACTCGGTTCTCCTGGTACCACATATGTCAACCGCTCCGGGGGGCGCCTAATCCTCTGAGATCTCCGTACCCCTTCTGCCGACCCTTCCACCTCACTGGGCTCCCTCTTCACCTGCAAACCCTCTGCCTCGGACACCCCAGGTCTACCTGTCAGACCCTCACCCCCTTCCTCACGGGGGTCCTCCCTCACCTGAGAACCCTCCGGCTCACGCTCGGGTTCCACCCTCTCTCCCCCCAATGCTGGCTGCCTCTCCATCTGACCATCAACACCTTCCCTCACTCCGTGCCCTCGCAGCCTTACAAGCTCCCAAGAGCCGTCGCACAATGGGGGAGTTAGTCCCCACCAGGAGGGCAGCACCACCGGTTTCCACCGGGTCCGGACACACCAACACCAACGTCTCTGCACTTCGGTCCTCACCAGCACCCCCGCTGGAAATCGTGTCTCCTCTTCAAGATCGCGAAACCCCCCAAACTCCCAGCCCCACAAGACAAAATAACATTCCCCATTGGATAACAAATGAATACAATCCCCATATCAGCAAGTCCAAAGCTAAACAACTGCGAGAAAAAAACACTTATCAGACATAAAAGCATTCCTACTCTAGCAAACCAAAGAAGCCATTTTGATTACATACACAGTACATTGTACATCAGCTACTGAGCAGTTTAGGTCATGTGGGTCAGATAAACCAGTCAGCTCAGAGAATTTAAGTTGCACTGCAGACTCGAAAAATTGCTTTTTGACTGTAATTTCTTTCATGATCCTGTTTACAGGCAGGAGGGCATCAAAAGGTACATAAAATGATCAGAGATAGTGGTATCAGACAGGGAGACATTAATAATATTCAACTCTTTTGTTATTACTTAGTCAAGTGTATTTTCAAGTCAATGTGTGGGCTCAGTGACATGCTGGGTAAGATCTAGGCTGTCTAGTAAGTTCATGAATTCAGCTGCCAGAGAGTTCGCATTGGAGAGATCATTAACATGAATATTGAAATCCCCGGCGATGACATTCCTCCTGTAGTTCAATATAATAGAGAACAAGAATTCTGAGAATTCCAGGAGAAAGCAGGCATTGGGTTTAGGAGGGCAATAAATGATGTGTTTAGTAGCTGGATCCAGAATCATCACAGCCAAAAAGATACAAACATTGTTTCTTCGCGTGCATCGTTCATATTCCCATGTGACAGAGTGATGGAAGGCTTGGAGTTGCAGCAATAGCCAGTAATTCACGCTTGGTCAGAGAAGGACTGTTGGATCTTCTGTGATGTATATGATTGGACTGCACCTTATATTGGTCTCCTTCGGTTTTTTGCCGCTCCCTTTCTTGTGGTGGGTGATCTGTTAGTTCTTTGTGTGTGGGGGGGGAGAGGGGGAGGGGGTTTTGTTGACACTGTTACTATTCTTTTCTGCAAGTGAGGGGGTCAGGGATTGATGCTGTCGCTGTTTTTTCTCTGCAGGAAGGGGGTGGAAATTTGTTGCTTTTGTTGCTATTGTCGCTTTTTTCCCCCTGCAGGGTAGGAGTGGGGGCTTTGGGGCTTTGTGAGTTTTGTTTCTTTTTCTTTCTCATGCAGGGAGTTGGTGTTTGGTCTTCTTATGTTTCGTGGATATCTGGAGAAGACAAATATCAGAGCTTTATTGAACCTGCATACTTTGACAATAAAATGAACGTTTTGAACTTTTGAAATAGGCTAACATGAAGTTGATAGCCCCTCTCCCACTTTCAGCTATCACCTACCACCTTGTATTTCTTCCTTCCCTCCCTACTTACTCTGACTTATCATCTTTTTTCCAATCCTGGTGAAGGTTCTTGGCCCAAGACCTTGACTGTTTACTCTTCTCCATAGATGCTGCCTGACCTGCTGAGTTCCTCCAGCATTTTGTGTGTGTTGCCCATGAAATCGACAATTGGCAACTGAATAGCAATTTACCAACCAAATATAATCTCCACGTGAACCAAGTATTAAGAAGATGACTGGCCAATGTACACGTCAAAGGAGACAAACTCTACAACAACCAAAATAGCTCGTTACATCAGCTGTTGATAAACTGCGCAACGCCATTAACAGGTTCCATTTATGAAATCCAGCTACAGCTATCGATGATGCTGATGCCCCAAGATCATGTGTCCAAACTAACCCAGGCCAGAAAATGAGGTGAAACAAAATCCATCTCGATCCTAGGAGAGAATCAGTTTCAACAGCTGCAGCAGTGGACCACATCTCCAACGCAGCCATCATGGAGAGGGGTGACTCCATTCAGGTCATTAAATGGAAATTTTACATCCCAGGTGAGCACAGAAAGTGAATGATAATTATAGAGACATGAAAATTATAATATGATTTAAATGAAGTTCACGCAATCTCTCAAGAAAGATATTTAAATTCCAGAAATATTTTTTGAAGAAAAAGAAATGTTATATTATTACAAAAATGATTGAGGATATATATTGTTAGAAGCACAAAAATGCTATTTGTAATTATTGAACTGAGTTACACACCAGAACACAATGTTCTATGTGGAAGTCATACATTATATCACTTGGCAGCCGTTGGCTTGCAGACTGAAAATAAACCAATGGCAATCAGGAGTTTGAGACTGAAAGTCACCAGGAAATAGAGCTCTGAGAACCAAATGCAAATCTTAAGAATTTCCAGTTGGGTACACCGGGCTGTACAGAGAACATAGAACATAGAAATCTACAGCACATTACAGGCCCTTCAGCCCACAATGTTGTGCTGACCATGTAACCTACTCTAGGAACTGCCTAGAATTTCTCTAGCGCATAGCCCTCTATATTTCTAGGCTCCAGGCATCTATCTGAATCACTTAAAATATCCTATTGAATCCGTTTCCACTGCCGCCGCCAGCAGCCCATTCCACGCACCCACCACTCTCTGTGTAAAACTTACCCCTGACATCCCCTTAGCACCTATTTCCAAGCATCTTAAAACTGTGCCTTCTTGTGTTTGCCATTTCAGCCCTGGGAAAAAACCTCTGGCTATCCACATGATCAATGCCCCACGGCATCTTATACACCTCACTCAACCTATTCTTGTAAGGTATGCCCTCCAATCCAGGCAACACCCTTGTATATCTTCTCTGCACTCTCTCTATAGTATCCATTTCCTTCCTGTAGTGAGGTGACCAGAACTGAACACAGTACTCCAAGTGTGGCCTAACCAGAGTTTTATATAGCCGTAACATTATCTTACAGCTCTTGAACTCAGTCCCATGATTGATGAAAGTCAACACAACATATGCCTTCTTAACAACACTATCAACCTGCGCAGCAGCTTTGAGTGTCCTATGGACACAGACCCCAAGATCTCTGAGATCCTCCACACTGCCAAGAGTCTTACCATATATTATATTCTGTCTTCAAATTTGACCTACCAAAATGAACCACTTCACAATTATCTAGGTTGAAGTCCATCTGCCACTTTCCAGCCCAGTTCTGCACCTTATCAATGTCCTGCTGTAACCTCTGACAACCCTCCACACTATCCACAACATCCCCATCCTTTGTGTCATCAGCAAACTTACTAACCAACCCTTCTACTTCTTCATCCAGGTCATTTATAAAAATCACAAAGAGGAGGGGTCCCAGAACAGATCCCTGCAGAACACCGCTAGTCACCAACGTCCATGCAGAATGCGAACCATCTACAACCACCCTTTGCTTTCTGTGGGCAAGCCAATTCTGGATCCACAAAGAAAGGTCCCATTGGATCCCATGCCTCCTTACTTTCTGAAGGAGCCTTGCATGGGGTACCTTATCAAATGCCTTACTGAAATCCATATACACTACATCCACTGCTCCACCTTCATCAATATATTTTATTACATCCTCAAAGAATTCAAAGAACAAACACGAGGAAATCTGCAGATGCTGGAAATTCAAACAACACACACAAAATGCTGGTGGAACACAGCAGGCCAGGCAGCATCTATAAGGAGAAGCACTGTCGACGTTTCGGGCCGAGGCCCTTCGTCAGGACTAACTGAAAGGAAAGATAGTAAGCAATGTTAGTAAGTAGTTAGTAAGTAAGTAATGCTCTTACTATCTTTCCTTTCAGTTAGTCCTGACGAAGGGTCTCGGCCCGAAACGTCGACAGTGCTTCTCCTTATAGATGCTGCCTGGCCTGCTGTGTTCCACCAGCATTTTGTGTGTGTTGTTTCAAAGAATTCAATCAGGCTCGTAAGGCACGACCTGCCTTTGACAAAGCCATGCTGACTATCCCTAACCATATTATGTCTCTCCAAATGCTCATAAATCCTGCCTCTCCGGATCTTCTCCAACAACTTGCCCACCATGGAAGTCAGACTCACTGGTCTATAATTTCTTGGGTTATCTCTACTTCCTTTCTTGAACAAGAAAACAACATTTGCAACCCTCCAATCCTCTAGTACTTCTCCTGGTCCTATTAATGATGCAAAGATCAATGCCAGAGGCTCATCAATCTTCACCCTTGCTTTCCACAGTAGCCTGAGGTATATCTCATTGGGTCCCAGTGACTTATCTAACAAAGCTTTTCAAAAGAACCAGCACGTCCTCTTTCTTTTTTTTTTAAATATGGAACGCTTCACGAATTTGCGTGTCATCCTTGCGCAGGGGCCATGCTAATCTTCTCTGTATCGTTCCAATTTTAGTATATGTGCTGCCGAAGCGAGCACGTCACGTCCTCTTTCTTATTGTCTATATGCTCAAGTGTTTCAGTCCGCTGTAAGTCATCCCCACAATTGCCAAGGTCTTTTTCCCAGGTGAATACTAAAGCAAAGTAATTCATTAAGTACCTTCTTCGACTCCATGCACACATTTCCACTATCGCACCTGATTGGTCCTATTCTCATATGGCTCATCCTCTTGCTCTTCACATTCTTGCAGAATGCCTTGGGGTTTTTCTTAATCCTGCTCACCAAGGCCTTCTAAAGGCCCCTTCAGGTTCCCCTAATTCCATTCTTTAGTTCCTTCCTAGCAACCTTGTAACTTTCTAGAGCTCTAACAGTATCTAGTTTCTTGAATCTTTCATAAGCTTTTCTTTTCTTCTTTACTAGATTTTCTACATACATTGTACACCATGGTTCTTTAACATCCTTTCCCTGCCTCAATGGAACATACCTATGCAGAACTCCATGCAAACGTTCCTTGAACATTTCTGCCTCATTTCTGCCGTGCATTTCCTGAGAACATCATCTCCCAGTTAATGCTCCCAGGTTTCTGCCTTATAGCATCATATTTCCCGCTACCCTAATTAAATGTTTTTCCAGATTGTCTGTTCCTATCCCTCTCCAGTACTATGGTGAAGGAGATAGACTTGTGGTCACTACCTCCAAAATGCTCTCCCACTGAGAGAACTGACACTTGACCAGGTTCATTTCCCAATACCAGATCAAGTGCGGCCTCTCCTATAGTTGGCATATCTACATATTGCATCAGGAAACCTTCCTGAACAAGCCTAACAAACTCCACCCCATTTAAACCCCTTGTGCTAAGGAGATGTCAATCAATATCAGGAAAGTTAAAATATTATTATTGCACCGTTCCAGAATCTGCCTCCCTATCTGCTCCTCGATAGCCCGGGGGGGGGGGGGGGTTGTCTATAAAAAACACCCAGTAGAGTTATTGCCCCTTTCCTGTTTCTGACTTCCACCCACACTGACTCAATAGACTATCCCCCATGACTTCCTCCTTTTCTGCAGCCGTGATGGTATCCCTAATTAGCAATGCCACGCCCCACCTCTTTTGTCTCCCTCTCTGTTCTTTTTGAGACATCTAAAGCCTGGCACACTCAGCAGCCGTTCCTGCACCTGAGACATCCAAATCTCATCCAAGAGACACCTGTAGACCTGGAGGATCTCTGTAACTGCCTAACACAAATAAATCACAGCCACCTGTAATATTACCTGCAACCAGTTCATATTCCTCTATGAGAATCTGGGAGCCTTCTCCCTCTCCTCTGCATTCTCCTCCAACACTACAACAGCAGACTTTTTAGAGTAGAAGTATTCACCCATACTGTGCACACGAGGCATTAGTCACTGGGTGTGTCATCACTATAGAATTGTATTCAGTCCAGTACTTGTCCAAAACAGAACCCTGTGTTTGTACCACCAGGCCAAGCAGCAGCAAAATCAAGTGTTTGCAATGAATCAATAGAATAACTGCTAAAAATGACTCAGCTTTTCAATACCCATGACCTGATGATGCCCCTCTGTCAACCTTGCATTGTAACTTCACAAAATGGAGATACAAGATACTCTGCAGAAGCCGGAGATCTTGATCAATGCAAAATGCTGGAGGAGCTCAGCAGGCCAGGCAGCATATATGGAGGGAAATGAACAGCTGACAGTTCAGTTATGACTCTCCATCAGTCCTGATGAAAGGTCTCAGTTTAAAATATCGACTGTTTTTGTCTTTCCACAGATGCTGCCTGATCTAGATAGATAGATAGATAGATAGATACTTTATTCATCCCCATGGGGAAATTCAACTTTTTTCCAATGTCCCATACACTTGTTGTAGCAAAACTAATTACATACATTACTTAACTCAGTAAAGAATATGATATGCATCTAAATCACTATCTCAAAAAGCATTAATAATAGCTTTTAAAAAGTTCTTAAGTCCTGGTGGTAGAATTGTAAAGCCTAATGGCATTGGGGAGTATTGACCTCTTCATCCTGTCTGAGGAGCATTGCATCGATAGTAACCTGTCGCTGAAACTGCTTCTCTGTCTCTGGATGGTACTATGTAGAGGATGTTCAGAGTTATCCATAATTGACCGTAGCCTACTCAGCGCCCTTCGCTCAGCTACCGATGTTAAACTCTCCAGTACTTTGCCCACGACAGAGCCCGCCTTCCTTACCAGCTTATTAAGACGTGAGGCGTCCCTCTTCTTAATGCTTCCTCCCCAACACGCCACCACAAAGAAGATCTGCTGAGCTCCTCCAGTATTTTGTACGTGTTGTAAAATTGCAATATTTCTGACACTTTTAAACGGTTTTAGCATGCTGCACTAGAGGCAATAAATGTAATCTCAGTCTGATCCCTTGACTCCTTACAGTTCTGATCTATTCTCCATATTTTCTTATCCCCTATCTGTCCTCCTTCAATATTTCTCCAATCAGGAATGAGCCAACAATCTAGAACTAAGCTGCACAACTGTTACTTTATAGGAAAGCCAGTTTTGATAAAATTTCAGCAACTTAAAGTGTTAACTTTGTACGAGAGAGTCAGGGTCACCAATATCAGATTTTGTGAATAAAACGTGCAAGAGTTGTTTTATGTACTTAATAAAACCTGCAGCCCTTTACTTCCAAACCCAAAATGAACAAACCAAAAGCAGTCACCTTACATTGACGTCATTACATTAGACACCGTCTCTTAAAGTGAACACAACTCAGTGTTTGTGAATGATGTGGAACAGTTTCTATTATGAACAATAGGTGTCATCTGTCACCCATTACAATATCCTTTACAGGCCTCCTCCGAATTCTCCAACACTGACACTGTGGGTCTGTCTGGAGCTTGTACAAGCTGCCTGGCTCGGTCTCGCGTGCCTTGGTCGGAGTACCTGCAGGTGCCTCTGGCTCATCCCGGGGTGTGCTGACATGCCATGTTGTGATGCAGAGGGTAAGGGAGTGGAACCATCCAGGTTTTGGCGAGCCGGTTTAAGTTGATTATAGAAATACGTTCAGGTTTACTCCTCCCATCTACAATAAAATTCTTTTCACCCCATTCCAAAACACGGGACAGACCTTCGTAAGGGGGCCTGGGGAGGCAGGGGGTGGTATTGATGCGCATCATGGCAGGCAAAAACAAACAAGGTAGAACGTGGGTCAACTGGAACCCAAGGGTGTTGCGTGCCATGATGGGAGGTAGGAATAAGTGTAGAAGAATTGAGTTTACTGGGGAGAGCGGAATGCTGCTGAACCAGGTGGATGTGGTGTCAGGAATAAAACCACCCAATACCCATAGCAGCTGCCATCGCAGCTGTGGAGCCCCGCAGCTCTGCTTTTGGAGCCATTCCAGTATACTCCAGTCTCTCACGTCCTTCCTAAGGCCATGCCACAGAAACTTTAAAGCAACCATTTTCAGTGAAGCCTTCCAGCCTGGATGCGAAAGGCTGTGAATGGAGTTAATAACAGTATGCCTCCAATATGCAGGAACCTGCAAGGTGACCATAATGAACAATAGACGACGCTAGCAGCTGGAAACCGTGGTGTTCACTGACCTCCAATGTCCCGATATACTGGCACTGTCAAAGCTGCACGGCAGTCGGCACTTTTGCCGTTCGTGGCAAAGCGTGAATGGTAAAAACATAAACCCAGTATTGTTTGGTTTAGAGCCATAGGTGTGAGTGTGCTGGAGGCTCTGCTGATAGGGCTTATTGAGATAGGGAAAGGAGGGGGAAGATACATCTCTGCCTGGCTGAGTGAAGACCTTTGGCCAGTTTAGCAAGCTCCCTATAGTCCTTTACTAGTATTTATAGTATTAGTGAGGGCTATATGAACTTGATCAGGCATTTGTTGCATAAAGAGGTCTTTAAAAATAAAACAAGGATACTGATTGCCCAGAAGAGATAATATGTGGTCTATTAGTTCTGGAGGCCTAGCAACACCCAGGCCGGGCAAGGAGAGCAATTGCTTGGCACACTCAGACTTAGACAGTCCAAAAATCTGGAATAGGTGAGTTATCTGAGTGACATATTTATCATGTGCAGGCGGGTCTTTGAGTAGATGCCACTCTGGCTGCAGTGGATCTACAACGTAGTAAAATTTAGTATTGTCTTCAGTGATTTCTCACTGCGCGAACTGGGTTTCCACCTGAGTCAACCTTAAGGTAGCATACTGCTCTCAAAACTCTGGCAGCTTCTAAGTGACTGCATTGGTCGACATGTCGCTGAGTAACTTCGGAATCATCCAAGTATGTCAGGGTCACTGATGTAGGATTTTGTGAATAAAACATGCAAGATTCATTTCATGTGCTTAACAAAAATCGCAGCCCTTTACTTCCATTATGAACAAACCAAAAGTGGTCATCTTACACTGGTGTCATTTCATCAGACACTGTCCCTTAAAGTGAACACAACTCAATGGCAGTGTTTGTGAATTACGTAGAACAGTTTCTATTCTGAACAACAAGCGTCATCTGTCACCCACTGCATTATCCCACAGCCACTACCTGACCTGCTAAGAATCTCCAGTATTTATTTACTTATAGAGGTGGAACTGTTTATTAAAGTCATTCTGTGTAAATGACACAGGGCTGATTTATGATGACACCCATATTCATTTGTACAGTTGAGGAGCTATCCTCAAAGGAACTGTAAAAGTTCCGACTCAAATCTAACCTGTTAAAATGAATATCACACAACAACAAATTAGTATCCCAAGAACTCCAAGAATTGAATTGAGTTGACTTTATTTCTTACATCCTTCACACACGAGGAGTAGAAATCTTTACGTAACGTCCCATCTGAATGTGCAAATTATAGTAATTTGTAATTAATAGTATGTAGAGTAAGATGTACAACAGAACAGTCAATATAGCTTAGAATTACAATTGTGTTAACGTGAGTTAATCAGTCTGAAGGCCTGGTGGAAGAAGCTGTCCCCGGAGCCTGTTGGTCCTGGCTTTTATGTGATGGTACCGTTTCCTGGATGGAAGCAACTGGAACAGTTTGTGGTTGGAGTGACTCGGGTCCTCAATGATCCTTTGAGCCTTTTTTACATACCTATCTTTGTAAAAGTCCTGAATAGTGGGAAGTTCACATCTACAGATGTGTTGGGCTGTCCGCACCACTCTCTGCAGAGTCCTGTGATTGAGGGAAGTACAGTTCACATACCAGGCAGTAATGTAGCCAGTCAGGATGCTCTCAATTGTGCCCCTGTAGAAAGTCCTTAGGATTTGGGGACTCATGCCGAAATTCTTCAACCGTCTGAGGTGAAAGAGGCGCTGTTGTGCTTTTTTCACCACACAGCTGGCATGTACAGACCACGTGAGATCCTCAGTGACGTGTATAGCAAGGAACTTAAAGCTGTTCACCCTCTCAACCCCAGATCCTTTGATGTCAATAGGGGTTAGCCTGTCTCCATTCCTTCTGTAGTCCACAACCAGCTCCTTTGTTTTTGCGACAGTGAGGGAGAGGTTATTTTCTTGACACCACTGTGTCAGGGTGATGACTTCTTCTCTGTAGGCTGCCTCATTATTATTTGAGATAAGGCCAATCAGTGTACTATCATCTGCAAATTTAATTAGCAGCTTGGAGCTGTGGATGGTGACACAGTCATGGGTATACAGAGAGTAAAGGACGGGGGTTAGGACACAGCTCTGGGGGGCTCCTGCATTGAGGTGAGGGATCACACTCTTATCACCTGCGAGCGATTTGACAGGAAGTCCAGGATCCAGCTGCACAAGTCAGGGTGAAGGCCAAGTTCTCTGAGCTTCTTGTCAAGCCTGAAGGGAATTATAGTGTTGAATGCTGAACTGATTACTTGAGTTATAATTGTCTACTGATTTCCAGGCAACATGGAATTAATGGGATAGGAAAGCTGTGTCATGTCATTGAGTTTTATTTGATCAATCCTCTGCCACCAGTTTTGTGCAACCAAAGTGTTGTTCCCAAAGTCACAGGTAAAACAGTGGTAGCTGCCAGCGATACAAACATGAAATAAAGCCCATGTGCCTCCATTCAGTGACTGAGCATCTACATGCTGCTGAGGTAGAGCATTCCAAAGATTTACAGTCCTCTCTCTCCAATAAAATCTCTTCTATCTCAGTTCACATGGCAAATTCCTTACACTGAGATTATGCCCCCTGGTGTTAGGCCCCAGCAACAGAAAACATTCCTCAACATTTACCCAATCAAACCTCTCATTATATATAGTTCAATGATATCACCTCTCACTCTTCTAAACATAAGAGTCATTCCCTTCCCAGAGATCAATGTTACAGTGACTCAGACAAATCCATCCTTAGCAACACACACAAATGCTGGAGGAACTCAACAGGTCAGGCAGCATCTATGGAAAAGAGTAAAGAGTCAACGTTTTGGGCCGAGATCCTTCTTCAGGAATGTTCTTTTTCAGATATGAATAACTTACTGTGGATAATACTCAGAATAATTTCATCAAGGCTTCGTTACTTCTGTATTTCACATCTTTGCAATAGAGGTTGACATACCACTTACCTTTGTAAACGCTGGCAATGTGGCTAAATTTTTACTTTCCCCACACCCCCACCACCCCAATGGCTGCTGGGGCTATTGTCTGTGCCTATAGTGGATGTACAGGTGTTTCCAACACAGCATCCAACATTATTCAGTACCCAAGAGTACCATTGGTTCATTCCCAACCAAAGCACCTTTCGTTCAGTTTTAACTGTTCCTGTACTACTCTGGATCTCAGTTCTGGGCAGGGCCTCAACCCAGAAGCTTGCTGGCTGGTGTATTCCATTGCTGTTTGGTATATTTGTTCACTAAGTGGATGAGCATTCGAGTATTTCTTAAAGTCTTAAACAGGGTTGTACAGGAAATAATATCAGAAAGCAATGAATAGAATTGTGCACACTGTATGTGTGCAAATGGCAAAGTGCATTTTATCACAGCTCTGGCTCTATATCCATTGCCTATAAAAAGTATTCATCCCCACCCCCCTTGGAAGTTTTCATGTTTTATTGTTTTACAACATTGAATCACAATGGATTTAATTTGGCTTTTTTGACACTGATCAATAGAAAAGACTCTTTCATGTCAAAGTAACAACAAATTTCTACAAAGTGGTTTAAATTTATTACAATTATTAAACACTAAATAATTGATTGCATAATTTACTCACCCCTTTCAAGTCAGTATTTAGTAGATGCACCTTTGCAGCAATTACAGCCTTGAGTCTGTGTGGATTGGTCTCGATCAGCTTTGCATATCTGGACCCTTAAATTTTTCCCCATTGCTCTTTACAAGCTGCTCAAGCTCTGTCAGATTGCATGGGGATTCTGAGTGAACAGCCCTTTTAAAGTCTAGGCACGAATTTTCTATTGGATTGAAATAGAAT
This sequence comes from Hemitrygon akajei, assembly GCF_048418815.1. Lineage (NCBI taxonomy): Eukaryota > Metazoa > Chordata > Chondrichthyes > Myliobatiformes > Dasyatidae > Hemitrygon > Hemitrygon akajei. The sequence goes on from NC_133127.1 coordinate 76,947,324, forward strand.
CTGACTTGGCCACTCCAGCACATTAACTTGGTTATTTTGAAGCCATTCCTGTAGCTTTGTCTTTATACTTGGGGTCTTTGTCTTGCTGGAAAACAAATCTTCTCCCAAGTCACAGTTCTCTTGCAAACTGAATCTGGTTTTCCTCCAGGATTTACCTGTATTTTTCTGTATTCATTTTACCCTCTACCTTCACAAGCCTTCCAGGGCCTGCTACAGTGCAACATCCCCACAGCATGATGCAGCCACCACTATGCTTCACGGTAGGGATGGTGTGTTTTTGATGATGTACGATGTTTGGCTTATGCAAACATAGCGTTTAGTCTGATGGCCAGAAAATTCAATTTTGGTTTCATCAGGCCATAGAACCTTCTTCCAGCTGACTTCAGAGTTTCCCACATGCCTTCTGGCAAATTTTAGCCAAGATTTCATGAGGTTTTTTTTTAACAGTGGCTTTCTCTTTGTCACTCTCCTATAAAGCTGTGACTGGTGAAGCACCTGGGCAACAGTTGTTGTATGCGCAGTCTCTCCCATTTCAGCCATTGAGGCTTGTAACTCCTCCAGATTTGTCATAGGTCTCTTGGTGGCCTCCCTCACTAGTCCCCTTCTTGCATGGTCACTCAGTATTTGAGGACGGCCTGCTCTAGGCAGATTTACAGCGGTGCAATACTCTTTCCATTTCTTGATGTTTGTCTTAACTCTACTCCAAAGGATACTCAGTGACTTGGAAATTTTCTTGTATCCATCGCTTGACTTGTGCTTTTCAATAACCTTTTCACGGAGTTGCTTGTCTTCATGGTGTAGTTTTTGCCAGGATACTGCCTCACCAGCAGTTGGACCTTCTGGATACATGTGTATTTTTACTACAATCAACTGAAACACTTTGACTCCATACAGATCTCCATTTAACTAATTATGCGACTTTGAAAACCAATTGGCTGCACCAGTGATGATTTGGTGTGTCATATTAAAGGTGGAAACTCCTCGGTACAAAGGAGGAATTCAGATGTTGAAGTTGGTCACCAATCAAGCTGGAGGAAATGTCAACTTTGTGACCAGTGGTTGAATGGCAGAGCAGACTCAAAGGTCTGAACGGCCTAATTCTGCTCCTATATCTTACTGTCTTATGGTCTCAGGATACAGAGTGGGAATAGATTCTAAGGACAGTGATAGGGGCAGGGGTAGATTTACCTAAGGGCTAAGTTTTTAACTTAAAATTTGCACCTTTCCACAATCTTCTCTCCAGATTCCCTGTGCATCAGATCCATTCATCCAAGGAGGCACCTGGGCTTACACTGTTTCAGGGTTGGACTCAACAGCCTGGGAGCTTTTAAATTACACCAAGTTAGGCTTTGCATGTAAAGTGTAGGCCACACATCGGCAGGTGAAAATCACAGAAGAAACTTCTAGACATTAATCACACTCCACGGTGCAAGTCCAGGTGTCTCCGTGGATTAATCGATCTGGTGCATAGGCAACCTAGAGTGAACACTGAAGGATTTGTAAACTCGGATTATTTTCTTGAAATTTGATCCGGTAAAGATTTTAATGTTGTGCTGCAGGTTAGAATTCATTGTTCCTCCTGCTTTCTATGTCCATGTGTTGAGATGTTTATTTGAATTTGCCTTCAGAGTGGCTTGGTTTTGCATGGGATTGGAGCTAAATGAAATAATAGCCCTCCTATTTGCCTATATGCAAAGTTTCTTAGCAAAACAATGCTCCCCATGATAATGCAGAGTTCACGAAAATGTTTTACATTTGATAGTAAGCAAATACCTTGTGGCAGGAAACTATGTAGTGAATCGACGTAGAATCAATGCGGATTCAGGATCACTCATTGGCCACTTTATTAGGTACACCTAAACACCTCCTCTTTAATGCAAATGTCTAATCAGTCGATCATGTGGCAGCAACTCAAAGCATAAACACATGCAGACATGATCATGAGGTTCAGTTATTGTCCAGACCAAACATCAGGATGAGGAAGAAATGTGATATAAGTGACTTTGACCATTGAATGATTGTTGGTGCCAGATAAGGTGGTCTTGTGGCGACCCACTTTCTGCGCAGGTGAACCGGCCCACAAATAGCCAGCGCGCGGGGGGAGACTTTGGTAATGCACCTCTGACGTCATTTCCGCCCAGAGAGGGCGGGCGCTAGGGATTAAATGCCAGCGCCGCGAAGTTTGAATAAACTAGTCTTCAAACGACTTACCGACTGCGTGTCGTTATTTCAGCGCTATGTGTAGCTACATTGGTGACCCCAACGGTCCAAACGGGATTTGGACCAAAGATGACCGACTCTTCATCTGTTCACGCAGTTTCACTGAAACTGCCAACTTTCTGGACGCTGCGACCACACGTGTGGTTTAGCCAAGCAGAAGCCCAGTTCCAGATTTGGCAGATATCCTCTGATTCCACACGTTACTATCACGTGGTGAGCGCCCTTGACCAGGAGACGGCCGCCCAGGTTGGGGATTTCATACAGTCGCCCCCGGAAGAAGGCAAATATGAAGCATTCAAGGCGCTGCTCATTGGGATCTTTGGCCTCTCACAGCGTGAGCGAGGTGCCCGCCTGCTTCACCTGGACGGTTTGGGAGGCAGACTACCGTCAGCATTGATGAACGTGATGCTGGCCCTGGCTGATGGACACAAGCCCTGCCTCATGTTCGAGCAAGCATTCCTAGAGCGACTGCCCGAGGACATACATCTGCTGCTGGCCGACGCAGATTTCAGCACTTCCGGAAGGTGGCGGCCCGGGCAGACGTGCTGTGGAAAGCCAAGAGGGAGAGCATGGCGTCCGTCGGTCAGATTACCAGGCCATGCGCCCAACAGCAGACTAGACAAGGCCCGGCAGGAGGACGCACACAACACAGAGGCAGGAGTAAGGAGGCCAGTGAGCAGTGGTGTTTCTACCACCAGCGGTGGGGCATAAAAGCCCGCTGTTGTCGCCCGCCCTGCAAGGGCCAGGGCCAAGGCCAGCTGCCGCTAATGACTATGGCGGCTGGCCACCAGGACAGCCTCTTGTACGTTTGGGACAAACAGTCGGGACACCGCTTCTTGGTCGACACCGGAGCGGAGATCAGCATCTTGCCCCCGATGGGGTATGACACCCGCAACAGGAAGCCAGGACCCACCCTGAGGGTTGCAAACGGCAGCACGATACGGACCTATGGCACCCGCACAGTGCAGCTGCAGTTCGGCGCCAACGGTTCACAAGGTGGCCAGAGGCGGTCCCGCTCACCGACACATCTGCCGATTCCTGCACCCGAGCACTGATCGCAACCTGGGTAGAACGCTTCAGGGTACTGGCTCACATTACCTCCGACAGAGGCGCCCAGTTCACCTCCAGCCTGTGATCGGCTGTGGCCAGCCTGTTAGCTACACCACACTACTGCCTACCACCCACAGTCGAACGGACTAGTGGAACGCTTCCACCATCACTTGAAGTCGGCTCTCATGGCCTGCCTGAGAGGACCTAACTGGGTGGACGAGCTTCCCTGGGTCCGGCTTGGAATTCGCACAGCACCCAAAGAGGATCTGCACGCCTCGTCAGCTGAGTTGGTGTACGGCGCGCCCCTGGCCGTCCCAGGAGAGTTCATACCAGCCCCAAGGGGGCAAGAGGAAGTACCTGCAGCAGTCCTGGACAGGCTACGTGAAAGGCTCGGCAACCTGGCCCCCGTACCAACTTCACAGTACGGACGGACCCCGACCCATGTATCCAAAGACCTGCAGAACTGTAAGTTTGTGTTTGTACGAAGGGGCGGACACCGGGCACCACTACAGCGGCCGTACGAGGGGCCATTCAAGGTGATCTACAACAACGGGTCCACGTACGTTCTGGACATTGGGGGGAGAGAGGAGGTTTTCACGGTGGACCGACTCAAATCAGCCCATGTGGACTTGGCGCAGCCGATCGAGGTTCAGGCACCGCGGCGCAGAGGCCGACCTCCCAAACAGAGGCTGATCCAGACTGTGGACATTGGGGAGGTGTATCGCCGGTTCTGGGGGGTGGGGGGGTTATGTGGCAACCCACTTTCTGCGCAGGTGAACCGGCTCACAAATAGCCAGCGCGCAGGGGGAGACTTTGGTAATGCACCTCTGATGTCATTTCCACCCGGAGAGGGCGGGCGCTAGGGATTAAATGCCAGCGCCACGAAGTTTGAATAAACTAGTCTCCAAACGACTTACTGACTGCGTGTCGTCGTTTCAGCGCTGTGTGTAGCACATCGCTACAGTCTGAGTACCTCAGAAACCGCTGATCTCCTGGGATTTTCATGCACAGCAGTCTAAAGTTTACACAGAATGATGCAAAAAAAACCATTCAGTGAGCAGCAGTTCTGTGGGCAAAACTTAATGAGAGAGGTCAGTGCAAAGTGGCCAGTCTGGTTCAAGCTTATATGAAAACAACAGTAACTCAAATAACCATACATTACAACAGTGGTGTACAGAAAAGCATCTCTGTATATGATATCTTAAATGAAGAAGACCACACTGGGTTCAACACCTGTACCTAATAAAGTGGCCACTGAGTAAGTATAGCGTATGAAGGAAGTGTGATAACTGATTTGTCTAAAGCATTTACATTGAGCTAGTTTTGTGATTTAACATGGTTACTCTTGTGATAAACTGGTTGGCCAGAATTGAGAGGGATGCTATGATTAATTTACAGTGGAATCCCACCGTGTCAGAGGAACCTTGGATGGAGTTTAACTGAGGCATGAGCGAGAAAGATTTCTTGCCGGGTGAAATCAGGGCAAGCAGGAAAACAAGAGGGTAGATGGAAAAATTTTCCCCATGGAGTGTGGAAGAGCAGCAGTTCCCCACTGGGCCACTGGAAAATCAGCATGGTTTCCTCCCACAGAATCCAGCTTTCCACTCACCCATCTTCCTCCTGAAATTCCCAATCAGCTGCTCCGTCCACAGCAACTAGTGGATTAGTGGCTTTTCTAAAAAATCTCCGCAGTTAAAATCACCAAGGGATAGTCGCACATGGCAGCAAAATAATAACTTGTCTGAGCAAAATGTCACAGGTTAGAAAGCTCCAAGGCTGAGTTAATTAAGAGTGATAATTTTAATGTTAGAATTCCATAAAATTATTTGCTTTCCTGTTTCTGGCACACTTATATAAAGAAGATATTGTGGCACATGTTATTTTTATTCCCAGTAGCTTAATAATTTTGTAAATTTCACCTTTAATTATTTTATTATTCACCTGATTATTCTTCGTTAAAGCAATCCCCTTTAAAAAGATATGAAGGAATCTTTTAAATTGTATCATGTTTAGAATTTTGGCAGCGCATTGTATATATTCTTACATTTTTTTTATATAGAAGCACCTTTTTATTATTTCCTCCTGACCACTACTGGTGATTACAGTACTTTTACCAGTACACACTTTGATTGGGGTCTTCCATTTAAAGTTACCAGTAATGATACACACACAAAATGCTGGAGGAACCCAACAGGTCAGGCAGAATCCATGGAAATGAATCAACAGTTGACATTTTAGGCGGAGACCCTTCTTCAGGACTGAGAAGGGGGAGGGTGCCAAAATAAGAAGGATGGGAGGGGAAGGAGGACAAGCTGGAAGGTGAAAGGTGAAGCCAGAAGGGTGGGGGAAGGGAGGTGATAGGTAGAAAAGCCGAAGGGCTGGAGAAGAAAGAATCTGACCGGAAAGGAGAGTGGACCATGGGTGAAAGGGAAGGAGGAGGGACAACAGGGCAAGGAATTATGCAGAGGGAAGGGGAGGGATTTTTTTTAACTGGAAGGAGAAATCAACGTTTATACCATCAGGTTGCCAGCTTCCTGGACGGAATATGAAGTGTTGCTCCTCCCACCTGAAAGTGGACTCATCATACCGGAAGAAAGGGTCATGACAGGTCTCACCAATGTGGAGGAGGCTGCATCGGGAGTACCGGATACAGTAGATGACCCCAGCAGATTCACAAGTGAAGGGTTGCCTCACCTGGAAAGACTGTTCACTGCCCTGAGTGGAAGTGAGGGAGGAGATGAATGGCAATATTTGCTTTCACTGGGATGAGCCATTTGGTGATACTATCAAAGTTGTTTAGAAGTATTCCTTAGAACTTATTGGTATTATTATCTTGCGATGCTCGTCTATGTTCAAACCTTATCAAGGTCACCCACCCTCCTGACACTTCCCCTGATTTGCTGCACAGATTCAACCCTTGTTCACGGTGATCTAGGCCACCAGCAAACTAGAGTATTGGACTGTTGTATTTTTGAACCTGAAATTGAGAGTTCCAGATTTCAACGTGAATTTTAAAAGCAATGTGGTAATTAAACATTTATATTTGTCTTAAGGTCTTAAAGCCAAATTTGCTATCACCATTTGTTTTACTGTACAAAGCAGAGGTAACTTTTAAATTAAAGAAGATCTCTCAATGTCTTTATTTAACGCAAATCTCCCCTTTCCGCACATTAAGATCCACAAAAACCAAAAAGAATAGCTTCAACCAAAACATATCATTGGAGCTGAGCTGAAGTAACAGATGTTCGTTTGTTGCCATTTTGTTTATATATTTTTACTTATTTATTAATTTATTGATGTAGGGCTCTCAGTACCAGTAACTGTGGTATTAACCGTTCAGGCTAACAAAATGGCTTCTCTGTAATGTTATTTAATGCTGTAATGGTTTCTGTGTCTGGAATGTTTGGGTTATGACTGCGGATAAGGGGGGAACTAACCAATGGAGAATTGTTATGTTATCTTGTATGTGTGAGCTGAGCGGGAGTTCGCGGTCTTTTTCGGGAGACGGGCGAGGAGGGTGGATGTGTGAGGAGCGGACAGCGGTTCCAGGGCAGCAGATACTGTACGTTGGCGGTTCGGACGGTGGCCGAAGGCTCGGAAGGTCGTTGTGGATGGAACCAGAGGCGTGAGCTCCAACGTATTAAAATATTATGTGCACAAGCTGATAAACTTACTGATTTGGCACCTTTAGGTTATCTGTTTCTACTAACCCATCACTAAGAAATAACTATAAAGTTGCAATTATTTACTCGCCTTTGGTGTATTGTTTGATATCTGTGTTGTTGGGCGTGTACTGGGGGGGGGGGGGTTGCATTACACTGTATTTACACCGAAGTATTGCACTGTTGGCGGAGCGACGGCAGTTCACCCTAGGCAAACAGGGGTAAACTGGGGGCACGGAGGCTACAACTGAGATACAACGTGGAGTGGGCTCTTCCAGCCCTGTCGCTGAGCAATCCCCCGATTTAATACTGGCCCACTCACAGAACAATTGACAATGACCAATTTACCTACCAACCAGTATGTCTTTGGTCTGTGGGAGGATACTGGAGCAACCAGAGGAAAGCCATGCAGTCACAGAGAGAAGGTATAAACTGCAAACTCCTTACAGGCAGCAGCAGGAGTTGAACCTGTACTGAAAAACGTTGTGCTAACCACTATGCTACCGTGCCACCATGTAGAATAGTATTTTTTGATCCATTGTTTAGTGAGAAGATTGTTGGAATCTATATAATTTGTGTCGATGCATTGAATATTGATAATTTCTTTACAGAGCATAAAATTATATGTCCTGTTTTCTGCTTTAAGACATGCAACATTGTAATGTTGATGTAGCAAAAAGTTTAGAAGGTTAAAATATTGTGTAAAATAAATGAGAATTGTAAACCAAAAAAATTGTAAAGCAGTATGAAAATCATCTATTGCTAAATTCAGGACAATTCACAATTATATATTTTAATAACAAGGTGCATTTAAAAACAAATATTTATTTATAGTTCGGATAAAACGTGCTGATTTCAGTGAAGGTATAGAGTAGCAGTACGCAGTTTTATTAAGCAGCAAACTTAACCAAATATACCAAGTACATTTGGAGAGGCCTACTTGTAAATTACAATGGTAAAGTAAAATGATTTTTTTAATATTTTCAGTCACCAACCATGTTTTCCTTTCACTCATCCTTATTTAGTTAATTAATCTGTAAAGATAGTACATGCAATTTTCAGTGTTTCCTAAACTCCACTTAATGTAAAATGCAACTTTTGAAACTGAACTCATGGTGCAAAATTCAGTATTTGGGGCAGTAATGTAATAGAGTGAGATGAGAAACTGGGTTCTAGTCCCTCAGCAATAGCACAGCCTCTCAGAGTTTCCTCACCCCAGACTGGGGACGTGCCATTGAAGAGAGCAATAACACATGGAACCACATGAGGGAGCTCCAACAGTACAGTCACTTCGGGGGCATTCCTGACCCACAGGTGGCAGAAAGGCTGATTCCAGTATCAACCTGAGTGCACCCTGATGTAAATATCTTTTCAACAGAAAGGACACCCGTGGATTCTTTAATGTTTTAGTTGGTTTGATTGCATTAAACAGAGAATACTGGAAATAGTAATCAAATCAGGCATCATTTATATAGAGAGGAAAACATAAGAGGGCTGGGATTCATCTCAGAGGGCAGACAGTGCCCAGGTTTATTGGTTCAGTTAAAGACAGTGATTCCTACTGTGGGGCACACACCAGATTTCAGCCTCGATTTTGTGTGCAAGTCTGCAAGTGGGGTTTGGATTCTCAACTTTGAATCAGAAGAAGAGTGCTACCTTCCTATCATAATGACACCACGCGCTTGAATTTCCAAATAAAATCCAATGTGTTTGTCTTCTGCTTTAGCTACATGAATCAGGCTATTGCAACTTATCTGAACTGACACATCACAGTATCACTGGATGAACTTCAACTGCAGAAAAAGAAATCAACACTTGTTGTTTCGTTTTGTGACTCCAAAACAAAAAAAACTGAACAAGAGAGTCAGAAGATAAGTCATATACTTCATGTTTACTTCAAGCGAGGCATTCACATATCACATGATAGCATAATGACTTGTAATTCACGTACTTTTTACATATAACGATAATGAATATATAAACAACAATGAATGCTTAATCAAACAATATATTTACAAGATTAATCAAAGGTTACTGAAATGTTAAATACACAACACTGCTTATCTGTAAACTCCAACTCAATAGAGAATGCATCACAATTATATACACAGTATATTATATGATACAACTACTATACAGCATAGTAAAATTTAAATTGTCATATTCAGTCCTAAAAATTTAATCGCTGTGGATGTGTTCTTACTCTTATGGGTAACATCTTTTGTGATGGGATGTGGGGAGGTGGGATGTGATGGGGTGTGGGGAGGTGGGATGTGATGGGGTGTGGGGAGGTGGGATGCGATGGGATGTGGGGAGTTGGGATGTGATGGGGTGTGGGGAGGTGGGGTGTGATGGGGTGTGGGGAGGTGGGATGTGATGGGGTGTGGGGAGGTGGGATGTGATGGGGTGTGGGGAGGTGGGATGTGATGGGGTGTGGGGAGGTGGGGTGCGATGGGGTGTGGGGAGGTGGGATGTGATGGGGTGTGGGGAGGTGGGATGTGATGGGGTGTGGGGAGGTGGGATGCGATGGGATGTGGGGAGGTGGGATGCGATGGGGTGTGGGGAGGTGGGATGTGATGGGGTGTGGGGAGGTGGGATGTGATGGGGTGTGGGGAGGTGGGGTGTGATGGGGTGTGGGGAGGTGGAATGCGATGGGATGTGGGGAGGTGGGATGTGATGGGTGTGGGGAGGTGGGATGTGATGGGGTGTGAGGAGTTGGGATGCGATGGGGTGTGGGGAGGTGGAATGCGATGGGATGTGGGGAGGTGGGATGCGATGGGGTGTGGGGAGGTGGGATGCGATGGGGTGTGGGGAGGTGGGATGCGATGGGGTGTGGGGAGGTGGGATGCGATGGGGTGTGGGGAGGTGGGATGTGATGGGGTGTGGGGAGGTGGGGTGCGATGGGGTGTGGGGAGGTGGGGTGCGATGGGGTGTGGGGAGGTGGGGTGCGATGGGGTGTGGGGAGGTGGGATGTGATGGGGTGTGGGGAGGTGGGATGTGATGGGGTGTGGGGAGGTGGGGTGTGATGGGATGTGGGGAGGTGGGATGTGATGGGGTGTGGGGAGGTGGGGTGCGATGGGGTGTGGGGAGGTGGGGTGTGATGGGGTGTGGGGAGGTGGGATGTGATGGGATGTGGGGAGGTGGGATGTGATGGGGTGTGGGGAGGTGGGGTGTGATGGGGTGTGGGGAGGTGGGATGTGATGGGGTGTGGGGAGGTGGGATGTGATGGGGTGTGGGGAGGTGGGATGTGATGGGGTGTGGGGAGGTGGGGTGTGATGGGGTGTGGGGAGGTGGAATGCGATGGGATGTGGGGAGGTGGGATGTGATGGGGTGTGAGGAGTTGGGGTGTGATGGGTGTGGGGAGGTGGGATGCGATGGGGTGTGGGGAGGTGGGATGCGATGGGATGTGGGGAGTTGGGATGTGATGGGGTGTGGGGAGGTGGGATGTGATGGGGTGTGGGGAGGTGGGATGTGATGGGGTGTGGGGAGGTGGGGTGTGATGGGGTGTGGGGAGGTGGAATGCGATGGGATGTGGGGAGGTGGGATGTGATGGGTGTGGGGAGGTGGGATGTGATGGGGTGTGAGGAGTTGGGGTGTGATGGGTGTGGGGAGGTGGGATGCGATGGGGTGTGGGGAGGTGGAATGCGATGGGATGTGGGGAGGTGGGATGCGATGGGGTGTGGGGAGGTGGGATGTGATGGGGTGTGGGGAGGTGGGATGCGATGGGGTGTGGGGAGGTGGGATGTGATGGGGTGTGGGGAGGTGGGGTGCGATGGGGTGTGGGGAGGTGGGGTGTGATGGGGTGTGGGGAGGTGGGATGTGATGGGGTGTGGGGAGGTGGGATGTGATGGGATGTGGGGAGGTGGGATGTGATGGGGTGTGGGGAGGTGGGGTGTGATGGGGTGTGGGGAGGTGGGATGTGATGGGGTGTGGGGAGGTGGGATGCGATGGGATGTGGGGAGTTGGGATGTGATGGGGTGTGGGGAGGTGGGGTGTGATGGGGTGTGGGGAGGTGGGATGTGATGGGGTGTGGGGAGGTGGGATGTGATGGGGTGTGGGGAGGTGGGATGCGATGGGATGTGGGGAGGTGGGATGTGATGGGGTGTGGGGAGGTGGGATGTGATGGGGTGTGGGGAGGTGGGATGCGATGGGATGTGGGGAGTTGGGATGTGATGGGGTGTGGGGAGGTGGGGTGTGATGGGGTGTGGGGAGGTGGGATGTGATGGGGTGTGGGGAGGTGGGGTGTGATGGGGTGTGGGGAGGTGGAATGCGATGGGATGTGGGGAGGTGGGATGTGATGGGTGTGGGGAGGTGGGATGTGATGGGGTGTGAGGAGTTGGGGTGTGATGGGTGTGGGGAGGTGGGATGCGATGGGGTGTGGGGAGGTGGAATGCGATGGGATGTGGGGAGGTGGGATGCGATGGGGTGTGGGGAGGTGGGATGTGATGGGGTGTGGGGAGGTGGGATGCGATGGGGTGTGGGGAGGTGGGATGTGATGGGGTGTGGGGAGGTGGGATGTGATGGGGTGTGGGGAGGTGGGATGCGATGGGGTGTGGGGAGGTGGGATGTGATGGGGTGTGGGGAGGTGGGATGTGATGGGGTGTGGGGAGGTGGGGTGTGATGGGATGTGGGGTGGAATGTGATGGGGTGTGGGGAGGTGGGGTGCGATGGGGTGTGGGGAGGTGGGGTGTGATGGGGTGTGGGGAGGTGGGATGTGATGGGGTGTGGGGAGGTGGGATGTGATGGGATGTGGGGAGGTGGGATGTGATGGGGTGTGGGGAGGTGGGGTGTGATGGGGTGTGGGGAGGTGGGATGTGATGGGGTGTGGGGAGGTGGGGTGCGATGGGGTGTGGGGAGGTGGGATGTGATGGGGTGTGGGGAGGTGGGGTGTGATGGGATGTGGGGAGGTGGGATGTGATGGGGTGTGGGGAGGTGGGGTGTGATGGGATGTGGGGAGGTGGGATGTGATGGGATGTGGGGAGGTGGGATGTGATGGGGTGTGGGGAGGTGGGATGTGATGGGGTGTGGGGAGGTGGGGTGTGATGGGATGTGGGGAGGTGGGATGTGATGGGATGTGGAGAGGTGGGATGTGATGGGGTGTGGGGAGGTGGGGTGCGATGGTGCTCACTCTTCCTGGCTGGAGAGGCTTGTGGCTGTGAAGCAAAGGTTTTGGGGCCTCCTTCATGGTGGTTGAGGGAGTTGACTCTGGGACTGCAGCAAGTGGTTCTGACAGCAGTAGCCACCTTACTTCTCCAAGGTGATCTTTAGCTGATCAGCTAATCCTTGATGTGCCATCTCCTGATGATATCAGACACAATCTCCACTGTGTTGGATGGAGAGTGGTCCAGTTCTGTCCTTAATCTTTCCAAGTACCGAGTTTTGATCGTCACTGTAGTCCCTCGCCGGGAAATGAAACATTGAACCTTCTGGTTTGATTTGTCTCAGCTGCTTGTCCTGCACACTGCTTCTGAGATTGGGTTTAGGAGATCCAAGCATAAATGCAAGGGGCAGCCCAGGAACAGCATTGTTGTTTGTGGAGTGTGCTGCATTGTGATATGCAAGGAGGAAATCGTTGAGCCTTCAAGCCCTGACTAATCAAGAATCTATCAACCTCTGCCTTAAACATATCTAATGATTTGGCCTCCACAGCTGCCTGTGGCAATCAATACCACAAATTCATCACTCCCTGGCTAAAGAAATTCCTCCTCATTTCTGTTCTAAATGGGCATCCCTCTATTCTCAGGCTGTGCCCAATGGTCCTAGATTTCGCCACCAAAGGAAACATCCTCTCCATATCAATTCTATCGAGGCCTTTCAACATTCAATAGGTTTCAATGAAATCCCCCCCCCCCATTTTTCTGAATTCCAAAGAGTACAGACCCAAAGCCATCGATTAGTCCTCACATAGTAACCCTTTCATTCCCAGAATCATTCCTGTGAAACTCCTTTGAACCCACTACAATATCAGCTCATCCTTTCTTAAATAAGGGTCCCAAAACTCCTCACAATACTCCAAGTGAGGCCTTACCAATGCTTTAGAAAGCCTCAACATTACATTCTTGCTTTTATACTTCAGTCCTTTAAAAATGAATGTTAACATTCTTTGGTCCATTTTATCATGTGCCTCCAAGTACCCTGAAATCGACTCCAGCATCTTCCCAACCACTGAGCTCAGACTCACTGGCCTGTAATGTCATTCTTCTGCCTCTCTCCCTTCTTGAAGTGACATTTGAATGTTTCTAGTCTTCTGGATTCCAGAGCCTATTGATTGTTGAAAGATTATTACAAATACCTCCACAATCTCTTCAGCCACCTCTTTCAGAACCCTGGGCTGTAGACCATCTAGTTCAGGTGATGTATCTACATTCAGACTTTCCAGCTTCCCAAGCACCTTCTCCCTAGTAATGGTAATGTCACACACTTCATGACCATGACACGTGAAACTTCCACCATACTGCCAGTATTTTCTACGGTGAAGACTGATGCAAAATACTTATTCAATTTGTCAACCACTTCCCGCCGCCCCCCCCCCCCCTTTACTACCCCTCCAGCATCATCTTCCGGTGGTACAATATCCACTCTCACCTCTCTTTTACTCTTTATATATGAAGAAACTTTTGGTATCTTCTTTAATATTATTGGCTGGCTTACCTTCATAGTCCATCTTCTCCCTCTTTGTGACTTTTTTTAGTTGCCTTCTGTTGGTTTTTAAAAGCTTTCCAATCCTCTAACTTCCCACTGATTTTTGTTCTATTATATGCCCTTTCTTTGGCTTTTATGTTGTCTTGACTTCCCTTGTCAGCCATGGTTGCATCATGCAGACTTTGGAATACTTCTTCTCTGGGATGTATCAATTCTGTGCCTTCTGACTTGCTCTCAGATATTCCAGCCATCCCTGCCCTGTCATCATCCCTGCTAGTGTCCCCTTCTAATCCAACTTGGCCAACTCCTTTCTCATGTCTATGTAATTCCCTTACACCGCTGTATACTGATACATCTGACTTTATCCTTTACGTCTCAAATTGCAAGGTGAGTTCTGTCATCTTATGACCACTGCCTTCTAAGGTTTCCTTTACTTTAAGCTCTCTAATCAGTTCCGGTTTATTGCACAGCACCCAATCCAGAATAACTCATCTCTAGTGTGCTCAACCTCAAGCTGTTCTAAAAAGCTATCTCGTAGACATTCTACAAACTCCTCTTCTTGGGATCCAGCACCAACCTGATTTTCCCAAACTACCTGCATATTTAAATCCCACATCACTATCCTAACATTGCCCTTTTGACATGCGTTTTCTATCTCTCCTTGTAATTTGTAGCCCACATCTTTGTTACTGTTCAGTGGCCTGCATATAACTCCCATTAGGGTCTTTTTACCTGTGCAGTTTTTTAGCTCTACCCATAAAGATCCTACACCCTCCAATCCTATGTCACTTCTTTCTAAGGATTTGATTTTATTTTTTACCAACACAGCCATCCTTGCCCCTCTGCCTATCTGCCTGTCCTTTTGATACAATGTCTATCTTTGGATTTTCTAATCTTCTTTCAACCACGATTAGGTACCTGCCAATTTCTAACTGTGCTACAAGTTCATCTACCTTATTCCATATGCTGCATGCATTCAAATAAAACACCTTCAGTCCCGTATTATCACCCTTTTTGATTCTATCCCCCGTTAAATTGCAACTCATCCGGTTGACTGCAGTTTTGCCCTATCTTCAGCCTGTCCTTGCCAACAGTCTCACTACACACTGCCCCAACCTCAGCCTTACCCCTCTGGTTCCCATCCCCCTAACAAATTAGCTTAAAACCTTCCCGAACAGCTCTAGCAAACATGCCTGCAAGGATATTGGTCGCCTTGGGTTCAGGTGTAACCTGTCCCCTTTGTACATGTCATACCTTCCCAGAAGAGATCCCAATGATCCAGAAGTCTGAACCCCTGCCCCTACACCCACCCAGCCATGCATTTATCTGCCAAGTCATCCTATTCTTACTTTCACTGGTGTGTCACACAAGCAGCCAGAGATTACTACCCTGGTGGTCCTGCTTTTTAGCTTTCTACCTAGCTCCCTAAAACCTCTCCTCAGGACCTACTCACCTTTCCTACCTACGCCATTGGTAAGTCTTCTGGCTGCTCACCCTCCCCATTAAGAATGCTGTGGACCCAATCCCTGACCCTGACACCTGGAAGAAACAAACCATCCAGCTGTCTCTATCACACCCACAGAATTTCATCTCTAATCCTCTATGGAATCTCCTATCACCACTGCAGTCCTCTTCACCTCTCTTCTCTTCTGAGCCTCAGAGCCAGAGACCCAGTTGCTGCAGCTCCCCCTGGTAGGTCATCCGCTTCAATAGTATCCAAAATGGTATACCTCCTATTGAGGGGAGCACACAGGGGTACTCTGTAGTGGCTGGCCACTTCCCTTCCTTCTACTGACAGTCACCCAATCACCTGCCTCCTGCAAGCTAGTAGTGACCACCTACCCGAAGATCCTGTCTATCATTTCCTCAGTTTTTGGTATGAGCTGAGTATCATCGAGCTGCAGCTCCAATTCCTGAACACGTTCTCTGAGGAGCTGAGGCTTGGGCAGATGTGGTTATCTGGGAGGCTGTATGTCTCCCAGAATTCCCATATATTACACAAAGAACGTAACAGTGCCCTGGAGTCATTCCCATTGCTCTAACTGTTCCCTATCAGATGAAGAATGAAGAATAAAGAAGAAGAAATTTACCAGATACTAACCTCGCCCAAGCCTGATTTCACCTTAGCCTGAGGAGCTAAGTCAAAGCCTCCCCACTCTAACACTGGCCCATTCACACAACGGCCACACCGCTTGCTCCTGCCTGATTTTTATTCATCCTTGCTAATGGATCCAGTTCATTGACTGGCCACAGTTCAAACTCTGAAAACTGCCGCAAAGTGCAGCTTTTTAAATCTTTAATCACAGACCTGTGTGAAGTACAGTGTCTGCCATCACCATTTCCTTCGCCTTTTGGAAAGCCACCTCACTCTGCTTTGTCCATTGCCATTTCTTCCCAATTTGCTGTAATGAGTTCAAGGGGTGGAGCACAGTAGACAGGTTTCACAGGAACCTGTTATAATAATTGACACAACGGACCACATCTGTGACACATCCTTTGGCCTTGGGGCATCCATCATTGCTTGAAGTTTCTCAGCACAATTGTGTAATCTTGTGCGTCAATAGTGTAACATTAAGTGATAATCGGTTTGAATAATTCACACTTGTCACATCGTACTCTGAGCCAATAACCTTCTAATATTTTTAACACTGTCTTGAGATTTTGGAGATGTTTCTTGTGTTCCTTACCAGTACCAATGATGTCATTCAAGTAGCACTGAATGCCTAAGACAACCTTATGTCACCTGGTCCATAGCTTTCTGCCCGAGTGCAGGTACAGATGCTACTCCAAAAATAAGCCCATTATAGCAATAAAATCCTTTGTAAATGTTTATGTTGAGAAACACTTTGGACTTCTCTTCCTTCTTCATCTATGGGTATGCCTCAGCTGTCCACTTTGCTTAAGTGTTTTTCTCCAGAAAGGTTTGGAAAGATATCCTCTATCCTGGGCAGAGGGTAATGATCTACTAGGTTGATGGTGACCTTAAAGTCACAACCTATCCTTATTGGCTACTGGGACTACTGGTGTAGCCCATGGGCTCCACACAACTATGGAAAGAATTCCTTTGGTCTTCATGTGATCTATCTCACTGGCTACTTTATCACAGATAGTATAAGGAACTGGATGGGCTTTAGTTCTATATTACCCTTGATATGTTTGAGTTTTCCAATGCCAACCCTGAACACAGCTGTGGCTACATCCAGTACCTTTCTTAATTCGCTTTCAGTTGACTCTATTACAGGAGTTGTGGCATGCAAATGGTAGATGAATCTCCAATCCAGTTGTAGTTGTCTCAGCCAATCATGCCCCAATGCCAGTCCTTCTGTTTTTACCAGGAGGCTTGTTGGTTGTGTATTTCATTGTCAAGAATGCCATTCCCAGAGGAGTTCTCTTTTCTCCAGCGTAAGTTCTTCGTCGAATATCTGCAGGCTTCAGTTTTTCAAACTCATTATGTGGAATGACTGAAACAGCTGAGCCAGTGTTGAATTCTATTTTAATTAATTTGCCACTCACTTCTGGTGTAAGCCATTTTGCTTGTCTCCTATTAGTTTTGAAACTGTAAATTTCAAGGCTACGCAGTCCTGTGTCACTCTCATCATTATCAGATTTTTCATCAACAGCATGCAGATGAGTGCTCCTTTTAAAATTACAGCTTCCCTTCCCTGTACAATTCATTTATTTTTGTCTGCCCGACATGATCATTGTATGCAACCCACTTTGTTGCATTTTCCGCAAGTTTCACCATTAATTCTGTATTTGTTTTGTATATGTGAGACCTGCCACAGCAGTAACTTAGTTGTTCGGCCAGCCCTGTTCAGACTTTGTAATTATGTTCACACTTACTTTCATGCCTGACTGCAACTCAATTGTGACCCTGTCTGCTATTTCCATTGATACAGCTACTTCAACTGCTCTTTTAAATGTAAGTTGTGCTTCAGTTAGAAGCCATGTTTTAATGCTTTTTGAAAGATTCCACAAACTAAACAATCTTTGAGTGCATCATTCAGCCCATTTCCAAACCGACAATGCTCAGATAATCTCTTCAATTCAGCCACGTGTGCTGAAGTGGACTCCCATTCCTTTTGATTCCACTTATGAAATCTAAAGGGTTCTGCAATCAACAGTGGTTTCACTTCTAAGTTTTCCTGCATTACTTTCATGATATCAGCAAAGTTCATTTTGGATTGGTTTGATGGAATAGTTAAACTTCAAAGCGAATTGTATCCCTTTAAGCCCAAAGCACTCATCAAAATTGGTACTCCTTTCTCATTGGCTATGTCATTTGCTTCAAAATACTGTTCAATTAACTCAGTATACATGAACCAGTTACCTGTTGAGCAATCAAACATGTTAATCTTTCCAATATAGTAGCCATTTCTACTCTTTTTAGTGATTATTATCATACGTTAATCACTGTTTATGAACCCGTGAATTCTTCCATTTTCTGCCTTTTGTTTAACTTGACTGTCTCTGCATATGCTGCATCGTTTTTCTTACTTGACCATTCCTTACTGTGCTTCAACAGGTAGGTAGTCATCTTCAATTTGTTTTAAAAATAACTCATCACCACTGTTATGTTTTGTAACTCCAAAGCATAAAAAGCTAATTGAAAGGAAAATAAGATAGTCAGGAGATAAGCTTTGTACTTCATTTTTACATTAAGTGAGGTGTGTATGTATCACATGGTAGAAACATGATGCATGTTATTCATGTATATTTACATATAATTATAATGAATTATGTAAACAACAAAGAATGCTTAATCAAACAATATGTTTACAAGATTACTCAAATATTACTGAAATATTAAATACACAACAGTCGTTACCATAATTATATACTAAATAATATATTGTATTGCAGGTAAGGGCAGGTAAGGTAAGACAGAGAAGCAGTTTCAGCGACAGGTTACTATCGATGCAATGCTCCTCAGACAGGATGAAGAGGTCAATACTCCCCAATGCCATTAGGCTTTACAATTCTACCGCCAGGACTTAAGAACTTTTTAAAAGCTATTATTAATGCTTTTTGAGATAGTGATTTAGATGCATATCATATTTTTTACTGAGTTAAGTATTGTATGTAATTAGTTTTGCTACAACAAGTGTATGGGACATTGGAAAAAAGTTGAATTTCCCCATGGGGATGAATAAAGTATCTATCTATCTATCTATCTAAAAATTATTCATCACTACTCTGTATCCAGCATGGATCACAAGCACATGGAGTGGTGCAGCAAAGCTTTTAAAATTAGTTTTCAAACATAAATGAATGAAACCCAGACTTGGACAGCCAGGGATTTTCCCCCAGGGTGGAAATGGCTAATATGGGGTGCATCATTTTAAGATGACTAGAGGAAAGTATAGTGGGGATGTTATGGGTAAGTTTTTTTACACAGTGAGTAGTGAGTGAGTGGAACATGCTGCCCAGGTTCATAGTAGAGACAGATACTTCAGGGACTCTTAAGAGAGAAAACTCATGGATGAAAGAAAAGGTGGGGGGTGTCTATGTAGGAGGGAAGAGTTAGATTGATCTCAGAGTGGGTTAAAAAGTCAGCACAATATTGTGGGCCAAAGAGCCTGTACCACACTGTAATGCTCTATGTTTTATGAAACTTTTAAAGAAATGTTTTGGCTTCCTGAAACATTAATTGTAACAGGAACCCTATCCCAGATATCTTCTTTCTTCTCTCCACCGATTTCCCATTTTACAAGTTCTGAATAAGAGTCATGATCTTAAAATATTGACTGAACTCTGTTTTTCTCTACACAGAATGTTGTTTGAAGTGCTGAATAACCCTTGCATTTTTGTTTTTCTTTTATTTCAGTCTTCCAGCATCTCCAATTCCTTATTAATAAAAAGTGTCCTTGAAGTTTCAATTATTCTTGACAACCATTCTAACCATTGTTCAAGCAGTCCAGTATTTTATGCACTTTATTTGGTGATGGAATCCCCAATAGCACTCTAAAAAACAGACATAAATCCAGTCTGTCTTTAAGCTTTTTCTAGTACAAGGCATTTTACAAATAGAAATCATTGCATAGCATACTTCTAAATGCTGACCTTGCCTTTTCATGCAGTCCCTTATTTGATTTAATCTGTTTGTCATCTGTTTGTCTGTTTGGTAAATGGTAGGGCATTGAGGAATGCAGTGGAACAGAGTGATCTAGGAATAATGCTGCATAGTTCCCTGAAAGTGGAATCTTATGTGGATAGGATTGTGAAGAAAGCTTTTGGTATGCTGGCCTTTATAAATCAGAGCATTGAGTATAGGAGTTGGGATGTAATGTTAAAATTGTACAAGGCATTGGTGAGGCCAAATTTGGAGTATTGTGTACAGTTCTGGTCACTGAATTATAGGAAAGATGTCAACAAAATAGAGAGAGTACAGAGAAGATTTACTAGAATGTTACCTGGGTTTCAGCACCTAAGTTACAGAGAAAGATTGAACAAGTTAGGTTTTTATCAAGTCCCCCCTCAACCTTCTACGCTCCAAAGAATAGAGGTATTTAAAATTATGAGGGGGATAGATAGAGTTGACGTGGATAGGCTTTTTCAATTCAGAGTAGGGGAGATTCAAACAAGAGGACATGAGTTGAGAATTAAGGGGCAAAAGTTTAGGGGTAACACGAGGGAGAACTTCTTTACTCAGAGAGTGGTAGCTTTGTGGAACAAGCTTCCGGTAGAAGTGGTAGAGGCAGGTTCAATTTTGTCATTTTAAAAGAATTGGATAGGTATACGGACAGGAAAGGAATGGAGGGTTATGGGCTGAGTACAAGTCGGTGGGCCTAGGTGAGAGTAAGCGTTTGACACGGACTAGAAGGGCTGAGATGGCCTGTTTCCGTGCTGTAATTGTTATATGGTTATATGGTTATTTTACTACAGTTGTGATCCACCTCAGGAGAAGACAGTAACTACCTTTTTCTATCACTGCCTAGATAGATAATGTATTTAAAGGATTCATGTAAAATGACATTTCCAGTACTCCTCTAAGATTCATAGATCTTAAGGTTTACAGTAGAGATAATTTTTAAAATTAAATTGGAATACACTCATTTTGATAACATCACCACCAGCTTCAGTTCTATTCCTGAAACACGCATCCATGACTTTGTTACTTTTTAACTTAATCTCCTTTCATCTTGCACTATATTTTCCTTGCTGCTCCTAACAAACCAGTTTCACTTTTCTCAGGTTCACATGGTGTGTATGTCACCTTCCAGTCTGGGAATCTTCCTGCTTTGTCTTTGCATCCCCCCAGGACCTGAGGTCTTTAATGTCTCTTTTTCCCTTTTCAAGGTGGCTGGGGTTCAACTGAAGTTCCTAATCTGCAACAGCACTCAAGCTGACGGATCAGTTCCCGTTCTTGGAGTTCACTGACCGCCCATTTTCTGACATTCTCCAGGCACTGCCTGGAAGACGGTGGGATGTGACCCTGTGCAGCCCTGTGAACAACCGATTCCAGGTAGGTGCCGCCAACTAAGGCATCCAGGAGAAGTAACACCAGGAATTTGTGGCGATGGATGGTGCGGAGGGAGGTCTCCACAGTCTCTCTCTCTTTCTCACCATGGTGAGGAGAGCTTGTTGCCGATTCCCAAGTCAGAGAATCTCAGAATAAAAAGCGACGTGGCAGACTGTAACACTGTAACAGCAACTGCTGTTTTAAACAATTCAAAGTTTTTCCTTACCCAATTAATTATAACTTTAATTGTTCCACTTTATTTTTTCAACATTTCTGGAAGACAGGTATCAGTAGGTACATATAAACAACTCAAATGCAAGACTTTTGAGGGTAACTTGTGGGGTTCCACAAGGTTCAGTGCTTGGTCCATTGCTGTTCATTTTGTATATAAACGATATATGTATGGTCTCTCAGACATTAAAATGTATATTATTTGCTGATGATACAACTATATTTTGTAGTGGGGAACATCTGAAACAACTTTTGGATACAGTGGAAAAAGAACTAAAAATGATAAAGAAATGGTTTGATACTAACAAAGTATCACTGAATCTAAGTAAAACTAAATTCATAATATTTAGAAACCCTGTACCTGACTCATATACTAAACTTAGAATAAATGATGTTGAAATTGATAAGGTATCTGAAACAAAATTTTTAGGAGTGGTAATAGATAATAAATTAAGCTGGAAACCACATATAAATTATGTCTAAGTAAAAATGTCAAAATCTATTGCAATACTGTACAAAACGCAAGATTTCTTAAATCAGGAATCTTTGTATACACTATACTTTTTACTTATAGTCCCATACAAGACTTACTGTGTAGAGGTATGGGGAAATACATACAAAACAAATACAAACTCAATTTTTCTACTCCAAAAGAAAGTTATACAAATTGTAAATAAGACAAGTTATTATGAGCCAACCATCCACTATTTATTCAACTAAACACTTTAAAATTCAAAGATTCTGTAGATTTCAAAATTATTCACGTGACAGTTACCACGAAGTATCCAAAGGTTGTTTAAAATGAGAGAAAGTCAACATGATTTGAGAGAAACATGTATATTTCAAAAACAAAGGATAAGAACAAATGTAAAAAATCATTGTATTTCAGTCAGAGGGGTGAATCTATGGAACAGTTGTAGTAAGAATTTAAAAGCATGCACTACACTTAAGTTTAAAAAATTATTTTAAAATTATTTTATGAACAAATATAAAGTACATGATTTAAAATGAATGGGAGTCATGTAAATAAAGGATACTTGGAATTGGAGTTTGTGTTAAAATATTATGAATTTTTTTGTTTTGATGTGATGACTGATGCCAAATATGTTGTTGTATAAGTAAGAGGGGTAGGCGTAATAAGCTGTAGCTTCAGCCTACACCCTTTCAGTCTGTTTTAAAGAATATCTATGTTTTTGTTGTAATTTTGTCTTATGAAATCATCATTGAAAATTATGCTTTTTGTTATGTTTGTACTGACCGAAATAAAAAAATAATTCATTCATTCATTCATTTCATTTCTCCTTTGAAGCATCTTCGAGTGTACTATAATGTTGTCACACATGTTTATTTTGTTGCCCTTGTTGATGTAGAGTAAATGTTAGCAAAAGAATTTATGACTTGAAGGAGTTAAGCAACACCCATAATATTTAAAACTTGCACTTCAGATAGCTATATCTGTGAAGGTTCTCAGTCATCCAGGTCATTGTATATCAAGCAGTAGTAAATCAAGGCATCTGGACTTGCTGTGTTGTCTAAGCTATTCAACGCAATGAGAACTGCACAGATCTGTATATCGGCGAGACAAAGCAACCACTTCACAAACGGATGGCCCAACTCCTCAGGTCAAGACTCAGCTGTATATCTACACCTAAAGGTCAAGGGTCACTCCTTTGATGATAACACTGTGCACATTTAGGACAGGGAGGACAAGTGGTTTGAAGGAGCGGTTAAAGAAGCCACCTTTGTCAAACTGGAAAACCCATCTCTGAACAGAGGGGTGGGGTATGACATCCCAATCAGCTACTTACAATGCAGTCCTAACACCTTTACCCTGGCATCTCCACAACAGATCACACCTCCATTCATGCAAAGATAAGACTAATGGCTCTCTCATTAGTCTTAACGATCCTCCTGTGTTTGCTATACCTTAAAATAACTCACAGAGTTTATAAACCGGAAAACTACCCAAGGATGAGAACTGAAGCAGTCTCTCGGACGAGCAGCAAAACGTCTTCTAGTCAACGCAGCAGGTCTAGTTGCCTTGATTGACTACTGCTTGATATTTAACATGAGCTACAACTTTGTCTGGTTGAATAATGGGAAAATGAAATCCATTACCTTCAGCTCCTCTAGAACAGTCACCAGTCTCAACGTTCTCCCCTCACATTGGCTGGGATTCTTGGCCGCTCATAATTTACAGCTGTACTTACTCCAAGAGAGAAATTAGACATTTGAATGGTTGCTTAATGCTCTTGTTTAACTACACTGGTCAGCCTTTGTTTTTATTTAAATATATTATCACTGGGCACTTTCAAACTTGCAGAATGTTCTAAGAAACAGAACCCTGCTTTCTCCAAGTTTGGATGCAATCAATTGTGATTAACAAGATGTCGCTAGGTATGAATCATAACAGGTTTTATTTCTGGTTTACATTTGTGGATTAGCTATCTCTGCAAGTACCATAAACATGGACGTGTGAAATTACTATGTTTTGATTTTCCTTTTGTATAATGTTTTACTGATATATGATGCAATTCGTTGTCTTGTTTGTGGGAGATTTACAAATGAAGTACAAGTGATTTTGCGAATGCTGAAAGTCCAGAGTAACACACACCAGATGCTGGAAGAATTTAGTAGGTCGGACAGCACTTATGGAATGTCAATGTCAACTGTTTATTCATTTCCATAGATGCTACCTGACCTGCTGAGTTCCTCCAGCATTTTGTGTCTGTTGCTTTGTAATAGAATTGAATTGAATTGACTTTATTACTTACATCCTTCACATACATGAGGAGTAAACATCCTTATGTTACGTCTCTGTCTAAATGGGCAACGTGCAATTTATAGTCATTTATTATAAATAGTATGTACAACAGGATAGACAATATAACATAGAAATACAATTGTATCAGCATGAATTAATCAGTCTGATGGCCTGGTGGAAGCTGTCCCGGAGCCTGTTGGTCCTGGCTATTATGCTGCGGTACCGTTTCCCATATGGTAGCAGCTGGAACTGTTTGTGGTTGGGGTGGCTCAGGTCCCCAATGATCCTTTTTACACACCTGTCTTTGTAAAAGTCCTGAATCATGGGAAGTTCACATCTACAGATGTGCTGGGCTGTCCGTACCACTCTCTGCAGAGTCCTGCGATTGAGAGAGGTACAGTTTCCATACCAAGCAGTGATGCAGCCAATCAGGATGCTCTCAATTGTGCCCCTATAGAAAGTTCTTAGGATTTGGGGGCCCATACCAAACTTCCTCAGCCGTCTGAGGTGAAAGAGGTGCTGTTGTGCCTTTTTCACCCCACAGCCGATATGTACAGACCACATGAGATCCTCAGTGATGTTTATGCTGAGGAACTTAAAGCTGTTCACCCTCTCAACCCCAGATCCATTGATGTCAATAGGGGCCAGCCATTCATCCTGTAGTTCACCACCAGCTCCTTTCTATTTGCGACATTGAGGGAGAGGTTGTTTTCTTGACACCACTGTGTCAGGGTGATGACTTCTTCTCTGTAGGCTGTCTCGTTATCATTTGAAATTAGGCCAATCAGTGTAGTGTCATCAGCAAATTTAATTAGCAGATTGGAGCTGTGGGTGGTGACACAGTCATGGGTATACAGACAGTAAAAGAGGGGGCTTAGTACACAGCCCTGAGGGGCACCTGTGTTGAGGCTCAGAGGGGCAGAGCTGAGGGAGCCCCCTCTAACCACCTGCCGGAGAAGTAATTGATTTGAAAACTTAGTTTATCTATGTGTTCATTATGGAATTCTCATCATTATAGGAAACAATTCTATATCCTCCTTATTACAGTAATCTAGATTCAGAGATCATATCACAAGCATGAGAAAATCTGCAGATGCTGGAAATCCAAGCAACTCACACAAAATGGTGGAGGAACTCAGCAGACCAGGCAGCATCTGTTGAAAAGAGTACAGTCGACGTTTCGGGCCATAACCCTTCAGCAGGATCCATATGAGATCACATGTTGATTCTGACCCACCCAATCACATCTCAGTTTTTGGTTCAGTGAGTCACATCATGAATGCAAGTCATTGTATCGTTATGGTCTTGCTTCAATTCCATGCTAATTTTCCAGCATACCACAAAAAGCATCTGTACCTTTGACCTCAATCACATCTCCTCAATAGCAACTAATGACGTGAGCTGGAACTAAGGTTTTCAGAAATCAATTGGATTTGTATGAGGCAAAGCTGGACACATAACTCAGAAATGTTAAATAGAATGATGAACTACCAAACCTAATCAGATTTTCTTGTGGGTGAAATTGCAAAAAAAAATTGGACTGAATCAGATGTTGTGGTTCTTAAGGGCGGAAAGGTAAATTTTGAAATGATGAGTTCATGGAATTTTATGTGAAGGGAGGAATTTGATCACATCTGATAACGTGCATGCAGAAGCAGGGCAGATACTGCATGTTGTCACAGAGAACACAATAAAATGGTGATGGCAACGCATTACAGTATAGCAGTCAGGCGTGCAGCCAGCACCACCCACATGATTCATTGGCTTCATGCCTGTTTGGAAGAATGGGAAATCAGGTTCTGCTAACCTCAATTGAATCAGCTCAGACACCTTAAAGGTATGGTTACTGCAGAGTAGTAGTGCTTGGTTTATTCTGCAACTTGGAAAATTGTTCTGAGTTTACAGTGAAGGTGTTATTGTTTCAGGTGAATAAATCTCTACCCTCTTTATTGAAGATGCATGTGACTGGACTTTAATTACAAATTAAAAGGATTGCTGACCCTGAAAAGGAATTCTTGAGACGAAAAAAAAGTTCATAATTTTGATCATTTGTTTACTCCACAGTTTTTTGTACGATTGTGTTTTACAACAGAAAATAAACCCTTTCAACATAACAATAACAGCCATGAACTTCAGTTACAAATGACCAAAGATGAAGATTTTGTCTATAAAATGTGTCACAGAATCTATGTTTGAACAGAAGCATTTCCCATTTATTTTAAATGTGCAATCTGCCAGAAGTCACTTTTGGCTCCCTTGGAACTCCATTGCAGTACGATAATATGTCTTGAGCAATGGCTGTTACCACTGTCCTTTTTTGTAGTCAGTGGTTTGGGAAGTGCAGCCAAAGGAGCCTAGGCAAGCTGTTGTAATACATCTCCTTGCTAGTATATATCTCCAAGACAGCACGCCAGTGATGGAGGTAATGAATGTTTAAAGTAAATGTATTGCACACCAATTAATCAGGGCTAAATTTTCCAGAATTATGTCAATTGGGTCAAGAGCAGAGATCCACTGCGCAAGTCCTTTCTCTGATTCTACCGTCAAATGCTCTTGGCTGATGCCATGCACATTTCAGAGCTCTGAGAGTCTCATTTCTTTGTCTCCTTTTCTTTTAATGATGGCTCCTCTAATGCATAGACAAGCAAATGAATTAACATGGTAATAAACTTCTCCAACAAAGCTGAGGTTAGTGGGAATTAGGGGTAAAGTCCTCCACTGACTGGAGTCATATCTAGTAGAATGAAAAATAGCTGTGATTGTTGGAGGTGAATCATCTCAGCCCCAAGACTTCCCTGTAGGAATCCCTAGGTTCATTCTTCTCCAATCGGGTCACCATTGACCTTTCCTCCTTCATCACATCAAAACTGGCAATTTTCGTTAATGATTGGGGTGCTCAGTTCCACCTACAAAGCCAGTCAGATATGTAAGTTTGTAATAAATGGCAGTTCTGTACAAGCGTCAAACAAACCATCTGCAAAGCGGGAATGCCTCTTGTCACCCAACCACAATATAGAATCAGAGAGATTTGTTGCAGAGCTGCAGGTCATTTGGTTCATTGTAATCAGGCCAAACTTCATTGGTTATTCCCACTGACCAGCTATTAGCCTGTATCTCCTCAGGTCTGCTTTTACGTACCTGTAAAGAAGAGCTCTGTATCCATGGCTCTTGTTTTGGCTAAATCTCCACGATTGACTAAAGGCTTAACGAGACAAACTACATAAATCATGTGGCTATAAGAGCAAGTAAAAAGCTGGATATCCTACTGTATGTGACTCACATTCTGAATCAGCAAGTCTTCCCACCATTTCTGAGATACGGTTCAGATATGTGATAGAATATTCTCCACATGGCAGGAGGATTAAAGCTACAAGAAGCTTGACACAGTGCAGAAATATTTAGCCTGCTTGATTGGTGCACAATAATCTCCTTAAACACTTATTTCCTCCACCTCTGGCACAGCATTTTGGGGATACGTACCACCCTGAAGACGTATTGCGACAACTCATCAAGGTTCCCTCTGCTGAACCTTCCAAACCGAACATCATGCCGATGGGTAACAGTGACAGCTCATGAGAACACACCCTTTCTAAACCTGATAAGTAAACATGCGCCTTCTTCAAAGCTGTGCAGAGTTCCTGGATCAAAAAGAAAATCACTACCATTTATTGTTAGCAGGGATGGTAAATTAATCATTAAACTTGCCAATAACCCTTACAATCTATGAGTAAATAATAATAAATCTTTTCTTTCCCATTTGCCATCTAACTTGTCTCTGTAAGATTACATTTTAGATGTTTTGCTTCCATGCTGAAAAGCCCATATTTCCTCTACACTTTCTCCCAATTTGACCATAAGACATTAGGGTAGAATAAGGTTCATTATGTCTGCTCCATCATTCAATCGTAACTGATTTATTTTTCCTCTTAACACCATTCTCCCACCTTCCCCCAGTTACCTTTGATGTCCTTACTAATTAAGTACCTAGCAACCTCTACTTTAAATATACCCAATGATTTGGCATCCACAGTCATCTGTGGCAATAAATTCCATATATTTATCATCCTCTGGCTAAAGAAAATCCTCCTCATCTCTCTCCATCATTCAGTGACTCTCTTTTGTCAATCCTGCCTGTTAATTCCGCAAAGAATTCCAAGAAATATGTCAGGCAAGATTTTCCCTTAAGGAAACCATGCTGACTTTGGCCTATTTTATCATGAGCCTCGAAGTACTCTGAAATCTCATCCTTAATAATGGACTCTAGCATCTTGCTAGCCACTGAGGTCAGACTAACTGGCCTATAGTTTCCAGAATTCCAGGAAATTCTAAGCACATCATTAGGCATCAGCCTCAAGATTTTTCTCTGCACACTTTCCAGAACTTGAATATTTTCCTTGTTCCTTAGTGACTGAAGGGGAGCACAGGACTCCAGAAGCAGTCTGATCAAAACACCACAAACAAAATGCTGGAGGAACTCAGCAGGCCAGGCAGCATCTATGGAAAAGAGTACAGTCGATGTTTCGGGCTGAAACCCTTCGGCAGGACTGGAGGAATAAAGCTGAGGAGTAGATTTAAAAAGTGAGGGGAGGGGTGAGAGAAACATCAGGATGGAGGCTACTGAAATGGAATATAAGGTGTACCTCCAACCTGATGGCATGAACATCAATTTCTTGAACTTCTGGTAATGTCCCTGACCCCACCCTCTCCTTCACCATTTCCCTCTCTCACCTTATCTCTTTGCCGACCCATCGCCTCCATCTGGTGCGCCTCCCCCTTGAAAAAACAATAACACCTTTGAATGTTGGACCCGTAGAAACCGTCGCATCCAAGTGTGCCACCATCATACCGGAAGCGTGTCAGTATCTCCAGATGAACTCTGTCTTTTTGTGTGTCAGTCTGTGGTTTTGTATTGCCGTGTGCTCCTGCTCTACTCCAGCCCCTGTATTACTGAGTACTCCCTCTCTCATTATTACCTGTATTGTTGCCACCTGTGTCTCATTGTGCTCCACCTATCATCTGCCTCTCTGTTTATTGCTCAGTGTATTTCAGTCCTGTGTTTTCACCTGCTTGTGCCAGTGAATTTTCCTGAGTCTGTCCAGTATTTGTATCTGAACTCTGTCTGTCTGAATATCAACTCTGCCTGTTTCCTAATTCTGGTTTTTGGATTTCTCTGGATGTTTTGATCTCTGCCTGAACTTTGACGCTGACTTTGTTTGCACCTCAGGATTTGTTACTCATTTAATATGCACAGTACTGGGTCTGTGATTGGATCCCTGCTCCACAGTCCTGACAAAGTGACAACTAAGTAGTCATCAAATGCATAGTAAATTTGAAATTGTCCCATTTTGGCCCAAAGCTTTAATCACTCTGGAGATTTCTAACTCTTGTGGGTTAACATCTTTCCTGACAAGGTTGGGGGGAGGGGTGCGGTCACTCTGCTTCACAGGTGAGACATGGCTGTGAAACAATCTGGGTCTCCTCCGTGGTAGTTGTAGGAGTTGACACTGCAACTGCAGGAAGTGGTTCTAACAGTTGGACACCTTTCTTCTGTAACAATTGGCTGTGCTCTTCTCAACTGATCAATGTGTCTTCTCCAGATGAAATCAGATGCGATCTCTGCTGTACAAGAGAGTGGTCCAGTCCTGTCCTTAAACTTTCTAAATAACCACTTTTGATCACTTACATAGTCCCTCATCAGGACTGCTTGTCCAGGAGTGAAACATCAAACCTTGTTTGAGGAGCCCTCAGTTTGTCTTGGGTTTGAGGAGTGTTATGTTCCCAGTAACCAGGTGACTTACCAGCAAAGATAGAGAGGTCCGCTGAAGTCTGATGGTACTATTTTCAAACGTTTTTTATTTATAAAGGGGCACAAACGTATGGTTAATACAAAACATTCAGATCATATACGTCGTCAAAACTCAATCTAAAGCACAGGTATAGTAATAATCAATCAGAAATAAGCTCTATCGTTGTCTAGGGGATAATACTGAGTCCAATGGAATATAAGAGTCACTCAAAATCTGCAGTCTTTCCCGTTTTGGGAACCGCTGGCATTTCACGTGTTGGAGAGAGAGAGAGTGGTGAGAAAGAAGGAACACTTGCCCGTTGTCTTTGCGAAGCAAATCCCTGTTGTTAGTTAAAACGGTTTTCCTTTGGTTTCAGCCACAGACTCCCGATCCGGAATCTAACGCACGTGGCTTCCTTCAAAATGGCTTCCCGCTCCGACGGGAAGCACTATCGTGTCTTCCTAGTGTCTCCTTGGTGCGTCTGAGGCCCCGCCTCGGCAGCCCACCTTTTATCTGGACTGGCAGGGTTGTAGATGTCAATCAGGGTGGGGGTGAGGCAATCTTTCCCCCATCACCCAGCCCACGTTGCCCTGAGGGTTTGCACGTAGTCCAGTCCCTTATTCCACAAAGGTGTCTCCCAAGACAATGGCCATGTCCGTGGCTTTTGTCTGGCTGAGAGGCCAGACCACATTCCAAACCGTAAGGCTTCTCTCTCTCTCTTGCGATTCTCACAAAGGAGGGGGCTGGGGTCATAACAGGAGAGCCAAGCATAAACGCAAGGGTCATCCCAGGAACAGCATAACTGTTGGTTGTGAAGTGTGCTGCATTGTGGAATGCAAGGAAGAAAATGGCAAGCTTCTGATTAGGTGTCAGTGTAGTGTTTTCTGCTGACATTACTCACAACTGATTTTTTAAAAAAAACTCTGGCCAAACCTTTCCACCGAGCCAGTTGCAGCTGAGAGGTACAGTGCAGATGTAATATGTCTTATTTTACAGATATTTCCTTTCCCAAGGGTAAACAGGACAATCCATCAACATTTAGTTGTTCTCTTGAATTTGATCTTGTAATTGTGTCCTCCAAGAAACAGGGCCCATCTCTGCATTCGAGCTGCTGCTGTTGGTGGACACCCTTCTGTGGACTGAGAAAAGACATCAGTGGTTGATGATCAGTAGTGAGGGTAAACACTCTTTCATACAGGTACTAGTTGCAATGTTTTACCCCACAGACCAGACTCAAGATCTCTCTGTCAATCTGTATACTTTCTCTGTAGTGGTAAAGGAATATGATTCAAAGACTATGGGGCGTTCACATCCATCACTCATAACGTGTGATATGACTGCACCTGTGGTGTCACAGGCATGACCAATTTCACTGAATGATGGGGACCATAATGAATGAGTACAGTGACTGACATTACCACCTCCCTTGCCTTTTAGAAACCCACTTCACACTGCTTTGTCCGTTGCCATTTCTTCCTGATCTGTAGTAATAAGTACAAGGGGTGCAGGCCAGTAGCCAGGTTTGGCAGGAATTTGTTATAATAATTGACAAATTCTAAAAAGGGCCACAACTGTGACACATCCTTTGGCCTTGGGGCATCCATCATTGCTTGAAGTTTCTCAGCACAATTGTGTAATCTTGTGTGTCAATAGTATGATCACATTAAGTGATGCTTGGTTTAAAGAATTTGCACTTGTTGCATCGTGCTCTGAACCCATAATTATTAAAATTTTGGAGATGCTCCTTATGCTGATAACTGTGATGTCATCCAGGTAACACTGAGTGCCTGGGCAGCCTTGTAGCACCTGGTCCAAAGCTTTCTGCCAGAGTGCAGGTGCAGAAGCTACTCCAAAAACAAGCCCATTGTGAATATTTATGATGAGAAACACTTAAGACTCTTCTTCCATCTCCATCTGTAGGTAGGCCTCAGGTAAGTCCAGTTTGCTGAAATGTTTTCCTCCAGAAAGATTTGCAAAAATATCCTCTATCCTGGGCAGAGAGTATTGATCTACTTTTATTATTGAGTTGATGGTGACCTTAAAATCACCATAGATCCTGGCAGGCCCATTCTTCTTGGCTACTAGGACCACTGGTGTTGCCCATGGGCTCCACTCAAACTTGGAAGGAATTCCTTCAGCCTCCATGCGATCTAGCTCACTGGCTACTTTATCACAGATGGTATAAGGGGCCAGATGGGCTTTGTAAACTTGGCTGTGGAATTTTCACTTAGTAATAATGAAATGTTTGAGTTTTGCAATGCTATCCTTGAACATTGCTGTGGCAGCATCCAGTACTTTTCTTAATTTGCTTTCAGTTGACTCTGTTGGAGGGGATGTGGCATGCAGATGATGGATGAATCTCCAGTTAAGTGTTAGTTGTCTCAGCCAATCATGGCCCACAATGCTTTCTTTCTTTCTCAATCTTTTTATTAAATCGTTCAAAGACAAATACGTGACAGTCATAATAGTGCAAAGAGAGTGGGAAATGGCCCACAATGCTAGCCCTCCTGTTTAGCTCAATATGGTTTGTTGGTTGGTGTATTCACTGTTATGAATGAATCCCATGGGAATTATCTTTTCTCCAGTGTATGTTCATAGATGGATATCTGCAGGCTTCTGTTCAGTATCTTTGAAATGCCGTTCAAACATTTTGTGGAATGACTGAAACAGCTGAGCCAGTGTCCAATTCCATCTTAATCACTTTGCTGTTCACTTCTGGTGTTAGCCGTATTGCTTGTCTCCTATTAGTTTTTTCATTTTAAATCTCAAGGCTGTCCACTGCTGTATCACTCTCCTCTTTATCAGATCTTTCATCAAGAACATGCAAATTAGTCTCTTTTTGAAAATGCAATGTGACTTTTTATCTTTTTATCTTCACTGAGCAGTCTATTTATTTTTGTCTGCCTGACATGCTCTTGGTATGTGTCCTAATTTATTGCAATGCTCAGACAATTTCTTCAATTCAGCCATGTAAGATGAAATGGACTTCCCTGCCTTTTGATTCCACTAATGAAAGCTAAAGCATTCTGCAATCAACAATAGTTTGGGTTCTAAATGTTCCTGCATTATATTCACGAGATCAGCAAAGCTAATTTCGGCTGATACATTTAAAGTAATTAAACTTGTAAGCAAACTGTATGCTCTTCCACCAGTTACGCTCAGCAAAACTGGCATTCATTGCTCATCAGCTAATTGCATTTGCTTTGAAATACTACTCAATTTGCTCAGTATACATTACCCAGTTACCTTTTGAACAATTAAATGTATCTTTCCAATGTAGCCAACCATTTCTGCTCTTTTTTTTAATGATTATTATCATCCCATTCCCACTGTTTATTAACCAGTAAATTTTGTCCATTTTCTGCCTATTTTAACTTAACGTCTTTCTCCCTTTTCCGAAGAGATACGTGCTGCATGTTTTTTTACACTTGAACATCTCTCTCCCCTTGCAAAGAAAAATAATTATTCTGCACTTTTTTACTCCACCATTTCTCTCCTCTTGTGAAGAAAGTGCACTGCGCTTTTTTAAAAACTCGAACATCTTGTTGCACTTCAACAGATAGGTAGCCATCTTGAGTTCGTTTTAAAACTTCCTCAATGCCACTGTTATGTTTTGTAACTTCAGAATCAAAATCGAAATAAAACATGGGTATTCGGATACATGTGCTTAGTTCACCTTCTTACTTTAGCGAGGTGTGTACTTACGAAGTGGTGACGTAATGACATATACCGTTCACATACTTCTACATATAACCCATGATGAATTATGTCACAACAAAGATAATTACAATACTAATCAAATATTACTGAACTATTAAATACACAACAGTGGTGAGAAATTTTGTTGAAATGCTACATTAAATTTGGGGTAAAAACAAACTGCCATAGTCTTGTTTAGTGGAAAGTTTGGAATCACGTTGCTCTACCCTCTCTCTCATTAACCAGGTGTTTTCACCCACAGAACTGCCACTCACTGGATGTTTTTTGCTTTTCACACCATACTCTGTAAAGGTAGTAATAGTAGTAATGGGGAAAAAGAAATGGTTGATTAACTTATTAAGTATTTTGAGTCAGTCCTCACTGTGCAAGACACTAGCAGTATGTTCACTGAGACCTATTGAATACTGAAAAGCTTAGACAGGGTGGATGTGGGGAGGATGTTTCCTACAGTGGGGGAGCCTAAGACCAGATGGCACAGCCTCATATTAGAGGGACATCCATTTAGAACAGAAATGAGAAATAAGTTTTTTAGCCAGAGGGTGCTGAATCTGTGGAATTCATGGCCATGGTCAGCCGTGGAGGCCAAGTCATCGACTATATTTAAAGTGGAGGTTGATAGGTTCTTGGTTATCTGGGCTTCAAAGGTTACGGGGCAAAGGCTGGAGAATGGGGTTGAGAGGGATAATAAATCAGCCATGGTGGAATGGCAGTACAGACTCGATGGGCTGAATGGCCTAATTCTGCACCTAAGTCTTATAGTCCTATGATCTATACCAGCCTTTTTTATTTTGTACAAGTGGATGTAGAACTGATTTCCTCCAAGTGGCATTATAAAGATACCTTGGTGATGGAGAGGACAAATAGTAATATACAAGTTTGTCTATTTGGATGTTCAAATGAGATTTGAACCCCTAACCCACTGACTACATTCTGATTACGTCTCTGTTAATCATCTAGTTCCATATTGTTTTCCTCCACAATTTTCCTCATGCTTTAAAGAATTTGTATCCATAACATGACTTCCCAATTTTCAATGCACATCTCTGGTAAGGACGCATGGCTTTACTGTGACATTTTGTTTTCAGTCTTCCAGTTGTGAACAATTCCAGTTTCACACTTTCATCCATGACTCTTAACTCCTTGACTAACCTTCAAATCCACTTGTAACAATGGTCTAAGCAAGGTAAAATCCAGGCTATTTGATTACAATTAGTTTATTCACTGCCATCTCAGTAATACTTTACTCTCTGGAATGTTTTATTATAAGTACAATTCTGATCTTTCTTTTGAGCTGATTTTATAAACCAGTCAGCACATTTTAGAGGAGTCAACTACAATACAAAACACCAGGCAAAATTGCATTAATCCTTAGGATAGCCTCAGTACGAAAATGACGCTACATTTTGGACTCAACTCCAGCTTAGTTAGAAACATAGAAAGCCTACAGCACAATATAGGCCCTTCGGCCCACAAAGCTGTGTTGAACATGTCCTCACCTTAGAACTACCTAGGTTTACCCATAGCCCTCTATTTTTCCAAGCTCCATGTACCTATCCAGGAGTCTCTTAAAAGACCCTATTGTTTCCACCTCCACCACAGTCGCCGGCAGCCCATTCCACACACTCCCCACTCTGTGTAAGAAAAAAAACAACTTACCTCTGATATCTCCTCTGTACCTACTTCCAAGCACCTTAAAACTATGCCCTCTCGTGTTAATCATTTCAGCCCTGGGGGGAAAAAGCCTCTGACTATCCACACGATCAATGCCTCTCATTATCTTGTACACCTCTATCAGGTCACCTCTCATCCTCCATCGCTCCAAAGAGAAAAGGCCAAGTTCACTCAACCATAAATAAACTTTTATGAAATCATAGCAACATAGACCTTTATAAGTTAAAGGTCACAGGTAAAGTCATTGGAGGAATGGGATTACTCTGAAAGCTGACAGTCAATGAGCTGAAATGTATATTTTCATACAAACTTTGTTTAATATCTCAAGGCTGTGCTCGGTGGAGTTCAGAAGAATGAGGGGGATTTCTCAATGAAACCTACAGGATACTGAAAAGCCTGGACAGAGATAATGTTGAGAGGACGATTCCATTAGTAGGGCAGTTTAGTATTGAAGGGTACAGTTTCAGAATTGGACAGTGGGTGGTGAGTCTATAGAAGTTGTTGCCACAGAAAACTATGGAGGCCAAGTTACTGGGTGTATTTAACACAGATTAATAATTTCTTGATTGGTAAGGGGATTAATTGTCCCTGGGATAAGGCAGAAGAATGGGTTTGAGAAAAGCATTCGGTCATGAAAAATGGAATAGCAGACTCGATGGGCCAAATGGCCTAAATCTACTCCCATATTTTAAGGAGTAAACGTTAGAGATTATTGTGCATGAAAATCCCAGGAGATCAGCAGTTTCTGAGATATCTAAATTACCCCATCTGGCTCCAACAACATTCCATGGTCAAAGTCACTTAAATCACATTTCTTCCCTATTCTGATGTTTGATCTGAACAACTGAACCCCTTGACCATGTCTGCATGCTTTTATGCATTGAGTTACTGTCACATGATTGGCTGATTTGATATTTGTATCAGTGACCAATGGTACAGGCGTACCTTATAAAGTGATCACTGAGTTTATATTCTCACAGTATCTGCACTCTTTTGATTTTAGTCTCTTGACCATCCCAAGTTTGATTACTCTACCATTGATGTTTAAGCCTTCAACTAGCAAATTCCCATGTTCTGAAATGGATTCCCAAAATCTTCTGAACCTTTTCAGCTTTTATTTTCATTCTTCATTTAAAGTATCCCGTATTTCCTTATGTGATTCAATATTAGATTCTTGTGATAATGTTGCTGTGAAGTAACTTGGGAAAACATAGTCCAATAAACGTGAAGTATAAATATAGATTACTGCTAAGAGAAATCTCTCTGTCTCTCCCTCCTCTCATAAGAATCTCCTTAAAATTTATCCCTATGTGTGTCATGGTCCAGTCCGTGAAATCTGCATTCCGGTTTATAGTCCGGTTCATCAATCCTTATTCTGGGTTTTCCTGTTTTCCCTGGTTCCATTGCGTGCCTTAATTGAGGCACCTGATTCTTGTTTTGTGCTGGCTCCATAAATAGCTTCGGGATTCAGGTTCAGGCTGCTGGACTGTTCCCTTCCGAAGCCTTGCCTGCAACCTACACCTGGAGCCGTGCCTGCCCAGGAGTCCCATTTCCCTGCCCAAGCCAAGGCTCTGTATTTCCAGTCACCCAAGACCTAGTCAAGGCTTCGTGTTCTCGTCCTGTCTTTGTGTCTCATCCTGTCCTGTAGCCACAACTTGTCCTAGCCTAGACCCAGGTTCTGGTTCCGAGTCAAGTCTCAGGTTCCTAGTTCCAACCAAGACCTAGGTTCCGGTTCCTCATCCAGGCTCTGTTCCGGAGTACCATTTTCCCTGTCCAGGTCTGAGCTTTGTGTCCTCATCCAGTTCTGGGGCTTCTTCCAGCCCAGGAGTACCTCACCTAGTCTGGTGCCGGAGATTCCTCATCCTGTGCCGGAGATTCCTCATCCTGTGCTGGAGTTTCCTCGTCCTGTGCCGGAGATTCCTCGTCCTGTGCCAGAGATTCCTTGTCCTGTGCCGGAGATTCCTCGTCCTGTGCCGGAGATTCCTCGTCCTGTGCTGGAGATTCCTTGTCCTGTGCCAGAGTTTTCTCATCTTGTGCTGGATCGTCCTCATCCGAATCCTTGGCAGTTTATCTCGGTAAGTATCCTTGGCAATCATCCTGGTCCTATGAAGGCATCCCAGCCCTGCATCCTAGAAAGGATCCCGGCCCTGCATCCTAGAAAGAGTCCCAGTCCTGCGAAAGCATCCTGGCCCTGCATCCTAGAAAGGGGCCCGGCCCTGTGAAAGCATCCCAGCCCTGCATCCTAGAAAGGATCCCGGCCCTGCATCCTAGAAAGAGTCCCAGTCCTGCGAAAGCATCCTGGCCCTGCATCCTAGAAAGGGGCCCGGCCCTGTGAAAGCATCCCAGCCCTGCATCCTAGAAAGGGTCCCGGCCCTGTGAAAGCATCCCAGCCCTGCATCCTAGAAAGGATCCTGGCCCTGCGTCCTAGAAAGGGTCCCGGTCCTGCGAAAGCATCCCGGCCCTGCATCCTAGAAAGGGCCTGGCCCTGCATCCTAGAAAGGGCCTGGCCCTGTGAAAGCATCCTGGCCCTGCATCCTAGAAAGGGTCCCAGTCCTGCGAAAGCATCCTGGCCCTGCATCCTAGAAAGGGTCCCGGCCCTGCATCCTAGAAAGGGGCCCGGCCCTGCATCCTAGAAAGGGGCCCGGCCCTGTGAAAGCATCCCAGCCCTGCATCCTAGAAAGGGGCCCGGCCCTGCGTCCTAGAAAGGGTCCCAGTCCTGCGAAAGCATCCTGGCCCTGCATCCTAGAAAGGGTCCCAGTCCTGCGAAAGCATCCTGGCCCTGCATCCTAGAAAGGGGCCCGGCCCTGTGAAAGCATCCCAGCCCTGCATCCTAGAAAGGGTCCCGGCCCTGTGAAAGCATCCCAGCCCTGCATCCTAGAAAGGATCCTGGCCCTGCGTCCTAGAAAGGGTCCCGGTCCTGCGAAAGCATCCCGGCCCTGCATCCTAGAAAGGGCCTGGCCCTGCATCCTAGAAAGGGGCCCGGCCCTGTGAAAGCATCCCAGCCCTGCATCCTAGAAAGGGCCTGGCCCTGCATCCTAGAAAGGGGCCCGGCCCTGTGAAAGCATCCCAGCCCTGCATCCTAGAAAGGGGCCCGGCCCTGTGAAAGCATCCCAGCCCTGCATCCTAGAAAGGGGCCCGGCCCTGTGAAAGCATCCCAGCCCTGCATCCTAGAAAGGATCCTGGCCCTGTGTCCTAGAAAGGGTCCCGGTCCTGCGAAAGCATCCCGGCCCTGCATCCTAGAAAGGGCCTGGCCCTGCACTCCAAGGAGGAGTCCCGGCCCCATACCCAACAGCCTAAATAAGCCAAGTCCAAAAACCGAGCAAAACTAGACCGAGAGCCACATCTGGTGCTGGAGATTCCTCGTCCTGTGCTGGAGTTCCTTCATTGTGTCCAGGTGTCTCTCGTTCTGTCCAAGCCACGTCCAAGAACCTCATCCTGTCCAAGTCATGGCTTTGTGTTCTCATCCTGTCCATGTGCCTCGTCCTGTGCAGGAATTCCACGTCCAGTCCTGTAGCCACGTCTTTTATTTAAAAAATTTTTAATTGAATTTTCAAATAGGTTACAGAAAGAAAAAAAATTATCAACCCTTCCCCCCTCCCCTTAACCCCTCCCCCTAACATATCTCTATAGAAAAAAAAAGAGAAGAAAAAAGAAAGAAAGAAAGAAAAAAGGAAGAAAGAAAGAATGCCTGGATATCCGAAGATCCCCACATGCTCCATGGAGTTCATAATAGCTTTAATATGTATATTTATTTCTTTCCCCAGATAACCAATAATTTTATCTTCGGAGCACCTATATATTTAATCCTATTTTTTGTAAATAAGGGCTCCAAATTTTCAGAAATATTTCATATTTATCTCTTAAATTATAAGTATTTTTTTCAAGTGGAATGCAGCTAAAAATTTCATTCTTCCAACGATCTGTACTTAAGTATGAATCCGATTTCCAAGTAACTGTAATAGCCTTTTTGGCTACTGCCAATGCCATTTTTATGAATTCTTTCTGATATTTATTCAATTTGGATTTCGATTTTATCCCTTCAATATCGCCTAGTAAAAATAATGTTGGATTATGTGGAAGTTGTATTCCAATAATTTGTTCCAGTAAAACTCTTAAATTTGTCCAATTCTATTCTAATCCATGCCGGTTTATCTTCATCAAAAAAAGATGCAATAAATCTAAGTTGATTTGCTTTGTAATAATTCTTAAAATTTGGTAATTGTAACCCTCCTAGGTCAAATTTCCATGTCAATTTTTCCAACGATATTCTTGACATCTTACCTTTCCAAAGGAATTTCCTCACACATTTATTTAACTCTTGAAAAAATTTCTGCAGTAATTGTATTGGTAGTGTTTGGAATAAATATTGTAATCTAGGGAATATATTCATTTTTACAGCATTGACTCTACCTATTAATGTTATCAGTAACATCATCCATTTATCAAGATCCTCTTGAATTTTTTTCAATAATGGCAAATAATTTATATAAATTCTTTATATCATTATCAACTCTTATACCTAAGTACTTTATACCATTTATCGGCCATCTAAATTGAGTTATGAATCGACATTGACTATAATCTCCTTTAGTAAGGGGTAGAATTTCACTTTTATCCCAATTTATTTTGTACCCTGATATTTTCCCATATTCTTCCAATCTAGAAGATAATTTACGCAATGAATGCAATGGGTTAGTTAGATAAATCAGAACATCATCAGCAAATAAGTTAATCTTATATTCCTCCTGATTAACTCTGAAACCTATAACATCTGAGTCAGTTCTAATTAATTCAGCTAATGGTTCTATCGCCAACACAAATAAAGCAGGTGATAATGGACAACCTTGTCTAGTTGACCTTGTTAATTGAAATGATGTTGAAATTTGGCCATTTGTCACCACTTTAGCTTTGGGGTTAGTATTTAAGGTTTTAATCCATTTTATAAAAGATACTCCTGGTCCATATTTTTCCAATACCTTAAATAAAAAATCCCATTCCAATCTATCAAATGCTTTTTCTGCATCCAAAGCAACTGCCACACTCATTTCTTCCCTCTTTTGTGCCAAATGAATTATGCTAAGTACCCGAGTTACATTATCTGCCGATTGTCTATTTTTAATAAATCCTGTTTGGTCCATTGTGTATTAATTTTGGTAAGTATTTAGATAATCTATTAGATAAAATCTTTGCTATTATTTTATAGTCCGTGTTCAACAAAGAAATAGGTCTATATGATGTTGGCTTTAAAAGATCTCTGTCTTTTTTTGGCAATACTATTAAAATAGCTGTCGAAAAAGAT
This sequence comes from Hemitrygon akajei, assembly GCF_048418815.1. Taxonomy (NCBI): domain Eukaryota; kingdom Metazoa; phylum Chordata; class Chondrichthyes; order Myliobatiformes; family Dasyatidae; genus Hemitrygon; species Hemitrygon akajei. The sequence continues at coordinate 76,987,831 of NC_133127.1, forward strand.
TCTGGAAGTTTATGCGTTCTTTCCGCTTGGTGTATTAGCTCCATAAAAGGAGGAATTAATAAATCTTTAAACTTTTTATAAAATTCGGGTGGAAAACCATCTTCTCCTGGGGATTTATTATTCTGAAGTGATCCTAGAGCTTCTTCAACCTCTTTTAATGTAAAAGGCATATCTAATCCCTTCTGTTCTTCCGAATTCAATTTTGGGAGAGTTATTTGTGATAAAAACCTTTCTATTTCAACAATATCATTTTGTGATTCTGATTGATACAGTTCAGAATAAAAAAAATTTAAAGTTTCATTGATTTCTAAAGGTTTATAAGTAATTTTATTTACACTTGTTCTAATTGCATTTATCGTTTTGGGGGCCTGGTCTGTTTTTAACTGCCAAGCAAGAATCTTGTGTGATCTTTCACCTAGTTCATAATATCTGTTTAGTTCTCATATTTGCTTTTTCTGTTCGGTATGTGTGAAGTGTATTATATTGTAGCTTCTTATTAACAAGTTGTCTTTGTTTTTCTTCTGTCATATATCTTTGAGATTCTTTTTCTAATTTTGTAATCTCTTTTTCCAATTGATCTGTTTCTACCATATATTCCTTCTTAATTTTAAAAGTATAACTTATTGTCTGGCCTCTCAAATATGCCTTCATCACTTCCCATAATATAAATTTATCATCAACTGAATGTGAGTTTGTATCTAAAAAAAACTGAATCTGTTTTTTCATAAAATCACAAAAATCTTGACATTTTAATAATATTGAATTAAATCTCCATCTGTAAATTGATTCCTCCTTATCCATCATTATTATTGTCATTATCAAGGGGGAATGATCTGACAATATTCTTGCTTTATATTCAATATTTTTCACTCTGTCTTGAATATTCGCTGATAGCAGGAAAAAATCTATCCTTGAGTAAGTTTTATGTCTATTTGAATAAAATGAATAATCTCTTTCGCTTGGGTTAATTCTTCTCCATATATCAATCAAATTTAAATCTTTCATCAATGATAAAGTTAATTTTGCTACTTTTGGTTTTGTAACAACCTTTGTTGACCTATCTAAAACCGGGTCTAGACAAAAGTTAAAGTCTCCACCTATTAATATTTTATCGTGTGCGTCAGCCAAATTCAAAAAAGCCTCTTGTATAAATTTTACATCGTTTTCATGTGATGCATAAATATTCATAAGAGTCCATAGTTTTGAAAAGATTTGACAATGTATAATTACATATCTTCCTGCAGAATCAATTAATACATTTTGTATTTTAATTGGTAAAGTTTTGTTGACCAAAATTGCAACTCCCCTCGCTTTTGAATTAAATAAAGCTGCTATAACATTTCCGACCCAATCCCTCTTTAATTTCTGATGGTCTATCTCTGTTAAATGTGTTTCTTGTATAAAAGCTATATCTATTTTCATTTTCTTAATGTATGTTAATATTCTTTTTCTTTTCACCGGTCCATTAAGCCTATTCACAATAAAACTTTAAAAAATCAGTAAATTAGTCATTGTTTTTAATGGGGTTACTCCAGTCTATAATAATACATGATATTTCAACTCTCATAATACCTTGGGGAATTATTTTAAAATTCTCCATGTTGCTATGTGTCTCCCCTCCGATCATCCCGACAAAGAAAGAAAGATAAAAGAAAAATAGATTATAAAGAAAAAAAAACAAAAAAAACCCCTGCTAATGTTGTGAATGAAAAAAACACAACATTACCCCCCTCTGTTGTGCGGATCATGGCAAATGCCATGATTACACACGTGAATCCCGTAGCAATCGATTCGAAGTTCCCCCAGCTCCCCCGTAACATGAAAAAAGTATATATAAGAGAAGAAAAAATAATATCACTACTCTCGATTAATATTTCTCAAATTTTTACCTTTCTCCCCCTGTATCATATAATTAAAAGTATATTTAAATATTCTTCTGTCCTTAATGTCCATCAACTCACTTCAGTGTCCTCATCTTCATCTTTAATCTGTTTCACTTTTAAATCTTTTCTGTGTCTAGCGAATATTTAGGAGTTCTTGTGCAAACTCCTCTGCATCCCGATGATCAGTAAAAAAATCTTCTTTTTCCTTCATCCAAAAAAATTATCAGTGTTGCCGGGTGGCGCAATATAAATTTATAACTCTTTTCCCATAAAAAAATTTTCGCTGGATTAAATTCCTTCTTTCTCTTCAAAAGGTCATAACTTATATCAGGATAGAAAAGAACTGCTTTCCCTTCTATCATCAATGGCTCATTTCTCTTTCTGGCGCATTGGGCAGCCGCCTTCAGGATCTTTTCTTTATCTTGATATCTTAAGCATTTTATCAAGGTTGGTCATGGGTTTTGATCAAGCTGAGGCTTTGGTCTTAAGGTTCTGTGGACCCTTTCGATTTCAATCAACTGGGTTCCCTCTTCCATTTCCAAATTTTCCGGGATCCATTTTTGAAAATTTTTTATTGGATCCTCTCCCTCTACCCCTTCTTTAAGACCAACAATTTTAATATTATTTCGTCTACTAAAATTTTCAAGCACGTCTTTTTTTTCAACAGTCGTTTTCTTTCTGATGTCCAGGCAAGAATATTATCTTCCATTTTATTCACTCTATCAATAGTGTCTCCCGTTATTTCTTCCAGCTTTTTAACTTTCTTGTCCATTTTCTCCTGTTTTTTCACCATTTTATCAAACATAGTCTTCATATTTTTAATATCTTCTTTTATTATTTTTAATGTTTTTAATTATTTTAATTCATGCATTATCTGCACCAAAGCTTCTCTTATGTCTCCAGAATATCTTCCACCTCCAACCACTTCCTGTTGTTCTTCTTTTACCTCCTCATCTTCATCTGTATGTTCCAGAGGATCCGAATCCACCTCGGATTCATTTTCACTTCCACTTCCAATCGTAGCTGGGATTTGTAGTTCAAATTGCTCATGTTTGCGTATGCCCTTTCCTTCGCGCACGCGCAGTTCCTGTTGTTCCTTCTTGGAGACTGTTGATGTTGCTGCCGATTCCCGTCCCGTATCGTCGGAGGTAAGATGCACTTGAGTCCGAGGCTCCTTCATGGTGGCCGGCCCAGCTTGTACTGTCTTCAAAGTAGTAGTTTTCTTCTTTGTCTGTTTAGGAGGCATATCTAAGGAAAATCCTGAGTAGTTTAGACGTAGTTTTTAGAAAATATTTACTAACTTTTCTTCACTTAAACATTAATTTATTAGTTTTTTACAGGAGAGCTGGATTTCTATGTCTCAATCCTACGTCATCACGTGACGTCCCCTGTAGCCACGTCTTGTCCTCGCCTAGATCTGGGGTCCAAGCCCAAGTCAAGATCCAGGTTCCGGGTCCCTGTCCAGTCTCTGGCTTGGAGTCCTAGCGTAGGCACCTAGCTTCTAGGTCCTTGTCCTGGTCCCACTTTCCTAGTCTTAGTCCTAGCCCTGGTCCTGTACCCTAGACTCGTCCAGGGCCGGTGTGTCAATGCTCAGCATCGTTTCTTCCTTACTCACCTTGCTATCTCAATGAACCTAGTCCTGTTCCTAGTACTTCAGTGTCTGTGTCTTGCATTTGGATCCGCCATCAACGCCCACCTTGTAACACTACAACTAAACTTTTAATTATCCATTTCAGTTTGATGTGCTTCTGATTACACTTCTGTAGAGCATATTGGGGCATTTTTCTATCTCAAAGGCACTATATAAATGCACAATTTGCCCTCCAGTTCTATTTTGTTCCGCTCTTGTGCATACAAGATAAAGCCCAGAAGGGCCAGCTTTGATTACCAAATCAGATGCTTCATAGTCACAATGTGTCTGTGAATCATGCCTTCAATCGACTCAGCTAATTTGTTGATCATGTTGTTCAGTTGAGTTTGCATTCCGTGAAGCCACCAATGATATGAAGCTTCATATCCTAGGTTACACTTGGGCAGCTTCTTCCAACTGGCCCAGAAGTACAGCTACAAAGTTGGAAGGTGGAACTTCAGCAGAAAATCCATGATCTAGTTCTCATATGGCAGGTGGAGAGAGCTCGGGAGGTTCAGTGACTTTCTTATTAATGAATCCAAATTCTGGAACTCCCTACCTAACAAAACTATAAGTTTTTTTTTCACACCAGAACAACTGGAGCAGTGCAAAAAGTCTCTTTGCCACCTTCTCAGAGGCAGCTAGAGATGGGCAACAAATGCAGTGAAACCAAATGTGTAGGTTTTTCAGTATTGCAAAAGCCATCTATGGTCCGAGCACACAAGCTCCAGATCACTCAGAACCAAGAGCAGAACTGAAATCAGTAAGACACACAAAATGCTGGAGGGAGGAACTCAGCAGGCCAGGCAGCATCTATGGAAAAGTGTGTTGCTCGGATTTCCAGCATCTGCAGATTTTCTCTGGTTTGTGATCGAGATCGATAAGGATAGAGGGACAGTTAGTGCCTACTGGAAGAAGCACTTTGACGACCTCTCCCACAGCACTTAAAGCTAGCTTTACAGCCACTCCTGACTGCCAAGAAGTCAAGAAGACCACATTTCAACTCAAAAATTTCAAGGCCTTGGGAATGAAAGGCTTCTCTGTTGAAATCATAATTTCCAGCAGTAAAGAAATTCAATCCCAAATCCACAATCTTATCCTCTATATATGGCAAGAGGAGGATACTAGGATTGTATGCTTTCTTGAAAATGGCAAAATGCCAGACACTGTGGTGACAGCAGAGGGATCTCGCGGCAATCTGGCACAGGAAAATCAAATCAAATCAAGTTTAATTATCATTCAACCATACATGGATACAGCTGAATAAAACAACATTCCTCCAAAATAGTGGGAAAAGTAAAACACACATATAGTCCAAGACCCTGAGCGACATGTCCTGCGAATTGATGGTACAGTTCCAGCTCTCATCACATGAACCATGGCTAAAGGGCTGCTCCTCAAATCACAGTGTGGATTCTGTCCATCTGGAGGAACAGTGAACACAGAGATTATGTGTCAGCTTCAAGGGAAATGCAAGGAGCAGTGCCAGCCTCCATATGTGGTCCTCTTGGACCTCACTAAAGCCTTTGACTTTGTCAATTGGGTGGGACTATATGGAACATCCTCATCGTATTCTGGTGTCTATGGAAATTTGTTTCTATCTTACACTCAGTCTATGATATTGAATCTACAGTCGAACCAAAGTCAGTGAAGAATAGTCTTTGTCATTACTCCAACACCTTCCTTACTCTTTTGCAAAATAACGTTACAACGTAATTCCCAAAAACTGTGTAGGAGTGATACTACTTCATGGGAAACCATTCAAATTACAGCAACTGCAGAACCAAGCTTCAGGATTACAATGAACACTTGTCTTTGTGCATACTTGGAGGCTGAACTCCAAGACACCGTCAACTCATTCACTGAAGCATACATGAAAATTAGCCTTGCACTCAACACCCACAAGACCAAGCTCCTCTGTCAACTTTCCCACTGTGCCAAACTGTCCTCCAACAATGAATGCTGTGAAAACATGGACCGCTTCCCATATCTCAGGAATCACCCCTCAGCAAAGGCAGACACTGATGATAAAATGCACCTTCAATGCACCAGCACATCTTTTGGTCGATTGAGGAAAAGGGCATTTGAAGATCAAGTTGTGGCCCAAAGCTCATGATTAACTGGTCCCTACACTCCTGCTTGCTTCTGAGGCCTGGAGTACTTGCCACCCAACCGAGGCCATGCGTGAAATACTGCCAATTCTGAACCTGTACAGTCCTCTCAATTTATAGAAAGGACAAGTTTACCAATATTATCATCTTCTCCCTGGATAATGTATCTAGTATTGAAACCCTAGATACCCTTTTGGGTGGCCAAGTAGTTTTTATGATTGAACCAAACTCCCAAAATAGACTACCTGTTCTAAGTTCTGTTGGGGGAGGAGATTACCAGTGGACAGAGAAAAAGATATCACAAAGTACACTGCAGATGCTGTGGTCAAAGCAACACAGACAACATGCTGGAGGAACTCAGCAGGTTGGGCAGCATCCATGGAAACGAGCAGTCAAAGTTTCAGGCTGAGACCCTTTGTCAGGACTGAAGAGGGAGGGGGCAGGGGCCCTATAAAGAAGGTGGGGGGAGGGTAGGAAGGAGAAGGCTGGTAGGTGCCAGGTTAAAAACCAATCCGAGGAAAGATCAAGGGATGGGGGAGGGGAAGCAGGGAGGGGATAGGCAGGAAAGGTGAAGAAGGAATGTCAGGTGAAAGCACTGTGTAGAAGAAGAAGGCAGAATCATGAGAGAGGTGATAGGCAGCTGGAGGAGTAGGCAGAGTGAAACTGGGATGGGGGAAGGTAGAGGGAGGGAATTACCGGAAGTTGGAGAATTCAATGTTAGAGAAAAAGATACAAGGTGGTGCTTAAAGTTTCTTGAAAGAACTGCGTTGTCCACATATCTCATATATATAACCACTCAGAGAGGATTTGGAGCAGTGAAAACAAAGCTATGCATCAGGAGCTCACAAGCTAACATTGGAAGGAGCACTCTGCTTCACGGACCACCCACACACCCATCCATCCTGTCAGCCATCTCAATGCCTCATTTATGGAAGATTTTCAGCTCTTCCATTGACCTCATCAGCCATCTCAAAATTCACAAGCAAGTCATTCTCAGTTCCGAAGGGGGAAAAGTTCCAAACTGTTGGATCGGCTGATTGAGTGGTAATGCAGCAACAACCTTGCACTCAAAGCCAGTGAGGAATTGATTGTGGACTTTGGGAAGGGTAAATTGAGGAAACATACACCCTTCATTTAGGGATGACAAGTGGAACGGGCAAGCAGTTTCAAGTTCCAGGGTGTCAACATCTGTGAAGGCCTATCCTGGGACGAACATATTGATGCAGTTACAACTGTGGCTATATTTTATTAAGAGTTTGAGGAGCCTTGGTATGTCAGCAAAGACTCTCGCAAATTTATACAGCTGTAACTGTGGAGAACATTCTAACTGGTTGCATCACCTTCTGGTATGGAGGGGGCCACTGCACAGGATTGGAAAAAGCAGCAGAAAGTTGTAAACTGAGCCAGCTCCATTGTGGGCACTAGCCTCCCCAGAATCCAGGAAACCTTCAAAAGGCAATGTCTGAAAAAGGTGCCATTCATCATTAAGGGAAAATCGCCCAGGACATGCCCTCACCTCATTGCTGTTACCAAGGTGGAGGTAACTGAAGACACACACTCAATATTTCAGAAACAGCCTCTTCCCCTCCACCTTCATATTTCTGAGTGGACAATGAACTCATTAACACTTCCACAATATTTTTCTTCTTTTTCCTCTGCACTACTTATTTAAATAATTTTTAATATATGCTTATTATTGTAATTTATAGTTTTATTTCTATGTATTATACAAAACAACAGATTTAATATTAATAAATACTTTATTGCTCCTGAGTGGGAAATTCTTTCTGTTACAGCAGCAACATTTAAAATCACACTTAGCAGTGTGCAGACTTAATAATAATGAAGTCCAGAATAATAATATACTCAATAATAATGTACCAATATGCAATAATAATGTAGGAAATAATACAACAGAGACTATTGTACTATGATGTGTGTTCTCCTGTCACACAGAGATGAACTGTTGTATTTGGTTGGAAAGATTTTCTATAACGATCCTTGTGACAGCACCTTGTGCCAGCGGAGCTGATATTAAACTTGCAGGTGATATTAATCCTGATTCTGAGGTATTCCTTCGTTCAGGCAGCATATTACATCTGGAATATGATCCTTCCACAGATGTTCAGTTTGTAGCAGTTTCTCTCTTGCTTCAGATTCCAGCTTCTGCAGTCTCTTGTGTCTGTAATTATTATTGTGACAACTCAGCCAGCTTGTAGGCAATGGATGAAGACAAATCACAAGTGGTCTTTAATCATTTTCACCCTCTGCCTTCACCCAACTGAATCTGCATTGCCATCTATGGAGTGTTGCTAAGTTTAATTCCAGATAAGTTTTTTTTAATCTTGCATTTCAAGTAACTCCAGTCAATGTAACACAAACGTGTTCCTTCAGAGAGATATATTTTGTAATCGGCTGTCGTTCAATGGGAACGGAGAAAACATCTCTGCTAGCGACAGACTTCCAGAATAATCACACGTTGGATCTGCACGTCTTAATGAACGAAAGTCAGGAGCAGCTGCTACCGCCACCTTTTGTTTTCATTTTAGTTGCTGAGTTTCCTGTCAGGACGAGAGTATTTCGGAAGTTGTTGCAAGGTAGCGCCCTGTGGTGTTCGCGAGGTGGGGTGGGTGGAAAGGTTCTCCCCAGCGGACCGGGTGCTGGGCCGGCAGGGAGGTGGGAGGGGGGGTGCGGCGGACGGCTCCCGGCGATTCTCCCGGGGGTAGCTGCTGGCACAGGTGAGGGAGGGCGTGTGAAGGGCTGTTCTACCGGCGGACCCCGGGGGCTGCGGGCGGCTTGATGTTGCCGCGGACTATCTGACCGGACTTGCTGTCCGCAGCGCTGCTCCTCCCGCCCACGCCGATCGAGTCCGTGTGATGATGGCGGAAGCCTGGATCCAGGAGGAAGAGGAGGAGAAGGAGGTGCGAGGGGTGAGCGACAGGGACCCCGGCTTCAGGCACCGCTCGGCAGCTGCCAGACGGACCGGCGCCTCCTTAGCAGGTAAGCTCGGCGGGCTGGCAGCGCCCCGACTCCCCTACCGCCCCAGATCGGGCTTAAGGAAGACTTAAGCCATTTCTTGCCCGAATGGCCAGTTGTTCTTCCCCTCCCCGCTTCCTCGCGGGCAGCTTAAGAGTCTGTCACTTGGCCGAGAATCGAGTTGTCCCGCACACAACTGAATCCATGAGCTCTGATTTATTTTAAACGTTGGACGGGGGATCCGTGTGTTTTATATTGATTTGCCCGGCTCCTTGCTCATTAAATAAGCTTCTTTTTTGTTTATATACGCTGTTAAATGTTTCCGACTGTGTCTCCGGCGGCCCCTGCATTGATGGCCAGCTGGCGGGGTGTGTTGGCCGAAGATGGCGAGGCACCTTGGGTGGGTGGATGGGGGCAACTGGGTGGTCAAAGCCCACCCTTTCAAACCCTGCTATACCCGCTTGAACCCGGGCTTCAGATTTATTTCCACTCGCTCCCTGACAGTTGTGCCTGCCTGTCTGACTGGTTTTATAGTAATCAGCACACTGAGTGAACGACATTAGGCGGGGTGTTATAGCTTGCTTTGTAAGTGCTCTGTGTTTGAACTAGAGGAGGGTGAGATGTTCATTTCGAGTTTATTCAGTGGAGGTCTCTTGTTGGCACCGGGTAAATAGACCCCATTTATTTCTCTCCACCCCCCCCCCCCCCCGAGCATGCCGCGTTCTGTGGATACTATCCATCCCTTTGACTAGATTGTGAGTTTGGACAATGAATGCTAGTAGACAATTTTAACAGCTGTTGGAATACTTAGTGGTTGAGCACAATTGATTAGGAATTGGATTGTTATCAACTTCTTCACAGAGCAGTTTAGTTAAGAGTTGGACCTTAAGTAACCTGGATCCTTTGAAGCAACACGCACAAAAATGCTGGAGGAACTCGGCAGGCCAGGCAGCATTTATGGAAAAGAGTGAACAGTCGACGTTTTGGGCCGAGTCCCTTCGTCAGGGCGAGTTCTGAGTTGCTCGGTTCCTCCAGCATTTTGTGTGTGTTGCTTTGGATTTCCAGCATCTGCAGATTTTCTCCTGTGGGTCAATAGTATTTGACTGGGACTTGGATTTTACTAACCCGGGTGTAGAGATTCCTATTTATTTCATTTCTGAACTCAGCATTTTTCTCCGCAACATTTTCACTTTTTTTTGTATTGAACAAAGAAGAAAAAATAGGGACCAAAATTAACTTCAGTAAATTAGATGAATGGTTTCTGCTTTCAGCATTTGTCTTCGTTCTGGTGAACAGTTTTAGGATTACAAATCCAGCACTGTGATGCACAGGGAAATGCATTAAATCGTTGTCTAAATGCGAAACCTTTTGCTGAGATGTGAGATTTGTACTCCTCCTGACCTTTAGTTTTTGTACTTTAATTGTTTTTGTTTCCATCCTGTTTCTTCTGATTGCTGCTGGACAGTGATCAAGAACCTAATTAGTCCATTTTCCCTTGGACTTTAAATGTCAACATTTACTTGGCTGTGAAGTGTGGAACATCACCTTCTCAACCAAAGTCACCAGGACTTGTCAGATACATTGCTGTCACAGCTGGAGATTCTGCCCAGTTTGTGGAGCAGACTCAATGGGCGAACAGCCAAATTCTACTCCCCTGTTTTATGGTCAGTTTTGTCTCCTTTATTGATGCAGGGATTATAGCCCATAATCTGCAGCCTCATCTGAACTCAGGTTTTGAATTAGGGTCTCCTGATCTGTGAAGCTGGGTACCTTTTCTTCCAGATCAACAGTAGAGCTCTCCCCCCACCCCACTAAGTGTTTTCATAAATAGCCAATGGTGTAACTTGTGTTTGACTGTGTCTGCCCCACAAAAAGCAAACAGTCAGTAACAGCAGTATCTTACAAAGTGTGCGTAACACATGTAACACCTAAGTGTCAAGGAGTGATGATATCTGACAAGAGAAAATTCAGCTGTGATGCCGTGAAATTCATTGGCATAATTATCACTGAATCACCATTGACTAGAAACTGTACTGGAGTAGCCATATATACATTGCAAGTACAAGAGTGGATTGGAGGCGTGGAATCTTGCAGGGAGTAATTCACTTCCTAACTCAAAGTTTGTTAATCATCTACAAGTCTAAAGTTAGGAGTGTGGGAGAGACCATAGCCCGTCATGTGTGGACCTTTTAACCTACTCTGAAGGTAAATCTGAACCTTTCCTCCCAAGTAGCCCTCCATTTTTCTATGTGCCTATCTAAGAATATCTTAATTGTCCCCAATGTATCTGTCTCTCCCGGTACCCTTGCATCATGTTCCACAAATCTTCTACTCTCTGTGTAAAAAAGAATTGTTTATTTTTTATTTATTTAGAGATACAGTGCAAGAAAGGCCCCTCCCGCCTCTCGAGTCGCATCACCTAGCAACCCCCAATCCAACCCCAGGCAAATTTAATTGACAATGACCAACTAACTTACTAATTGGTACAACTTTGAACTGTGGGAAGAAACTGGAGCATCCGGAGAATTCCACAGGGCGGATGTACAGTTTCCTTACAGATGATTCTGGAATTGAACTCTGAGCTGTAAAATACCATCCGGGCGTCTTTCATATTCTGTGGAATGTTGCCTCCCAGGTGCCAGGGTCAGGGGTCGGGTCCACAACATTCTAAAGGGGGAGGGTGAGCAGCCAGAAGTCTTGGTACATATTGGCACCAATGACGTAGGTAGGAAAAATGATGAGGTCCTAAAGAGAGAATTTAGGGAGTAGAAAGCTGAAAAGCAGGACTTCCAGGGTAGCAAACTCTGGATTGCTGCCTGAGCCACATGCTAGTGAGGGTAAGAATAGGATGATTATGTGGCTGAGGAACTGGTGCAGGGGGCAGAGTTTCAGATTTCTGGATCACTGGGATCTCTTCTGGGGAATGTATGACCTGTACAAAAGGGGTGAGTTATACCTGAACCCATGGATGACCAATATCCTTGCGGGCAGATTTGTTAGAGCTGTTGAGGAGGGTTTAAACTAATTTGGCAGGGGGGTGGTGGGAAATGGAGTGATAAGGCTGTCGGTTTACATGCAGAGGCAGTGTGTAGTGAAACTGTCAGGAAGGACAGGCAGATGATAGGGCAAAATTGCAGTCAGTAGGATGAACGGCAGTGTAAAAGGGTGTCAAAATTGAAAAGGGTGATGGATCTAAGACTGAAAGTGTTATATTTGAATACACACTGTATACGGAATAAAGAAGATGACCTTGTAGTGTGGTTAGAGATTGGCAGGTAATATGTAGAGAGCAACACTGAGTCATGGCTGAAAGAAGATCGTAGTTGGGAGCTTAACATCCAAGGAATCACATTGTATTGAAAAGACGGGTAGGTAAGCAGAGGTGGTGGTGTGGCTCTGTTGGTTAAAAATTAAATCAAATCATTAGAAAGAGGTCCAGATGTTCCAGGGTTGAGTGAAAACCTGTTGTGCTTGTAGACAAATTGGAGTGGATCCAAGCCACTTCTCAGACAGGGGTCGATGTGATTCATCACCAACCTCACAAAGCATTTCATCACAGTGGATACAATTGCTACTGGATGATAGTCATTAAGGCAGGTGACCACGTTCTTCTCAGGCACTGGTATAATTCAAGCCTGCTTGTAACAGGTAGGTACTTCAGACTGCCCAAGTGAGAGGTGAAAGAGATTGGTGAACACTCCAGCCAGTTGATCAGCACAGGGCTCAGCTCATCTGGGCCAGATGCTTTCCATAGATTCATCCTCCTGAAGGATGCTGCAATGTCAGCATCAGGGACTGAAATCATAAGGCTTTTGGGAGCAGTGGGTGTTCATGATGGTTCCTCCATGTTTTGACCATAGAAGGCACTGAGCTCATCTGGAAGCGAGCCCTGTTGTCACTGATGTTGCTTGATTTCACTTTCTAAGAAGTATTAGCATTCAAGCCCTGCTACAACTGTCAAGCATCCTTTGTTGAATCAAGTTTAGTTCAGATTTGCCAGCTAGCCTGTGAGATGGTTTTCTGGAGATCCTACCTGGACTTCTAATATCCTACTTGGTCGCTAGACCCCAATGTCTCTGATCTGGCCCTCGGCAGGTTGTGGATTTCCTGGCTCATCCAGGGTTTCTGTTTGGGGAAGGCTCTGAATGATTTTGTGTGGACACACTCGTCTACGACTGTTTTAATGAAGTCCATGATAGCCGTGGTGTATTCATTCAGATCCACTGATGACTTCTTGATCACGGCCCAGTCTACTGACATGAAGCAATCCCGTACCGCTCCTCTGCCTCCTTCGTTGTCCAAATCTCTGGGTGCTCTTTAGCCTCTGTGTATGCAGGTAGGAGAAGAACAACCAAGTGATTCGATTTCCCGAAATGTGGTCTGGACATGGAACGGTAAGCAGCACTTGACTGTTAGGTGTTCTGGCTCGGGGTAACACGAATATGACAAAACCGCCACATCAGAGCACTGGATTTCAAATGACATGTTGCTACAGCACCATTCAACCTGGTGTCTTATTGCTGTCACATTCCTGTACACCACCTCGTCACCAGTCTTTCCTTTTACAGTTGTTCACTGGAATTCAGAAGTATGAGAGGGATCTCATTGAAATGTCATAGGACTGAGATGAGGAGAAATTTCTTCACATGGCGAAGAGGGTGGCGAATGATAATGAACCTGTGGAATTCTCTATAACAGAATTCAACAGGACCAAATTTGTGAACATTTTTAAGAAGGAGGATTTGGACTTCTGGACAAAAAGAGGCATTGTGTGATATGGGGGAGAGAGAGAGCATGCATATGGTATTGCATTAGAGGACCAGCCATTGCTCTTCTGCTCTCTTTATGTTTCTATCTCCTGCTTTTGCAGTTTTCCTCGATTTTAGATGGTTTGCAACAGTTCCTGCAGAAGATGAACGCGGCAGATATACAAGTCACGTGTACATGCTTCCTCCTTACCTTGCTCCCTTCAGCCGGAACATTTGAATCTGTAACACCACGTGAGGTGCAGATCTCCGAATTTAGAATCAGAATCAGGTTTATTATCCTCAGCATGTGACATGAAATTTGTTAACTTAGCAGCTGCAGTTCAACGCAATACATAATATAGAAGAATAAATAAATAAATTTACAGAATACATATATTGAATAGATTTAAAATAATGCAAAAAGCAGACATAATGTATATTAAAAAAGTGAGGTAGTGTTCACAGATTCAATGTCCATTTAGGAATCAGATGGCAGAGGGGAAGAAGCTGTTCCTGAATCGCTGAGTGTGTGCCTTCAGGCTTCTGTACCTCCTACCTGATGGTAACAGTGAGAAAAGGGCATGCCCTGGGTGCTGGAGGTCCTTAATAATGGACGCTGCCTTTCTGAGACACCGCTCCTTGAAGATGTCCTGGGTACTTTGTGGACTAGTGCCCAAGGTGGAGCTGACTAGATATACAACCTTCTGCAGCTTCTTTCGGTCCTGTGCAGTAGCCCCTCCATACTAGACAGTGATGCAGCCTGTCAGAATGCTCTCCACAGTAATCTATTGAAGTTTTTTGAGTGTATTTGTTGACACACAAAGGAGTTGTTACTCCTTTGTATGACTATTTCCAGATACAGGTACTTACACATGGAGGAATAAATCCTGTCATTTTGTGCATTCTCTGCAGAGGCTTGATCTAAATTGATCCTAGCGCTCCAAGTAGAGCATGATAGAAGTCTCAAGATGTGTATTGATTTATTGTACCTTGAGTACGGTTTATGAACAAGCCAACCGGAAATGGCATAATTTCTACAAAACACCAGATGTCAACTTGTTTATTATCTGGACATACAGCAGTTCATTTTGGCCTTGCAGCCTCACTTCCTACAGCTAATTTGGGGCCATTGTATTGACGAAAAGTGCAGACAGGAAAATCACTTCCTGCATTCTCAGCAGAAACTATACAACGTGCTCAGTTAAACTGTAACCTGATACATCGAACCGTGAAGAATGCTGGAGATGGCCAAATTTAACTCTTTATTTTTTTTGTTCCTTCAGCACAAATCCAACAATAAATGAAGAGAAGTAAAAATTTCAGATGTATGAGAGAGTGCCACGTCCTAATCTTGGAACAACAACTGCTTCCATTTATGTAGTGACTTCTGCCATAGCAAAGATATCCAACTGTTATCAAATAAACCTTAATGTTGTGTTTCATGGCCAATCATAAACACAAGAGATTCTGCAGAATCTGGAAATCCAGCGTAACACACACAAGATGTTGGAGGAACTCGGTAGGTCAGGCAGCATCTATGGAAAGGAATAAACAGTGGACATTTCAGGCTGAGACCCTTTGTCGGTACTGGAAAAGAAGGGGGAACAATCCAGATTAGGAAGGTCAAGGGTGGGGAAGTAGTACAAACTAGAAGGTGATCGGTGAAGCCTGGTGTGGGAGAAGGTAGGTGGGGGAGGCTAGGATACGTGGAAAAGGCAAAGGGGTGAAGAAGAAAGGATCTGACAGCAGGGGAGAGGGAATAATGAGAGAAAGCTAAGGAGTAGGGGGACCGGGGGAGGAGATAGGCAGGTGAGGAGAAGAGGTGCTTGGGGACCCAGAGTGGGGAATGGCAGAAGGGGGAGGGGGGAAAATTACCAGACATTTGAGAAATTCATGCCATCTGGTTGAAGGCTACCCAGACACAGTCTGAGGTGTTGCTCCTCCAACCTGAGAGTGGGCTCATTGTGGAAGAAGAGGACGCCATGGACCAACATGTTGAATGGGAATAGGGTTTGGAATTAAAATGGCTGGCCACCAGGAAATCCTGTTTGTTGCAGATGGAGCGAAGGTACTGGACAAAGTGGTCCCCCAATCTACTTCGAAACTCACTGATGTAGAGGAGGCTGCGTCAGGAGCACCGGGTACAGTAGATGGTCCCAACAGTGTTGCAGGTGAAGTGTTGCCTCACCTGGAAGGATGGCTTGGGGCCCTGAATGAAGGAGAGGGAAGAAGTGAATGGACAGGAATAGCACTGTCCACTTGCAGGGATGTGTCAGGTGGGAGTGACGAACAGACGAGGGAATCCCAGAGTGATCCTTGTGGAAAGCAGAGAACTGTGGGGGAGGCTAAAGATGTGTTTGGTGGCAGAATCCTGTTGAGGATGGCGAAAGCTGTGGAGTATGATGTGGTGGTTCATGGGGTGGTAGATAAGGACAATAACATCTCTTTCCTATTAAGGTAGCAGGAGGAGGGTGTGAAGGCAGATATCTGGGAAATAGAGGATGTGGGTGAGGGCAGCATCAATGGTGGAGGAAGGGAAGCCCCTTTCTTTGAAGAAGGAGGACATCTCATATGTTCTGGAAAGGAAAGCCTCATCCTGGGGATCACATGAAGGAACTGAGAAAAGGGAGTGGCATTTTTACAGGTGACAGAAGTATAGGCAAAACAGCAGATGGCCAGTGACTTGAATGAAAGGTCTAAAAGGAGGAAAGTTAGGTGAAGAGGTTTAGGAATGAGATTCCAGGGATTCAGCTAAAGGCATGGCCACTAGTAGTGGATGATCAGGAAGCCAGCAGTGAAGGAATGATAATATCTCAAAGCTTTAGGACTGAAGGCAAAAAGGAGGAGCAAGCCCACGAGAGTACCTTACACCTTTGCGGTGGGAACTATCAAACATGGTGATTTATGGACAATGCAATTAAAACTGCATTTCCTGTAATGGGGCATTATAGTTATATGGCTTCTGTGTTACCATTCACTAGCTAGAATCTATTGGATCCTTGAGTATATTGTTGCATTAAAGATGTTGTAAAAGAATATATGTGTATATAAATATTTACCTTGGGGTTTTTAAGAGAATAATATGACTATTTTGTTTTTATTTAATACAGTTCTGTTGTCAAGGTATCACTTAGTTATCTACTGCATGTTGTTTATTTTGGATTGACCTACTGAATACTGTTTACTTTGGACTGTGTCAAATTAAGCTAGTTTTCATAGGTTAGAAACAAGTTTGAGCCCTGATCTCCCTGGAGTTCATTCTAAATAAAGGTAGCAGTCAGTCAGTTTAGTCCAGTGCCCGTGAGTGAGGAATGGAAAACTCATTCTTGGTCAGCCTTCGAATCACTTTCTGTTGCCTTGTGGAAATATGTGGATTTCAGAATCCGGTGAGGATCAGATCTGGCTTGGCTGTGCTGGTGTAGGATTTTGTGAATAAGTTATATGACAGTCGCTTTATGTGCTTAACGAAAGCCACAGACCTTTACTTCCATTACAAACAAACCAAAAGCAGTCGCCTTACACTGATTACGTCAGACACCGTCTCTTAAAGTGAACACGACTTGGTGTTCGTGAATGATGTGGAACAGTTTCTATAATGAACAATATGTGTCAATCTGTCACCCATTACATTACCCTGCACAGGCCCCCTCAGAATTCCCCAAGGCCAGCACTGTGATCTGTCAGAGCCAGCTTGTGTCCTATATGCCTTGGTCGGAGTAACAGCAGGTGCCTCTGGCTCATCCCGGGGTGTGCTGACACACACGTGGTGATGTTGTGATGCAGGGGGTATGGTGGTAGAACCATCCAGGTTTTGGCCGTTAAGGTGATCTACAGAAATACATACAGGTTTAACCTTCCCATCTACAATAGAAGTCTTTTCACACTGTTCCAAAACTCGGAATGGGACATCGTAAGGGGGCTTGAGAGGGTGTTGATGTGCATCATGGCAGACAAAAATGAACGAGATAGACCATAGGTCAGTTGGAACCCAAGGGTGCTGCGTGCCATGATGGAGGTAGGAATAGGTGTAAGAGAATTGAGTTTACTGAGGAGGGCGGAGCGCTGCTGAACTGCCAACCAGGTGGATGTGTTGTCAGGAATAAAATCAGCCAGTACCCATAGTGGCTGTAAGGACTGCAGGTCGTTTTTGGAGCCGTTCTGAGCCCCAGCAGGACACAGGAGATAACTCTGCACAGTGGGGAGCACCCTCAGAACAGCCCTTAAGGAACGGTGAAACTGCTTGCATTGGATTTTGGGCGATACACCGTGATGTGATGCAATTTAACGCCAAGGTTCTGGGCCGTTGCCACCCAGGAGTCTGGCGTGAATTGGGGACCACAATTGGAAGAAGTATCAGATGGGGTGTTGAATTGAGCCACCCAGGTGTTAATGAATGCCTGAGCCACATCCTCAGCCAAATTTAACGCTAGACAACCTCTGACCACCTGGGGGTACGGTCCACCATGGTAAGGAGATGTATGAAACCATGTGAGGGGTGGGCTGGACCAGTCAGGCCCACATTGACATGGTCAAGGGGTCTCAAAAGGTGCCGATGCTGTGAAGGTTAATTTTTGCCCACTGACACTAAACACAGGCTGCACTCCAGTCTCGCACATCCTTCCTAAGACCCTGTCGCACAAAGCAACAGGTTTCTGTGAAGCCTTCCCACCTGGAAGCAAGAGGCCATGAGTGGAGTTAAAAACAATACACCTCCATTTTGCTGGCACAATGGGACAAGGGCAGTCGGCTGAGACATTGCACAGGAGAGAAACTCCTGCATCCCTGAGACATCAGCCAACTGCAGGCCCGTGACTGCTGTCCTATACGCCTGGACCTCTGGGTCAGTACTTGATTGGCTGCCGTGCCGGCATTGTCAACCCCAATGTGTATGGCATTGACGGTGTGAGAGGCAATCAGCCGCAGCATTATTTTTCCCTTCGATGTCATGACTTGCGAAATATAGGCCAGGGGGTGTTGCAACCATGCAGACCAAAGGGTCTGATGCTTTGGTCACCACGTGCACGAGGGGTTTGTGGTCAACGAACACTGTGAAATGCCGATCCTGCAGTAGAAAACAAAAATGGCGTACGGCCAGATAGAGACTGAGAAGCTCGTAGTCAAACGTTCTGTACTTCCTCTGGGGGGAGATGGAGGATGGTAGGGGCAGAGCTGCCAGTGTACAGCTGCCTCACCCCTCCAACCAACAGCACCCACAGCGTCGTTTGAGGCATCAGACACATTGGGGAGCGGGTGTGGCAGTAGGGTCCTGTTTGAAAGAGCTCGTTTGGTGTTGTCAGGTGCTCAGGTCATGTTCACTGACCACTCAAACATATCGTGGAATGAAATGGTGATAGAAACTCCTTATCCTTTAAAACTCTTGCAGTGCTTTGGTAGTGCAGGGCAAGGGGAAGTCCACAACAGCGGCTACTTTTGACAACAGAGGTTGTCAAACTCAGCCTTTGTACTGGCCAGCTTTTCTGAGTCTCAGCTACACACATGGGCATGGACTGGTGAGCCGGTTGTGGAAGTGTGCTCGACCCCATGCCTTGTGACTGTGGTGGAAAATGTGGGCTTGCTGAGGTTTGGAAATTTGCCCAGCAGGAGAGTGAATTCACAAGTTGTGGTGCATACACTAGACAGAATCGTCATGGGGAATGTACTGAGGGTACAGGGTAACAACCCAAAGTCCTTTGCGTCCACAAGCTGGCTACTCTTAAAGTCTACTGACATTTCTTTGGCGCACAGGAAACATACGCCGAGTAGAGGTCTAGCAGCTCTAGCCAATACAAAGTCCCACGTATAGTGTCGTCCATCATTTCGTGTCCAATGTCTGGATCCTGCTGCCATTGGTGACTTCCAGCAAGGGTCCATTGCTCTCTGCCTTATAGTCAATGGGCAATGCCGGCAGCAGACTTACTTGAGCATCTGTGTCACGTAGGAAGCATTGCCCTGAAAGGTTATCTGTAACAAACAACAAACCATCCTAACAGCTAAAATCCACTGTGTTCCCAGACCTCCCACATCCCAATATACTGGCACAGTCAAAGCTACATGGCAGTCGGCATTTTTGGCGTTCCTGCCGAAGCGTGTGTGGTAAAAACATAGATCCGCCGTTGTCTAGTTTGGAGCCGCAGACATGAGTCTGCTGGAGGCTCTGCTGGCTGGGAAAGGAGGGACAAGATGCTTCTCTGCCTGGCTGAGTGTTGACTATCAGTCATTTTAGCAAGCTCTCTACAGTCCTTCATGGGTATATTGGCAAGGACTGTGTGAACTTGATCAGGTATTTGTTTCATAAAGAGTTCTTTAAAAATAAAACAAGGATGGTGATTGCCCTGGAGGGATACCTGTAGCATGTGGTCCATTCGTTCTGATGGCCTAGCGTCACCTTTGTCAGGCAAGGAGAGCAACTGTTTGGCGATCTCAGACTCAGAAAGCCCAAAGTTCAGTATTAGGTGAGTTTTCTGAATGACGTATTTATCATGCGCAGGTGGGTCTTGAGTAGACACCACTCTGGCTGCAGTGAATCTACTTAGAGGTGCTACGACATAGTAAAACTTGAAATGGTCCTTGGTGATTTCTCACAGTGCGAACTGGGCTTCCACCTGTGCAAACCTTACGGGAGTGTACTGCTCTCAAAACTTAAGCAGCTTTAAAGTGATGGCATTGTTTGACATGTCGTTGAGTAACTCTGGAATCATCCGAGAATATCAGGGTCACTGATGTAAGATTTGTGGATAAGAAATGCGAGAGTTGTTTTATGTGCATAACAAAAGCCATAGCCCTTTAATTACATTTCAAGCAAACCAAGATCGGTTGCCGTACGCTGACATCGTTACATCAGACATTGTCTCTTAAATTGAACACAATAACTGAATGCTGGTGTTTGTGAATTGTATAGAACAGTTTCTCTTAGGAAACATTATGTGTCATTTGCGGCTCGTTACATTACCCTACAAGTGGCGCCTGTGCTTGAATAGCCTGAGAACTGTTTACATGAGTAATAACCAGGAGCATGAAGTACTAGGGCACCACAGTAGCATGGCGGTTAGTGCAACGCTATTTTCAGCTTGGAGGCGTCAGAGTTTGGAGTTCAATCCTGGCGTCCCTGTGGAATGCGTGGATTTTCTCCAGGTGCTGCATTTAATTAGTTATTGTAAATTGTCCTGTGATTAAGTTAGGGGTTAAATCGGGGCTGTCGGGCACCACATGAAGGGCCTATTCCATGTTATATCACTAAATAATAAATAAATATTGATGGGCGAGTGCTGTGAGTGAAACTGGAGTGAGAGTGAAACGTAGTCATTATAAATGCCAGCAGAGCCCCTCCTTTATTGGTTGTATTGATCCTACAATTAACAATGCAAGTTGGTTGTACCTTTATACCGTTGACTTACTTACAACCATTATGAAATGAAGTTTGGAGTTTAAATGAAATGCAGAGCAGAGCCAAATGATTTAATTCGCTCCCATGTCTTACAGCCTCTAAATTTATTTTGAAGTTGCTACTGATACTGAATAATTTGCTCGTGTTGTGCAGTATAACGTACAGTTGCTAGTGGTACAGCACAAGAAAATAATGTGCAATATAACTCCCCAAACCAGATTTCATTAGGCGTTCTACCTTCCTCAATGCAAAAGAATATCATTTTGCTGAAACTAATTCCCATTCCAGGAAAAGGAGCAATTGATGCTGTCTGGCTGGGGAAGGTAAGAGAATAAACATCCCTATTTAATTGTTAACCAATCATTCTTTTTCATTCATTAATAAGGATGTGGGTATTAATGTCCTCCCCGGTGATGGACACCCATACATGCAAATGTTTGTGAGACTAGCGGAATCGATGTGGATGAAATTTTTGGGTGTGGTGGGCTGTGGGTATCTTATGCGGGATGGGAACAGTATTTCCACAAGCCACCTCATCTCCCTTCTCCGCCCCCACCCCTGAGAAGCAGCTGGTTGAGTCGAGCTGAGCCAAGCTAGGACTGTAAAGCAGAGCTGAGCTCTTCCCGCACCTGCTCACACACAGAAATGGTGGAAAACAGCAAATTGCATGTCATTTAAGACTGATCTTAAACCTGATTCTGATTTTGGTATGCCCACTACAAAGTTTTGTGCACTTGTCTGATATCCAGGATTATAAGGTGTGAATATGAGTAGGATTAATCTTATGTTTAAAAATAACTTACAGAAAGTTTTAACTTGCCATATTGTTTGAAATCTAGACTGCACAAGTATGGGAAAGACGTGTATAGCAGCAGCCTCTTGAATTTCAAGTTTCTTTTAAATTTCAGCTGTTAAAATTAGTTTTGTGTTTAACAATTCTGGGAAAGACTTTCTGCATTTGTAATTGAGACTGAAATAACTAAGGTGTTTCTGACTGTTTGAGGGCCCAGTCTGCATTGATTGAACTTTATGTTGTTGAAGATCATTAATTTAGCAATAACTCAGTTTATTGGCTGTTACTTTCAGATTTTTCCTTAGTTTCTTGTTAATTTCTGTTATATATCACTTGCTCGTATGAGAAGAGATCAAATCCAGATTGATAAGATCTCAGTTAATTTTAGTGCGGAAGTTAAATTGACTAGTTACTGATTAATATTCAAAATTTAACACTGGAAGGAGTGCTGGTCTGTAGCATTGAGGTGCTGTGATATCCACTCTATCTGAATCTTTATTAACCTGTAATCAGCAGAGTAGGCTTACAGTATTTTATACTTATCCATGTTTAGAGTGACCATTTAGATTTGCATTGTTGTCCTTAAATATCCTCAGTGATTAATTGTTCAAAAAACATTGTTAAAAGAAATGTGGGAAACATTTAAAAAATTCAGAAGTGCATTTATTATCAAAGTATGCATCCTATATACAACATTGAGAATTGTCTCCTTACAAAACAAAGAAACCCAATGGGAACCCATTCACTAAAGAAGACCATGTGGGGAAAAAACCCCAGATCATGCAAACAATAAAAGTGAGCAAATAACATTCAGAACTGAAGTTCACAAAAGTGAGTCCACAGCCACGAAACCAATTATATCATTGCAGCTCGTCCAGGAGACCATTAGTTGCAGGCCTCAGTTCCATAGGACCATAACATATAGAAGCAGAATTAGGCCATTTGGCCCGTCGAGTCTGCTCCACCATTTCATCATGGCTGATCCATTTTCCCTGTCAGCCCCAATCTCCTGCTTTCTCTCGGTATTCCTTCATGCCATGTCTAATCAAGAATCTATCAACTTCTGCCTTAAGTATACCTAAAGACTGGGTTTCCACATATGCCTGTGGAAATGAATTCCACAGATTCACCACTCTCTGGTTAAAGAAATTCCTCTTCAACTCTGTTCTAAAACGACACCTCTCTATTCTGAGGCGGTGACCTCAGGTCTCAGACTCTCCCACCAAGTGGAAACATCTTCTCCATGTCCACTCTGTCGAGGCTTTTCAACATCTGATAGGTTTCAATGAAATCACTTCTTATTCTTCTGAACTCTAGTGAGTACAGGCCCAGAGCCATCAAATGCTTTTCCTATGATAAGCCTTTCAAACCTGGAATTATTTTCGTGAACCTCCTTTGAACCCTCTTCAGTGTTACACAAGATGCTCAAAACTGCTCACAATACTCCGTGAGGCCTCACCAGTGCTTTATAAAATCTCGACATTACATCCTTGCTTTTATGTTCTAGTGCTCTTGAAATGAACGCTAACATTGCATTTGCCTTCCTCACCACTGACTCAGCCCCCAAGTTAACTTTTAGGGAATTCTGCACAAAGACTCCCAAGTCCCTTTGCACCTCAGATTTTTGAATTTTCTCACCATTTAGAAAACAATTTACCTTTTTACTTCTACCAAAGTGCATGACCATACATTTCCCAACACTGTATTCTATCCTCCACTTCTTTGTCCATTCTCCTAATCTGTCTAAGTCCTTCTGTAGCCTCTCTTCCTCAAAACTACCTGTCCCTCCACTGATCTTCATATTGTCTGTAAACTTTTCAACAAAGTCATCAATTTCGTTATCTGAGTCATTGACATATAACATACGAAGAAGTGGTTCCAACACAGAACCCTGTGGGACACCACTAGTCATCGTCAGCCTCCCAGGATATGCCCTCTTCACACTGTTACCATCAGGAAGGAGGTACAGAGGCCTGAAGGCACACGCTCAGCGATTCAGGAACAGCTTCTTCCCGTTTGCCATCTGATTTCCAAATGGACTATGAGCCCATGAACACTTTTTATTTCTGTTGTTATTTTGCATTACATATTTAAACTTAACTATTTAATGGACATATATGTACTTAGTGAACTCATTTTTCTCTATATTTATTTATCATGTATTGCATTGTACTGCTGCCGTAAAGTTAACAAATTTCACAATATATAGCGGTAATATTAAATCTGATTCTGATATTGATTCCTATTCTTACCCTCACAGATGCATAAAGTTACTACCCTGGAGGTCCTATTTTTCAGCTTTCTACGTAGCTCCCTAAGATCTCTCTTTAGGACCTCCTTGCCTTTCCTACCCATGTCATTGGTGCCAATATGTACCAAGACTAATGGCTGTTCCCTCTCTCCCTTTAGAATGCTATGGACACAGTCTGAGGTATCCCTGATCCTGGCACCTGAGAGGCCATGTCTATCACACCCACAGATTCTTGTCTCTGTTCCCCTGACTGTGGAATCTCCTATCACCACTGCAGTCCTCTTCACCTCTCTGCTCTTCTGAGCCACAACACTAGACTCAGTGCCAGA
The DNA here is from genome assembly GCF_048418815.1 of Hemitrygon akajei. NCBI lineage: Eukaryota > Metazoa > Chordata > Chondrichthyes > Myliobatiformes > Dasyatidae > Hemitrygon > Hemitrygon akajei. The sequence continues at coordinate 77,011,936 of NC_133127.1, forward strand.
GATCCGGTACTCCTAGGTAGGTCGTCCTCCTGAACAGTATCAAAGATGGTATACTTATTATGGAGGGGAATGACCACAGGTATACTCTGCACTGGTTGTGCATTTCCCTTCCTTCTCCTGATAGTCACCCCCAGTTACCTGTCCTGCAACCTGGGGATGACTGCCTCTCTGTAGCTCCTGTTTATCACCTTCTCATTCTCCCATATGAGCCTAAGGTCATCCAGCTGCAGCTCCAGTTCTCCGAGGAGCTGCATCCCAGTGCACCTGATGCAGATGTGTTTATCCGGGAGACTGAAGGTCTCCCAGAATTCCCACATCTGACATGCAGTACAAAACACTGCCCTGGAGCCATTCTCTCTGCACTATTGTGTCCTAACATTCAAGGAATGAATAAAGAATAAAAATAGAGACTTACCAGATACTTTACCTTGCCCAAATCTGACCCCACTGGCCTGATGAGCAAAGCCACTCCAAACACTGGCCCACTCACAACAATGGCCGCTCCGCTTGCACTTGCATTGTTTTTGTTTGCCCTTCCTAATGAACCCCATTTGGTGATCAGTGGCAGTCCAATTTCGAGAAACTCCTGCAAAGTTCTGCCTTTCTAATCTTGATTGAAAAGGTAGCTTTCTTCACGTCCTCCCACTTGGTCGCAGTCCAGCTTCAGCGCAGAGATGACTAAACTTTGGGCAGCAGCAGGCTGAACACCAGCATGACTCTATGACCTTTCAACCTGACCCGGTGCTTAAATTGGCCAAGTCTTGGCTTGTTCGCAGACCCTGGCCCTGATGCTTTGATATGCTCTCAGGCTTGGGCCCTGTCACCTCGATTTGTCCCGTACACACCATCTAGACTTCAGCTCACACCGCAAAAATGCCAGGTCGTGCAGGCGGTTCAAAAGCACCACTCTGAAAGAGAAGTTACAGGCCATTGATTGCAGTGATCGATTCTAAGACAAAGTGTGACTGATAAAGTAGTTAATAGTTATGTTTACTGCCAGCAAATTGTCACTGTGCATCACCAGTGCCATCTCAACCCTTAAAATGTATAATTTATATATATATATATAATGCTTATTTTTCCATTTAAATGATCCCACAGTTGCTTCTTGAAGTTGATTAGGAAGTTTCTAAGTGCTATCATTGGTCAATGTTTTAAAAGCTCCAAATGGCCACAGCAGCCAAAAAGCTGATTCATTGCTTGATTCTGCTTTTATTTCTAGGTAAAACAGTTCATTTCTCCTATTTACATTGCATAAACCTGAAAAATTGCTGATTGCTGTGCATAGTTATTTTGTTTTTGTCTTTTGAACCGGGGTTCCGTTGTGATATTTTCAACTGTAAAAACCCACAGTATCTAAAGTAGTGTGTTAGAATGGGTTGAAAACTGTCTGTCTCTCAGAAAACAAGAGTTGGAGATTTTCTCTTGTTTGTGATTGGAATAAATGAGTCCTTTTTCAGACTGGAAGGAGGTAACTAGTAGAGTACAGGGATTTTTTTTGTCTACAGTTGTTCACAATTTGCACCAATGCCTTGGAAGAAGGCGCAGTATGTAAAGTCGCTGCATTTGCCCATGATAAAAAATAGAAGGAAGGGCATGTTGTGATGCTGTGGGATATAGATAGATTGAATGAAAAGGAAAAAGACTGGGAAATGGAGTTTAATGCAGGGAAGTGCAAGGTCAGGCACTTCAACAAGAGAAATCAAATCAAAAGGACTTAACTTGAAGAATAGGGAGATTTTGTTGATTGTACAGATCTCGGGAATTCTCTACCATTTTGGTAAGGCCTCACCTGAAATATTGCATGTTTTTGGTCCTCTTACTTAAAGAAAATATATAACAACATTGGAGCCAATTAAAAAAAAAAGATTCACCAGGGTAGAATGAGAAGGTTGTCCTACTAAATAGTTGGAGCCTATATTCAGAATCAGAATCAGATTTAATATCATTGGCTTACGTCATGAAATTTGTTAAAGCATCATCGTTGCATTGACCAGGAATCAAATGTGGGCCTCTGTTTGGCAAGTGAGAGTTTTACCACTGAATCGCCAGTGCTTCTAGTTCAGAGGAATGGGGGTGACTTATTCAAACATATAAGATCCTTATGTGGCTTGTCTGGATAGAACTTGGAAATGTTTTCATTAGAGAGAGTCTTGAAAAAATTGTTACAATTTTAAGGAGGTAGTCATTTAAGACTGAGGTATGTAGAAATTTCTTCTAATGGGGGTGGTGAATCTCTGGAATTCTCACCTGTGGCAGGTGGTGGAAGCTGGATCATTATGTATTTAAAGTAAAGTTGTATAAATATTTGATAGATTGAGGGATAGCGGGATATGGAGAAGTGGCACAGAAGAAAAGTTGAGGTCAGAATGGATTAGCTATGAACATATTAAATGGCATGTCAGGCTTGACGGCCTACTCCTGCTCCTATTTTCTTGCATTCTTGTGATTTGTTTTAAACAGAAGTATAGAGCTTGTGTGAAAATTGCAGTTTTTAAATTTGCCATTCTGATGGGAAAACTTCAAAAGCTCCATCTCACTGGTGTTGACTGGAAAGGTACGCACAACATATAGACCTTCTTTCAGGGACTCTTCATCTCGTGTTCTCGATGTTTATTGCTTATTAATTTATTATTATTATTTCTTTTTGTATTTGTAGTTTGTTGTTTGCACACTGTTTGAATGCCCAAGTTTGTGCTGTCTTTCATTGATTCTATTATAGTTATTATTTGGTTATGGCTATATTGAGTGTACTGGCAAGACAATGAATCTCAGGGTTATATATGGTGACATCTATGTAGTTTGATAATAAATTTACTTAGAACTTTGAGCTGTGCGTAGATTGGGTGTTTCAGAAATCATGATCTCCTGATTGCACTGATTCATTTGAGCAGAAGCTTTTCTTTTAAGAAAAGACTACCGTACTACATTTACTTGAATTGAATGTTTGCACCATTCCTACTCATTGTATGTATACTTGGAACTCATTTACAAATTCCTGTTCATCCAGTCAGAAGATTGAAATGATGGCAATTGTACCAAAGCACATTGGACGTGAAATACTAGTGGGAGTGTTTTTATTGATCAGTGTAAAAATGTTATCAGGAAAGATTGGCATTCATTCTAGATTAGTCTGCAGCATACACAACAGTATACAGTGCCTTTAAAAATCATTCAACCCACAACCCTTTGTTCACATAAATGAGAATTACGTGTAATGACTTAAATGGGCAATATTGGATTTATGCCACACTATTGCTTAATGTTGAGGCCGAAGTGTTCCATTTTAATCTCATCCGACCACAAGACCTTTTACCACATCTTTATAGTATCTTCTAAGTGATGCTTTGCAAAGTCTCTACGGGCAAGGATATGGATTTTTTTTAGCGGTACGCGTGGCGCAAATCTAATACTGCGCATCAGCCAGGTAACACCATCCCTACTATAAAGTATGGTGGAGGTAGCATCATGCTTTGGGGTGGTTTTGAGCAGTAGGGATTGGAAATCTGGTCAGGATTGATGGAGAGATGAATGCTGCTTAATACAAAGAGATCCTGGATTAAAACCTACTGGAAAGCTTAAACCGGGAGGAAGCTCGTCTTTCAGCAGGCACACTGCAAGAGCAGCCATGGGTGGCTTCAATCAAAATTAATGTCCTTGAGTGGCCCAGTCAGAATCTTGACCATAACCTGATCGAACACCATTGGCAAGACCTAGAGATTGCTGTCCACAGCCACTCCCCAACTAACCTGGCCTAGCTTAGCAATTTTGCAAGGAGGAAAGGTCAAATCTTGCTCCATCATGTTGTGCAAAGTTAATAGAGACTTATCCAAAAAGACTACTGGCTGTAATAGCTGTTGTGAGAAGTGGTTCAATTAAGTACTAGGCAAAGGGGGATGAATATTTTTGAATTGCTAACGTATCAGTTTTTAAATTTTTTAGTTTATCATGCTTCACAATTTCCCCTGTATTGGGGGCTCAGTTGTGAAAAAGAGCATGTGATTCACAAATAAGAATTCTCAGTTAAATTGATCAAAATCCTTGGTTGTAATACTCTAATGTGAACGAAGGGTTGAGGGCTGACTACTTTATCAAGGCATTGTCTACAGTGTTTCAGAAACACAAGAGATTCTGCAGCTGCTGAAAATCCTGAGCAACACACAGTAAGTGCTGGAGGAACTCAGCAGATCAGGCAGCATCTATGGAGAGTAATGAACGGTCGATGTTTTGAGCCGAGACCTGTCGTGAAACACTGACTCTTTGCTCTCCATAGATGCTGCCTGATATTCAGTGAAATCATAAGCCCAATAGTCTCTTCAGATGCTGAAATCCAGAATAACACACACAAAATGCTGGAGGAACTTGGCAGGCCAGGCAGCATCGATGGAGAGGAATAAAGAGCCGATATTTCAGGGTGAGACCCTTCATCAAGGCTGGTAAGGAAGGAGGAAGAACTCAGGATAAGAAAGTAGGGGAGGGGAAGCAGTAGAAGGCAGAAGGATGCCAGTGAGGGGGGAAGGTAGGTGGGTGGGGGAGGGGAGGATGAAGTGAGAGGCTGGGAGGTGATAGGTGGAAAAGGTAAAGGGGTGAAGAAGAAGGAGAGAAGGGTGGACCATGGGAGAAAGGGAAGGAGGAGCACCAGAATGAGGTGATAAGTAGGTGAGGAGAAAAGAAGGGGTAAGAGGGGATCCAGAATGGGGAATGGAAAAAGAGTGGGACAGAAATTACAAAAATTAGAGAAATCGATGTTCATACCATCAGGTTGGAGACTACCCAGAAGGAATATGAGGTGTAGCTCCTCCAACCTGAGCTGGCCTTTTCACGGCAGTAAAGGAGGCCATGGACCAATATGTCGGAATGGGAATGGGCAATGGAATTAATATAGTTGGACCCAGGGAGTGAAGATGCTTGACAAAGAGCTCCTGGAGTCTACATTGAGTCTCAGCAATGTAGAGGAGGCCACATCAGGAGCACTGGATACAGTAGATGGCTCTGACAGACTTCTGATGAAGTGTTTCTCACCTGGGAGAACTGCTTGGGGCTCTGAACAGTGATTAGGGAGGAGGTTAATGGGCAGGTGTAGCGCTTCTTCCACTTGCAGGGATAATTGCCAGGAGTGAGTGGGGAGGGACAAAGACACAGAGAGTGATTCCCTGCAGAAAGCAGAGATTGGGGTGTAACTATGTGTTTGGTGGTAAGATCCTGTTGACGATGGAGGTAGTTGAGGAGGAACTCTGATACATACACAGTGTTTTGTCTTACACTGATCCTGCGATCCACCACTGTATGTGCAAGCCAGAGAGCTGGGGAATGGAATTGTTTAATAATCAAAATGACACCTAGTCTAATGCACAAGTTTTGTTCAGCCAGGAGAGCTTAGTCTCAGGATGAAGGAGTTGATCACATGATTGAAATATCAAATTTCTCCTCTTAGAATGATTGGAATTCTTACCTCTGTGAACTGTTGATGCTGAGTAATTTAGTGTACTCATACTAGATAGGATGTTTGGGCTGCAGGGGAATTGAGGATTATAGGAAGCAGAACAACGAAGTTGAGAGCACAAAAAAGATCATATTATTTACTCCTAATCCTATTTTCTCTGTTCTTAGTGTGCATATTTCCTCACATGTCCATCTACATTTCCCAATTCTGGTGCCACCCATCTACGTTAGGTCTGTTAACCTACTGTTGCATTTTTGTGCTGTGGGAAAAAAACTGAGGAAGAAAGCCACGTGATCTCAAGGAGAGCTTGCAAAACCCCACAGAGACTATAAGACATAGTTAGGTCAGAATTGGGCCTCCAGCACCTTCTCAGACATGCTGGTTGTTAATGCGAACAATGCAGTTCCATAATACCGTAAACCCATAAGACATAGGAGCAGAATTAGTCCATTCAGCCCATTGAGCCTGCTCCGCCTTTCCATCATGGCTGATCGATTATCCCCCTCTACCCCATTCTCCTGCCTTCTCCCCAGTAGCCTTTGACGCGCTGAGTAACCAAGAGCCTCTTAACCTCTTCCCATTGACTTGAACTCCACCGCTGTCTGTGGCAATGAATTTTCTGTTCTACAGGAACATCCTTCTATTCCAAGGCTGTGTCCTCTAGTCCTAGACTTCCTCACTATAGGAAACATCCTCCCTGTGTCCACTGTACCTAGGCACATGACAATGAGATCCCCTCTCATTCTTCCAACCTAGCTCACTGGAACAGTGTGACAACAGCCCAGTGGCTCATCATTACTGCTGCTCAGTGACAAAAACAGTTCTTCCGACAGTGTGGAACGATACTGGACTGTGTGACTGGTTTAGATGTTCGAGCTCAAACCTTCTGATGCAGCTTGCTACCACTAGGTCACATTTAGCCTTTGTCAATTAACTCTAGCAAACAATAGATGCATAAATTTTAATTGCATGTTTTGTTTTCTATTTCAAATTATATTCAGGTCATGCGCAAATGTCACTCTTATCAGATGAAGTCATTTACTGTTCTTTGCATGCATGTTATTGCTATGTTATTTCAAAAGTTATTTTATTCAGGGTAATAAAATGCAAGAAATAAGAGATTACTGCTACCGCACATCATCAAAAAAAATCTCAAAAAGCTGCATAAACTTACATAAAAATAGTATGTACAGGTAGTGCCCGAGTTATGAACGTCCAACTTATGGACAACTCGTATTTACGAACCGAGGAAGGAGAACGCCGTCTGCCATTTTAAGTCGGATCGCGACGCCATCCGCCATTTTAAGTCATTGCCATTGACACAGTGTTCAGTGTGTAACTTTGTATTTCGCTTAAATTTTTCTTAGCAAGAGTCACCCTGACCCTCCCTCCCTCCCCGCCCCCCATTCCGGTCGGCTTTTGGTGTCAACCTGTAACTGTTACCTGCTCAGTTGAGGAAAAACACCAGAGACACAAAATTACCTCTGAAACGGTTTTTATTCAGAGAGGAGTTCGCAGCCCCACGCACTTCGGGCGTAAGGTAGCCAACTCCCAATTTGTCAGTTTACAAAGGTCATACTTATACCCAAAAGCAGGGTACTACATTCGCAAATATGGTTACCGATTCGAATTCATCAATTGATTGGCTATTGCATAGCTAATTTAGCAAAGGTTAAAGCGTAATACCTAGAATTAATACTGACGCACTTCAAAACACTTGAAATAGGTATCCTCAAAATACTTTGCCAAACACATTGTCTTGTGGTCGCAGGTTCCCTTTTCCTTGTGGTCTCCACGTCTGGCCTGGCACCTTATTTTAGCTACCTCTCCTTACTTCCCCAATGACGTACCTCTCTTGTCCTGTCTACATATTTTGCTACACTTACCCCTCGCCCACCCCCTCTACACGTACCCCTTACCCTTTTCACATTCTCAGTGGCACAGTGAAATCAGCACCGGGCTCGAGACAGACTGCTCCCACCCGAGCGCACCGGGTTGATGTCGATCCAGTGACTCTCGTACCTTCCGTGCGGGTTGATGTCGAGCTCACAACTCGACCTCGTAAAAAAAAGCACTGCCACCTCCAGTTTAAATTCCCACGTGGAATATTGTGGAGGATCAAATACCCAAACCCAGCTCAGCCCCCACTTGTCGCATTTAACCTGTCTCAGTGCAGACCCGGGGAATTCAGTGCGGTGGTCCTTAGGACCCAGCGGACCTCGGAGCTGGTGGAGGTCAGGACACACCGCCCGCAGTGTTTCTGTTCCATTGATGGGAAGTGATCACGATTGAAAATAAAGTGGAAATAATAAAGCATTTGGAAAGAGGTGAAGCGCCATTGGTCATTGGAAAAGCGTTAGGCTACAGTCAGTCAACGATCAAAACAATTTTAAAGGATAAAAGATAAAGTGAGAATAATGGAGCATGTGAAAGGCCCTGCCCCGATGAAAACTACAATTATTACTAAGCAATGTAATGGTTTAATTTTTGAAATACATAAGTTTCTTAAGTGTTTTATATGCATAGAAAGGTAAAATATATACTATATACCTAAGACAAACGTTTGACTAACTGACGCTAAATAATACTGGCTGTACTTGTTCCAACTTACGTACAAATGCGACGTAAAGACGGACTCAGGAACGGAACTCGTACGTAACCCAGGGACTGCCTGTAATCAATAAAATTGCTTTCCAGGAGATGGGAATTGGTTTCATTTAAACACATTAAATAAGATTTTAATACCTTAGGAGTCGAATACTTGCTTAAATACAGTTAGACAGTGGTGCATTTCTCGGGTACTAAGTAAGAGGGAGAAGCCATATATTTGAACTTTGGAATCAATGAATCACAAGTAAACCAACATGTAATCAAAATAAACACTTTGATCTCCTTAAACTAGTAAATATCTTGCAGTGGGGCTAGAATGAATGCAAACCAAAAGTAAAATCAGAGATTACAACAGAAAATGCTGGAGAAGCTCAGTGTGTCAGGCAACATCTGTGGACAGAAAACCAGAACTAACATTTCAGGTCAATATTGTTTTGCCAGAGAAACCCAGGCCTTTTTAAGTTGTTGTAAAAAGTTGGAGGTGGGTAGAACAAAGAAAATTTCATGGTGTGTTATTTGTCCAGAGGAGATGGAAAAAATAGATGATTGAGAACAGGAGAAAGAAAGAAACGCAAAACGTATTGGAAAGACTTTGTGCCTACCCAGCATTTATGCCAGAATAGTTGTGCTTCGGTAGGAGGTAGAAATGAGCAGTGCGGGGTATGGGAACTATGAGATTGTTAGCACTATTTGGTAGATCTCCAGAGTTGAAGAGATTCATGATGGTGAGGGGAAACAATGGTTTGATGTTTCTTAATGGGGTCGAGTTTAAGGGGTAACTAAGAGGACCTGTCTGAGAGCTACCATCTTACTTCAGCAAGGAAGAGGTCAATCTGCCAGATGACAATAGCATTGCCCTTTTCTGCAGGTATGAAGGTGAGGTTGAGATTGTGTAGAGAGAGTCGAGGAGATGATGAACACCAGATTGTTGAAAGATGAATGAACATCGATTTCTGGTAATCACTTCCATCTGTCTCGTCCCCCTCTCCACCCCACTTTTCCTTTTCCTTTCCCCATTTTGGTGGTCCTCTCACTTCTTCTCCTCCCCCAACCTCATTACCTGCCCATTACCTCCTTCCCTTTATTCTGTTGTCCACTGTCCTCCCCATGAGATTCCTTCTTCAGCCCTGTACCTCTGCCACTTATCACCTTCCAGCTTCTCGTATCATTCCCCTTTCCCTCCCACCCACCCACCTTGTCTCACCTATCACCTGCCAGCTGTGCTCCTCTCCCCCACTACCATTTTCCTATTTTGGCTTCTTACGCCTTCTTTCCCTATCCTGATGAAGGTCACAGCCCAAAATGTTAGGGGTTTATTTCCCTCCATTGATACTGCCTGACCTGTTGAGTTCCTCCAACATTTTGTATGTGTTATTCTGGATTTCCAGCATCAGCAGAAACTATTCTGCTTATGATATACACTGCATATCAGGCAGCATCTATGGAGAGGAATAAACATAAGAACATAAGAAATAAGAGCAGGAGTCGGCCATCTGGCCCTTCAAGCCTGCCCCGCCATTCAATAAGATCATGGCTGATCTGGCCATGGACTCATCTCCACCTACCTGCCTTTTCCCCATAACCCTTAATTGCCCTATGATGCAAAAATCTATCCAACCTTGTCTTAAATATATTTACTGAGGTAGCCTCCACTGCTTCATTGGGCAGAGAGTTCCACAGATTCACCACTCTCTGGGAAAAGAGGTTCCTCCTCATCTCCATCCTAAATCTACCCCCCAAATCTTGAGGCAATGTCCCCTAGTTCTAGTCTCATCTACCAATGGAAACAACTTTACTGCCTCTATTTTATCTATCCCTTTCATAATTTTATATGTTTCTATAAGATCACCTCCCATTCTTCTTTTTGTATGTTTTTATAAGATCTCCTCTCATTCTTCTTAAAGAGTTGGCGTTTCATGCCAGGTCTCAGCTCCCGCATTTTGTTTGTGTTGCTCAAGATTTCCAGCAAAATCTTGTGCCTTCGTGCCTTCCATGATATAGTGATTCAAACATCCTGGCAGTGAAGTGAACCGGGAAAGAGAAAAGAAAAAGAGAGTGAAGTCGGTATTCAAGTATATTTGTCATCTGTACATCAAAACGTACAGTGAAGTCATTGGGATCTCTTCTGGGGAAACTATGACCTGTACAGAAAGGACAGGTTACACCTGAACCCCAAAGGGGACCAATTTCCTTGTGGACAAGGTTCGCTAGAGCTGTTGGGGAGGGTTTAAGCTAAGGTGACAGGGGATTGGGAATTGGAGTGATAGGGCTGAGGATGGAGTAGTTGGTATACAGGGTGATGCAGTGTGTAATGAGACTGTGACTAAGGGCAAAATTGTAGTCAGTGGGACAAGTTGAAGTGCAACATGGGGACAAAATTGAAAAGGGTGATGAATACAGGACTGAGTGTTATATTGGAATGCAAGCAGTATATGGAATAAAGTAGATGACCTTGTAGTACGGCTAGAGATTGGCAAATTGTGGGCATCATTGAGTCATGGCTGAAAGAAGATCACAGTTTATTGGAAGGGGACACCAGCAGGGATGATGGCAGAACAGTAATGGCTGGAGATTCTGGGGCAATTCAGAAGGCGCAGTACAGTTACATCCCAAAGGTGAAGAAATATTCTAAATGGAGGATAAGGCGACCATGACTGACAAAGGAAGTCAACAACAGCATAAAAGCAAAGGAGAGAGCATGTATATAGCAAAAATTAGTGGGAACTCAGAGGACTATGAAACTTTTAAAAACCAACAGAAGGCAACTAAAAAAAAGAAAAGATGAAATAAGAAGGTAATCTAACTAATAATAACAAGAAGGACGCCAAAAGTTTTTAGAGTAAAAGAAAGGTGAGAGTGAGTATTAGATCAATGGAAAATGACACAGCAGTGGTAGTAATGGGGGACAAAGAAATGGTGGGTAAACTTATTTGTGTCAGTTTTCTGTAGAAGACACCAGCAGAATGCCAAAAATTGGAGAGTGTCGGGGGCAGAAGTGAGAGTAGTCACTATTATTAAGAAGGTACTTGGGAAGCTGGAAAATCTAAAGGTAGATTAGTAAGCTGGGCCAGATGGACTAGACACAGGGTTCTGAAAGAGGTAGCTGAGAAGATTGTGGAGGCATCAGTAATAATCTTCTTGAATGGTTCTGGAGGACCTGAAAATTGCAAATCACTTCACTCTTTAAGAAGGGAGGGAGGCAGAAAAAAGAAAATGATATGCTAGTTAGCCTGATTTCAGTGGTTGGAAAGATGTTCGAGTGCATCATTAAGGATGAGGTTTCAGCACACTTGGAGGCACATGATAAAAAGTTTATGGGCCATAGCTCATGGTTTCCTTAAGGGGAAATCTGTTGGAATTCTTTGAGGAAATAACAGGCAGGATAGAGAAAGGAGAGTGAGTGGATGTTGTTCATATGGATTTTCAAAAGGCCTTTGACAACGTGCCGCACACAAGGCTGCTTACAAGATAAGAGCCCATTGTATTACAGGAAGGGTACTAGCATGGATAGAAAATTGGCTGACTGGCAAGAGGCAAAGTGTCAGAATAAAGGGGACTTTTTCTGATTGGCTGCCGATGACTAGTGGTGTTCCGCAGGACTCTGTATTGGGACTGCCTTTTCTACATTATATGTCAGCAATTTGAATGACAGAGTTGATGGCTTGTATGCGGACAATACAAAGATATGTGGAGGGGCAGGTAGAGTTGATGATGCAAGGAGTCTGCGGAAGGACCTGGACAGATTGGCAGAGCGGAAAGAAGTGGCAGATGGAATATAGCGTAGGGAAGTGTATGGTCGTGCATTTTGGTAGAAGGAATGAAGGTATAGACTATGTTCTAAACAGGGAGAAAGTTAAAAAATCAGAGGTGCAAAGTGACTTGGGAGTCATTGTGCAGGATTCTCTAAAGGCTAACCTGCAGGTTGAGTCTCTGGTAAGGAAGACAAATGCAATGTTAGCATTCATTTCAAGAAGACTAGAATATAAGAGCAATGATATAATGCTGAGGCTTTATAAGGCATCAGTCAGACCACACTTGGAGTATTGTGAGCAGTTTTGGGCTCCTTATTGAAGAAAGGATGTGCTGGTGTTGGAGAGAGATCAGAGGAGGTTCACAAGAAATGAGGAACATTTGACAGCTCTGGGCCTGCACTCACAGGAGGTTAGAAGAATGAGGGAGGATCTCTTTAAACCCTATTGGATATTGAAAGGCCTAGACAGAGTGGATGTGGAGAGGTTAAGTGGGTGAGTCTAGGACCAGAGAGCACAGCCTCAGAATAGAGGGACATCCATTTAGAACAAAAATAATAAGAAAGAATTTTTTTATCCAGAGGGTGGTGGCTCTGTGGAATTCTTGCTGCAGGTGGCTGTGGAGGCCCAGTTGTTGAGTATATTTAAAATGGCTGATAGATTCTTGGTTATTCAGGGCGTCAAAGTTTACGGGGAGAAGGCAAGAGAATGGGATTGAGAGGGATAATAATTTTGCCATGATGTAATGGTGAAGCAGACTTGATGGACTGAGTGGCCTAATTCTGCTCCTATGTCTTATGGTATTGTGGAAATGCATCATTTGCATTAACAACCAACATGCCCAAGCTTTGACACACATTCTGCCACCAATATAGCATGCCCACAATGCTTGGCAGAACAACACAGAACACAACAAGCAACAAACAGCAGCAAAAACACACCCCATTCCTCCCTCCCATCCACGCCCACACAATCAGAGTCAACGTGCAAGAGATTTTGGTCAGATAAAGCTGGTGTGGTGTGGAGTTTCAACAAACTGTTGCCCTTGTTTGGGAATTCACGTGGAAGCTGAAATGACCCTGAAATAACTTATTGTACCATGAACCAAAATGTAACTTGTGTTGAAACCAATTGCCCACATCAGCATGTTAGGTAATTGGAATTTTAATCCTTAATTGGTACGAACAGAACAAACTTGTGTGTATGTTTAATTGTTCACTTTATGCCCCTCCTCTCTCTTTGTTTTCTGTCCTCTGCCTATTTGTTATAAATTAGACCAGCCCTGTTGGGCCTGAATAGAGAGATACTTCCTCTATAGGAACTATGAAAGGCATTTTCTCAACTTCCTGAAAAACAGCATTCCTGTTGGACACTAGGTGTTGCCCGAAAAGGAAGCTGCATTAGCACTGTGATTATTAGCCGATCTGTGTATTTGTTTTCTGCAATATCACACCAGCGAAGAGATAGCAGCTTCAAGGGGCCACGGGCTCTATCCTTACGCAGGTAGGAGAAAAGGTTATCTCTTCTTCTCGCAGATGATAAAGGTTTTCTTGAACGATGTATGGTAGAGTTGTTCCATCCTTCAGTAAATGTTAGAAGAGTATGGCTGTTTATACTGACTTTTGGCTGTGGTTAAGTCAGTAATGATGTGCATATTGTGCTGGCATATCTATACAGACAGAGATTATGTACCTTGCTTGAGACTACTGAATGATAGATAGACATGAAGTAAATTAGTATAGCTTGTGGTGTTCATTTCAACCTGTGTCAGTTTTATAACTTCTTTTGGTGAGTTTTGCCTTAAAGTGTGAAGAACACTGTGGTCAGACGAACTTTAAAGCTGCATGTCATGCAAATGGCTTCATGAGCCACGCAAATCTTGTGTAGTGGGAAATTTTCCAACTTTAATGTCCTTGCCAGAGATTAAATTGAATTGACTTTATTTCTTTCATCCTTCACATACATGAGGAGTAAAAATCTTTACATTACATCTCCATCTAAATGTGCAATGTGCAATCGTAGTAATTTATAATAATTTATAATAAATAGAACAGTCAATGTAACATAGAAGTACACTACAAAGCCAAATAGCTGATCCTATCATGTTTTATGTTTGGTAAGTTTGGTGGAGAAAGGGTGAAAGAGTTGGTCACTGAATAAACAAAAACTACTAGAAAACCTTCATAACTAACTCATGCTGATCCATGGAACATCATCCTAAAATGTTGCTTCAGCATCTACTCACACACAAAGTGCTGGAGGAACTCAACAGGTCAGGAAGCATCTGTGGAAAAGAATATGCAGTCGACGTTTGGGTTGAGGCCCTTCATTAGGACTGGAAGGGAGGGGGGAAGAAGCCAGAACGTGGGAGGGAGAAAGGAGGACAAGCTAGAATGTGATAGGGGAGGCCAGGTGTGTGGAGGAGGGGGGATGAAGTGAGAAGCCGGGAGGTGATAGGTGAAAATGGCAAAGCGCTAGAGAAGAAGGTATTCAATAGGAGAGGAGAATGAACCATGGGAGAATGGGAAAGAGGAGAGGCTCCAGGGGGAGTTGATAGGCAGGTGAGGAGAAGAGGTAAGAGGCCAGAGAGGGGAGCCTTACCACGCCAACAGAAGGAATTATCTATCGTTGAGCTTGGAAATGTCTCTTTGTGTCCCTGTGTTTAGTGTCCGTGTATGAGTCCCAGCCCTATGTCCTGTCCCCAAGAAGGGGTCCTGACTCTGTGTAAGCCCCAGCCCTACGTCCTGTTCCCAAGGAGGGGTCCCAGCTCTGTGTTCTGTGTTCCTGTGCTCCAGTCCAAGGCTCAGTGTTCCTGTGCCCAAGTCCAAGGCTCCGTGGAGGTTCCAGTCTGTGTCCAAGGCTCCGTGGAGGTTCCAGTCTGTGTCCAAGGCTCCGTGGAGGTTCCAGTCTGTGTCCAAGGCTCCGTGGAGGTTCCAGTCTGTGTCCAAGGCTCCGAGGAGGATCCAGTCCATGTCCAAGGCCCAGAGGAGGTTCCAGTCTGTGTCCAAGGCTCCGTGGAGGTTCCAGTCTGTGTCCAAGGCTCCGAGGAGGATCCAGTCCATGTCCAAGGCCCCGAGGAGGTTCCAGTCTGTGTCCAAGGCTCCGTGGAGGTTCCATTCCGTGCCCAAGGCTCCGAGGAGGTTCCAGTCTGTGTCCAAGTCCAAGTCGTAGCCTAGGCCCTGAGTCCTGGTCTCGTCCAGGGCTAGTGTCCGTGTCCAGCTACGCCTCTCCCCGCTTTTGCTTTGCTCTCCCTCGACCTGGGCTCTGCGTTCCTGCTCTCCCTCGATCAAGACCTAATGCGAGCTTCATGTCCTCATCCAGCCCTGGAGTCCTGCATCCTGCCCCCACATCCAGTCCTGTTGCCTTTCCATGTCTTGTCCTCTCCTGGATCCGGAGTCCAAGCCCGAGTCAAGACCCAGGTTCCGGGTCCCTGTCCAGTCTCTGGCTCGGAGTCCTTGTCCAGGTTCCTAGTTCCCAGTTCCTAGTTCCTCGTCCAGGTCCCACTTTCCTACTCTAGTCCTAGCCCATGCCCTGTCTCCTAATCTTGTCCAGGGACTGTGTCTTGTCCAGCATCATTTCTTCCCCACTTCCCTTGCTTTCTTGATACACCTAGTCCTCTCCCTAGTACTTCAGTGTCTGTGTCTTGCATTTGGGTCCGTTCCCAACGCCCACCTTATGACATTGTGATATTTGGTCTGAACAACAGTTGAACCTCCTGACCATGTCTGCATGCTTTTTATGCATTGAGTTGTAGCCACAACATTGATTAGCTATTTGCTTTAAGGAGCAGATGTACATGTTTAACTAGTAAAGTGGCAACAGTGTATATTTGTTTAACTTCCTTTATCGCTCTTTACTTTTTTAAGATGAGCCAAGCATTATCTCTTTCATTGAGCTTTTGGTCATCTACCTTTATAGCTCCTTGTGGCTCAGTGTCAGATGCTTTGGTAATTCTCCTGCGCACTGAGTACGGTATGTTGAATTCATGATTTATCTCTTTAGCTGAGATGGGGTTATACTCTCGTTTCTGCACAAATTCATTAGGATAAAGCCAAGCATCACAACTGACATTCATCAAGCAGCATCAGTATCCATAAGTGATTGACAGGACCAATTAGCTTCAATAAAAATCTAAGGGGAAAATTGTGACTCAGTTGAGGGCAGACTGCAGCCTTAATCTCTTTGTCCCCTCAAATCCCTTCTGGATGCCTCCCTCCAAATCCGTCAATGGGAAAGTAATTACAGGCCAGGGCAAATGGCTAGAGAGATGGGTTGATTACTCAGACCTGGACTCCAGAGTGAACACTGTCACCACCTCAGCCCTGGGTGCCATTGAGTGCTTGCCAACAATGGAAGAACTGGATGCAGAGGAGCTCAGCAAGCCCACTGCAGCTTAGCCTCGGGGAAGGTAGCAGGCAATGATGGGAATACCCCAGACCTGATTAAGCACTGCATGACTACCCTACTGCACCCACTGCACAAAGCCCTCTGTCAGTGTTGACAGGAAGGAACTGTACCACAGGATATCAGGGACGCCAAGATGATTAACTCCCTACAAGACCAAAGGCGAGAGAAGCGACTGTAACAAAAACAGGGCATCTCCCTCATGAGTGTTGTTGGCAAAGTCTTTGCCTGAGACTTCTTGGTCTGCTGACAGAAGTTGGCTGAACATGTCTACCCGGAGTTGGAGAGGTCAACTGTGGACATGATTTTCTTTCTTTGCCAACTCCAGGGGAAGAGCGGAGAGCAGAAGATGCCCCTCGTGTTGTGTTTATTGATCTCACCAAGGCACTTGACTCGGTCAGCAGAGATGGGCTCTTTCAGATCTGCTCGAAGGTGGGCTGCCCACCAAGCCGCAGAGCATGATTGAATCCTTCCACAACACCATGAAGTGGACTGTGCAGTACAACTGCAGTTCTGCCGAGCCCTTTGACCTGAGCAGCAGTGTTCTTACCCCTACACTCTTTGGGATCTTCTTTGCCCTTCTCCTGAGGCACGTATTTTGCACCGCATCAGAGGGGATTTACCTCCACACTAGATCAGATAGCAGGTTTTTAACCTCACCTGCCTGAGCCAAAACGGTAGTGCGCGAGGCTGTGATCAGAGACAAGCACTTTGCTGCTGATGCAACAGTCGTAACCCACACTCTGCAGCATCTCCAGAGCTTGATGGTCACTTCTCCCAGGCCTGCAAGGAACTTGGTCTGACCATTAGCCTGAAAGAAAGAAGCTGCTTTGGACAAGACGTGGAGGCACCACCAGTCATTTCATTGATAACGATGAACTGGATGTTGTGCATCAGTTCACATACCTGGGGTCCATCGTCAGTGACCACCTCTCCTGGGACGCAGAAATCGACAAGTGCATTGTGAAGGCTGCAACAACTCTTGTCTGCCTCACCACATGAGTCTGGAGAGCTCCAAACTCTGAGTCAAAACAAAGATGGCTGTGTACAATGCTTGTGTCACCAGCACACTGCTGTGCAGCTTCGAGATCTGGACAAATGCACTAAGCAGGAGAGAAGGCTCTACATCTTCCATTTAAGGTGCTTTCATCACACCTTGGGCACCTTCCGGAGAGACAGAGTACCCAATGCTGAGGTTCTCTCTCGTGTCGGCCTCCCTAGTGTCTAACCCTGCTCGGACAGCATAGGCTGTGCTGGCTGGGCCATGTCTGTCACATGTAGTATGGCCACATCCCAAAAGACATCTTTTCCGGTGAGCTGGCTTCAGGCAAGAGAACCGCAGGCCACCTACAACTGAGCTACGAGGATGGAGCACGAAGGTGCTGGGCATCAACATTGAGTGCTGGGAGGAACTTGCAGCCGACTGCACCAGGTGGAGAAGCACCCTGAAATAACACTATGTCAGGCGAAGAAGCATTCCTGAAAGTGGCAGAAGATAAATGGTCCCTTAGAAAGGAACGTTACAGCTCCAGCAGAGCTGATAGATGAAACCTTTGCAACAGAGACTGTCACTCTCACATTGGTCTCATCAGCCACTACACCAACAACATAGACAGCTGGGACACAACATCCATGGTCAACCTCGACCATTGGAGGGCCACGTGGGCGCCTGCAACTTTTATAACATGATCTACTATACCTTACATTGTTTCATATATGAGCATAGTCAGTATTTTGGAAGGGAGTAAGTGCAAAGGTTATTGATGCTTTGGCTTAGAATAGTTATGATACACATCAAGAAGAAAATCAATAGTTATGTGTATTTTTTTTCCCCTCCGTGTTCACCTCATGTCTTTGTGCATTAACATGTGGCTGAACTAGTATACAGAGTTCAACTCTGTCCAACATAATCTGAAAGTACTCTTTGAAGTAACTCAAAACTAACTTTATCTTTCCTTTCCTGTTTGAAAATACCAATTACATGCGGTGTTTGATAACTAGGCTGAGATTGGATTGTCTGTGAGTGTGAGGCTAATCGTGGTTTAAATCTCTGTAATACAGTTCGGGTATTGAAAGTATCCATACAAAATGAATCCTATTCAGAACACTAAAGCCTTATGTAGGTAGATATATATCTAATACGTTCATCAAAACTATCAGCTCAATATTGTGAATGACCTAGTTAGAACAAAGAAACTATCTTCGGATGTGGACCATTATTTTGGTGTACTGTATGTGCCTTCCGAATTTTGTATCTGATTTCAACAGCACTTCTTAAACCCACAGAATAGCAATTATTGAATCACAAAAAGTCCTGAGTTTCACTACTGTGTCTACAATGGCTGGAGGAAAACTAAGTTAAGATAATATTGTGCACGCCATCATTTGTGCTTTCATCTTCCCATTCTTTAGAGGTAGGGTGTCCATTGTCCTCCACCAAATGCTTAGCCATGTGAACAAATTATTGTAGTCAGATGTAATGACAGACTGTACAATAATTTGCTTATATTGCTAAGCATTTAGATATGAAGCATCGTGACATAAAACATTAATTTTCAGTTTTTATTTTTTAATTGCTGCCAGTTATTTTGCCCATAGCTGTGGGACTGTTGCTTTTTCTCCATGGCAGATTGCGGTTTCCATCAGTGATTCTCCTGAACCTTTAGTAACTCGAATGACAATAAAGCAAAGAGAAAGAAGTATCTGATGACGGATCCCCAAAGAGGTTGGAACTCGCAAAACGGTACTGCCACACAAAGATATAGAGGCTGAAACGCACAAACCTGGCGATTGTCTGCATATACTGCTGCTTTGAGGCACTGCTTTACAAAACTTGTGTCAGTGGTTATACGATATTTGCACCAACTTTTTAAGTAACAAGATCATTCAGATAACCACTAAACATTATGAGCACTAATTGTGCACATCAAGTAATTGGATGTGTAGTTTTACTACAATGACTGGCTGACTGAGGCCTACGTCGGTCAGACTTGACCATGGATATTGCAAACTAGCTGTCTAAATACGCAAGCCTGGGCAGTATGATTTGGAGAGCAAGATGTTGCCCATGTAGCAAGCTTCATCCAACTGATGAACCCAAAGGAACGGCAGAGACCGATACTGTTTGGTACCAGCAGTGTCATAGGAGTTGCCGGTCAACATTGAACTCAATGTAGGGCTGCCTTAGGGACTCCGACCCCAAATTTTTCCCTCGGGGTTTACTCCTGAAACCTTCCCCATGAGTGGGTATCACTGCAAGGCAGCAGAGGTTTGAGATCAGAGTTTTCCTTTTCTTAGATGAGCTGCCAACCACAGCTGACGAGCCCTGTCTGTCCGAAGGAACTGGTTTTAAGGCACCAGTAACCCGCTTTTGCTCCTTCTCCTGTTAGTAGAAACAGTTCTGCTGGGCTTAGTAGCTAAGACACATGTGAAGGCCAGGAAACAGACTTGGTTGTCAGAGACTATTTGAGGCGCACACCACTGGGAGCATTTCATAGGTAGTGGGAGCTTGTCCCCATTACCACTCTGAGCTATAACAACCTTAAGGAACCACAGTACCACAATAGGTTATGTTATGAACGTTCCTTGTGAGACATAATGACACAAATAGAACATGGAACAGCACAGCACAGGAACAGGCCCTTCAGCCCATCATGTCTGTGCTGATCATCATGTCGATTTAAACTGCACGTCTGTTTGCATGTGGTTGTATTCCAATACATTGTGCCTGTCCAGATACCTATATCCTAACACACCAGAATTCCTGAATACTTCATGATGCAATTCCCGACATTTTGTCACCAGAAGAAGAATGCATGCTGCTTAGACTGTCAGATGAACAGGCAGAAAGTTGAGGGATGTAGATCAGTAGATGTGCAATTTAACCTAGCGTCATGGTCAGTCGTGTATTAAGTGACGTTTGAAAATGTACTTGTGGAGTAGAATAGCTTCAGCATCTGAAAATATTTTGAAACGTCTGAGCAATGTGTTTCTAATACAGCAGGAAGAAAGGAATAATAATTTATCAAATACAAACACTGAACATTTCAAACTTTTCTATTTTTAACTTTGTGTTTGAATGTGGAATTGTAAAATAACTCTGGTAAGATTTGAATCTGAGTGATAATCTAAAACGGGTAATAGCAACTCAGATGTTCTTTTTAAAAATTTCTTAGTTTCAAAATCTATTTGTGTCTTCGAACAACTTTCAAAAATCCAAGCAATAGAAATAATTTTGAATTCAGCCACTCCTGTTGCAACAACCTCTGGTTAAGGGCCTTCAACCTGAAACGTTAATTTATTTCACACAGAGAAATCAGTTCAACATTAATGTAAATATGTAACTCACACAAAATGCTGGTGGAACGTCAGGCGTCCGGTTGAAGGGTCTCGGCCCGAAATGTCAACAGCGCTTCTTCCTATAGATGCTGCCTGGCCTGCTGCATTCCACCAGCATTTTGTGTGTGTTGCTTGAATTTCCAGCATCTGCAGATTTCCTCGTGTTTGCGAATGTAAATATGTTGAGCTTTTGTAAAGCTGCAAAGCAACAATACACAAGTTTGACACCTGTAGGTTTTGCAATCCACGCTCTATTACAATAGATTAATAAAGATATTCCTTCAATGTGCACACACAATTCCTCACAGCTCATCATATTCAATGAATTGTGTCATTAGAACAGCATAAATCATCTGAATCCAAAATATTTTTTTGTTTCGGTTTGCAGATCGTTCTGATAGAAATAAACCAGATCAGGCATCCCGCAATTCCAGGTAAGGACAAAGTAACTCTTTGGAATGAATGAGAAGAATGCGTGGAACTATACTACAGAATTTTTCTGGTATCCATGATCTCTTTGGAGATCATATGAGGAAAATAATGGTTAATGCAAGCAATGTGAGTCTAGGGAAATCAAATCCAAATGGACTTTGTTTTGATTTCATGTTTTGAAATTATGTATAAAATAAAAAATGGACAGTTACCACAAAGTATCCAAAGATTGTTTAAAATGAGAGAAAGTCAACGTGATTTGAGAGAAACGTGTATATTTCAAAAGCAAAGGATAAGAACAAATGTAAAAAATCATTGTATTTCAATCAGAGGAGTGAATCTATGGAACAGTTGTAGTGAGAATTAAAAAATATGCACCACACTTAACAAGTTTAAAAAATGATTTAAAAATAATTTAATGAACAAATATAAAATACATGATTTAAAATGAATGGGAGTAATGTAATTAAACAATACTTGGAATTGGATTTTGCGTTAAAAGATTATGAAATTTTTTGCTTTGATGTGATGATTGATGCCAAATATGTTTTTGTATAAGTAAGAGGGATAGGCGTAATAAGCAGTAGCTTCAGCCTACTCCCTTTCAGTCTGTTTTAAAGATTTTTATTATTTAATTTTGTCTTATGAAATCATCGTTGAAAATTATGCTTTTTGTTATGTTTGTACTGACCGAAATAAAATTTCATTCATTCAAAAAAAAATTTGTATTGATTATGGTGTAGTAGATGCCAAATTGGAACTGCTTATCCTTCAAAATATTTTTTAAATGTATTGCACATTTATTTTGCATGATTAAACAAAGACTGTGCAATGAAAACTTTTAGTAAGAAATACTTCAAATTTAGCACCAGAGTAGTGGCGAATGGTCTGATAAATGGATCTGAAGTACAGTTGATGCAGATTTAGTTTTGAACTGGATAGATATGCATTAGATTGAATTTTCCAATGTGTATTCTCTGTGCCATTGTATTGCGTAAGAACAATTATTTTCTGTTTTTTGATTCTGACGATGCAGAGGCACTTGGTATTAAAGTATGAATAGGTTTTCAACATAGAACAAGAGCATTGATTTCTCATCTTGTCCTGACCAGCTTTTGAACATTTGACAGAAGTGACTGTTAAGTGAGCCCAAAACTAAATCAGCATCGGCACACAGATGAGTTGGAGGAACTCAGCACGTCAGGCAGCATCTGTAGTGGGAAATGGACAGTTGAGGTTTCAGGTCGAGACACTTCATCAGGACTTGAAGGAAAGAGCGGAGAATACAAGAATAAGAATGTATAGAGGGGGAAAGGGTGGAACAAGTGCTGGCAGGCAATAGGAGAATGCTTGTGAAGGGGGAGTAATAGGCAAGTGGGGAGGGGAGAGTGGGGATGTGGTGATAGGTGGAAGTAACAAAGGGCTGAAGAAGATGGAATCTGACACATGAGAACAGTGGAACACGGAATAAAGGGGAGGAAGTGAGGACGGAGGGATGTGTGGGTGATGGGAAGATTGAGAGGGTGGGGGAGGGTAAAGAGAGGGGATGGTAGCGATTGGTGGGATAAGGGAAAAGGAAGAGGGGCAGAGGAGAGTAGTTACCAAAAAGTTAGAGAAATCAATGTTCATGGGGTCAAGTTGGAGACTACCAAGGCAGTACATGAAGTCTTGTTCCTCTAACCTGCTGGATGCAGATTAGTTGATGCTCTAGAGGGACAATTGAGCTTGCTTATATAGAAATGAGAGAGCTACCGCTTGAGTCATGGACTATACCGAAAGGGGTATGGGAACACTTAACTTTCAGTAGCTCAAACCTTTCGGGGGATTGCCAGACCCAAGCCTCCAAAAGACCAGAGAACTTTGGCCATGAATACCTTGACAGTCATCACACAGGATTAGCAGGAAAAATAAATGGCAAAGTAATTAAAACAGAAATTGATGGAAACAGTAGCCGACATAACAATATCTGTGGAAGAAGAATCAATGATAACGTTGCAGGCTAAAAGCCCTCCATATCTCATGGGAAATCAATCAGTCAAATACCTTTGACGTTGCTGGTGTTTAGGGCGGCATCTTCTGGGAAAAGGAGAGAAAAAATGTTAACTTTAAACTGCAGAGAAGGAAGAAATGGGATGGGTGGGGCAAAGGAAATGGGGTGAGACCAGGGTTCCTGTGAGGATAGGCTGTTGAAGAAGTTAAATGGTTGATAGGTTCATGTGAGCATTTAGAGGGAGAGTCATAGAGCAATATAGAATGGATACAGGCCCTTTGGCCTAATGATTCCATGCCCACCCAATTTCCTGCATTCAGACCACCTCCCTCTGCTGCGGAGAGTGTAAACAAATGAATGTAAAAGCTGTGAAGTGAAGCAGTTAGAGAGAGAGAGAAATGCAAACAAAGGAACATAAGACCTGTAAAATGCAGAGTGTAGAAAATACTCCGCAGGTCAGGCCATGATAGTGGAGAGGAAAGGTAGGCCATTATCATCGATGGATAACTGGGTGTTGATCTGGCCCGTTCTGAAACAAACAGAGAAAAATAGGTGAAATCAAGATTGAATCTGTAAGGCTGCTTTACGCCCAGGCAAAAGATGGAGCGCTGTTCTGTAAACTTTTGCTGTGTTTTGTTAACAAGTGAGTAAGAAGCCAAGACCATATTAGTCGGATGAGTCAGAATGTGAGTTGGAGAATTGTTGTGAGATTTAACTGGAAGCTTGGGGTCAGCTCTGCACATGAAATGAGACATCTGCCAAAGCAGTCACCCAAACGCATTTGTCTTCTCCACTGTTTGTGAAGTTATTGGATAATGCCACTTGGAACTGATTTGTGGAAATGTACACGGTCATGATATTTCTTGTAATATTGTATTTTACCTTGGTGATGGATTAAAAATATGCACATCTGCTCAATTTTATAAGGTGCCCATTTAACGTTTTGTTCATTCAGCACTTCTGTTGATGGCAATTCTCCACAAAACCTGATTTGTTTACTGAGTGATGCCCATGCACACTGAAGCCTTTGTTCCGAGGAAAAATTGTCTAAACAAAATGTCCACACATATCTGTGCCAACACTTCAGTACATTTTTTGAGAATCCTTTAACGGTGATGAAGAGTTTCTGTTATCAATTGATCAAGTTAGTTGGATGGAGGCAGTCCAAAGAAGTCAGCCTGAAATTGCTGTCCTTCTAGTGGAGGAAAGTAATGACTACAACCACTTTTACATTTTGGCAGCATCATTGGAAAGACTGAATAAGAAATTTTGGCTCTGAATCTTCGCTCAGATAAATAACATTTGATAAAATCAGCAGGGAAGGGAAAACAAATTGTAACACTGTGACACACATTGGGAAAAAATAAATACAATGAAAAATACTGTGTTAGGTGAGAAGTGCTTGGTTAAATTGTCAAAGAAAGACATCGAAGTATAAAAGGTCTTAATAAGACACGGCATGTTTGAATAACAGAAGACACAGGGAAGGGGTGCGTGCAGCCGCTGGTCTAATTAAAAACTGGACATGCTTCATTGCCAAGAGAATCTTGTACACAGGCAACAAAGAGTCTTCTGGAGAAACTCAGTAGGTTGAGCAGCGTCTGGGGTGGAAAGAAATGTCAACATTTTAAGTGGAATCCTGCATGAGGATGGTCCATGCAGCAAATTGTTTGTTGCTCCAGATTCCAGCATCTGCAGTCTCTCGTGTTTCCGCAGTACATAAGTAGAACTTGCTGGCAGCTTGTTTCTGGTGCTCTAGTCTTGAATTTTAAGATTTAATAATTGGAAAATTTTGAAATGGGCTGCATACTAATCAGCAGCTGAACAGGTTATTGTTTCAGTGCTTAGTCTTGTATCAGAACAATTTAATTTAATTGTGGATCATGTTTACCACCTGTAACAAACTGTCAATTAAAATAGTTCTTGAAATTAAATGCCTGCAAAGCTGGAGATTGCAGAGTAAGTTGGTTACAGTTATTTATGTCTTTTAAAAAGTAAGTGGACCTTTTTGGGACTTGTCTGTGGAGCAGGAGATTGCTTGGGTTAATAGTAACTTAGCAAGGGCCAATAAAAAGAAGCAAGGTTTAAACGGAGCGGCCATTGTTGGAGCAGGCCGGTGTTAGAGTGGTTAGGTTTTGGTTCAGCAGGCTAGCACATAAGTTTGCGAAGTTGGAGATATAACAGACTCAGGCAGGCAGGGTGGGAGTTCAGGCAGTAGAATGCCCCTCCTGTATGATGTGGGAGTTCAGTGTACTGAGTGGCCTCCCTGATGACTGCACCTCCTAACTGACAAGGTCAAGAAACTGGAGCTGGAGTGGAATGTACTCAAGGCAATTGGGGAGGCTGAACAGCTCATAGATGAGACTTTCACTGGGTGGTCACCCCCAGAGTGTAGGCTTCGGATAGGAGGTGGGTGACCAGCGGGAGAAATAAGGGGAGTAATCAGTCAGTGCTGGGTTCCCCTGTGGCCATTCCCCTCAGCAATAAATACACCCCTTTGGATACTGGTTGGGGGGGGGGGGGGTGATTGATCTGGCACAGCAGTCACAGCCATGCTAGTGGTGCTGTGATGGCGCTGAGACTCAGAAGGGAAAGGTAAAGTCAGGCAGAGTGATAGTGATAGGAGACTCAATAGTTAGGGGATGGACAGGATGTTCTGTGGCTATGAAAGAAAATCCGGTGCTAGGGTCCAGGATGTCTCAGAGTGGCTGCAGAAGATTTTCAGGAGGGAGGGTGAGCACCCGCAGGTAGGAAGAGGGAAGAGGTCCTGAGCAGTGAGTATAGGGAGTTAGGAAGAGGCTGAAGAGAGGACCTTCTAGGCAGTAATCTCTAGATCACACCCAGTACCATGTGCTGGTCAGGGCAGAAATAGGATGATAAGTGGTGCAGGGGTAAGGGTTTTAGATTGCTGGATCATCAGGATCTCCTCTGGGAGATGTATGACTTGTACAAAAGTGGACAAGGTACTTCTGAACCCAAGGGCAACCAATAACCTTTAGTGTAGGTTTGCTAGAGCTGTTGGGGAGGTTTTAAAGTAATTTGGCGGGGGAATAGGAACTGGAGTGATAGGACAATTGGTATACAAGTCAGTGCATTGTGCAGTGAGACTGTGAGGAAGGACAGACAGATGATAGGGCAAAATTGCAGTCAGTGGGATGAGTTGAAATGTAGCATGGGGGTAAAATTGCAAACCATGATGAATACAGGAAGAATGTTTTATAATTGAACGCATGCTGTATACAGAATAAGGTAGATGATCTTGTAGCACCGTTGGAGATTGAGAGATGTGATGTTGTGGGCATCACTGAGGTGGAAGAAGCTAATAGTTGGGAGCTTATCATTGAAGAATACACATTATATTGAAAGGACAGGCACGTAGGCAATGGGGGTGGGGTGACCCTGTTGGTATAAAATGAAATCGAATGCTTAAAAAGAGGTGACATAGGATCTGAAGATGTAGAATCTTTGTGGGTAGCGTTAAGAAACTGCAAGGGTAAATAGACCCTAATGTGAATTATATACAGCCCCCAAACAGTAGCCAGGGTGTGGGATATGAATTTCAATGGAAAATAGAAAAGGCTGTGATAAGGGTCCTGGGGGATTTCAATATTGAGGTAAATTCGGAAAGTCAGTTTGGTGCTGAATCCGAATGTCTGTGAGATGGCCTTTTTGAGCAGCTTGTGGTTGAGCCCACGAAGGGAAAGGCAGTTCTGGAATGGGTGGTGTATTCCCACCGCTGCTTGTCAGAAGTTCATACGTTCTCCCCGTGGCTGTGTGGGTTTCCCTTGGGTGTTCCTGTTCCCTCCCACAGTCCAAAGGCATGCCAGTTGGGAGGTTAATTGGTCATTGTAAATTGTCCAGTGTTTAGTCTGGGGTTAAATCGGGGGTTGCTGGGCAGCATGGCTTGAAGGGTCGGGGGCCTATTCCACACTGTATCTCAGTAAATAAATAACCAGATTTGATGAGGGAGCTTATGGTGAAGGAACCTTGAGGCAGCAGTGATCATAATATGATCGAATTCATCCGGCAGTTTGAAAGGGAGAACATAAAGTTAGATGTATCAGTCTTACAGTGGAGTAAAGAGAATTACAGGTTTCCCCTGCTATCCGAAGGTAGAGTGTTCCTATGAAACCATTCGTAAGTCGAAATGTCGTAAAGTGAAGAAGCAATTACCATTAATTTATATGGGAAAATTTTTTGAGCGTTCCCAGACCCAAAATCATACCAAATAACACATAAAACCTAAAGTAAAATGAACATATATTAAAAACAGGAATGATATGATAAATATACAGCCTCTATAAAGTAGAAATATGTACGGTATAGTTTCACTTACCAGAATTGGGAAGACAGCGAGCCAAAATCGATTTGGAGAAAAAGAATCGGCACGTACACGCATTTGCACATACACGCATTTGCACGTACACACATTCGCATGTACATGCATATGCACGTACACGCATGCGCACACAACTGCCCGCACAAGGCTTCACGGTCATGGTAGTCTTTTCTCAGGGTAAACACACGTATAAAGCGGGCATCTTTTTTTTTTGTAAAAGCGAAAATCCTCTTTGGTTAGCGAAAACGGGTACCAATGTAGGTCTTTCATAACAGCAAGCTGTAGTAAAACGAACGTTTGAAAAACGGGGGCCACCAGTACAGAAGACGAGAGAGGAGCTGGCCAAAGTGATTGGATGGGGACACTGGCAGGGATGATATCAGAGCAGCAATGGCTGGAATTTCTGGGGGCAGTTTGGAAGGTGCAAGATAGATACATCCCAAAGATGAAGCATTCTAAAGGGAGAATGAGGTAACCGTGGCTGACAAGTGAAGTTAAAGACAACATAAAAGCAAAAGCAAAGGCATATAATATAGCCAAAAATAGTGGGAAATAGAGGATTGTGAAGCTATTAAAAACCAACAGAAAGCAACAAAAAAACCATGAGGAGAGAAAAGATGAAAATTGAAGGTAAACAAGCTGATAATATAAAAGAGATTTTTCAGATATATGAGAAGAGAGGTGAGAGTGATTATTGGACCACTGGAAAATGATGCTGCAAAGGTAGTAATGGGGACAAAGGAATGTCGGATAAATTTAATAAGTATTTTGCGTCAGTCTTCACCGTGGAAGACACTAGCAGTATGTCTGAAATTGAAGAGCGTCGGGGGGCTGGGGTGCACAAGTGAGTGTAGTTGTTGTTACTGAGGAGAATGTGCTTGAGAAGCAGAAAGGTCTGAAGGTGGTTGAGTTATCTGGACCAGATTGTCTATACACCAGGGTTCTGAAAGAGGTGGCTGAAGAGATTGTACAGGCATTAGTAATGATCTATCAAGAATCACTAGATTTTGGAATGGTTTCAGAGGACTGGAAAATTGCAAATGTCACTCCAGTCTTTAAGAAGGGAGTGAGGCAGAAGAAAGGAAATGATAGCCATTTAGCCAGATTTGAGTGGTTGGAAAGACGCTGTAGTCGATTATTAAGGATGAGGTCTTGGGGTACTCAGAGCTGCATGATGAAATAGGCCAAAGTCAGCACAGTTTCCTTAGGGGGAAATATTGCCTAACAAATCTGTTGAATTCTTTGAGGAAATAACAGGCAGGATAGAAAAAGAAAATTAATGGATGTTGTTGACTTGGATTTTCAGAAGGCCTATGACAAGGTGCCGTACACGAGTCTGCTTAACAAGATAAGAGCCCATGGTATTACAGGAAAGATACTAGCATGGATAGAAGGTAGAAGATTGACTGACTGGCAGGAGGCAAAGAGTCAGAATAAAAGGAACCTTTCCTGGTTGGCTGTCGGTGACTAGCAGTGTTCTGCAGGGCTTGACATATCCTTTTCATGTGATATATCAAGAAATTGGATGACAGAATTGATGTCTTTGTGGCCAGGTTTGCGCACAATACAAAGATAGGCGTAGGGACAGGTGGTGTTAGCATTCGCAATATTAGCATTCATTTCGAGAGGACTAGAATATAAGAGCAAGGATATACTGCTGAGTTTTTATAAGGCATTGGTCAGGCTGCACTTGAACTATTGTGAGCAGTTTTGGACTCCTTGTCTAAGAAAAGATGTGCTGGCATTGGAAAGGGCCCAGAGGAGGTTCACAAGAATGATTCCAGGAAAGAAAGGGTTAACGTATGAGGTGCCTTTGGACCTGTACTCTCTGGAGTTTAGAAGACTGAGTGGGGTGCTCACTGAAACCTATTGAATATTGAAAGGCCTAGATAGAGTGGATGTTTCCGATAGTGGGTGAGTCCAGGAGCAGAGGATGCAGACTCAGATTAGAAAGGCACCTACTTAGAACAGAGATGAGAAGGAATTTATTTTGTCAGAGGACGGTGCATCTGTGGAATTCATTGCCACGGACGGTTGTGGAGGCTAACTCATTGAGAGGTTCTTGTTTAGTCAGGGCATCAAAGGTTACATAGAGAATGGGATTGAGTGGGATAATGATGGAATGGTGGAGCAGACTGGATATGGGCCAAATGGCTTAATTCTGCTCCTCGGTCTTACAGTCTTATGGTCTAAAGTGCATGGAGACATCCTAATGTCATACACGTCTCTAGTTCTTTCTGAGAACAGTTAACAGTTAAATAACAATGGTCTCAATGGTCTTACTTGACACTGGCTGCCAATGAGATTGGGATGGTGAGTTACACTTGTGAGTCTATACTGGGTTGCTTGCCTTTGGGATTATAGTGGTAAATTTCAGAAGATTTTAATAAACTAGTTACCAGGAGGCACAGCAGATTTGATTTGATGTTAAAGAAGCAACTCTATAACGTTGTAGTAAAACCTCGGAAGTGAGTCTGTAATTCAGTTTCAAGAACTTTTCAGGATTGAGGTCCGCAGGCTAGGGTGAATTTTTTTTCCTTTCCTGTTTTTGTAGGACATACTGTAAAAGGAAGCCAGTTTTGTCCCATCAAGTCTGTGTCCGTTCATAAAGCAATGTAAAGTAATCTGTTCTCCCCACGTTCCCAAAAACACCCCCAAAATTCTACAGTCTTGTACATTGTAGAGCCCAATTTGCACGTGGTTAGGACGTGGAAGGAAACTGGAGCACCTGGAAGGAAAACAAGGAGAACGTGCAAACTCACACAGACAACATTGACGGTCAGGACTGAATCTGAATCACTGGAGATGTACAGCTGTCCTGCCCAAACTAAACTTACGTCTAAATTGCCGGAAAATGCACCAGTTATTTCATGAATCAAAAGGTGAAGTGGAGGAGGGTTCAAGATCACGGTATAGAACGACTGGCAAGTCTTCTGTGCACACATCATTGTATTCAGTCGTTGATTTCTATATGTTTCACTTCTACAAAATGAGATTTAGTTTCAAACGAATAATCATTTTCTACTGTACATCCATGCAACATTAGTATGATGAGCTGGTATCCTGTTACATTTTTAATCTGCTTGTGTTCAGAGTCCTTTTTGATCTTTAGACTCTCTTAAGAGCCTTTTCTCAGTTCTGTTACATTGCTTACTATGATGTTATGTAAAGACAAACAAAAAAAACTGTGTTAGAATATAACCAACCAAAACTCTTATACTAATTGCTCTTTGACCAGTACTTGCTTTACTTCTATTGCACCAGTTAGTACTGAAAGACCAGCTCTGGTACTACTGCTAGATGATTGTATTTTTTTGTGTTGCAGTTCTTTGTTACCTTGGTTCTTTTCAGGAGATGTTTCTTTGAATCTCAACACAAGCAAAGATGTCACTCAACTCTTGTTTGCAGATGCAGATATCATCCCTTTAAAAACAAGGCACTTTTTTTCTTATCAGTTTTTAAGAAATCTAGTAGGTAACAAACTTGATAATAAAGTCCTAGAGTCTTGGAAATGTACAGCACAGAAATGGGTCCAAACCATTAAACACTGCCTCCTCCCATCAACCTGCACCAAGACCATAGCCCTCCATACCCCTACCATCCATGTACCCATCCAAACTTCTCTTAAACATTGAAATCAACTTGCACTGCCAACTCGTTCCACACTCTCACAACCCTCTGAGTGAACATAATGT
This sequence comes from Hemitrygon akajei, assembly GCF_048418815.1. Lineage (NCBI taxonomy): Eukaryota > Metazoa > Chordata > Chondrichthyes > Myliobatiformes > Dasyatidae > Hemitrygon > Hemitrygon akajei. The sequence goes on from NC_133127.1 coordinate 77,042,936, forward strand.
GAAATTTATTAGATATCGGTGGTTATAGTTATGAAAAAAGTAATTGCCAATTGTCAACCCAGCTGTGTTTTTTAAATAATCTTGTTATTCGTTTGTCACCAGTGCTGCAAGCAAAGTAGTTTTTTTAATCCTTACTAGTGCTAGGTTAGAGACTGGAACCTTACTAAGCTGTAGGAATCACGGTCCCATGATTAACGTATTTGGAGCTACAACCATTTAGGCTCTTGATCTGTATTCATCAATGTCATTTCTTAAAGGTCTGAAAAATTTGAATTAGTATAACACAATTCTTATTTACTAGTGTACAAAGCTTCACTCTTTCTTTAAAATAAACAGTAAAAAACAAAACTGATTATGGAAAATATATTTTTACACTGTCAAAGAATTACCATCTTGAATGTTTAATATAATTGTTAGGTGGAGAGTTAAGTGTTAATTGTTCTTGGAGAGTGATCAATGGTAGGATAATGAGTTTCTAGTCCAGTACAGCTTGCTATGTATACCAGATGCATGGAGAAATTTGCAATTGCACTTAGTGGGCAGAATGACCTGATCCCACAGACATTTAGGAAAGGAGACATTTATCTGACTTCTTTCTCAAGTTTTTTTGACAGTGAAATTCCCTGAAGGTATAATTGCAAAAAATGTGTATATTTAAATTAGTTAATGACGGTTGCATAGCCGTTCTCCTGGCTATTTGTTGCTTCTGTTCAGACAAGATGAGGATTTTTTTTCCCTTTGCTGTGTATCTCTCTGCAGCTGTTATCATTCATCCAGGCGTGGGTTGAAATGAGGTCTGTTTGTTAAAAGGGCCTGATCGCAGAAAGAGATCTCTGATACCAAAGTGCCCCAACTACAGTGTTTTTTTTTTAATTGCCAAAATATATTTGTGGTGGGAATTTGGATTGGAATACCCAACTGAGGCTGGGTTTTTAACTTGAAACTGGATTTCAATCAAGATTAGAATTGTCATCAACCGTTAGAAATTAAAATAAATAAATGTAAAAGGGATTGCTGTGCATGAAGTAATAAACAATTCCAGAAAGAAAATCTGGGCAACAATTAAAACAAGTGATTTGGTAGAAGATTCTTATTTTGTTTAACAGTGTTCTTCTGAACCTAAGGCATCTTGTTTAATGTTGTCCCATGGGCATCAGCAGCTCTCTGGCACCACACCCAAACCTGTTTAGTAATCATCAATCTCCATCAAGGTTTTCCTGTCTTTACTAGTCTTTCATTTCACTTACAACACACAAACTCTTATGGCATCTCAGCAATAGTTCAGCCGGATGTTTCCTGTGTGGACCACTTTGTGCAGCCTCTCACCCACGGTTATTGGAGAAGCCTGGGGCCTATTACTGAAGGATAAGGATCTTGATGCAGAAAGAAGCAGCTTGATTTTATTTTTGTTTTGGATCCATCTGATATCATTACCTCATTTTTTTTCATGCTGCTCCCATTAATACTTATGATTTGTACCATTTTTATTTCAGCTTTAGTGATAGGTACTTTAATAGATAATTTATCTTGCACTCTTACCCTTTATGCTCCCAGTGTGGCTCTGGTTTGCTTAATAGCACCGCAGGTTTTGAGGCAGAATGTTCTCGGTTCACATCCTTTCCCAGAGACTTTGAGACACATCAGTGCAATATGTCAGAAATGCTATTTTATCAGTGAGTTATCCCTTAATCCACATTCATACAAGCAGATTATTTGTTCATAATCATACAGCTATTTTTTGAAGATTACTTTCAGTAAATTTGCTGCATTACAGCCGTGTACATGGGGGGCAGCACTGAATAATCATTTCAATCCCTTGAAGGGAGTGTGAAAGACTTGCACTTCAGCAACACATGATACACTCACGCTTGGGTAGCCTGTTTCTTCTCCAGCTCTACCCACGAGTTTGCAGGTGACACCACGGTCTGTGGGCCAAATCTCATATAATAGTGAGTTGGGATATAGTAAGGAGATTTAGAGCTATGGTGTTAAAACAACAGCCTTCCCCACATCACCAGCAAAATAAAAGAGCTGCTTATAGATTCAAGGAAAGGGGTCTATCCACATGATCCTGTTTATATCAGTGGTGCTGAGCGGGAGATGGTTGAAAGCTTCAAGTTCCTGCGGATAAGCATCGTCGATAGCCTGTCCCAGTCCACATAGACACCATGGCCAAGAGGAAGCGCACCAGCAGCTCTCCTTCCTCAGGACGCTAAATAACTTTGGCATGTCCCTGTGAAGCCTGCGATAGATGCACCACAGAAAGCATCCTATTTGGGTGCTTGATGGCCTGGTGTGGCAACTGCTCTGCGGAAAACTGCAGAGTTGTGGTCGCAGTTCGGCACATCACAGAAATCAGCCTCCCCTCCGTAATCTCTGTCTACGCTTCTTGCTGTCTCAGTAAAGCAGCTAGCATAGTGTCACCTCAGATATTCTCTTTTCACACCTCTCCCCATGCCACCAGGCTCAAAGACAGCTTCTGTCCCCAGTTGTAAGATTATGTAATGGTTCCCTGCAATAAAATAGACTCTTGGCCTCAGAATTTACCTCACCATAGCCTTGCACCTTATTACCTGCCTGCACTGTGATTCTCTGTAACTGTAATACTTTATTCTGCACTCTGTTACTCTATCGTGTACAACCACAGTTGAAACGGAATTGCTCTGTGTGTACAATACACAAGACAAACTTTTCACCGTACCTTTGTGCATGTGGCAATAATAAACCAATTTACCAAGTCCTTATTTTCTTTTTTTTGTAGTTGTATTTCAGAATTATGCTTACAGTCCTTGCTCTGATCTTGGCAACCTCAGCTGTCTGGCTAATGATCACAAAACCATTTTGTTTTCTACTTTCTGATAGGATTTGAACTATCTGTCTTACTGCTGGTCAAAATACAGGCTTGCCTCTATTAACAAGTTGTTGCTGTTTCTGAAGTTCAACCAGCCTATGCTTGCATTACCAAGATCGTCCATCAGTTCACATTATTTGTAGTTGAATTTTTGATATTCTGTTCTTATCGATTTGAAGCTAGTGCTAGCTGTGAGTTGCCTAATGAAAGCAGTCATTTGGTTGTGTATAGCATTTGTGGTTGGAAATGATGACTGATGTATTCTGCTGTTTTGCAGTAGTGTGTAAAAACATCTAATTCCCCAGATGGTTTGGTTAGTTTAGCCTGTAAGGTTCCAGGTTTCTTTTCAGTTATTAGGATAAAGAGCCATACAGAAGATGCTGTTTGGCTCATTGTATCTGTGCCGGCTCAAGTCACTTACAGAGTGAGATATAGCATTGAAAGTGGCCCTTCAGCCCTCTGACTCCTTACTACCCATTTACACAAATTCTACATTAGTGCCACTTTTTGTTCTTCTCTCCAATTCTGCTTAGAGTCTGCTGTTCACTTGTATATTTGAAGCAACTTACAGTTGTGAGTTAACCTACCAATGTCTTTGTTTATGGGCTGTGGGGGGAACCCGGAGCACCTGGATTCAACCCTCGTGATCACAGTAAGAAAATGCAAATGCCATGCAGACAACGCCTGAGGTCCGGATTCCAGCCAGGTCTCCAGCACGGTGAGTTGGTGGGTCTATTTGCTGTGTATTGTGCCATCTCTACCTTGAGCAAATATATTACCCATTGATTAACCTAACCGAGCTGTGACCACACTCAGATGATAACATCAGTGTTCGTTTTTGTATACTCTAAGGGTAGCATGGACTCTAGAGTATATTCTCTCTAATATTTTGTTGTCTCAAAATGGCCAAGTAACACCTGAACTGACAGAGCTGTCTGTGATCTGCAAGACTTTGTGGGTCGTTAGCAGCGGAGGTGAAGTCTGCCACATTCTTACCATCTCACAGTCCAGCATCTCCCTCACTCTCCTTTAAAGCAAGGCTTCAACCACAGTACAAGAAGCACCTCCAGGCGCATGTGAAAAATGTTGTTGATCTGTTGAAGCTACGGATTGTGTGCTAAACAGAAGATGTAGCATGATGTAGATAGCTAAGGAATTCTGCACCCAATGTCGTGGTGCATGAAGTCATAGATGGTGATGGACATGCAAGAAAATATGCATTATGGAGTTTGCTAGAACATCCCTGTCCTTTGTGATGTCAAAGCCCCACATGTGAATGCAAAAAGGATTTCAGCAGGTCCTGCTTACTTTCTGTCGGCTGTTTCCACGAGTCCATTCTTGGCCACCTCCAAAGTTGGTGGATGTTCTAGTTCAAATCAAACTTTTTTTTTTGTTCAGTGAGGCCACTGTTTGGTTATTTGATTCAAGAATGAAAGATCACAAAATGTTCTTTCCAGCTTTCTAATGTGCTCAGTTTGGAGGGTGGTGGCACAGTAAGTGGACGGGACTGGACGGGTACAGATGCTTTTGATTAGTAAACTTTTAAATCAAAACAAATGACTTGGATATAACTAAAATCAAGAGCTGATAATCCTGTTGATTTATTTCCCCACCATATCCTCCATTTTTGTCAGGTTTGTTGCATTATAAATTTAGATTTACAGCATTCTGCAACTGCGCCAACAGAGATATTGTTCGGTTTAATTTGACATATGCTGAATAGGCCACAAACTGTACTGGAATCTGATTATTATTTGCATCAAACTATTCCACATTTCATCAAGATGTGACACCAAGAGCTCCTTCATCTGTCAGCTGCAGTGACTTGAGAAAGCTACCCAACCTTTCACCGACAGTTTCACTTGCTCTTGCATTGACAGAGGTCCATGGTACTGCATTCTCCCCTTCGCCAGTCAAACTTTAACAACTACTGAACTTTGGGGCAAGTACCGGTAAGTGTGATCCCAAGAGAGGGAGGCTTGGAGAGATTGTTGCAGCTGTTTATTCTCTGGCATGTTTTTGCTATTTAACAGGTCAGGAGTTTCTCCGTCTACTTAGGCAGATAGGTAAACTCCAGTCCTGCATAGTTGCAGTTTGAGGCAGTTTCCTTATTCAGCAGCATGTTACAGTATGCAAGGAGCTGAATAAGAGACAGGACTTCTTGGCGTTCTCATGAAAGAACGATTCAAATATTGATGAAAATTCCTTCGACTTCTAACAAAGTGCTTCTAACTAATAACAACTACATGAAATGTTCAAATGATATAAAAATGGCCAACCTGATGATGAAAGTTAATTACTTAACAACACAATAATAAGAAATCAACAACTGTGAACTTTACAAGTAAACAGTGAGATCTAGTAATTAGAAACAAAATAAAAAGTCATTGATAAAGCAGCCAAGGAGAGTTGGCTACAGGCTACTATCATAATGTGACTGTGATAATTCTTCAGGAAGCACAATCGTCTTCCTCTCTGCAGGGTATCTCTCCTGCCTTTGGAGTGTTTGCCCCTTGATGTCCATTGTCTTTGCTTTTACCAGGGTTTGTTGCAACATTCAATAAAGTGCTGTCTCTTGTCAAAGGCAGTCATTATCACCTACCTCTGGAATTCAAACATTTGATCCACGTCTGCACTGAAGCTGTGTGAGATGTGGAGCAAAATGATCCTGGTGCAACCCAGACTGAATATTGGTGAGGAGGTGCCACTTGAAAGTATTGTTGACAACTTTGCACATGACTGAGTCTGGCCTGATTGGGCAATAATGATATTGGATATGTCCCATGTTTTTGTAAACTGTTAAAACAGAAGAAAGTCTCATGATCACCCTCATCCTCAGTGCCAGTAGGGGCAACATTCAAGCCAAGACTGAAGTACTCACAGCCATGTTCATGATCCTTCTCAGCTTCATATTGTGGGATAAATGCCAGTGTTGTATTCTATAACTTGGCTAGAAGCATGGCTAGTTCTGGAGCACAGGTCATCAGTGTTACAGCTGGGATGTGTCTAATCCCATTATCTTCTGTGGATCCAGTGCTGTCAGCCATTTCTTAATATCTTATGGAGTGAATCAATTTGGCTGAAACCCGATTCTGAGAAGAAGCTCTCAAGGACAACCTTCTGCTTCTATTTTCTATTAACTGAATTTAAATTCTATAGCTGCTGTGGTGGAACTTGTACTTGATGCCCTGAAATGTTCAGTAATTAAGCCACTTCACTGCCCATGTAACCAAACTATTAGCAGTGAAAAATTAGGGGAAATTTCTTCTTTTTCTCAGGAAAAATAGTACTTTTTGCTTACAGATATTGTTTCATTGATCCTTGAAATTATTTGTTTCTCTAACTTAAGGCACATTTCCTAATAGAACTTGCAGAAAGGTTGTTGAAACTAAAGGTATTTTCTCTTTGTTACAGTATGAAGTACATATACCCCACTAACTGCTGCTAATTTTTTTTCAAGAATGTCTCCTCCCTGTAGAAAGCAGCTGCACAGCATGCTTTCCATATCGAGTCAGTCTGCGGGGAAGTCGTTCTCTTAATGACTTGTTTGACGATCCTTGAAAGTGAACTTGGCTGTAGCCCCAACACTCAGCCTATTAATTGTTGTTGGTTTAGTTTGAATCGTAATGTTACTGGTCGACTACAGTGTTTAATCCGGTCTCATGTATATTTCTTGTTTATTTTTCCTTGGAAGGGACTGTTTGTTTCAGATGAAGTATAGCTCTGCTGCTAGCTTCATTTACACCACACTACTAAATAATTAATCCAATATTAACCTCTCCTGTACCCGTCAACTTGATATTTTTGTTCAGATTCTTCATGATTAAAAAGGAAATGAGATACTCCTGATAGTAACTGTACATATCTTTAATTTTTTTTCTTTGCTTTTTATGGAATAAATATTGTGACATCACTGCAGTTTGAACTTTGGGTTTCAGTGGTAGAATATGAGCAGTTGGCAGAAACTCCAAGTTTTTTTTAATGGGATTTGGGCTGTTCCTTCCATTTCCAAAATGTTTCTGCCAATGGAAATGATGACAAATGATGTCACAATGGAAATAATGATCTTAAAAGAATATCTGCAGTTTATTACCTAGGGCTAATAAATGTTGCTTTTTGAGACTAGGAACTATAACATGTTATTCCCTTGAAATTTGGTGAGTACTTGAGCTGTGCAGACTGGAGAGCTCTTGGTTTCAATCCTTTCTTTGTTCTGCATTAGCTTTCTGATTTGCTTCCTGTGTGGTGTTAATGTTTACCTGCCAGTAAGTGGCTGCACAGTACACATACTGACTCAGACTTGAAGTGCAAGGCATTTTCATTCTTGGGTCTCAACTCACACAGAATGCTGGAGGAACTCAGCAGGGCAGGCGGTATCTATGGAGAGGAATGGATAGTTGATGTTTTGGGTGGAGACCCTTCTTCAGGACTGGAAAGAGAGGGGGAAGAAGACAGAATAAGAAGGAAGGGGTAGGGGAAGGAGGTGATGGGTGAGACCAGGTGAAGGGGAAGGTGGGTGGGTGGGAGATGGCGTGGTGAAAAGCTGGGAGGTGAGAGTTAGATAGAAACATAGAAAACCTACAGCACAATACAGGCCCTTCAGCCCACAAAGCTGTGCCCAACATGTCCCTACCTTAGAAATTACTAGGCTTACCTATAGCCCTCTATTTTACTAAGCTCCATGAACCTGTCTAAAAGCCTCTTAAAAGACCCTATTGTATCTGCCTCCACCACCATTGCCGGCAGCCCATTCAACGCACTCACCACTCTGAGTAAAAAACTTACCCCTGACATCTCCTCTGTACTCCCCAGCACCTTAAACCTGTGTCCTCTTGTGACAACCATTTGAGCCCTGACTATCCACACGATCAATGCCTCTCATCATCTTGTACACTTCCATCAGGTCACCTCTCATCCTCCTTCGTTCCAAGGAGAAAAGGCTGACTTCACTCAACCTATTCCCTAAAGGCATGCTCCCCAATCCAGGTAACATCCTTGTAAATCTCCTCTTCACCCTTTTGATTGGAAGAGGTTAAGAACTAAAGGAATCTTGTAGGAGAGAACAGTGGACCATGGAAGACAGGGAGGGAGGAGGGGAACCAGAGGGACTTGATGAGGACATGAGAACAGGTAGTAGGGGAGCCAGAATGGGGAAATCAATGTTCTTGCTATCAGGTTGGTGGCTAACCAGACAGAATGTGGTCTGAACTTATTGTTATTGGTCAGCTGCAAACTCAGAATGGAAAGAAACCGGCAGCTGTCTGGAGGACAGAAGTTAATTCTACTAGAATTTGCTGTCCAACTGTAAAGAGCTAGCAAATATATCAAGGGGAAACTGCCACAAAAGGTCAGTGTCTCAAGAAGGTTGGAGTGTCTGCGGTTTGGGCCCTTCAGAAGGCCTCCTGCCCCTACAGGTCCCTGAGAAGACAAAATCGACAGAATTGCTCCCTGCTTTAACCTAGTGGGAAAGTTGTGGGCCTTTCCTTCTCAGACACATTCAAATTCAATTAGGATCCTAAGGAAACAATGGATTTTGCAATTAGTGCCAGTTGAAGTTCTTACTCCCAGAGAGTATCTCCTGCAACCCTTTCTGAAAGTTAGAATGGAAGCCAGCAGATTTCCAGTGGAAAGAGAGCAGTGAGGTTTAAACCTTCACTGACGCCCTGAAACATTTCATCAAGCAAAAAACAAAAGAAAATCTGCAGATGCTGAAAATCAAAGTAATACACACAAGATAGAATTTTGGCCTCCATATTGTGTGAGGGATGTGAAGGCACTGGAGAGAGTCCAGAGAAGGGTGTCTAGACTCATTCCAGGTCTGCAGGGTATTAGCTATGAAGAAAGATTGAAAGAATTACATCATTTTAGCCTAAATGGATGTAAGCTGGGAAGAGACATGATAGAAGTTTTCAAAATCATTAAGGGTACAAGTAAAGTGGAAGCCAGCTGCTGCAGCAAAATTAATCAATCATCAAGGAGACTGGGCCATAGGTGGAGACTTCAGACTAACATCAGGAAATAGTTCTTCACACAGCAGGTTGTGGACACATGGAATAAACTATTTAGTTGTGTAGTTGAGAGTCTTCCAATCTAAACTTGATAGTTATTTCAACACTATGTGAAGAGGAATTCGGCAATCTTTGTTGGGTCAAATGGCTTGTTCTTGTCAAAATCTTTCTAATGTTCTAAAAAGTGCCAGAGGAACTTAGCAGGGGCCAGGCAGCATCTATTGAAAAACGTAAACAGTTGACTTTTGGGCTGGGACCCCTCATCAGGCCTTAGCAGGCTAAAGTTTGAAACTGTGCAGTTGAGGATATCACTAAAGATCAATGTCTGCACTTGCAATTTATGATTTAGATTGCTTGAGCATGTTCATATCTTCGGTCTTTTTACTAAAACATTTGTTCAAAAGTGCGACTTCATGAAGATATGGGAATAAAAAGGCTCTTTATCCTGCTTTACTCAAGCTACATTATGTTACTGGCAAAGAAAATAATATCTTTGTCAATCCAGTGTAATAGATGCAAAATATTACTGATAAATTGTGAAATACCTTGTGGGCTGTACTTTCTTCAGCTGACTGAATGCGAGTCATTCTAGGTGTTAGTAGACAGTACAAAGGTATAAACACATATTGCTGGATAACATCCAGTCGGTCACCATTTATATTCTGCCCCTCGAACAACTATTCTGCAACTTTGTCTGAATCACGTCAGCAGTTTCTTGATGCTTCAAGCAGACTTGATCCTGAGTTTTATAGGGTAAGGGAATGTAAAGATGAAATTTATCAACAAAGGTGTATCATGTCATTAATGTCTAAAAATGGCTCAATGTGCTTTGTGATACTGAGACAAAAGCTTAATAAAGGAAAAAGGCATAAAAGGGGATTTTGGGGGAGAACGGCTTTTGGAGGAAATTCCTGATCTTAATGCCAAGATGGGCGGAGACCAATGCTAGGCGTGGAGAGATTAGGGGTGGGAGGAACACCAAGTTGTTAGAAGATTAGTCAGCTGAAGAAAATTTACAGTGCAGGGCAGGAGTAAGGTTGCAGAGGAAAGGGAGATTTGGTCAGGATAGAATTTCAACAGTAATGAGAATGCCAGTTTGGGGTGATTGACTCCTCTTGTTGTTTAGAAAGAGGTAAGGATTAATCAACAATGCAAGATAGGTTGTGGACAATTTTGATTTGATGCTTGTTGTAAAATGATAATAATAAGGATGGTTTGTAGAAATGTTCTACAATGTTGATGTTTATCATTCTGTGCTGAGCTGCGTTCATTACGTAGTCATCGTCAAGTCTGTTTGAAACATCAAGGAACTGCTGTCTTTGTCCAAAGAAGGTTGCAGAAGGCAAGTGTGTCCATGGTTGTTCAAGGGGAAAATACAAATGGTGCACTATTGGAGGGTATCTGGTGCCAGACATGCAGCAAATCCAGATTAGCAGTTAAAGTCTGACAGGAGTTGGCAAGGTTGGGTCACGTGACCTTGCCTGTTACAACTGCCAGCCTTAAAAAATTTCCAGACCCTGCCAGGAAAGTTGATGAAGCAAGCCGAAAGTCACAATTAAAGACCCGTTGCAAAGATTGTCAGCAGTTGCTGGGCCCAGGCAATTTCTGGGCACCTGGTGGGAGCAGCAAATGAATATCATGGCCCCACAAATTTTAGAGATTCTAGGAGAGGAATTCTGGGGGGATGTGAGATAGTGGAAGTGCTCTTTTCACCTGTCCAATAGAATGGACAAGGCTTGAAAAGTACCTTGGCCTTCTCTGGCCAATCTTCTGCCTGGCATCAAGCCATGTTCGTGATGTCAGGCAGAAGACTGATGGGGTTTCTGACGCGTAACATTGTGCATGTCTGTCGCCTTTCAGCAGGAACCCCTTCCGAGGTCAGTATAATCACTGGTGGGTAAGAGCATGTCAGCCTGGACAAGAATTTTTAACTTGTTTTAGGATTTTATACCCTGAATAGAGTAAACGTTCTCTCATTTCTCTGTACATTATATACATGTATATAATTAAATGACAATAAACTTGACTTGATTTTAATGATTTAATACTTCCCTGCCCGCTGGGATGGCAGGTGCAAAAATCGGAGCTGTTCGTTTAATGCAAATACATTTTACTGCACTATCCAGATATATTTTATATATATATATATATATATATTTTTTTTTTAATCATAGATTTATCTTTGTGTGAATGGGATTCTTCCTCCAGGAAATGAAGAAAGAATCTAAAAATACAAATGCAGGGAGGCAGCACATAAAGGCTAAATTTGTGGCAGTATTTTGGGGATTAAGATCATTTGCTCACATCTCAACAATACTGAATTTCAACACCTCTGATTATCTCAAACTAGTATCGGGCTTGGGTTTGATGCAAGTCCATGATATAAAAACTTCACAAATTTCACGCTATTGCAGTGCCAACGACCCGATTCCATTCCACTGCTGCCTGTAAGGAGTTTGCACGTTCTCCCTGTGACCGTGTAGGTTTCCTCCCAAATTCTGAATCACTAGTTAAATGGTTACATGGCAGCACAAGTTTGTTGGGCTGCACAGTTACCATGTTGCATCTTGGAATAATTTCTTTTTAAATGCTGTTTAATTCTGAGGAGAATAGTTCCCTTGCACAGGGTGGCCTGTGATGCTGCTGACATCTTTGTGCCATTTAGGCTGAGCCACAGGATTTTATGTTTCAAAATATAGATTTAATTTTCCATGTGTAACAACTTGTGCAGTGTTATTGAAGAGACATTACTGCTTTGGGATCTTGTATACTGGCATTTAGCAACTTTGCGAAAATTGAGGAGAAGATAAATTTTGTTCGGAAGGTGATTGAAATTGCAAAGCAGGCAGGAGTAAAGTATCCTACTACCAAACACATTTTTACCTCTCCTCCCTCCCTCCGCTTTCCACAGGAATCACTTCCTCCATGATTTCCTTGTACATTTGTTCCCCCCGCCACCCCTCCACTAATCTCCCTCCTGTCACTCAACCCTGCAAGCGGCCAAAGTACTACACCTATCCATTCACCTCCTCCCTCACCTCCATTCAAGGCCCCTGAGCAGTCCTTCCAGGTGAGCCAGCACTTCACGTGTGAATATGCTGGAGTTGTCTATTGTATCCTGTGCTCCTGATGCGGCCTCCTCTACATTGGTGAGACCCGTCGAAAACTGGGGGAACTACTTCGTCAAGCTCCTCCGCTCCATCCGCCAAAAGTGGAAATACCTGGTAGCCAAACATTTTAATTCCCATTCCCATTCCCATTCCCGTTCTGAACTGCCGGTCCACGGCCTCCTCTTTTGCTGCAATGAGGCCACCCTGAGGGTGGAGGAGCAACACCTCATATTCTGTCTGGATAGCCTCCAACCTGATGTCATGAATATCAATTTTTTCTTCTGGTAAAAAAAAATTCCTTCCCCCTCCCCTCGTCTTCTCTTCCCCATTCTGGTATCTTACTGCTTCTCACCTGCCTATCACCTACCCCCTGGTGCCCTTCCTCCTTTTATTTCTCTTATGGTCCTCTCTCCTCTCTCAGCAGATTCCTTCCACTCCAGCCCTCTACCTTTCCCACCCACCTGGCTTCACTTATCACCTTCTAGCTAACCCCCTCCCCCTCCCTCCCACCTCTTTATTCTGGCATCTTCCCCCTTCGTTTCTTGGCCCAAAGCATCAGGCTGTTTGTTCATTTCCAGAGATGTTACCTGACTTACTGAGTCTTTCCAGCATTTTGTGTGTGTTGCTTTGGACTTCTAGCATCTGTAGAATTTCTTGTGTTCAGTACTAAATTTACTGTTTCAGCAAGTGAATTTCTAAAATTATCTTGCTTAAATTTTTTAAAGCGATTCTTGTTGAACTAGAGAAGAAGATTGACATTTAGTTCCACATGCTGAGGTAGTATTTATCAGCAGGAAGTAGGCCATTGGATTCCACCTGGAAAGACCGGTCTGTCGTAGATTTGGGTGGGGATGTGTTGTTCGTACGTTGGTAGGATGTGGGTCCTACTCTCTCTTATACTGTGAAGCCTGAAGAATACTCACATGACATATGTTTTTTATAAAGTGGAAACCTGTATTGAAAGCAATAAGAGCTCCATATGTGGAATGACTGCCGTTGCCAGTCCCTTATGGAGGCTGCTTTCTTAGTCATTGTTGGCTTGTTCCTGAAGTGTGTGAGAAAATGAGCTTTATACTAAGCATTTAAAATAATAGTTCCCTACTTCCCGCTAAACACAAAGCTCCACACATACCCATATCCATATCTTAGGAGCCACTCCTCAGCAAAGACAGATACCATAATGAATTCATCACCAGTTCTCATGTATCAGCCCAGCCTTTAGCCACCAAAGGAAAAGAGTGTTCAAAGGTCAAGGCTTCAAACAGAGAGCATCGCAAATGGACCATTGGGCAGCAGTGATCTGGTTTCCTGTACACTCCTGTGATTTGTAATGCCCTGTTCACTCCCATTGAAACACTCTATAGATCAGATGACGGCAGTCTGACCTTGCATGATAAGTCTATCTTTCTACTCTGCTTGATTCAGACTGTTTCCATTTCAATGTCCAGGTGGTTGGGCTGCTGTTGCTGGAATCTCATGCAGAACCATCAGTCTTTTATAACCTGCCCCACTGAAGTCCTCTGATTCTACTAAACTGGCATTGTGACATCCTTTCTCTCTGCTTTTTTCTGCTGGACAAATGTGGTGACATGTATATATTCTGACAGTAAATTTTACTTTGAACTTCGAATGTTTACACTCATGCCGCATTCAGTTTTGGGGACGGAGGCAGCAGCTGCAATTGTGAAATTGAAAGACAAAGTGGTCTTCCTTACTCATGCACCATCTGGCAAGGTTTTAATTCTTGAAAGGACTAAAACCAGCAAGCTGCAAAGATGTAGTTGTCATGCTGATATTAATAGGACAAAGTTCACTCAGTGTGAAAATCAGAAGAGTTACGCCATGTAGCATTAGTTCTGACAAGAGCTACACCTACTCCAATACCTCCTCCCTTGCTACAATTCAGGGCCCCAGACAATTCTCCTAGCTGAAGCAACACTTTACTGTGAGTCTTTCAGGGTAATCTACTGTATCCAGAGCTCCCAGTGCAGCCTTTGGTAAGACCCAATGCAGACTGGGGGGTGCAATGCAGCACATTCCACGACCAACAACTCACCAGCTGTGCTGGTCCTGGGTCATCCCTTGTGCTAACACCTGGATCTCCTCAAGCCCAGTCTCAGAAGGAGTATACAGAACAAACAGCTGAGTCAAATTGAGGGCTCCTCAAGCAAGGAGGTTCAGTGTTCCACTCCTGGACAACTCCTGTTCTCTTCTTACGGGAAGCAGTCTGGTAAACCTTGTTGCCCTCCCTCCACGGCAAGAACAGTCTTCCACAGGAGACCAAAAATGCATGCAAACTCCAGACGGCATCTTGGAAAGCTCTGTACATGCTGCAGCGAGATATCATTCTTCATTTATTAAAATCTTCTTGCAATGAAGATCAACATACCATCTGACTGCCTCATTGTTTGCTGCACCTGAATGCTTGCTCTCAGCAACAAGTGTACAACACAGCTCACATCTTTCCTTTTTCCATTGTATCACCTTTTGGATTATAATGACTTTCTATTCTTAGGATTAAGGTGAATAGCCTCACATTATTCCACATTAAGCTGCATCTACCATGAATTTGCCCATTAACCCGACCTGTCTCATCAGCCTCAGAACTTGTACTGTCCTTCTTCAACCACCCAAACTTGTATCATTTGTGGACTTTGAGAAGTTAAGTTTATTTCCCTCATTGATGTATATCATGAATAGCTGGGGCCCAAATCCTGATCAGTGCAACACCCTGCTGTATTCTTATCAAAAATATTGGAGGAATATGTGAGGAGATGTGCAATTTATGTGAACCAAACGTGTACATGTTACAGTTATAGACTCATAGGGTAATTCAGCAAGGAAACAGGCTCATCAGCCCAAGTCGTCCAGGCTGAGCAAAGTACCCGTGTAAGCTGGTACCATTTGCCTGTGTTTGGCCCATGTAAGCTGGTGCCATTCACCCATCTTTGGCCCATGTAAACTGATACTATTCACCCATCTTTGGCCATATAAGCTGGTACTATTTACCCATCTTTGGCCCATGTAAGCTGGCACCATTCACCCATCTTTGACCCATGTAAGCAGGAACCATTTGCCTGTGTTTGGCTCATGTAAGCTGGTACCATTCACCCATCTTTGGTCCATATAAACTGGTACCATTCACCCATCTTTGGCCTATTTAAGCTGGTACCATTCACCCATCTTTGGTCCATATAAACTGGTACCATTCACCCATCTTTGGCCTATTTAAGCTGGTACCATTCACCCATCTTTGGCCCATGTAAACTGGTACCATTCACCTATCTATGGCCCGTTTAAGCTGGTACCATTTTCCTGTGTTTGGCCCATGTAAGCAGGAACCATTCACCCATCTTTGGCCCGTTTAAGCTGGTACCATTCACTCATCTTTGGCCCGTTTAAGTTGGTACCATTCACCCATCTTTGGCCCGTTTAAGCTGATACCATTCACCCATCTTTGGCCCGTTTAAGCTGGTACCATTCACTCATCTTTGGCCCGTTTAAGCTGGTACCATTCACCCATCTTTGACCTATTTAAGCTGGTACCATTCACCCATCTTTGGCCCATGTAAGCTGGTACCATTTTCCTGTGTTTGGCCCATTTAAGCTGGTACCATTCACTCATCTTTGGCCCGTTTAAGCTGGTACCATTCACTCATCTTTGACCTATTTAAGCTGGTACCATTCATTCATCTTTGGCCCGTTTAAGCTGGTACCATTCACTCATCTTTGACCTATTTAAGCTGGTACCATTCACTCATCTTTGACCTATTTAAGCTGGTACCATTCACCCATCTTTGGCCCGTTTAAGCTGGTACCATTCACCCATCTTTGGCCATGTAAGCTGGTACCATTCACCCATCTTTGGCCCATTTAAGCTGGTACCATTCACCCATCTTTGGCCCATTTAAGCTGGTACAATTCACCCATCTTTGGCCCGTTTAAGCTGGTACCATTCACCCATCTTTGGCCCATTTAAGCTGGTACCATTCACCCATCTTTGGCCCATTTAAGCTGGTACCATTCACCCATCTTTGGCCTATTTAAGCTGGTACCATTCACTCATCTTTGGCCCATTTAAGCTGGTACCATTCACCCATCTTTGGCCTATTTAAGCTGGTACCATTCACCCATCTTTGGCCTATTTAAGCTGGTGCCATTCACCCATCTTTGGCCTATTTAAGCTGGTACCATTCACCCATCTTTGGCCTATTTAAGCTGGTGCCATTCACCCATCTTTGGCCCATTTAAGCTGGTACCATTTACCCATCTTTGGCCTATTTAAGCTGGTGCCATTCACCTGCCTTTGGCCCACATAAGAAGTTTGTACATTCTCCCTGTGACTGCTTGGGTTTCTTTCAGTCCTCTGGTTTCCTCCCACTTTCGAAAGATGTACCAGTTAGTAAGTTGAGGGTGTGGGCCAGAAGCATGGTGAGACTTGCAAGCTGCCCCCAGCACATTCTCAGACTGTATTGGTTGTTGATGCAAACAAAATGCTGTATTTTGTTGTATGTTTCGATGTGCATGTGATGTATATTACTAATCTTAATACTCAACCATGAAGAGTAACTGATATTGTTGACTTTTAATAGAAGCATAAAAGTTTGGCTCAGATTTGATCATTTTGTGTGTGTTTGAATTTCCAGCATCTGCAGATTTCCACATGTTTGCATTCTTTGAGGGCTTTGGACAGCTGTTGTTTGACAATTGAACAGCTATTTGGTGGAATGTATTATTGTATTAAACCATTTTCAGCTGACCTTTTGGAACATGCCAATGATTTGAGTGGCTGGTTTTAAATTTCTGTGTCTATCTAGCTGGTTAGATTTTATCAACAGTTCAGAATTAATTAAATTTAGCCCAAACTTTCCCATAATACTTGAATTACTGAATTGAGAGTAAAACGTATGATTATCATATCCATTGAAAAGCTTTGTATAAATGTTGATTGTACAAATGATGTCAAACTCCCTTTTAAAGTTTTACTGAGCATGGCCTTGCTTGTTCTGTCAAGGAAAACAGTATTGGTTGAAATGTTTTTCAACCTGTGACTACACATTTTAAAACATTTATGTATATGTTTGCCTGCCATGGAATTTGTATATGCAGCCAATATCCCTTATAGTGGTGGTAGCTCTTCCAGTGCCAGTGTCTCAGGTTTGAAACTGCTTTTGTTGAACTAAATTGTTTTCTGTAACCCATCCAAGTATCATGTCAATTTTCTCACCGAGGTATATTTGCTGCTTCTTTATGATTTTGAGCACCATTTCAAGTTGTCATATCCTTCTCTGAGTTTATTTCCCATTCAATTTTACCTCAAACTGTTCTGTCAATGTTCACAATAACTCCTTGACTTGTCATTCTGTGGTTACTTTTATTGCTCTTCATGCATGTTCCCCAGTTCTCTCTAAACTGTACTCTCCAAATGGAAACGTCTACAAAAGTGGTCAGAAACAGAAAAGTCGACAAAAAGTGTTGGGTACAGCCCAGTCCCATCACAGACAAAGGCTTCCTCATCATTGAACACATTTCCAAGGAGTGCTACCACAAGAAAGCAGCATCCATCATCTAGGTTGTCCTCTCTTCTCGCTACTACCATTGGGTAGGTGGTACAGAAGACTTAGATCCCACGCCACCAGGTTCAGGAATAGTTATTACCTTGCAAATATCAGGCTCTTGAACCAGTGTAGATACTGGTTACTCTCCTTAACAGTGACGTTGCTCCATAACCTACAGGCTCACTGTCAACGACTCTACAACTCATGTTCTCATTGTTATCATTTACGTTTTTAATTATTTGCACAATTTGTCTTTTGCACGTTGATTATGTATCAGTCTTCCTTATGTATATTTTTTCATAAATTCTGTTGTATTTTTATTTCTTGTAAATGCCTGCAAGAAAATGAACCTCAAGGGTAAGATATAGTGACATATAAATGTAATAAATTTCCATGCCTGGGCTGGAGAAGGAAGTCCCAGATCGCTATATCTGGATTTTCAAAATAGTGACAGTCTAGCCTTTCCTTTCACTGTAACCTTCTCCTGCCTTGAGCCCTCACTCCCAGTTTTTGATCCCTGAATTTAATTTAAAACCATTACTCACCCCAATTAGTGATGGGGTTGCAGCCCTCATTTCCACTCTTTTAAGTAGAGATAACATATGCAGTATTTGGCGGTCATTCATCACCAGAGCCGTCCAGACCACACAAAGCACCCTGCCGGACCCTGCTCACCAGTTTTCTCCTATATACAATGTTACGTATTCAGGCAACAATAATTATAGATGAGTTAGACGAAGGGTTTTATAACAAATAACACGTTTATTAAACACTGATAACAAACCCCCTTCAAATGTAAACAAACCCAAACAATGATCCGAGCTCAGCTGCTCAAACAGTCCTTAATAGCGTTGCAGTCCCAAACAGTCTTCAAAGCGGTATTGAAAAGAACTCAGTTCTTTAACGCGATATGCCGAAAGAAAGCAGTACTTTAAAACGATATGCCGACAGTTCAAAAGCTCACGGTACTTTTAAAAGGAGAGACTTTTTAAAGCGATGTAAATTCTCTTCCACGTCGATGTCCTTCGATTCCCAGCGTCGAACTCCCACGTCGAATTTTATTAAATATAACAACTTAAAGTGACTGACCTTCCTTCCACAATATTCTCAATCTCCCGCTTTTTCCAGCGGAGACTATCATGAGAATAGTAAACGAAATCCTTCCGAATGAGGATCACACAAGGTCGAAGTCAATCCATCGAAAATCGATTCTCCTCGATCTCCATTTTCCAAACTTCACTCTCCCTTAGCAAAGAAACCGTTGGCTCTGACCTTTTAAACTTTAGGCATTATATAAAACTTCATTTTTAACTAAACTGCGTCATCACATTAAATCACACCGTAACATGAAGTCATCTTGGCAAATCTAGCCACGAACTGCCCCACCTGACAGGGTGGGTCTTCCTTTTATACCCTGTAGAAAAAACCTGTCACATGACCTCTACTGGCGGGAAAATGACATCACTCCACCATCACAAAACCATTACCTCATGTCCAGTATAACTTCAACCCCAGTCACGTGACAAGGGTACCACTGTCACGTGTCACGGGTACGTAACAACAAACAGAAGTATTTCCCTGCATTCACCAATGACCACAAGTGGGATAGACTCATGGCCTCCTTCAGCACAAAGACTGAGTCCTTGAGTTAGCAGCCTCTACCATTTCCTTCTCTTTCTTTGGCATATCGGCTTAAGCTATTACCATCTCCAGCTCTGAAACTGGGTTTTTTTTCTCTTTCCCTTCCTGTGCTATCCTATTCATATTAACCATGCTCCATCTCACAGGACACAATTCTCATTGGACTGTTGGCCACATAACTTTTCTTTCGGGCTGGGTGTTAAAAGTTCTGTTCCCTTGGCCTTCTCTTTAAATCTGTCATCGTCATTCCTGTCAAGAAGGCAACTCTATGCCCGTCTCCCACCGTCACTGCTCTGTTCAAGCTCTACTTTCATTGCCATTCAACTATACATATTCTTATGTTTTGTAACTTCGAAACATTGAACTAATTCAAAGGAAGACACGGGAGTCCGAAATGTGAGGCTAACTTCATGTTTGCCTTAAGCAAGGTGCACACATATCACATGGTAGTGTGATGATGCATGCATTTCACGTCTTTATACATATAACATGTAATTAATTATTTAAATGAACAGGAATACTTAACCAACCAGTATATATATATATATATATATATACAAGATTACGCAATAGTACTTAAAAATTAAATACACAACACTCCTTCCTGTTTAGCTATAAACTCCAACTCATGAGAGAATGCATCTCAACTATATGCACAGTCTATTATATAGTACAGCTACCACATATATACAGTCATCCACAGCATAGTAAATTTTAAATTCTCCCATTCAGGCCTAAAGATTTAACTGGTGTGGAGGCTTTCTGACTCTTGAGGGATAACGTCTTTCCTGACAAGGGGGATCACTCTGCTTGGCTGGTGAGATTTGTGGCTGTGAAACAATCTCAAGTTCTGGGGCTTCCTCTGTGCTGGTTGTAAGAGTTGTCTCTGAGATTGTAGAAAGTGGTTCTGACAGCGGTAGCCCCCTTTCTTCTTCAACCTTTTCCTTCCTCTATTTTGATCTTGGGAAGGTGAATTTAGTTCACTAGAGTATTCTCTAGAGTAATCCTTCCACTGCCCCATTTACGATCTGATCTCTGCTCTTAGTTTCCTCATGCACATCTGACAAACCCTCTGTTTTTGTATCGCCATTGGCTCCTTTCTTTGACACTGGAGCGCAGCCCCAACGGGAGGGGCCAGTCCCCAACCCAGTACAGAATCCAGTGGCAGGCAGCCAGCTCTTGCATCTTCTTTCTCAACGGCTGCACCAGGCAACACCAAGGCACGCGGGTCTTGACCACGCAGCAGCCGAGGCAACGCAGTTCCCCAGCTGTCAGTCTCGCCAATGAACCAGTGAATTGTACCTGCAGAGTTCCATATTACCATTGTCCAACAGGGTCTTGTGATCTCCACAAAAATGTCCAAAGTAATCATCGTCTCTGACTCTTTCATCTACGGGTGGCTGAAGCAGGTTGTAACACGGTACACAAGAAGTCCCTCTCCACTGCTATCAAACAATTTGCAGCTTGCTATTTCCAACAGTACTTGGTGTTCTTAATATCCAGCAGAGGCTTGCAATCATGAAAGAGATGTCAAGGGTGAATAATTACACCTTTGGTTGGACCCAGAGAGGTAGCTGTGTCCAAATACGCTGCCGTTTTACCGGAAGAAGTCAATCACTAAGTTATTGACTTCATGAGAACTTTAATTAAAGTTTTCTACACAATAGACCCTGTTAAAGGTCTCCATCAATGTTCTCGTTTAACTGGGTTATCTGACTTGGGGGAAAATAAAACAGTAGAGCTATTTTTATTGTGACATATTTTCCTACTTTTAATCCAAAGATTAAATCTTGGTAAAACCTACATATGCAACTTGCTGATTCAATAAAAAATAGCAACCTGTCTGGACTGACTGTCGTACCTTTATTAAAACCTCCAATGGCTTCTTTCATCTCATCTGTACTTATAACTAATAACAGCTCCCTAATCTGTATCAACTCTTTGAAGAACTTCATGCTTCAACCTTCATCAATAACAAACTGTCATTGTAGCAAATTATCTTTCTTAGTGCTTCTCAATCTACATAGAAAATCAAGTATCACTTTAACTTCTCCCTCTCTATCTCTACTAACCCAAAAAAACTCTACTAGTCCTAAAACTACTTGAAATACAGTGGATTTTGGTAATTGAGACACATTGGGACCAGTACATTTTGGCCCAATTATGTGATTGCCTGACGACTAGTTAGAAAATAATTCAACAATTATTTCCTGCCCCAATTAAGCAGTAGAGTGTCCCAATAAACGAAGGGAATCCCAGCTATTTTCTCAATTGGCTTTTGCTCTTTAAGAGTTGTCCCAAATAAGTGGTTGCCCCGATTAGCCAATTAACTGGAATCCACAGTATCTGTGTCCTTTTTGCCTCCTGCATGTCCACTGTACATACTGTGTTCCATTCTGTTCTGTGCATTTATATCTGAAGAAGCATCTTCTCTTCCTGCACCCAAACTGTTACTAATCTTCTGCTTATGGGTTGAGTTATTTTTCTTGTTTACTTACCTGATGTGAACACAGACTGATGATATTCAGCTCTACCTCACTGTTGCCTCTCTCAACATCTCCAGTGTCCCTAACTTAGCAAATAGTCTAACATCCAATTCTAGATGAGTTAAAATATTTGTAAAACTCCAAAAATCCAGTGGGGCTTTAATACTACCAGACCAGCAGATTTTCCAGTGTATTGGGTGTTACTCCTATTAATACCCAATCATTTTTTATTTTACATTTTTACACGTT
The DNA here is from genome assembly GCF_048418815.1 of Hemitrygon akajei. NCBI lineage: Eukaryota > Metazoa > Chordata > Chondrichthyes > Myliobatiformes > Dasyatidae > Hemitrygon > Hemitrygon akajei. Next base: position 77,064,839 of record NC_133127.1, read on the forward strand.
GCGCAGTATATACTTTGTGGTAAACTCTGAGTTTCAAGAGGACAGAAATGTACTCTACCAACATTTAGACCCTGGCTTTGCCCACAAACCTGCCTATGTTCTTGACCACTGGCATCCCAGTATCCAGTTCTGGGCCTGACTGCACAACTGTGCCACAGTCTGGACCCCAGCCTCAGTTACACTTATCACTGGAACCAATGGCCCATAACTTTCCTCTTGGAGTTGAGCTGTTGAACCTGGCCTTTTTTTTTTGAGGTGTTAACCAAAGTCTCGAAGGTGCAGGATGCTTGTGGCGTGCCGCGTATGGGCTGGGTCGAGGTGGCGGGCTCCAGGCCTGAGAGCAGAGAATGAGCCAATGTTTGGCCATCACTGGAGCAGGCTTGGGGGCAATTCAATGAGGCAGAGTCGAGGCGGCGGGTCTCAGGAGTGGTAGGGCCTGGGTCTGAGAACAAGGAACAGCCCCGGGTTTGGACGGTAGTGGGCCAGACTGAAAAGGTCAGATGTCGGGGCTGGAGGAAAGGGGCAGCCTCACTGTTCCGCGCAGTTTACTCATCTCTGTGCTGAGCTGAGGCTGTGGCCTGCAGCAAATGGGCTCCTGAATCGGCTGCACTGACGACTGGCTTGAAATTCAATTCTGAATGTTATTTGCTTACTTTTATTGTTTGCACAGACTTTTTTCCTGCATGTTGAGTGTTTTGACAGTGTTTTTTCAGTGGGTTCTATTGGGTTTGTTTTGTGGGTGCCTCTAAGGAGAGGAATCTCAAGGTTGTATATTGTACACATACTTTGATAATACATGTACTTTGAACTTTGTACTTGTATTCTGTGTCCGGTCACACTAATGAGTGTGCTGGATTAATGAGCGAACTAAATGCTGAATCATCATGATTTTCAAATTAGTTGATGACAATTCATTGTAATTTTCAAGATTGGGAAAAACTAAGGCTATTGTCTTCAGTCCTTGCTCTCAACTCTGTTGCTAATTATCCATCCCTGTGTCAGCTCTAACACTAATCCAGACTTTATGCAAACCTAATATCATATCTGACCTCCAGATGATTTAGCAGCTGGATTCAGTGTCCTCGCGAAGAATACACTTCCACCTGATTCTGCCTCCGTCATTTTTGTTTGTTTGTTTGTTTGTTTTTATTTATAGGCACAGCATGGCCCATGAGCACACACTGCCCAAGTACACTCATGACCAACAGGGAGAATGTACAAACTCCTTAGGTCGCTGGCACTGTAATGGGAGTTGTGCTAACCACTAGGCTACCATGCTGCCCTTCTTGCTGTATGCCTCTTTCTGAAAACATCACCTAGGCCTCATTATGAGTGGATTTGATTACTGCAGGCAAAGGTCCCATTTTCTATCCTTTGCAAGCCTGCATTATCCAAAACATTGCTGCCTCTCTGCGAATTCTGTTCACCTGTCACCTTCTGTGCTTCGTAGCCTGTGCTGTCCACTTGCTCTTCTGTAGCTCAGTTCTGGGATTCTCCTTCTTGTTTTCTGATCCCTTCCTGACTTCATCTTTTCCTTTACGCTTCGAGATACCTGCATTCTTCAATTCTACCGCAAACCCTGTTTCAGTCATTCCACAATTAGTGGCCGATTCTCCCCATTGTTCCTTTCAGAGGCCTTTTAAAATCTAGCCTAATAATCCCTTTTATAACTTGGTGGTGACTCTTGTTCTGTAATAAGACCATAAAACATAGGAGCAGAAGTTGGCTATTCAGCCCATCGAGTCTGCTGCACCATTCAAACATTGCTGATCCCGGATCCCATACAACCCCATACACCTACCTTCTCGCCATATCCTTTGATGCCCTGACCGAAAAGGAAACTATCAACTTCTGCCTTAAATATACCCACGGACTTGGCCTCCACTGCAGTCTGTGGCAGAGCATTCTACAGATTCACTACTCACTGGCTAAAAAAATTCCTCCTCCTTACCTCTATTCAACACTCAATTTTGAGGCTGTGCCCTCTAGTTCAGAACCTCTCCACCATAGGAAACATCCTTTCCATATCCCCCTATCTAGTCCTTTCAGTATTCAGTAGGTTTCAATGAAATCCCCCTGCGTTCTTCTAAATTCCAGTGAGTACAGGCCCAAAGCCAAAGCTGCCAAACACTCCTCCTATGTTAACCCCTTCACTCCCAGAATCATCCTCATGAACTTCCTCTGGACTCTCTCCAATGACAATTCATCCTTTCTGAGATATGGGGCCCAAAACTATTGACAGTACTCCAAGTGCGGCCTGACCAGTGTCTTATAAAGGCTCAGCATTATTTCCTTCCGTTTATATTCTATTCCCCTTGAAATAACTGCCAACATTGCATTTGCTTCTTTACCACAGACTCAATCTGTAAATTAACCCTCTGGGAGTCTTACACAAGGACTCCCAAGTCCCTCTGCGCCTCTGATGTTTGAACCTTCTCCCGATTTAGATAATAGTACACAGTATTGTTCCTTTTACCAAAATGCCTCTTGAAGCATCATGGGAAGTTTTACAATGTTAAAGCTGCCACACAAATGCAATTATTGTCCTTCTAACATTTAATAGTATCCAGTTTTAATGAGAAGAACTTCTGTTAAAGGATTCAGATGACTATCTTCACTTACTGGTATACCATGAGGACCCGTAGTTAAAAGTTGGATGTGTTTTATTCAGTACAAGTCCAATTGGAAGATTATTAGATTGGTCTGTAATCAAACTGCTTTGCTGTGCTGAAAAGTTTTCACAGGTGGGAGATAAAAAGCAGTCACAGTACACAGTGGTACAAGACAGAGAAGTTTGACGGTATACAAAATCTGGAATGTGTTTTGTATTCTTTGGTTTCAGAGTTGGCACTGTAAAGTTGCCAGTATGATCATCCATCAGAATTAGAAGTGAAGTTATAATTTGCTTTCAATTCAATGAAACAGGATTTTTTCCAATTAGAGTATAATCCCTGGCCTTTAACTTTGAGTCTAGATGCTTGAAAAAAGGAGTTTGCCCTGGCTAACACTGTGTTTTCCTGCTTTGTGAGTTTATGTCCATGCCTAAAGTCTGGCATTCCAAAAAAAAATCTCTCTTTTCTGGTTACTCAGTTTCCACTTAATTAATAATCCCCACCATTGCACAATGATTTACAATTGGTCTTGCTGGCTTTTTTCCTGTTCATTTTTTACTCTATTTGTTTGGAAGTGCTCACAAATCTGGACTAAACCATTTGACATGGGGGAATGATTTGGGGATTTTTTTTAAGCAGTTTTAGCAAATATTGGCAATCTCAGGTGAGGGAATTGGAGTTCATTATAAAAACATTTGTGAGCTCTGAAGGAAAAACAGGAGGTGGAGTTTTTGTGGCAATAGGCTTAGGGTTTAACAGCTTGTAGAATATAAGAGAGTGGACAGATGAAAGGAAGGAAGAAATTCCAAAGTTCTGAGAAATAATTAGAACAGGAGATTGTGGGATTTGTCTATCCCCTTAGTCAGGATATAGGGAGGAGCAAGAGCATTGCAAGAGGATGAGAAAGAAAAAGAAGCAAATGTTCGGAGGGACAGTAACAATTTAATTTTGTTTACCGGCAACGAGAGGATTAAATATTGTATACTAGTGCCATTTGTGACGGTTGAGAGCACTTGGACAGGACAGTGTCAAGCTGGGAGAGGGACAGGATCGAATCAAGAAGGACAGTGGGAAGATCAAGAGGTCAACTGCTCAACTGATGAGCAGAAACCAAGGTCAGTTGTCTAGTTGGATGAGAAGCAACAAGCTGAAAACCTGGAATGTAAGATGTCAGAATTAAAATAATTAGGTAAAATTTTAAAACTGGAGAATATGTGTCTTTTACAGCAGTAGAAGATTTATGTTCAGACAGTGAAGACTTGGGAAAGAGAGCAAAATAATTCTATTTCAGTCCAAATGCATGTTATAAATGCCTCAAGTTTAACTTAATGATGCCATAAACTGTCAAGAGTAATGCTGTAATGTGCAGTTGTACCCCTAAATAATGTCATATTTGCAGAGCATTTTGGTTTCCTGCATGTCTTCTAAATGCGTGTGTGTGTGCGTCTGTCTGTCTGTCCATGTGTGTGAAAGAGAGAAAGATAGAGTTCCATGGTTTCTTTACTTGAACTTCACAGTGTCTGCCAGATTAAATGATGATCATAAAAAGTTTTGCTGTTGCCACCAAACAAATCGAGAATAACATGCAATAGGTTGTAGGGAAATACCACACAGTTACAGCAGAATGGGTTTTGTTCCAATCTCTTGGCAGAGCCGCATTCTGCCTGCCTCATGTTAGCACAGCTGTTCACAGCCTTGCTCAACAGTTTTGCTGTTTGTTTTGTGTGAGACATTCTTTTCCAGGATTCAGAACTAGCTGTGCACCGGGGAAGTGAGTTTGCTGATGGAAAACTGGGTTATTCAGATGTAAAATTCAAATAGGATTGGTTCTTTGGATAGAATTAAGTGAAGTTATGGGGCAATTGGAAAAGTATCCATAAAGAAAAAGAATTTTGATCAGAAATCAGAAGAAACTGAATGCTAAAATAATATAGTATAAATATGGCAATATCAATATCATTGTACCAAAAATGAACAATAACAGTCAGAGAACTTCCTGTGACAGGATATAGATTTCTGGGTTGGTGACAGTTGTCCAGCTTTCCACTGAAAAGTTTTACACTGGTGTGTTTTCATGGGGCAGTGTCATTTTATTTGAGTAATAGAACTTAACTAAGCTAGTAAAAGTAAGTTAGTGGTGTTGGCTCATTAAATATTCCTTGTTTTCATTTGTTGCTAACTGGATATTATTAAAACTATTAACACATTACCCATTTCAGATTTACCTTCAGATTTCTGAACCAGTGGGAAATAAAACTAGAGGTTGAAATGTTTTAGTCTGTTTCATTTACAAACAAGTTGAATATCAAGCATGGTATTTTACACACTCATCTGTTGTTATGAGAAATGTTTGTTGAAGGTTGGAGGGACTTTTGAATAAATGCTGCGGACTGTTAATTTCCCTCTGGGGTTCCACTGAAGATGAAGGGAATTGTATCCTATTGTGCATTCCATGGGAATGCTGAGTTCTTCTTATATGGATATCTTGATCTAAACCAGGTACAAACTGAGGCTACAATTGCCCTGACGGTTCAGTAGGGTGAAAGCTCTCCAGTGCTCCCCTTTCAACAGGCCATGGTTCAAGAGGCACTGATTTGATTCAGTTACTAATATACCACCCACAATTATTTGCCCAAAAGAACTCCAATTTTATGAATGTCCTACCTCCTCATTTATTTTCCCCATACTCCAATCTACAAGAAACATTAATTCTGCTTAGGTGGTGAAAGAATAAGGGGGAATGAAGTCATGCACGTGTCGACCATGTCACAGAACTTCAGTGGAACAGTTCGGTCTCCACAGGGTTACACCAACCATAAAAGTATTTGTAGAGAACTTCTTTAGCTATTATGTTGTCACATTTATTAATGTTCAGTTACATTATAATATTTTATTACCAAAATTTAAGAAAGGAAGTAGAAGTTTTGGTTAAAAAACTTCTACAAAGAAACAGTATAGTTAAGTGATTGATATTTCCAAATGACTAATTATTTGTTTTCCCCAACAGCCATGGACCATTATCTACAATAAAAGCAGCTATCAGAAGAAGTAAGTAAGCAAAATCTTATACAAAGGTTTGTTAAATAGCAGGCTGCAGCTAAAAGCATTCATGAGGAGGCCAAAGACATTACTAAACTCACCCTAGTGACTGCTGACAGCACAAAATGGTTTGCGGGAAGCTTTGGTGTGGTGCCAACAAGGAGTGTCCAGCAGCCAAACAAATGATTTTATAAGTCCTGATGTAACAAAGGAGAAAGTCTGCACTTCATCTTTTAGATTTGGAGGGCAAAGTTTAAGGCATTGAAACTGAAAGAAGCCCCTTTGCAGATGTTCCATATAGTCATGAATGCTTAGCCAGAATGGTGATGTCAGATATGGAAATTCTCATGTGACTTTCTGCTGTTTTACAATAATTAGGAAACCTTTTGAACACTTACCACTCTTAAAAACATGCTTGCTTTATGAGGGTGAATATTACCACCATTATTGCTCACTTAGTACTTATGTACTCAGCTGTGTTTAAGATCATTGGACTAGCTTCAGTATCCCCAGCCATTCACCCCCCATTCTGTGAAGTGATTATTTTGATCAGTGTTCTCCATCACAGTAAGTAGTTCCATGTTGAAATAATTGACACACACGTAGGTCTTGAAAGCTGCAGTTATATCATCCTTATTTTTCACTTGTGTTTACGTGAGTAATGCAGAGGGTTTTAAGATGAAAAATATTATTCTTGAGGAATGGACTTTGTTTTGTATTTCTGTTGCGTAGTATCCACGTGTACCAATTTCAGGACAACTTTTTCTCCTCTGATAAAGTAATATAATCCAAATTGTAGAAGAACATCTTATTAAGGAGACATTTCCATTTTTATGTGGTCACTCTTCTGACCTCTGAATTAAACTCCAAAATGCTCAAGTTTGCTGCTATCTTCTGCCCCTGAGAAGTGGCTGATATTGTGTGTATTACATTAAGCCTTTCTAGTCAGGAGAGAAAGAGACTTTTATCCTTTCATCATAACCAGACATTTGATCCAAGTTTATCTAGAGGAATCTAAACATTGATGTGGTGTAGGAGCTTGCCAATCCATGCCAGGTATACCAAGCTCCCCCCTCCCACCCTTCTTCCCTCAGTTAAGTATCTCTGAGTGTGCTTGTCCAGGCTCTCATTGGCTTCGGTCACTCCCTGTGGTCTCGAGTTCTAAATTCTCGCCCTCCGGCTAAACAGTGCTCCTTTGGATGTGTTGCTGACTGTTTTGTTTGATGGCCTCTGATTATGCCTTTCCCCACAAGTGGAAACATCTGTAAGGAAACCTTCCACAATTTTAAAGTATTCTATTAGTTTACCCCTCAGCTTTTTTTGTCAAAAGGAAAGGAAGCCCAGTCTGTTCATCCTTTCCCAATAAGCATATCCCCAAGTATCCTCTCATTATTCCCAGTATCTACCTTTTAATAATAATGATACAGCAGTGAGATGTACACATCAGCTGACAGGGTTAGTGCATCTTTCCTACTTTTCAACTCTGTTCCTCTGCAAGTCTGAAGCTTGGTTTGTATTTCTAATGGTCTTGCTAATATACGGCACGATCTTTAGAAATGGTGCATTTGTTCTCCGTGATCCCTTTGTTTCTCTAAAACTGCCTGAACTCTGTCCACTCTAGTAGCAAGTGACACCCATATTCTTCTTGCAGAAGTATGCTCCTTTGCATTTACCTTTTGTTGAACTGAAAAACGCTGATTTATTTGTGCATTCTGCAAGTTTATTGCCATCCCTTTCCTAAGGTTTAGCTATTGACCCCAACTCCAATCTATCCCTCCCAAAGATACCATCCCAAAGAAATTTTTTTTAATACCAGAGTCTGTGATCGTAACAGTATTGCTTGTGAAACACTTTCCACTGCCAGGCATTATCTTTTACTCTCACTCTCTGTTTTATGCCCAAAGCTACCCATCTCTCCTTCCTTGGAAATGTACTTTGCCCTCTTTAAATATTAGTTTTACATTAGCTGTCCACACCCTTTTCTAGCAAGCTATAAATGTTTGTGGGAACACCTCTGCTATCACATCTTGAGATTCTTTCAAAATGGCTAGATGCAATGCATCAAGACCAGGAGTTTTGTCTTTTTGTTTTGTTTGATTAGCTTATTGAACATGTCCTCTTCTATTCAGTTTTACACATACATCTCCTCACTCAACATCCATTGCCATGTTCATCTGTTCTAGTAAATATCAAAGCCAAAAAAAAAAGATTTAACATTTCTGTTATTTCCCTAATTGCTGCTTGTGGTATTGTGCTATTCTCCCTTAATGGCCTTATTCCCGTCCCAGCCATTTATAAGGATGTGCCTATACAATATTTTAATACTTTTATGTTACTTTCTTTATGTCAATGTCTTCTAAATGCATTCATATTCACCTTCATAATGCTCTACTTAATAAATGCCTATTTCTTTCCTATTTATTAATGGAACTTTGTGTTTTAATTGCAGCTACTGTTGATTGCATGAATTTTCCCTTTAACAAATCCCTGCTATAGCGACAAAGTAATATTTGTATCGAACTACTCACACACTTTGTTCACTCCTTTTCTTATGTAGCGTCAAGTCGTGCATCATCACAGAGCGAGCAGCGGAGAGAAAGGAGGTAAGACATTTCACCATTTGCATGTTTCTGGCAGCATTACTCCGACCTGACATGGCAGATAAAAGCTCTTGATAGGATTCCTTACTATTTTCCAGTCCCTGAGCTGGACCCAGTATTTAATCACAGTTCTGTAGCTATTAATATGTTTTTAGTGGGATTATATCAGCTTTCTTCAACTATGCCTGGTTGACCTCATTCTTACATTGAACAATTTTTCCTTTAACTCCACTCACTTTCTCCAAGTAACATGTTTAGCAATAGAAACAGGCAAGAATCAAGCTGTGTCTATCTCTTGTGGGAACCTGGAAGTACCCTTGTATCAGTCCTTCCTAGATCCTTGCCTCACCTCTGTTTCCGATGCACCGATGAATACCATGATGCTGCTTCCTGTCATACAGAACTCAGTTTTTCTCACCTTCGCTGCCTCTTCTCACTTTCTGTGGTCCATATCTGACTTGCCTTTCTTAATTTCTGTCATAACCTCAGGATAAGTTACTGGGTAATATTGATTACAAGCATAAAGTCTAACTTGCTGAGGATTTCCAGTACCTTATATTTTCATTATTAGTTTTCAGCATCGGAAATTGCTGCTATTTATTCTTTATATGTTTTGTAAAAGTCTTGTCTATCCGATTATGGCAAATGTTAAATTTTACCTCGTTTATGTAGAAGGCAGAATTTTTTTTAATCTGAGTGGTGAGATAGCCCAAGCAGAAGTGGCAGCAGCTAAATTACTGGTGCTGTTTGCTTGTCGGCTGAACATTGTCTAACAACAATCACTGAACCTGGATAAAAATGGAAACCTCTGCTGATATAAGGCACTGATGCCAAGTATTGTGCATTGAAGCCTTCCTCAGTGAGGTGGGTTAGTTGAGCACGTATCAAATCGTGAATTTTATAGTTTACTATGAATTTTTGTTTCGATTAACTTATTCCATTTTTGTAACCAGGAGAATTTTAATATCGTTGGTAGCTTTATGATAATTTCTCTTTTACCTTAACAAAAGATGCTACATTTCTTGGTCATTGAAAGAATGCTTCCCTCTTTCCTTAGGCGCCCAGCCATTACAGTCTTATCTGCAGAGCCCATTGGACCAAGCTCCTGGTATCCTGGTGTCCCAGGGAACTGTGCAGCTCCCGTAAGAGTGGGAGCTCCATATCCTCGGACTCTGTGGAGTATTGATGAGCCTACTGCAGCAGAAGTAAGAAACCAGTTTTGATATGAAAATGGATAAACTTATTCGAGCAATTAATTTTACAAGGATGGTATTGACCAGCTACTTATCTTGCAGCCTCCGCCATCTTATGAGCAGGTGATTCGAGAAATCAGCCAGCAGCCTGGGCCCACACCACCTGTCATCAGGCATTCGACTGCTACCATATCAACACAGACTGAATTTGACGAGGATACTGAAGATCTAGAGACCAGGAGTGCTGATGCTGATTTTGCATGTTTAACAGAGACTCTTCCTGTGACAGGTGAGCAACTAGAGAGTGTGTGTGCGTGCGTATATAATTCTCCACAAATGAAAAAAAAATAATAATTATCCTTTCTCCTCCAACTTTTCCCTTTGACCATTTCCTGTTATTTCTTTACCAGTATTTTTTTTCTATAGCATGCTCCTGGCCAGTTTGTTTAAACCAACACAAAATAAAAGTGACTAATCCCAATCAAATTTTGACTCAATATGAGCAGACATGTAGTTACAGCAGTGAAGTTTGTAGCTATCAGGAGTGATACCCTAAACGTTATTACATTCCAAGGGAAAACACTAAGGGTTAAATATTGCACTCTCCGGCTGGCTGAGGAACAAACTGAACAAACTATTGCGTATTCACTCTGTGGTCATCTCACAACGCTGTATTGCATTGGATTTAAAGAGGCCACTTTTTACAATTAAACCTGAGCCTTTTCCCTATTCCATTTATCAAAAATCAAGTTTCAAATACAGATAATCTACTAGAGCAACTTAGCAGAGCAAGTAGCATCTGTGGAGGGAAAAGAATAGCCAGTGTTTCAGGACTGAGAGTGGAGAGGCCACCCCACCATCTTTCAATTGTTAGACCCCATTCCCTCTCCAACACCATGCTTCTACAAACAAGATCTGGTGCCTTTCGAGGTATTGAACGCTCCTCACCAGAAATCAAACCTGCACTTCCATCCAGCATTCAAACAATTCAAAAGAATCAAGCCTTCATCGTGGACTTAACCCTTCATTGTTTGAAGGGGTTAAAAATGTCAATCCTCATTCACCAAACCTGTCCCTGTCAATATCGGCATTGCGGTGTTCAAACCAGCAAATATAAAATGGAAGCACAAAAGGCTGCAGATGCTGGAATCTGGAACATGAGAAAAAACAAAGTGCGAGAGAAACTCATTGAAATGAGCAGCATCTGTGAAAGGTGGTGAATTGTCAGGACCCTGTATCAGAGGTAGGTGGCCAGTATAACTAGGAAGGAGGGGGGAGGGTATGATAGGTGGACCAAGAGGGTGTGAGGGATCATGAGTAGAAGAAGCCTGTCTGAAGTGAATTGGGAGACTGGGATGGGTGACAGGAGAACCCAGGGGTGGAAAGGCAGATGGAGCCAGGGGGGAGAGGGGGTTAAAGTGTAAACAGGGGTTGGAGGATGATGATTAGAGAGGTGGGGGGGAACAAAGGTTACCAGTGCTGGAACCTGATGTAAGGAAGGTGATAACTGGAGCCATTAAGGGAGTTGAAGGTTAGATGGAACCGGATGAGGGAGGGGATAGTGTGTGGTTAGTATGTGGATGGAACCAGGAGGGGGGTGAAATTGCGTGATTTGTGGGAGATGAAGGTTGGTTGTGAAACTGAAAGGTTGGTTTGGGAAGGTCAGAGGTGAATCAGAAGGAGAGAGAGGGGAACAGGAGGTAAAAGTTACCTGAAATTGGAAAATTCAATGAGAGATAGGGATGGCACCCTTGCGAAAACCAGGGTGAAGAGGTGTGGTCAGGGTCAACGAATTTTGAGTAACTGTCAGTGGTAAGGCACCGGCGATGGAGACAGAGATCCAGAAAGGGGAGAAAAGCGTTGGAAATGGTCCAAGTAGCTGGCTGCTATTTGGTAATGAAGGTGGGTGATAGAATTGACAAGCTCTGCATGGATGTCCAGTTCTTCAAATTGGTAAAAAAAAAATTGTCACAAATTTCCAAAGTACGATGAAAAGCTTGTCTTGCATATATTTGACAATCCATTAAAGAAATTAATGGATCAATTCCATTAAAGAAATCAGCTTTGTCACATGTGCATCGAAACGTAAACTGAAACGTGTTGTTTGCGTCAATGACCAACACAGTCTGCAGATGTACTGGGGGCAGCCCACAAATGGCACTGTGCTTCTTGCACCAACAGAATATGCCTGTGATTACTGACCCTAACCTAGGCATCTTTGGAATGTTGGAGGAAACCCAGGCGGTCATGGGGAGAACATACAAACAGCAGTGGGAATTGAACTCTGATCACTAGTGCAGTAAAACATTGTGCTAACTGCTCTGCTACCACACTCCGCGAACAACAGTACGAGGTAGAACAATAACCGAGTGCAGAATAAAGTGTTAACAGCCACAGAGAAGTGCAGTGCAGGTAGACAATAAGGTGTGCAAGGCTATGGCAAGGCAGGCTATGATGTTAAGAATCCATCTTTACTAATGGATCGTTCAGCAGCCTTATAGCAGTGAAATAGAAGCTGTCCCTGAGCGTTGTGATACATGGTTACGGGCTTTTGTATCCTCTGCCAGATAGGAGGGGAAAACAAAGGGAATGTCCAGGGTGGATGGGGTCTTTGATTATGTTTGCTGCTTTACCAAGACAGTGTCAAGTGTAGACAGTCTAGGAAGAGGCACCGCCTCATGGACAATAGATAGCAGCCTTACTGATGTGAATTAGTGTTTCTTTTTAAAAGTATATATGTTTGTTTGTTCTTTTCAAGCATTGTTTTCAACTTGCCTTGTCTTTTTTGTTATAGTTCCCGTAAAACCTTCCAGATCTGCTGTATGCCTCATTCCCATTAGGCCTGACGAGAATGAAGCACCTCTGATTTCACTAGAAAGTGATACAAGCAGGGAGCAAAGTGTCCAAACAAACACGAATGTTGTGGAGCGCCCCGTACCAAGGCCGAGGTCCTTAGGTAACTTCAGGGTACTTCTTCCAGAATTGCAGCTTGGACCTTCAGAGGAAGAAGGCAGAGAAAGCTCCTCCAAAGTCAGTGTTGTGGAAAGCCACCAAATTCCAGTTGCCAAAGATAATTTTTCCAGCCAAGACATAATGGGAGACGGCAATGTCCTTTGCAAGATAAAGGCATTCGAAACACAAACAGACTCTGAAAACTTTGCCAGTAACACACAGCCATCAAAGAGACCTGAGGTTGCTCCACGGACTTTGTTGCCAAAGTCTGCAGCGGTCCAGGGGAGACCAGCTGTAGCTCCGAAACCGTCTATGATTAACAAGATTTCGGGAGAATCCAATGATGGAGTTGAAGCCAAACCTGTAGCAGCTGAGAGACAGGGGCCTATCCTGCTTCCAAAGCCACAAATTGGGAGCACAGCTATTGGATCTAAGCCAGAACCACCCAAGAAACCAAAGTCCAGTATCTCTACGGAATCAAAGCAGTACAATCAAACTTGCAGCACTTTAGATCTTCAGGAGGAGGAGCTTCCAAATCCTGTGACAACACAAAGAGAAAGACCTGCAGTTTGGAGGAATCAAGTGCCTATACCAGCACCAAGGCCAACAGTGACAAAAAGGACCAATCCTACCGAAAATCGTATTGCACCTTCTACAGCACCTAAGCCTCCTACAACTAGACCTTCTTTGTTACCCATAGCAAAGACCCCAGCAGTGGAAGCCGAAGGATCTTCAGTCAATAAACATTCACCACCTTTACAGATACACTCAAAAAGTACACAAGATCTGATAAGTTTTGAAGATGATGTGATGCCTGTTCTTCCAACAGGAGATAATGTGACCTCTTTAGTGACAGTAGGTAATGTAATATAAGCTTTGCTAGTATTCTCAAGGGTACATTACATGTAGCCATGGATGGTACAATAAGAAATAATATCATTTTAAACTTGAGTTATTTTCTTTAGTTCTTGCCTTGCTTTCCCTTTTGGAAGTTGTTGATTTTGATTCAGTGGTTCCAGCAGCACCAGTACCTGCTGAAAATCATAATCGACAAATACCACCAAGCGAGAAAATCAGGGCAGAAAAAGTACCCATGCCCAATACTTCAATTAATTCAAAAGCAAACTAATCATTAGTTTTGCAACTAGAATGCTCATTTAACCCTGTGCATGAATGATAATTTTCAGAATTAGTTCTGTTAAGTGAATGGCTTTTTAAAAAAAAGTTATCTACAAAGTATTATCCCCTTAGGGGGCAGGTACAGTAATCTATTTGTTCCCAAGTTTATGACCCACTCCTTTAAGGTGTATGATAAGGAGCCTGGGTAATTGCTTGTCCTAAATCATCATGAGGAATTTCAGCCACAATGCCCAGTATCATCACTCTGTGGACAGTATATACTGAACTTTATAAATGTTCTGAAACACCAAATGCATTTATCTTTAAACATATGCTGCAATATGCCTTAGAGATAGCTTTTCTTGACTGAATTTCCCGCTCAGCAATCCTCCTGAACTTTCCCATCTATTGCATCTCACAAAAGCTGCCTTAACTGCCCTTGCCCCCAAACGACACGGTCCTCTTCAGCTGCTGTTGACATTCAAATGGCCAGATCTTCTGTTCCATTTTAGCAACCTCCATTGTGCACCAAAGCTAACAAGCTTAGGTAATGAGGTTTCTGTAGTACAAACAATGATCAAAGTCTTTGGGAACTTAATTATTTTTTAAAAATGCATTTATGTTTGATGAAGTGTAAGTCCTAACACTGCTTGTACTTTGAGGATACAATCCAAACTACTGCTCATTGCTGAGAAGTATTACAATGTGTGAGGCACTCTCTCTTGGTAAATCTTTAAATTGTAGCATTGGTTTATTCAGGGCAGGCACTTACTCTCATATTGTTTTTCAAAGATGAGCACTATGGATGTCCTGGCCAGCATTTATTCTGCATTCAATACCACAAAAACAAAATATCAGTTTGTGAATTAACCTTGCTGTTTTCAAATTGATTACTGAATTGCCTACATTACAGCAATAAAGAAATTTCAGATGTTACACAGATTTTAAAATAATATGTTTTGTCTTGGGCCTTTTCTCTTTTATTATTTATTTTCAGCATTTGTGTTTTGCATGCCTTTTTCTCTCTCATTTATTTTTATTCACACTTTCTTCTATTTTGCTCTTCCTTCCTTTCATTCTTTCTGTTATCATTAGATAGAACAAGAAACCTGTTCCACATATCCTAAATTTAATCCAGAATATTTCCAGTTCATGGAAGTTTCTCACCTGCTTGTCTGTGCGTGATTAGTAATGGTGTAATGGATATGTCTGTATTATTGCAATCCCATTTTGTTCTCTGTCCTGACAGATCCTTTTCAGACTTTGCCTAGAGGCCAGGCACCCCCCACGGACGTTATACCTAGTCGGCCACCATTATCACGTAAACCAACTGTAATCCGTATACCTAACAAGCCAAGTAAAAGTAAGTATTATTTTTTTAGTTTGTTTGCATGTTGAAGTATTTCCTCTCCCTCTCCAATACCTTCTGAGTGAAAAGTTTAGGAAGTGCCTCCTCCTTCCAAATATAAGAACAGTAGGAGGCAGGGGAAATGCTGGCACCATAGCTCTGGTTTGTTTTCATATTTATCCTTCTTGTTTCCTTCCTGTTGGAGGTGCATCATGTAGAAAGAGTAACGGTCATTGAAAAATATAAAGTGGGATGATCCTGCCATCCCAGCTTGGCCAGTGATTCACTCCATATGCTGTCAACAGCTGAGAGCATTGGATACAGTAAAGGCTCCAGAACTGACTGACTTTCCAGTCAAGCTATCCGAATGCAATAACAACACTGACATCTACTCGCCAATGTTAAAAACTGTCCCGTGTGGCCCATTCACAAAGAAGCAAGACAAATGCAGTTTGACCTTTCTGGCCAGCCACCAACTCTTAATTTTCAATGAAACAACAAGATGTCAAAGGTGCTACAGATGCTCAGTCTGCAATTTGTCAGAGTGACCTCACTCCAGATCTCATCGCAGCCTTACTCCAACCATGCACTGAAGAACTGAATTGCAGAGTAAATCAAAAAATGATTGTCCTTGCTGCCAGTGCAACATTTACCTGAATGTGGCATAAAGGCACGGGGGTAAAACTGTACTCAATGGTCATCAAAAGGTTGGATTCGTTCTCCACACAAGGGAAGATGGTTATATTTGTCTTTCATCCCAACCCCAGGATATCTCTGCAGGAGTTTCTTGTGGTCATGCTCTGGGCCCAACCATCTTCAGCTGTTCCACTTTGTTTCAGACTTAAGGTTTGGTGTTTGCTGATAATGGCAATGCTTGCTATTGATTACACAATATTCAGTTTATGTAGGTATAAAGGAGCCTATACCTACATAAAATGGCAAGTAATATTTGCAGCACAAAATGGCGACAGTGAGCCTCTTCAGCATGAGGAAGTCTGAACTCCTAGTCTTGACATTCGGTGGTAATACCCTAGTCACTGAGTATCCTACAGATCACCATTGATCAAAAACTCAAATTGATCTGTTACATGAATACCACGGCTACAAACACAGGTTCAAAATGCTACACCTGCCCATTTGCCTCCTCCCTTACCTCCATTCAAAGACCCAGTCTTTCCCGGTGAGGCAGCACTTCACCTGCAAATTTGTTGGGGCTGTCTATCGTATCCGGTGCTCCTAATACGGCCTCCCCCACGACGCTGAAACCCAGCGTAAATTGAGGGACCATTTTTGTCAAGCATCCCTGCTCCATCTCCCAAGAGTGGAATTTCCTAGTGGCCAACCATGTTAGTTCCTATCCCCATTCCCATTCCAACATGTTGGTCCACGGCCTCCTCTTTTGCCACGATGAGACTTCTCTCAGGATGGAGGAGTAACAGGTCATATTCTGGCTGGATAATCTCCAACCTGATGCCATGAACATCAATTTCCAGTAAAAAAAAATTCCCTTCCTCTTCCCTCTTCTTTTCCCTCTTAGCTCTTCTCCTCACCAGCCTGTCACTTCCCTCTGGTAGCCCTCCTTCCCTATCTCCCATGGTCACACTCTCCTCTCCTCTCAGATTTACTACTCCAGCCCTTTACCTTTTGCACCCACCTGGCTTCACCTTCTTCGAGCTAGTCTTCCTCCCTCCCCCCCAGCACATTTTTATTTTGGCATCTTCCCCCTTCCTTTCCAGTCCCAAGGAAGAGTCTCAGCCCAAAATGTTGACTGTTCGTTCACTTTTGTGAATGCTACCTGACCTGCTGGATTCCTCCAGCATTTTGTGTGTGTCCTCTGGATTTCCAGTATATGCAGAATCTCTTGTGCTTTTGGTATATAAATGCCTTTTTTCCCCCCATTAACACTCTTTACCCAGTTGTGGCACTGTGCATTGTGAAAATGGAACTTTACTGTTAATTTGGATGAAATGAAATTTGTCAGGATTCCTGAATTTCAATTTTTTTTTCTCAACAATATTTTTATTGTTTTTTTAAATAAAGAGAGTATGAAGAAAGTTTGTGCAGTGCATAACAAATGTATCAAATTTACAATTCACGTCTATGGAAGAGATGCACCCATAGTACAATCATGCTTTCAGTTTTAACTCAGAACCCAGCTTCCTCAGTGAATGTTGATAGTACTTGTTCTTTTCACCAGCATCTCCAGAAGACATTGCAAGTCCTCCCCCACTTCCTGCTGTGACTCCTGTAGGTAACTTCATCGCAGAAAGACCTAAGACAGTATCTACGGTAAGATATGAATTGCCTGCACACTTAATGACCTTTGAAAGTCCACGTATTCCACGATCCTTCAATTTATAAGTAGATAGATTTTATACAAGTCGTAGGAAGCTAAGAGATATAGCTTACAGAGAGTCCGTTAACCTAATAATATTGAGCTGATTATTGTCACAAAGAGGGGAAATATGTATGTCAATGACTCCTCTATGAGTGCAGAGAACCCCCCAAACAACCCAGCTCCCTGCTCTGTCAAACACCTCTTTACCCAGCTGTGGCACGGTGCAGATTATGCATAGGTCTCGTTGGCCACAAAAATAGAGTGAAAGCAGTCTTCAGCCCTGAGGGACTGTGTAAAAAGTAGGTTTGATTTTCTACAGATGGAATAGGCTAATGAAAGTTACAGATGGTCACTTTAAATGTCACATCGATTAATGACCAGTCTTCAGTCTGTTTGATTCACTCCACATGCTGATTGTTGGAATTGCTACACCAAAGGACAAGAACACAGCGATTGTTCTGGGTGTAGAGCTTATAGACATGCCCTAGCCACCTTTTGTGTTTCAGGATGGCAATAGTATTGGCAACCACCTGCCAAAGTGGAAAATTCTCCATGTCTGTCCTGTCACTGAAAGCTAATAAAATCTAATCTTGCTAATGACAGTTTTAACAATTTACTCTTAAACATCAACAAGGTGATAGAGGGTGTCATCAAAAATCCTAGCAACAGACTCACCAGTGTTCTCTGCTTCAGACTCATACTGCCTTGATAAAAACATGGACGAAAGAGCTAGACTGCAGAGGTGAGGGCAAAGTGGCCATCCTTGACATTCGAAACATAGGAAATCTGCAGCTCATTACAGGCCCTTCGGCCCAGAATGCCGTGCCAACCATGTAACCTACTCTAGAAGCTGCCTAGAATTTCCCTTGCACATTTCCCTCTATTTTTCTAAGCTCCATGTTCCTATCTAAGAGTCTCTTAAAAGACCCTATTGTATCTGCCTCCACCACCGTTGCTGGCAGTGCATTCCACACACCCACCACTCTCTGTGTGAAAAAACTTACCTCTGACATTCCCTTGTACCCTACTTCCAAGCACCTTAAAACTATCCCCCCTCGTGTTAGCCATTTCTGCCTTGGGAAAAAGCCTCTGGCTACCCATACGATCAATGCCTCTCATCAATTGAGGCAGTATTTCATTCAATCCTGCTAAAATCGAAGTGATTGAGAATTAGAAAGAAAACCGGTAGCACAAAGAAAGATGTCTTTGATTCTCAATCCACTTTTGAAGCTGCTTTATCAGTTAACTTGCCTCAAGTGTAGTTCAAGTACTGGGATGGTCAGTGATGTTTAGAGTATTCAGATTCAATCCTCAGCTAATGAAGCAGAACGTGTGCCACAGATTCGGGACAATGTTCAAGGCTTGGGAAAGTAGCAACAAGTGTTAACACCACACAGGTGCTGGGCAATGGCCATCTTCAACAAAAGAGGTTCTGTCTGTCCTTAACTTACAAAGTTATTACTTGTGCCAGACAACATCCCTATTCTCCAGCACCAGCTGCAACCAGAGATCCACCATTGACTGCAGATTTCACTGGACAAACTACGAAAAAACATTTCGTACAAGAGCAAACCTGAGTCAAGTGAATGACGTACTTGTCTGCACAAAAAGCTTTCAGTATCTTCGAATCACGATTCAGGAGTGTTTTTGAAACATTCTGCACTTATCCATATTAGTGCAGCTCCAACAAATGTGCAGTACAAAGTATCCCACTTCATTATTGGCTGCCGCCCTATCCATTCACTTTCTTGCTATTCGTGGGCAGTGACTCCTGTACATTGTGCTAGATGTGCTCTGGGAGCCCAGTAAGTACAGTACCTTCCACACTCTCAATCTCCACCTAGAAGGATAATAGTATTAGGCTTATGGGAACACTGTTGTCTGCAAGTTTCATTCTATCCTGACTCGGTGTCGACAGCACAATATCCTCAAACCTCCGCCCAGCTGCACCATGGGATTTAGAGACTGGCCATCCATGTTAGCCTGAAGCTACCAGATTGTTTATCAAGTTTGATATGAAATGTCACAGGGTTTGGATTGGCCACAGTCATTCATCCTGAGTTTTAATTTTATACTTAAGCCCTTCCAGTGGAAATATGTTCACCTAGCAGATTGAAAACGTAGCACAATGTAAGGGCAAATCAGAAAGTAAAGTAAATGTTGACCCAGTCAGTGGCCACTGAGTCCCACAAATATTTGTTTTAAAAAGAAACCCTGCAAAAAAAAAATCAAATATCCTGTCACCACCTTTACTCAAGGAATTACTGCTCGGACATAATCTTGCCATGGGTTTCCCGTAGCAATAAAACGGTTATTTACTCCTAGCAACTGGGAGTCTAGTGATTAGAAACAATGGAGAAAAGTTATTGAGTCTGCCTTTTATTGTATATTTACTCCTAACTTCTAACATTTTGGCACAGTCTCATACAGTGGTGATAGAATACCAAAGTCATTGTCTTCCTGCTCCCTCTCCCAAGCACAAAACCTTTCTGTTAGTAAGCTGAAGACTAGAGGTCTGGTATGAACAGAATTATGTTGAAACTATGCAAAGACAGGATATTCTGGAGGAAGGAGCTCTCTTAGTCATCTTTGCATTCCACAGCCTCTTCTCATTCCCGACAATTTCTCTTCCTTTGTTGTTAGAGACATCCCTACCTCCACAAATCGTTCCCTCTCCCACACATGCGGTTCGCTATCATAAAAAAGAGGTGGTGATGTTAGCTACAGGTTAACTGAAGTTGGGTGCCTTTTCTTCGAAGGCTAGAGGTGATTTAATAGAAAACTGAAAATTGTAAGGACTTTTGCTGCTTTCTCAGCTAATCAGCTGCTGAAATGATTATCCATGCTACTTTTACTGGTAGAGTTGAGTGTCTCAATGCAGTCTTGGTTTTCCCCCTCCATGCAAACCTGCTTAAACCTGAGGCCATCAAAATCTTTGCTGCCAGTTCCTACTCTCAGCAGCTTGAATTCACCTGAAACTCCACTGCTTGTTGCCTGCAGGCTAAGCTCATCCACATTACCACTGGTGTCTTGCAAAGAGTTATTGCGAATACATCCAAGTCCTTTGCTCTACCTCTGTCATTTCTTCCCATCGGGGACACGACTGGGGGCAGGTGGCTTCTCAATAAAAATGTAAAAAAAGTAACATGAAGATTTGAAAATGCACACGCTTGGTTAACCTCTACTCTTTAACTTCTCACTCTCTTCATAATGAATCTTTTTAAGTTTTTGTTTCTAGTGGCATTTTTACAAGCCTTTGTTGATGGGAGTAATTTGGAAGGCACATGCCCTGTGCTCATAGATCCTGATTTCAGGTACATGTCAGCACGGACACGGCTCTGTTCACATGCACCAGTGTTGGATGCCTTGTGGAGTTGTGGTTTCCCCATTCTCTTGGGGTTTAGTAATAGTGGGCTGAAATATCTACATCACTTTGTTCATCTTAAGCTATCCTTAGCCTCCTGTCATCATAGCGCCTGCAAGTTTTGTGCGTTTGCATTTTGAATGTTTTAAAGTTATTGTCTATATCTCATGTCAGATAATTGGAATTTTAAAAAAAATTACCTCAAATTGGCTTTGGAGCCAGAAGAAATTGCTGTTGCTCTCAACATTTGATTATTTAAAGAGAAACAAAATATTTTCTTTGTTGTTTTGAACAGAGTCATTAGATCTTATTACATAATTTAAGAGTGAATCATAAGAAGCAGAGCGAGCTGCAGAGAGGGGTGGTTTTAGAAAGGGCATTTCAAATCATGGTACTGAGCTGCATTATGGTCATAAATGAAGAAGGAACACACAAGGTGGCAGAGGTGGTGCAGTTCATCGTCTATCCCTGTTAATATTTCTCTCTCCTCTAACCCTACCACCATCGCATATGCACGGTTAGCACATGAACTGGTGCAGGGGGCAGGGCTTTAGATTTCTGGATCATTGGGATCTCTTCTGGGGAAAGTATGACCTGTTTAAAAAAAAAGGGACGGGTTGCACCTGAACCCGAGGGGGACCAATATCTTTGTGGGCAGGTTTGCCTGAGCTTTTGGGGAGGGTTTGAAATAATTTGGCGGGGGTTGGGAACCAGGGTGATACGGCTGAGGATGGGCCAGTTGATATGCAACTAGATGCAGATGTCAGCAAGGACAGGCAGATAATAGTGCAAAGCTGCAGTCAGTGGGATGAGTTTCAGTGTGACATGGGGATAAAATCGATAAAGGTGACAAATCCAGGAATGGAGGTGCTTGAATGCACGCAGTATATGGAAGAAGGTAGATTATCTTGTTGTGCATTTAGAGATTGGCAGGTATGATGTGGTGGGCAGCTCTAAGTCGTGGCTGGAAGAAGATCATAGAAGGGAGCTTAACATCCAAGGATACAACTTGTATCAAAAGCCAGGCAGGCAGGCAGAGGGGGTAGGGTGATTCTGTTGGTAAAAAATGCATTCAAATCTTTTGAAAGAGGTGACATAGAATCAGGAGGTATAGAATCCTTGTGTGTAGAGTTTAAAAAATGCAATGGTTTAAAAAAAATGGGAGTTAGATACAGGCCTCCAAACAGTAGCCAGGATGTGGGGTACAAATTACAAAGGGAGTTAGGAAAGGCATTAAAAAGGACAATATTACAAGTCATAAAGGATTACAATATGCAGGCAAATTGGGAAAATCAGGTTGGTGCTGAATCCCGAGTCTGAATTTGTAGAATGCCTACGAAATGACTTTTTAGAGTAGCTGGTGGTTGGCCCACTACAGGAAAGACTATTCTGGATCGGGTGTTGTGTAATGAACTGGATTTGATTAGGGGAACCCTGAGGAGGCGGTGATGATAATATGATAGAATTCACCCTGTAGTTTGAGGGCGAGAAGATTAAGTTAGACGTATCAGTAGCACAGTGGAGTAAAGGGAGTTATTGAGGCATCAGGGAGGAGCTGGCCAAAGTTGGTTGGAAGGGGACATGAACAGGGAAGACAGCAGAACAGCAATGGCAGGAATTTCTGGGGGCAATTCAGAAGGCGCAGGATAGAGAAATCCCAAAGAACAAGTATTCTAAAGGCAAGATGATGCAACTTTGGTTGATAAGTGAAATCAAAGCCAACATAAAAGCAAAAGAGATGGCATATAATAGAGCAAAAATTAGTGGGAAGTCAGAGGATTGGGAAGCTTTTAAAGAGAAAGCAGTTAAAAAGCCATAAGAAGGGAAAAGATGAAATGTGAAGGTAAGCTACTCAATAATATCGAAGAGGATACCATAAGCTTTTTCAGACATATAAGGAGTAAAAGAGAGGTGAGAATAGATAGTGGGCCGCTGGGAAATAACACTCAGAGGCAGTAATGGGGATCAAGGAAATGGCGGATGAACAAAATAATATTTTGCTTCTTTCTTCACTGTGGAAGACACGCAGTATGTTGGAAGTTCGAGAAAGTCGGGGGGGGGGGGGTAGAAGTGAGTGCAGTTGCTTGGGATACTGAAAGGTATGAAGGTAAATAAGTTACCTGGACCAGACGGACTACACCCCAGGGTTCTGAAAAAGATAGCTGAGGAGATAGTGGAGGCATTAGTAATGATCTTTCAAAATTCACAAGATTCTGGTATGGTTCCGGAGGACTGGAAAATTGCAAATGTCATTCCACACTTCAAGAAAGGAGAGAGGTAGTAGAAAGGAAATGATAGGCCAGTTAGTCTGACCTGAGTGGTTGGGAAGATGTTGGACTCGATTGTTAAGGATGAGGTTTCAGGGTACTTGGAGGCACATGATAAAGTAGGCCATGGTCAGCATGTTTCCTTAAGGCAGGGGTGTCAAACTCATTTTAGGTCACGGGCCGGATTGAGCAAAATGCAGCTTCATGCGGGCCGGATCAGTCGGACGCATGCGAACGCAGCTTTCGTTGCCTCCGTTTTTTCAGCCTGCTCTCATGTGTCTCAGTCTCTGCTATAACTACAAAGTGTTTCACTTTACAAATTCCATTTCTTATGAAGAAGACTGCCAAGCAAGACTGCCAAATAAACACTAAAAACCCTGAAAACCTGGTACCTAAATAAACTCAGCATTAGCCATATCATACGCCATAGGCGCTTCGATTACTGGGGCCAGCTTTAATAGTAATTAGATATTATCTCGCGGGCCAAAGATAATTCCACCGCAGGCCGGATTTGGCCCGCGGGCCTTGAGTTTGACATATATGCCTTAAGGGGAAATATTGCCTGAGGAATCTGTTGGAATTGTTTGAGGAAACAACAGGCAGGATAAAGGAGAATACATGAATGTTGTGTACTTGGATTTTCAGATGTTTGATAAGTGGCAAAAAATGAGGCTGCTTAACAAAATAAGAGCTAATGGTATTACTGGAAAGATACGAGCATGGATAGAGGATTGGCTGATCGGCAGGAGGTAAAGCGTGGGAATAAAGGGAGCCTTTTGCAGATGTTAAAAAGGCAGGTGGAGGGGTAGGTAGTGTTGAGAAAGCAGGGAGTCTGCAGAAGGACTGGACAGAATAGGAGAACGGGAAGAGAACTGGCAGATGGAATAGTGTCGGAAAGTGTATAGTCCTTCACTTTGGTGGAAGGGACGAAAGCATAAACTATTTTCTAAACGGGCAGAAAATTCAAAAATCAGAGGTGCAAAGGGATTTGGGAGTTCTCGTGCAGGATTTCCTAAGGGTTAACCTGCAGATTGAGTCAGTGGCAAGGAAGGCAAATGTAATGTTAACATTCATTTTGAGAGGACTAGAATATAAAAGCAAGGATGTAATGCTGCAGATTTATGAGACACTGGGAGTACCGTGAGCAGTTTTGGGTCAGTTATCTATGAAAGGATGTGCTGACATTAGAGAAGGATCAGAGGAGGCTCATGAGAATGATTTCAGGAATGATGGGGTTATTGTATGATGAGCGTTTGATAGCTCTGGGTCTATTCTAGCTGGAATTTAGAAGAATGAGGGGGACCTAATTGAAACGTGTCGAATATTGAAAGGTATAGATAGAGTGGATGTGGAGAGGTCGTTTCATAATGGGGGAGTCTGGGACCAGAGGACGCAGCCTCAGAATAAAGGGACGTCCATTTAGAATGGAGATTATGGTGAATTTATTTAGCCAGTGGGTGGTGAATCTGTGGAATTTGTTGCCACAGGTGGCTGTGGAGGCCAGGTCATTGGGTGTATTTAAGCAGAGGTTGATAGGTTCTTGATTGGTCAGGGTGTGAAAGGTTACAGGGAGAAAGCAGGAGAATGGGGTTGAGTGGGAAAATGGATCGGCCATGGTGAAATGGCAGAGTAGACTCGATGGGCTGAATGGCCTAATTCTGCTCCTATCTCTTGTCTTATGAACAGTACAGATCAGGAACTGATCCTTGGGACTACAATATCTGTACCAATCAAGATTTAAAATTAAACTCGACCTATCTGCCAACACATGATCCATGTTCTTCCATTCCCTGGATGTTCACGTTCATGTCTAAATGCCTCTTAAATGGCACTATTGTGTCTGCCTCCACCGGGCACCTATCATTCTCTGCGTAAAACAAAAACAACCCCCCACATCTTTAAATTTTCCAGCTCTCACTTTAAAACTGTCCTCCAGCATTTGACACTTCTACCTGAGGTAAAAGATTCTATCTGCCCTATTTCCATCTCCTTAGAGCTAATGCTCCCTAATCCAGACAGCCTCCTGGTGGAAAAGTATCTTAGTGTTGAATGTGGTGACATGTATGTACTCTGATAATAAACTTTACTTTGAACTTTGAACCTCTTCTGCTCTCTCTCCAAATCCTCCACATTCTTCCTGTAATGGTTGCAACCAGAATTGTATGCGATACCCCAGACATAGTCTCAGCAAAGTATTACATAGGCACAGTGTGACTTTGTGACTCTTGTACTCAGTGTCTGATTGCTGAAAGCAACTTGTGTTTCCACTTTCAGGGAGCTTTAGACTTGGACTCCAAGATTCCTTTGGAGATTAATGCTCCGAAGAGTCCTGCTATTTACTGGATTTAAGATTCCTGGGATTCACATGCACAGTAATTGAGAGAAAGTAGCCCATTATTTTATCCTTCCTGCAGTTCCTTAACTTCTTGGATTGCTGCCAACTAAGCCCTTTCAACGTCAGTTATCTCTGAAAGGGAAGTAGCTTAGGAATCTAAGGCTACGTTGCAAGAAAGAATGAGCAATACTAAACGAGAGTAAAAGCTGTCCATTTTTATGAGCAAGTAAAAGTCTGAATAAACATTTCTGAGTGATCTCTTGGCTCTAAAAAAAAAGAAACTTCCAGCCTATAAAAATCCTGTATGTTCTGCTAAATACTCTGCACCAGCATCGATGCCTTAACTCTTTGCAGCTCAATGTTTCTTTTTGCATGGGAGTGCAGCTTGCTTGTATCAGAGAATGAAAAACCTGATGTGTTTCAGTCCTTCCCGCTGAGTCAGTTCTTCTAGATCGCATAACTATTGCCAAAAAACACAAACCACTCTGGAGCCAAAAAGAATTTCAAGACAAACAAATGAATTTACAAGCTAATAAATGAAAATAATGGCACTGAGGGCACCCTAATTTGCAAATCTCTGTTTTCTCTCAACTATGGCTTGAGGATACTGATGCCCCAGACTCCTTTAATTATCTGCAGTCTGGCAAAGTCTGAAGAGAGGCACTGGAATCTGCTATTGACGACCAATACATCTGCTACTTCACACCAATGTTCCTGTAGGACATCGAATGCAAGGCATGGGAATCACTAAGATAGCAATTGCAGAAATAAATGAGAGCGCATATTTACTTGGTTGATAATGCTTCAGTGAATTACCTTATTGGAGAAACCTATGTTAATTATCCTTGCACAGGTTAAGGACGACATCCCAAGCCAAAATATAGCAAGTGGAAAGAAGATGGAAGCAGTATAGATAACTGTAGCGGTGGTGTTCTTTGTAGACAATCCTTCCAGATTGAGGATAACTTGCTGCAACTCTGGTTTTGTGGTTTCTGAAGTGGCTACTGAGGCCAATGTGGAAGCCGGAAATTATTCCAGAGACTGAGCAGATCATGGCCGAAACTGTGAGCAGGCAGATAATGTACGAGTGGTCCCCTGTGATGGAGTTCATTGTGCATGGAAGTTTTTAGTGTCGTCCCAAATGTTGCTTCTCCAACTTGCGGCAAGAGTTAGTGGAGACATTATATTTCTTCAAGGGGGCTTTGAATCGTTTCTGCTATCCCCGTGTAGTACGAGTTTCAGAAGTACATCGGAGGACAGAGAGATCACTGCTACCCAGTAAACCAGTTGTCTTGGTTCCTCTTACCACGGAATCAAGATCTTTCTCTGTGAAGTTCATGTGATATTTGGTGTGTGTTGGCTACCAGAAGCTTAAAGTAATTGTGCACAGCCACTCAACTATGTGTGAGTTGGAATTTACAATGTCAGGACCCTCATGGCTGACCTGAACACCACTCTGATATCATAGCTGAGGAACTCGGATATCCTGACATCATCATTGCCTGACAACACCTTTTCACAGCAAACCCATTACATCAGAGGGACAAGCTCAGACGTCATGGCAACAGCCCTGGTGCGAGCACGGGCCCCTCTGGGATGAGATCATTGTCTGAGCGAGGAACCACCTTTCCTGTGTCATGACAGTCATCGATGACTGCTGGACCTGCCACTGCCTAATTCACTCCGTGACTGTGGCAGTAACACGGTGGAGCAAACCATCTGCATTTTATGGAAACTGACTCTTCTCCACTGGTTTTGGTGGAATGTGTTCCCTATTAGATCAGCAATTCCCTGTTAGACCCCAGGTTACTGACCAGGCAGTGAATTTCAGAATGTCTGTAGATCTGGGGTTCCCAACCTGGGGTCCGCTGATGCCTTGTTTAATGGTATTGGTCCATGGCATGAAAAAGGTTGGAAACCTCTGCTGTACAGCATTTCAGGCTAAGCATGTTGCATGTGGCACTGTCAATCTCCAAACAAAACCAGATGGCATGTAATGTGTTCTGAATCTGCAGTTAATCTAGATCTCTACAGTTGTACATTCCTCAAGTGCAGAGAATGCATTTTATCCCTTAAAAGGTGGACTTTTCAATGGTGGAGCAGCTTACGGTTGTGAAACAAAAATTGGCCTTGAATCCTCTGATTTCCACAATACTTGCCAATCCCCATGAAAATAAATAACAGACCTTTCTCCCCATTTATTTTTTTCTTATCTGTATAAACATTCGGAACAACATTCTGAATGAATTCTGATGCTATTAGATTGTCTGTAGATATGTTCAATTACTGTTCAGCCCCTGGTTTTCAGTGATTTTTATTCAATATTTCAGGAGAATTGTGATCTGCCGGGACCTGTTGCAAACCAGCCTTTGTAAGTATATGCAGCTATAAACAACTTATCAAATGAAATGAGGATTTATGACTAGCTACCTGTGTAGTTAATGGAAAGTTGCAGCATTGTTCTCTTCAGCAGCTTTTGTTGAACATGCTAGTGCAAATGAAAACAAAATAAACTGCAAATTTTGAAATCTAAAACAAAAATATAAAATAGAGGAAACACACAGATTAGCTAACAGACATCAAAAAACAAATAAGTTACTATTCGGAAATGACAAACAGTGTTTCAAATCTTACACTACTCTGTTCATTTTTTTACATTGATGTGCTTTAAAGTTAATAAGTTAAAACTGAGGTGTATCTGCCTGTATCTGTGCGTAAGTGTAACACACCAGAATGAATTAATGCTTCTTGTGTCAATCAAGCTCTCCTATCATCTTCCCTGCCGTCACTCTGCACACCCCCCCCCCTCCACCCCACCACCATTGTCACCACCTACTAAATGCCTCAGTGGTCTTTCCTCTTCCTACCACCACAAGATTGCCATTTTATTCCCACCTTCATCTCATAATGAGACCAAAATTCCCTTGTGCTGTCGACAGCACTTCTTAGTAACTCCATCTTCCTTCTCCCAGATTCCTGGCTGCTTTTTCCAACACTTACTGAATTCCCATTCCATAATCCTTGCCTCCAGCTTTCCTCACTCCCCCACTTCCAATTCTATCCTCTTCCTTCTCCTTACAGAGTCAGCCCTGTTATCATCTCCAGTTTCCTGTTCATTCAAGAGGAAGGGAGCAGTTACTCGATTGTGAGAATTCCCACCCCCAACACAATAGCAGCAGAGACATAGAGGAGCAGATCCAAAGGCAGAATTTGGAAAGATGCAAAGATTTCAGTCCATCCAACTGACAGCAGTTGTCCCATGTTTTCATGGGTAACTTCAACTTTCCAAATATTGATTGGCACTCCTCAGTGCAAAAGGTTTAGATGGGACAGAATTTGTTAGGTGTGTCTAGGAAGGATTCCTGACACAGTACTGTATGTGGACAGGCCAACTAGAGGCAATGAACCTGGAATGGTGATTAGATCACCTGGTGGCTGAACATTTCAGAGACAATAACCACAACTCTCTGACCTTTACCATAGCCTATGGAACATTATTTAATTGGAGGAGGGTGAATTATGCTATTAGGCAAGAATTTAGG
The DNA here is from genome assembly GCF_048418815.1 of Hemitrygon akajei. Lineage (NCBI taxonomy): Eukaryota > Metazoa > Chordata > Chondrichthyes > Myliobatiformes > Dasyatidae > Hemitrygon > Hemitrygon akajei. The sequence continues at coordinate 77,093,548 of NC_133127.1, forward strand.
AATGTAAATTGGGAACAGATGTACTCAGGGAAATACACAGCAAATATGGAAGTTGTTTAGGGAACTTATGCAAGGAAATCCAGACAGGTTTGTCTCATTGATGCAGGGAAAGGATGATAAGGTGAAGATTGACAAGAGATGTGGAACAACTAGTCAAGAGGAAGAAAGAAGCATACTTAAGTTTTGGAAGAAGGAACTGGACAGTGCTCTTAAGAGTTATAAGGTAACCAGGAAGGAGCAAAAGAAGGGACTTAGGAAGGGAACTTGACAAATTCACAGTGTGAAGATAGAGCAAAACAGGCTAATATGCTGGAACATGTAGATGTTAAGAAAGAGAATGTGCTGGAACTTTTGAAATCGTTAGGATAGATAAGTCCTCAGGGCTAGAAGGAATATACGCCAGGTTACTATGGGAAACAAGGGAAGAGATTGCTGCCCTTTTGTCATTGATCTTTGTGTCCTTCCTCATTGGCCACAAGAGGATAACAAATGCTATTCTTTTGCTCAAGAAAGGTAATAGGGATAACCCTGAGAATTATAGACCAGTAAGTCTTACTTCAGTGGTGGGCAAACTATTGGAGAGGATTCTTAGAGACAGGATTTAAAAGCATTTGGAGAAGCTTTGTCTGATTAGAGATGGGTGGCATGGCTTTGTAAGGGACAGGCAACATCTCATGAGGCTGATCGAATTCTTCTAAGGAGTGACAAAACAGATTGATGACAGTAGAGTGGTGGATGTGATGTATATGGATTTTAGTGAGGTGTTTAACAATGTTCCCCATGATAGGCTCATTTAGAACATCAGGAGGCATGGGATCCAAGGAAACTTGGCTGTGTGGATTCAGAACTGGCTTGCTCACAAAAGGCAGAGAGTGGTAGTAGATGGAATAGTTTCTGCCTGGAGTTTGGTGGACAGTAGTGTTCTACAGGGATCTGTTCGAAAACCCTTGCTCTTGGTGATTCTTATACATGACCTGGATGAAAAAGTGGAAGGGTGGGCTGGTAAGCTTGCAGATGATTTGAAGCCTGGTGGTGGTGCAGGTAGTGTAGATTACAACAGGACACTGACAGGATGCAGAGCTGGGCTGAGATGTGGCAGATAGAGTCCAGCCCAGGAAAGTGTGAAGTGGTACACTGCGAAAGATCAAACTCCAAGACAGAGTACAGAGTTAATGCATACTTTTTAGCAGTGTGGAGGAATAGAGGGATCTTGGGGTCCACGTTCATAGATTTCTCAAAGTTGTCACGTAAACTGCTAGGGTAGTTAATGCAATGTATGGTGTGTTGGCCTTTATTAGTCAGGGGATTGAGTTCAAGAGCCATGAGATAATGTTGCAGCTCTATAAAAATGTTTAGACCACACTTGGAGTATTGGAGCATTTCTGGTCACCTCATTATAGGAACAATGTGGAAGCTTTAGAGACAGTGCAGAGGAGATGTACCAGAATGCTGCCTGCATTAGAGAGCACGTCTTATGAAGAAAGGCTGAGCAAGCTAGGGCTTTTCTCTTTGGAGTGAAGGAGGATGAGAGGAGACTTGTTAGAGGTGTATAAAATAATAGGAGGCAAATCTAGAATGGACTGCCAGTGCTTTTTTTCCCAGGGTGGAAATGGATAATATGAGAGGCCATATTTTTAAGGTGATTAGAGGAAAGTATGGGGGTAGGTTTCTTTACACAACGTAGTGAGTGTGCTGGCAGGGAAAGTGGTAGAGGCAGAGATATTAAAGAGATTCTGAGATAGGCACGTGGGTGAAAGAAAATGGAGGACTATACAAGAAGGAAGATTAAATTGGTCTTAAGATAGTTTAAAAGGTCAGCACAACTTAATGGGGTGAAGAGCTTGCAGTGTGCTGTACTGTTCTAGGTTTTATGTTCTTTATTCCTCCTACCCTAGTACATGACCATTCACCCCCCCCCCCCCCCCCCCCCCATATTCTAGCTGCCACTTCTTTGCCAATCTCCTAATCTGTCCAAGTCCTTCTGCAGGCTCCCTGTTTCTGCAACTCTGCCTGCCCCCCCCCATCTATTTTTGTATCATCCACAAACCTGGGGGGGTGGTCATTAATATATAACATGATAAGAAGTGGACTCAACACTGACCCCTACGGCACGTCACTAGTCACCAGTAGACAACCAGGAAGGCCCGCTTTATTCCTACTCTTTGCCTTCTGCCAGTCATTCTTCTGACCATGCTGGTATCTCTCCTGCGATACCTTGGGCTCTTAACTTGTTTAGCAGACACTTCGCCAAAAGCCTTCTCAAACTCTAAGTAAACAACATCCACTGGCTTTTCTTTGTCGAAATAGAAGTTTGGATAGAACTTTAATTAACAAGCCTTACATTGGATCAAGTTAGAATAACTTTAGGTGAATATGTGTTGCCTTCAGACCCAGTGACTGCATCTTATTTATGTTCCAGGGTAAAAGTGGGTAAAGTTCCTCCAGCACGTCCTGCCCCAGTGAAAGCTGGTCCAGCTCGACCTCCTCCACCGAAGGTGTCTGCTGTGCCTAACCAGTTCCGTCGTTCTTCGTCTGAACTGAAAATAAATAGCACTGTGGGAAAACGAAGCCCATCTATTGCGGGGAAGGCTCGTCCTAAAAGTCAAGTGTTCCAAAAAAAAGGACCTGAGCTCCCACCTCGACCAGCTCCGGGACACCCACTCTATAATAAGTACATGGTAATTCATAGGGTAGCTTCTGTTAGTTTTGATTATGTCACCAGCATGGAACTACAGCAGTGAGCTGCTTATTTTTGCCATATCTTCTTCCTTTTTGTTATTTTCACTCATGAAGGTGTGTGTGATATTGGTGCCTTGTTCCATGATGAAAGGACAGCTCTCTGTCCAGTGACCACTCCTCTGCCTATGGCAGTCTCAAAAGTGAAAGGTTCATTGTCGTTGAGCCATGGGATCCACATATACCGGTTGTGTGGTCATCAGAAACACCTCACTTGTCTTTATTACCTTTTAACTAGCCTGAAGCTAGCTCTAGCTGAGATCAGTGAACTTGGAATTAGCCTTGAGGTAGACAATTCACCTGGACTAGATAGACTACACACTAGGTTTCTGAAAGAGGTAATAGAAGAAATTGTGGAGGCATTAGTAAAGATCTTTCAAGAATCACCAAATTCTGGAATGTTTCCTGAGGAATGGAAAGTTGCAAATGTCACTCACAGAGTGAGGCAGAAGAAAGGAAATTTTAGCCATTTAGTCAGACTTGAGTGGTTGGGAAGATGTTAGAGTCAATTATTAAGGATGAGGCTTTGGGATACTTGGAGTTACATGATAAAGTAGGTCATAGTCAGCACGGTTTCCCTCAGGGGAAATCTTACCTGACAAATCTGTTGAATTCTTTGAGGAACTAACAGGGAGGATAGACAAAGGAGAGTCAGTGGATGTTGTTTACCTGGATTTTCAGACATCCATTTAAAACAGTGGTCCCCAACCACCGGGCAGCAAAGCATGTGCTACTGGGCCACGAGGAAATGATATGATTGGGTGATACGAAACAATATGAGTCAGCTGCACCTTTCCTCATTCCGTCATGCCCACTGTTGAACTTGAATGCACGCGAGGTCATGACGCACGCGAAGTCATTACCCACGAGTCATCAGTCGCCTAAACGCAGTGATACCCTAGCACCAGGGATCACTGGTTGGCCTCAGGTAACCGGCCGCCTCATGCGGCCGGCGGGAAGTGCTGTTGCTACTGACCTGGAGTGCGGACAGATGGGTGCTGCCTCTAAACCTATTTAGCACACCGAATGTTCGTGGAGAACCCAGTGCTAAAATATTCGCAGATGACCTAATTTGGGCTCAGGGTTTCGTTAGTAGCAGAGCAGCTACTGATCTACTGAAAGTCATCCCTCAAGCCAAACTTTTGTCAGCCAATAGATCCTACCTACCTACAAGGGAGGCAGTCACGTGCCCTGTTGCACTCCTCGCTCGGTTGGTTGCTCTCTCCGGACTGCGACTGCTGTGGCCCCGGTATGGGGACCTCTGGCCCTTACCTTGTCCTCTCACTGGTGTGTTGCAATAATTTTATATGTTCATATGAGGAAAATGTGTGCTGTGTGTTTAATATCCAAATGTTACTTAAAATGTTATGATGCTATTGACTTATAAGTGAGTTATAATTGACATCACTATGTTCATGTGAGGAAAATATGCGCTGTGTGTTTAATATTAAATTCATTAGATAAATCCTTTTAGGAACAAAATTGAGTGTATTAGCCACTTATCAGTGACTTATAGTTGACTTACCACCTATATTCCGGTCGTGATTAACACCAACCCCCCACCCGTCGGCCAGTCCGGTCCGCAACAATACTGTCAATGTTAAACTGGTCCAAGGTGCAAAAAAGGTTGGTGACCCCTGATTTAGAACACAGATGAGGAGGAATTTCTTTAGCCAGATGGTGGGTAGTGAATCTGTGAAATTTGTTGCCACAGACGGCTATGGAGTATATTTAAAGCAGAGGTTGATTGGTTCTTGATTAGTCAGGGCATCAAAGGTTACGTGGAGAAAGCAGGAGAATGAGGTTGAGAGGCATAATAAATCAAACGCGATGGAATGCTGGAGCAGGTTTGATGGGCTAAATGGCCTAATTCTGCACCTATATTTTATGGTTTTATGGTCTTTTTTAAAATGGTGACAAGAAAATTAATCCCTGGATTCCAGTACACCTCTTTTGAAATTGATGTTATGCTGAAACCAATTTGTACACACCTGATTTCGCAGCTGAAACCAGCCATCAGTTATTTCTAAATGCTGTTTAGCTGACTTGTCCCCTGATGTTTATTCATTCAACTGACTTCCTTAAATGGAAAAGTACCCCACAGGGGAACAGCAACCTGACTAAGGTAAAGTAATTGGAGCTTAGGGAATCTGTACTGTGTTGCTAGATTCCTGTGTGAATACTGTTGATAAAATATGTTTACCTTTATGAATGATGATTCCCTGCCATATGGGCGCTATTGGTCAAGCTGGATTTTTGCCACACCTGGTTGGTCAAAGAATGTGGATCGATGTTTAAAATGAAAACAGAAGTGTTGGAAGAACTCAGCCTGTCAAGCCACATCTGTGGAAAGAGTAAATCTTTTGCATCAGGCACCATTCCTCAGAACTGGGCAAAGAGTGGAGGGTTTACTGTATTTAAGGCAGAGCTAGGAGGAAAGAGTGAGATGCAAGATGAAAGATTACCTGGAGACAATTTAGAATCAGGTGATTGTAAGCATCAGTACTGACTTAAAGAAAGGTGGTGAAGAAAGGACATAAGCTTAAAAATGGAGAAGTGGAGCTCTGAGACATGGCAGCTTTGAGACAAAATTGGAGAGTAAATATGGACATTCATCTTGAGCAATCTTTGCTGTTCGGTCACAGAGATACAGCTATCACAAACATACAGCCAGATGTGTTCATCTATAAACTGCTGTATCACTAAATGATGTATGCTGCAGTAATTTTGCATTGCATAGCTGTGTAGGTTCAAGTGGTACAAATTCAGTTGTCCACTCTACTTCAGATCTGATTTTCATAGTTTTGAACCCAGTCGACTTACTGTGATTTGGTTTTTTTCCTCAAATGATTGTCAATAACCATTATTCTATGCTAAGGAATATGAAAATGTGTCTCAGCTTATGAGTGTGGGACAATTAGAAAATGCTGAATCTATGTGCGAAACGATCAGCATCTGGAAAGAGTGTATGTTCAAGTTTAACTGTCATTCAACCATAGATGAATACACCCAAATGAAATAGCATCACTCTGGGACCAAGGTGCAAAACACAGTACCAATAGTCATACACAGCACAAAGCACATGTAAGATAGTAGTAAAGTGTAGTCGCACAAAATAGAAACAGTCCAAGTCCCTGAGTCCATGAACGTTGCAGCAGTCTGCAGTTGAACTAAATACAGCTGGTCTCCTGCTGAGCAGACAATGGAGGAAGCACCGACTCCAGCTCTGGCATTCCAGTGGAGTGCCCAACTTCAACACCTCCCCTGGGCAGCTGCAAACAGGCGACACTGCAGCATGAGGCCTAGTCCTTGCTACGACCAAGGCCATGCCGCTCCCCCAGTGTTCACCAATAGACCATTGAATTGGGCTTGCAGCATTCCACACCACCAGTGTCCAGGGTCTTGCGATCACAAGGAAAATGACTAAGATGATCACTCGATGTTAGATTGCACACCTCCTTCGCGCATCAAAGCCTGTATGGAACAGTTTTGGTTAAATGTGTTGCCATCTTACCAGAAGAGAGTATCCTCTGATGAAAAAAGGATACAGTGAACATTTTAGTCATAACTCTCTCTTGTGAGAATGTATCCTTAGAATAGACAACTAGCCAGGACCTATGTTCCCTCTAAGCTGTGTGCGTGTGCACACACACACGTTTTTCAACCAGCGCACAAAGGAAATTAATGTGCGCACAAAAGGTTAGTTACCTAAAATAATGTAATTAATAATTATACCTACTGAAAATAATCTTTTAGCTAAATGTTTCTGTTAACTAGTTAGTCAGTTTTTCAAATACCACAATGCATGACACTAATTTACGTCACCTCACCTTTCCTGTTCCGGTTTGTACAGCTGCATCATGGCAGCAGCCATCTTTGGCGGACAGTGTTCATATCGTAAAGTTTACAAAGATCTGTTTCAAATCCTGTAGATAGCTTAATAAGTTTTTATTGAAAAAAATATTGATTCATTATGTCGAATTCAAAAGAAGCGAAGGGTGTGAAGCGCAAAAGATGAGGTAAAAGAACGGTCAGCTTTTGATTTCTCCGCAATTGCAGATTGTGACTTCACATTTGGCGATGAACAAATTAATGCCTTATGTCTAAAATATCATGATTTTCCAGCTGAAAATACCGTAATAGTTAGACAGCTTAATGATTTCAAATTAAATCCAAACTGATTTCAAACTTTGCTCAAATGGTGGCATTTGTACTTCAAAATGAACAGTTTTGCAACCTTGCACAGTTGACGGACATTGGGGGAACCTTTCTTGTGTCTAGTGCGGACTGTGAGCAAGGTTTTAGCCTAATGATTCAACTCAAAAACAAGCTGAGAAACTATTTAGGTGAATGTCATTTGGATATGTTAATGAGAATCAAAAGCTATCAATTGGATGGAAGTTCTATTAGTCTAGATAGAGTTTACAAAGAATGGGTAAATGCCAAAGACAGGAGCGAGAAAAGAAATAACAGTGACTTAAATATGTATGTTATTTTGTTGTTATTCTCTGCAGTTTTATGTCAAATATTTTGTAAACCTTCATTAACTGTGCCATGTGTGCATTCAGTGCACACATACTTTTGTCACAGGAAAAAAATTGCACAACATAAGATTTTTGTGCACACTGACTACTAAAAATTAGAGGGAGCATTGACCAGGACCATTAAAGAGTCTGAAATTACCCTCTGACTGACTTGCCATGTTGTTCCAGTATTTTACATTTCTGATTTGCTGTTCTTTTTATTTGCATTCACCTGAGTTTCAGCTTCATGTTACCTTCTAACTTGGAGTTGTCTTCCTTAAGTTGATATTCAGGAAGTTCATTGGGAATTTATTGAGTCCCTGCAATGTGCCTGCAAACCCTCTTCCTATTAAATTCACATGGCTCTGGGCAATCGACATCTCAAATTACAGTTAGAAACTTCATGGCAGCCAAAACTGTAAAGTCCTAAAATCCTGCAGTAGGGGGAAGAGAATCAGGTTTGCTCTGGGCACCAAAATCAGAGACACCTTCTCTATATTTAAATTTATAATTTTTAATGTGAGAAGTAACATCTTCTTTTGAGCGGTACCTTGTGCACTAACATTGTGGCTTTAAGGTAAACTTGTGAGGCTGAGTTGGCTTGTCTTAAGTTTTTATACAGTATCTATGAATATCAGTATAGGATGAAAGGCAGTCTGAAGTTGTGGGTAGAAGTTCTGTTCCAAGTTGGTGCTAATCTAGCTGACACTTCATTTCTGAGTGTTGTGCTAAGGCCTCACTTCACCCTCTCAGGTAGAAATAAAGGAATCTACAGTACTGTTCAACCAGCAGGACTGAAATTTGTTTAATTGGCCACCCATTTCATTGTTCTGTTTAAATATAAAACAGTTTGACAGTTAAGGTTACCAGCAAGGACACTTGGCATGTCAAAGATACTTTGAGCTCATCCTTCCACTTGACAGTTCACAGCACTGTGCCTATTTCTTTGCTTTCTAGTTGCCTGTGCCACATGGGATTGCAGAATGTAACATCACCTCCAAGGTCCCCGGAGAACTGTCTTTCCAGGTAAGCATGTGGAGCCTGCTTTTATAAATTTTACAGCAAAAAACAAATCGAGCTGTTAAGAGGGATCATTTTTTGCTCCAGATTCCAGCATCTGCAGTTTTTTATTTCAACATTTATAAGTTTTCTATTGATCAGGGTATGGCAGCAAGAACTAAATAAACTGAGAAGATAGTCCCATCTTTTAAGATCTGTTGCTCTTCACAAAATTTTAATATTGTCTAAACATTTCTGTATAGGTAAATGCTAAAAAATTAAGTTCTAATTATTGTTTAATTCGAAGCGTCGCAGAACTCAGCCTTTTGTTCTGTTACCAACAATGATATAATAGTTTTGTAACTTGAAAAAAACAGGGCCAGTTGATTGTATTTTTACACAAGTTGTTAGTAAGGAGTTTACCAAGTTCATTTCCAAATTATATTTTATCTGTATATTTTTTAGAATAACGTAGATAGGCTCTCTACATCAGCATATATTGCATTTGTGTATCTAACAGAAAAACTGCTTGTGGACCAGAACAGTCTGAGAGATATAAAACAGAAAAAAATTAGTATAAACAAAATATAAATTGTCACAGATTATTTTACTTATTTGGGTATTAAGATTACCAAAAAACATAAAGATTTATTTAAAGTTAATTTCTTACCTTTAATTGACCAAATTAAGCAACTTGCTACCAGGTGGTCCCCATTATCTTTGTCATTGGTTGGTCGAATTAATGCTATTAAGATGATGGTATTACCCAAATTCTTATATTTATTTCAAGCATTACCAATTTTTATTCCTAAATTTTTTTTGATATTATTGACTCCAAAATATCTTCCTATCTGTGGCAGAATAAAAATCCTAGACTAAGCAAAAAATATTTACAGAAGCCTAAGAAGGAGGGTGGTTTGGCTTTGCCAAACTTGAGATTTTACTATTGGGCAGTTAATATACAATATTTAATATTTTGGACACAAGACTATAGCAGCTTGCCCACAATGGGTAAATTTGGAATGTAAATCTGTACAAGACTTCTCATTGTTTTCAATTTTAGGATTTTCACTTCCTTTTTCTTTATCTAAATTGAATAAACAAATAACTAATTCTATAGTGAAACATACATTGCGAATTTGGTTTCAATTTCGTAAATTTTTTGGCTTGAATAAGTTCATCTTATCAAGCCCTAAAATATCTAACTTTCTTTTTCGGCCCTCTTTTAAGGATCAAGCCTTTGATTTATGGAAAACAAAAGGTATAACATGTTTTCGTGATCTATTTTTAGATGATAGCTTTATGTCCTTTGAACAGCTATCTAATAAATATAATTTACCTAAAACTCATTTTTTTAGATATTTGCAAGTTAGAAATTTTTTGAATAATGAGTTACAGTCTTTTCTGAAACTATGTCCATCGGACATTACAGGAAGAATTTTAGCTCTGAATCCTTGTCAGAAGGGTTTAGTAGCTGTCATTTATAATATGATCATGAAAATACAGCCAGAAGTATCAGAAAAAATTAAGGAATGGGAAAAAGAACTTCATTGTCTTATACCCACTGAACAATGGGAGAAAATTTTACTATTAGTCAATTCGTCTTCTATTTGTGCTAAACATCCCCTAATACAATTTAAGGTTGTACATAGAGCTCATATGTCTAACGATAAACTTGCTCGATTTTATTCTTATGTTAATCCAACCTGTGACAGATGTCATTCTGATGTTGCTTCATTGACCCACATGTTTTGGTCTTGCCCTTGTTTGCAAAATTACTGGAAAGATATTTTCAGTATTATTTCAACAGTTCTGAATATCAATTTCCAACCGCATCCTATTACTACAATTTTCGGTTTACCAATGGCGGATAATAGTCGTTTATCCCCCTCATCTCGACGAATGATTGCATTTGTTACATTAATGGCTAGAAGATTTATTTTATTGAATTGGAAAGAAATTAATCCTCCAACTATATTTCAGTGGTTTTCTCAAACTATCTCTTGTTTGAGCTTAGAAAAAATTAGAAGTGTTGTCTTTGATCCTTCAGTTAAATTTGAAGAAACTTGGAGACCATTTATTCAACATTTTCATATGAGTTAAATTGTCTTTTCCTAAACCTCACTTTTATTATCCTTAATTATTTGGATGGAGGTTCGGAGTTATTGGCACTACTGTATATATTTGACATTATGCAATGGCCCATGTTGGTTAGTGTTTTTTTTGGGGGGGAGGTTTTATTTATTTCTTTTGTTCATAAATACTATGAGTTTGGGAGGTTATTATATATTGATTATCATATATTTGAATGTCTATTTAAACTATTAACCATGTACACTCAAACTCTCTGTATTCATGTTTCATTTATGTTTGCTTAAAAATTAATAAAAAGATTTAAAAAGAAAAGAAAGAAAATATAAATTAAAATAAAAGTTGCATTTTATTTCCTTTTTTTCTCTCTGCATCATTAGCAAGGTGACATCCTTGTTCTTAAACAACACATTGACCAATCATTCGATTGTCAAAAGGGGTTTGATACTGGCAAAGTTGCATCATCTCATTTGAAGATAATTACTCCACTGGAAGAAGACGAGGTGAAAGGAACTAGCAAGGTTAGTGTGCCACATTAGTGTAGAAACCAAATGTTGCAGTTAATGAAACAGGGTTAAATTCAAGTGGAAAATACTATGACAAAAAGTTGACTTTACATCGAATGCTGGTTTCACCCAGTGTTGTAAAGTAGCTGATTATCATAATTATGTATAAACATACAGTAGTTGTAGAGTAGAATTTTTCCAGGTGCACTTGTATGGTGGGAATGACAGAACAGAGTAACGAAAAATTCTACAAACGTTTAGAAAAATATGAAAAGTCATTTTGTCTCAATGGCAACCTTTGCAAAATGAGATGAAAGTTAAGAAATGGTGGAGGTTCAGTATATGCCTGTATGCAAGAGAGGAGATCATAGCACTGGACATAACTAGCGCTGCAAGTTGTGATCAATTACGTTGTTGTGAGAAGATTTACCCTCTGCATCATTGATGGTCTGACTTGCAACCAGCCTCAAAGGAAATACAGTAATGCCAGTTCATAGGCATCACCTGCTGCCTAGTTATGTTCTAAGCCCAGGCATTGTATGGTAACAAGTAATCTTAAAGCAGATAACCAGCCATCCTGCAACGCAGCTCCTAAACACTGCAAGTTCCCATAGCTCACTGGATGCACCAAGTAGTCTGTTGGTTTATGTGGATTGTGTTGGACACCAGGGGATATGGACACATGAAGAAATTAGAGGAAATATTCTGAAGACTCAGCCTATGTTTGGACGTTCCAGATTGCCTCAATATTTTATATTTTATGCGGTTTCACATGTATTGAACCTATTCATGAATTCTGAGTGTTGATAGCTTACACTGTCTTAAATTGGCTGTTCATCTCTGTTCTTGATTAAAAGTGCTGAAAATTGTCATCAACAAGCTATCAAATGTAATTCAATCATCTGCAGCCGCACCGAGCCTCCTTTTACTAGTTCCACCAGGACCAGTCAACTCCAACCTTAGTTCAGGAGAAAGGAATTTAGTTCCGGAAATGATTAAGACTGCTGGTCCTTGACATAAAGGCAAAATGAGACCAAATATGGCATTAGGGAGCTCTGTTTAAACTGGAGTAACTGACCATGAAAGAGGGAAACGCTCCAGACATTAAGGTCCTATTGAACATAAAGAATGTTGCCCAGAGCCTCAGGATATTGCTGCAGTTGTTTATCAGTGCAGTGTCCCAGCCCATCCATCTTCATCTGCATCAACAAATCTCACCTCCATCACAAGTCAGAAACAGAGGTGTTTATTGATAAATACAGGGTTTAGTTTCAGATAATACAGCAGTCTATGTCAGTATGCTGGAGGCCGTAAAGAACATTCAGCTTTGTGTACATTGGTAGCATTTGTTCCACACAAATGCAAGGCACTTACCATCTTCAGCAAGAGAAAGTCTAACTACATCCCTATCAGCAAATCTACAATCCATCATCAGCGTCAAGAGAGCAAAGACCACCTACCCATTTGTCCAGTAATGACCCCCGTCATATGGGGCTGGGCATCAAGGGCATTACTGATTAAGCAAGGGAAAATATGTACAAGTAACGACTGTACCAGTAACGCCTCCGCATTTTACCAGCTGCATCACCTCTTGGTCTGGAAACTGCACCGTGACAGACAGGAAGGCTCCACAACAGGTAGCCAAAGCATCACTTTCACCAGCCTACCTGCCACCAAGGACATATATTCAGAAAGGTGCTGGGAAAGACCAGCAAGAACATGAAGGATCCCACCCACCCTGCTCATGGACCGTTTGTCCCACTCCCACGTCAGGACCACCAGACTCAAAAACAGTTACTTTTCCCAAGCAGTAAGGCTAATCAACACCTCCACCCACTAACCCACCCCTCAACACCCCCACCATTACTTTATCATTTCCTGTCAGTCCCCTTATGTACAGACGCTTCTGTACCTGGTGTGACTTACTGTACATACAATTAATTTATGTATATAAGCTGTCTTACGTATTTATACAGTGCGGTGTATTTATTGTGTTCTTTATCGTAATGTGTTTTGTGCTGCATTGAATCTTGAGTAATAATTATTGATCAGAAAATCATTGAGACTAACTGTATAAATACTGTGGCCTTAAAAGCAGGTCTGAGGTTGGGTATCTATGGTAACTGTCTGCAGGTATGTGAATAGATGGTTAGATTTTCTTAAGAGCAGTGAAGGCTGAGAGGAGGCCTAATAGAAGTATTTATAATTGCTGGGGAATTTATATTGGTGTTGCTCAACTGTTTTGGGGCTGCAGGCTAGATTGACAATGCTAATCATTTCCAAGGGTCAATCAGGCAAAATATGTTTTACTTTAACCAAAGTACTGATAGTTTCAGTCACGCAGAATGTCGGGGTTTCAACATGCCCTATTGTTGCAAGTAAATTTTGTGATCGCCCTTCACAGTTTTGGAAAGTCCCCAGGTCAGAACAATTGTAATAATTAATAACAGAGGAAACAGAAGCAAGTGTGGGCTATTGGGACTTCCCCATCAGCTCTGTCTCTCCTTGAGCTTATGGGCAGAGTTCCTCCATATCCTCTGTTCCCTTAATGTGTAAAATCATCAGTCCCTGCCTGGAATATACTCTGCAACTGGGACAGAGAATTTCAAAGAATTACTAGCCTGTTGGTGAAGAAGTTCCTTCTCATCTAAATCGTGAACAGCTAACCCCTTATGTTGGGAGGATCTGTGGTTTAAGACATTGCTTCCTGAGGAAATATTTTTCCAGCAGCCCCTTAATGTTTTACTAAGGTCACCTCTCATTCTTTTGAACTCTACCGGACCAAACTGCTTAATCTCTCCTCAAAGGACAACCTCCTCTTCATCCTCTTGCTCCCTCACCCAACCCATTCCCAGGATCCATTCCAGTGAACCTTCAGTGCACACTGCCTTCACATCTTTCCTTCAGTTAGGAGACCAGGCCTGTAGATAATGTTCTAGGTGTAGTCTTAGCATAGCCCAATATAGAGTAGTTGTAATAATGTGTCCATACAGTTTTACACTGTCCCTCTAGCAGTAAAAACAAATACACATATGTTTTCCTAATTTTATGGTGTACTTAGCACATTATTTTTTAATTAATTCATGTTAAGCAACACCCAGGTCTATCTGAACACCAACATTTTTCAAAGCCCTTGTGCATATCTCAGTTCTTCTAAACTATACTCCCAACTCTGCCTTTGTTTTATTCCGTCCTCTCTACGACCCAAACTAACTTGCTTTCTCTCTTTTCAGTTATGTTAGACAGTCCCGTCTGGAAATCAGAGAAGGTAGTGGAGGGCAAGGGTAGAGCTGAGAGGACTTTATGCACCGTCTCTGATACCTAGACCATTTTTTCCCTCTGATTTTCAGTTCCGATAAAAGATGTCAGATCTGAAACATTGTCTTTTTTTCTCTTACCATATCCTGCAGAGTCATAGAGTTGTACACACAGAAACAAGTCCATTTACCTACCAGTCTGTGCCATCCTTTTTCCATATCTGCACTAATCTTATCAGCTCACTCTTGATCAGTACCCTCTAGCCTTGCATATCTCAATGTCTCTTAAACATTGTATAATGGCCTCTGGTAGTGGGCTTGTTTAAACATCCTTCCATTGTGAGGCTGTGTCCTCTCATCCTAGACTCCCCCAATATTGGAAACGTCTGCTTCCTGTTCACTCTATCTAGGCCTTTCAATATTTGGTACGTTTCAATTAGATTAAACCCAACCCCCCCCCAGTTCTTTCTTCCAAACTCCAGTGAGTACAGGCCTAGAGCTATTGAATACTCCTCAAAGATTAATCCTTTCAATTCTGGAATCATTCTTGTTTCCTTCTCTGTACCCTCTCCCAACCAATCACTTTAAATCAACTATGGATTTGACCCCCAACCGGATCATTTTGCTCACTAACACTTATTAGGATTCTATTGTGTTTAGACCCCACTCTACAAGTCCTACTCCTATTTGATTTTACAAAGTGAATCACTTTGCATTTGCCAAGATTAAATTTCATATGCAATGCTCTGGATTCTGCTGTAACCTTGGATATACTTCCTTGCTCTCCACAACACTACCATTTCCACATTGTCTACAAACTTACTATAATCCCTCCTTCATTTGCATCTACACTGCAAAGGTCCCAGTACTGTTCCCTGCTTTACCCCATTGGTCACAGGCTTCCAATCAGAAAAGCATCTTTTTGCACTACTACCCCTGCCTCATATTGCCAGTCCGCTTTGGGATCTAACTCACCAGTTTGCCTTGGATCCTAAGTGCCTTGACCTTTCGAACCAACCAACTATATGAGACCTATTAAAGGCTTTACGAAAATCCAAATAGACTACAACAACCGCCCTACCTTCAATCTTCTTAGCTACCTCCTCTAGAAAATGAGATTAATGAAAGCAGGATTTCCCCCACACAAAGCCATGCTGTCTCTCCCTTATCAGCCTCTGCCTTTCTAAATGTACATAAATCTTATCCCATAGGATTTTCCTGAAATATTTTCCCTATAGGCTCACCATCCTGTGGCTAGCTTATCCTGCTGCCCTTTTTAAGTAAAAGAATAGTATTAGCTATCCTCCTGTCTTCTGGCATCTTCATGGCCAATGGAGATGTGAAGACCTCTGTAAGGGGCCACATCTATCTCCTATGCTTCCCACAGTAACCTGGGGTATATCTCATCTGGTCCTGTTGAGTTATCACCCTTATGTAACACATAACATCTAATACCTCCTCCTTATAAATGTACCTGTAGATTTCTCCAGTCTAAATGAAGGGTCTGGACCTCCACAGGGGTCTGACCTGCTGAGATGCTCCAGCATTTCTTTTGCATAGGCCCTGAAACCTCTCTAACTCTCTTTAAAGAGATGCCCACTATTCAGCAGTTGTTTTGTCCAGAAGGTCTTCTCAAGCTAATGAATTTTCTCTCTCTCTCTCTCTCTCTCTCTCTCTCTCTCTCTCTCTCTCTCTCTCTCTCTCTCTCTCTCTCTCTCTCTCTCTCTCTCTCCCTCTCTCCCTCTCTCCCTCTCTCCCTCTCTCCCTCTCTCCCTCTCTCCCTCCCTCTCTCCCTCCCTCTCTCTCTCCCTCTCTCCCTCTCTCCCTCTCTCCCTCTCTCCCTCTCTCCCTCTCTCTCTCTCTCTCTCTCTCTCTCTCTCTCTCTCTCTCTCTCTCTCTCTCTCTTCCCCCCCCCCTCCCCCTCTCTCTTGTTTTACGGCAGTTGGCACCCAGCTTAATGGTGCATTACCACCACCTTCTGCTCCGGAGTGTGCGATAGACTCACATTCTAAATCCCTTCACCCGATCACACACACATACCCTAACCTACACTTTATCCTCCCATCTTTGGCCATCCTAGTACCCTATTCCTGTTTATCCATCATATCCTATAAAAAACCCTGTAACCCTCAAGAAAGCTAAAAATACCCTAACTTGTGTTCTCTCACCCATGCTCAGCAACCTTTTTAATGTGAATTCCTGCACCCCCAATTCCCTTAGATTTATACTCATCATCTCTCTCTGTATCCCATACTTCCTGCAACTCAGAACTACATGTTCTACTGACTCCTCTTCCTGACATTCCTCACACAGTCCTGTCTGGTGTTTCCCTATCAATTTCAATGTTTGGTTTAGTGCATAGTGCCCCAGCCTTAACCTAGTCCACACAATTTCCTCTGTTCTGTATCTACTACCTACCCTAGTACCTGCAACACTTTTTTGTGTTTGATATAAATGCCTCCCTTTCCCCTCCCTGTCCCATCTTTCTTGCCACATTTGGTTGATTTTTTCCCAGATTACACACTTAACCTCTGCTTTACTGATACTAATGTGCATTTCTATATTTTCTTTCTTTAACGCCCTCTTTGCCAACTCATCCACCCTCTCATTCCCCTTCACCCCTACATGAGCTGGAACCCATAGAAATTTAACCTGACCTCCCTGATTTGCAACTCTTGTGACTGACTGAAGGACTTCATGAAGTACATCTTGCCAGCTGTTTGAGTGAGAAGACCTTAAACTTGCTAGAACTGAAGATGAATCTGAGCATATCAACGCTTTGACTAGTCTAGCTTTCTCCACTCAACGCAACGCAACCAACACTGCCAGCATCTCCACTGTATACACCGCTAACTTATCAGATGTTCTTCTGCTGATTGCAATTGTTTTTGCTGGTATAGCCACCCCAAACCCTGTCACTCCTGTTTCAGGTTAAATTCAGCCTTCTCCAATCCAGTGCTTTAACTTGAGAACATTGAAGCTGACAGAATTGCAGTTAATGTTATCAGACTGTTTCTCCACCACCTGTACAGTTTAATTTGCTGAGGGCAGAGTACTGCACATCTGTAGCACAACTCCATATACAGAGAGTTGCACAAACCTCATAGGCACCCTACATTTTTAATATAATTATTTTTATTTTCTGTCTTCTGCATTGGTGTGTCAGTAGAAAAGAGCAAATTTTAGATCTCTAAACATTCTTTTTCCAAAAAATTAAATGCCATTGATTAAACAAAGATAACAAACAGTTGCTAATAATCAACGACATAATGAATTGACTGAACTAAACTGATTAACTGAAATGGAAACAGATGTAGGAGTCAAAGTGGGTGAAGAACAACCAAACTCAAAGGTGATGGTGTGGCAGATGTGACAGTTTAACCTTCAAATCATCAATTCTTGCGCCATGGCAAGAGTGAGCATAGCAACAAGACACAAGGTGGTCATCCTGAATCAGCAAGGTCTCTCCCAAACAGAAATTTTGTAGCCATCAGGAGTTTCAAAATGTGCTGTCCAAGCTCTTCTGAAGAAGCATGAAGAAATGGACAAGGTTGAGGACTGGAAATGCAGTTGTTGGCCACAGAAACTGAGTGCAGCAGATGAAAGCTATATCAAACTGACGTTCCTTCTAAATGGGAAGAAGTCCAGCACTGCACTGCTATCAGCTCAACTCACAGAAACCACTGGAACCCAAATACACCTCTCCATAGTCTTGTCAGGAGTGGAAGAGCTACTGCCAAAAGGCCATTCCTTGGAAGTGGAAACAAAGACAAGAGACTCGCGTGAACACAAAAACACAAGGAATGGGGTGCTGAACAATGGAAGCAAGTGCTCTGGACTGACGAGTCAAAATTTGAACTATTTGGCTCAAACAGCAGGCAGGTTTGTCTGTAGAAGAGCTGAAGAGTACTACATGGATGAGTGCTTGCAGTCATCAGTAAAGCATGGCAGAGGTTCCCTGCAGGTCTGGGGCTGCATTTCTGCAAATGGAGTTGGCGATATGGTCAGAATTAACAGAATCGTTAATGCTCAGAAGTACAGGCAGATTTTCATCCACCACATCATGGAGGCATCTGATCAATCCCAACTTCATTCTGCAGCAGGACAGTGACCCCAAACATACAAACAAGGTCATAAAGAACTATCTTCTGTGAAAAGAAGAACAAAGAGTTCTGCAACAGATGGTATGGCCTCCACAGAGCCCTGATCTCAACATCGAGGCTGCCTGTGATTACCTGGAGAGAGAAGCTGCACAACGGTGTATCTAAGAGAACTCAAGCAAATTTAAAAGCAAAGGGAAGTCCAAATACTGATTTGATTTAGGTTTTTGCTATTTACTACTCTTTATAGTCATTTTTTTGATACTTAGAAACTTTTCATTATTTTTAAAAACATCTTCGCTTTGCAGACTTTTTATACATGCACCTCAGACTTTTGTGTAGTACTGTACAGTAGTCTCAAAAATTTCTCTTTGGTTGACTTAACAAATTCCAACCTATCTAAGTCCTTTGCACTCAGACAATCCATGTCAACCCTGGGAAGTTTCAAATCCACCACTACTAGAACCTCGTCACTGTATACTTTGTGAGTTGCTTATAAACCTGTTCATCTAATTCCTGTCGGGTGGCCTGTATTATAGCTCCATCGGCAAAGTATTTACCCCTCTCTTAATTTCACGTTCTATTGATATGACTCACCTTCAGATTTATTTATCAGATATACATTGAAACATAGAGTAAAATGCATTGTTTGCATTAGCAACCAACACTTGCAGGAATGTGTAGCTCACAACTGTCGCCACACACTCCACCACCAACATAGCATGCCCTCATTTATCTTGGACATTTATTTTACAGAGATTTGCAATACTTTGTTTTGATTTTAAGTTGTACAATAATGAGTTATAATTACAATTTTTGTGGTAATAACAACATACTGATTTCTGTGAAATACTTGTTTTTCTGGTTTTTGCCTTTGTATCTTTCAAGAAAAAAATAAAGGAAAGCATTTTTATTTTCTTTGCCAATGTTTTTAGAAATCCGTTGCTTCTGATCTGCAGTTTGGAAACAGTAATGCTCCTCGTGCTTTGGTGCTGCATGACTTCACAGCAGGTAAGGCACGCTCATTACAAGGGCATAGGTAAGGGGAAGGGATTTCTTTTCGATAGCGAGAGGTTGATATTTGGAACTCACTATCAGGGTTAGAATCAGACACTATCTCTATGCTTAGGAGACTGATAAACACATAGATAGATACAGAGCTATTGCAAACAAATGGGATTTGTGTAGATGAGAAAATGGTTGGTGGAGACAAAATGACCCGTTTCTACTACTGAATGAATTCTATTTTAAACTTTTATCATCTGTAAGAGCCCGTGAACAACTGCTTATGTTTAAATGTGTCTGAATTGTCTACCATCTCCCAGTTACTACAGCTTCCATAGGATGACAACAATGCAGGCTATTTATTCCTGGACCAAGCACCATGCTTCAATGTCTTCTTGAACATGCATCTTTTTAATTGAATTTGCTTTTGCATTATATTAAAAAATGATGCATGTCTGTAATTGTTGTTAGGCTTTCAGTCCCTAGTTGTGATTGAGTCTTTGAAGTAAGCCAAGAGACAATATGTATTATTCGTCAAAGAAGCAATCTTGAAACCAGTTGTGTTATTTTTCTGACAGATCAAAATGACGAATTGAATCTGAAGGCAGGAGACACAGTATACTTGCTGAAGAAGTTGGACAAAGATTGGTATAGTGGAAAGTGCAAAGGACATACTGGGATTTTTCCAGCTAACTTTGTCAAAGTTCTTGTAAGTTTATAATGGTAAAGTCCATGAGTTTTATTCTATCCTTCACTCCTCTCTCTCTCTTGATTCATTCTTCATTGTTCATCTCTATTCTGTTAACTTCCTCTGTTCAAGTCGCTTTTTAATTACTTTTCCCTTTACCTTTGTTTCTCTGTCTTCTTCCAGCAGCACAGACTGAGGTGGAGTCCTCCAAGTTTATCTTGTTTGCCATAAGAAAAGAGAATGTATAGAATATTCCATCATTAGGAAGCAAATATGTTCCCATGGGAGCTACACTTTGACTCCATCAGACAGGAGATCCTATTGAACACTCCTCTCTCTAGTTCAGCTGGAATAAACAACAGGATGAGCCTTGTGCTCAATAGTTATAAGCAGGAATGCTCTGCCAACTTCCTCCTCCTGCACTGTACTACCTTCTGACCAAATAAGATTCATATTGACAACGTTTGAAACATAAGCCATGTCTCACACAGGCACTGATGATAACATTCACCATTGCCTTCAATGTGCCAGCACAGCCTGTGAGAAAGGGGAGTGCTTGAAGATCAAGTCTTCAGACTGGATTGAAGCTGGTGGTCTACTGGGCAGCAGTAATCCTTGCCCTCCCAATGCTTCCAACACCTTGACTGTCTCCAGCAGGTACCTCAATGGAAAGGTACCACCAATGCTGCTCCACAATATTGTACAATTCACTGGATGGGTCAGGACATCGATGTTAAGTCTTTGGGCAGGCTATTTCTTTTGTATGCCCAATGTCAAACTCCCAAAACACACACTCTCTTACAAGCTCTGCGCTGAGATAAGGTTCTGAGGTAGATAGAAGGAAAGATTCAAGAATTCCAGTCTTGTTTGGGGGAAAAATGCGACAGCCCCACTGACTCTTGACCATTCAGGTGGAGAAGGAGCATTCAGTATTAAGAACCTCGTTCATTTTAGGAGCACACCAAACCCTAGATAAACAGTGAGAGGGGTGCAGATTTTAAATTACTCAGCCTCCCAACCCATCAAGCAGTAATGGCTCTGTCTCTGGATGAACCTGTGGTTTCCATGCTGGCTTTGTTAATCACTGCAGAACGTACAGAACCGGAGTGGAAACAATTCATTTTAGGTCAATGGAGAATCTACAAGAAGAGAAGATGATGGTCTTCTCTCACAGAGTATCTGTGCGGATACTCATGCACCTACTTCGAACAAGGACACCGTGAGATGTTTTGCCTAAAGGCTCCTCTTACTTTACTAACCCAGTAACACAGGTTGCTGCTTCACTGGAGACCATTCAAGAAGGTTTTCATAGGGAGACATTTAACAGCAGTGAACATGGGTTTCCCAATTTTAATAATCTTAACCCTCTTTTAAGATAATATCCTACTCCATGTTTTCAAAAATTGACCTGAATGAGATTGTAAGCTCTCTATGCTGGGGAGTAACTATAATGAGTATTTTAGAGGTGGATATTAAATGTCCTACATTGTCAACATCATATGTTTGATACTCTGTTCCTGGAGCAGTGATGATTACTGTGTATCTTTGTTTTGTGTTAGGTTGATCTACCTGTTGGTGATTCAAAGGAGACCAGTGTGAAGAAAGATTTGTTTAAGTCAGCTCCACCTACCAAGTGAGTCTAAGTATTCCATGAATCCTGAAGCATGCACCTCCCAGTCTGAACTCCTAAGCACAAGTCCAGATTGCATGAACAGACATCACAGAAAGTTTTGATGATTTAATAAATTTAGTTTGGAGATACAGCATGGTTACAGGCTCTTCTAGCCTGATAATCTCGTGCTATCCACTTACACCCATGTGACCAATTAACCCCCTAACCTGTACATCTTCGTGGTATATGGGAAGAAACCAGAGCGTGCGGAGGAAACAAACACGGTCATGGGGAGGACATACAAACTCCTCACAGACAGCAGCAGGAACCGAACCAGTGTTGCTGGTGTAACAATACCTTTGCTCTAACCACTACATTACCATGCTGCCCAGTTACAGGGCTGGCAGTAGTAATGGAAATAGAGAAGCAAGGGGTCTGGGAAGACATTGCAGTATTTGACAACAATGAGAATTTTAAACTCAGGGGATTGTCAGACCAGATGTTAATGCAGACGAGAGACCACAGGTATAGGGGAAGCAGGGCTTGATGAGAGTTGGGATTGATGCCTTGGAGTTCTAGATGATTTTAACTGCACAGCCATTCAGTAAGATCAGACCTGATTAATAATTTCAACTCTGCATTTCTTCCAGCAGTGAACAGACTTTCACCCTCTTATGAATCTGTCTCCTTTTGCCTTGAGAGGAAAAAATGCCTATCTGTCTTAAATGAGCAACCATTTATTTTCAGACACTGACCCCAGTTTTAGTTTCTCTCAGAGAGAATATCTTTTTTCATGTTTATCTCATCAAAGCCCCTCAATCGTGTACTGTCTCACTCTTCTAAACTCCCACTTATGAGTCAACCTGTCCATTCCACATACTGATCTAGTAAACCTCTGATGTGCTTCCAATGCATGTACAGTGGATTACAGATAATTGAGCCATTGGTTAATTGGGGCAGCCACTTATTTTGGGCAATTCTTAAAGAACAAAAATGAATAGAGAAAATAGCTGGGATTCCCTTCATTTATTTGGGACACTATGCCACGTAATTGGAACAGGAGAACTGCCAATGTTTTTAACTGGCATCAGTTGCGTGCACTTGTGTTAAACCCCGCTGTGCCTGGAGAAAACAGTTTTTAAATAATGTCTGTTGTGTGTGTTTATGTTCAAAAAGCAGTGATTTTTGTCACTGATAGTTGGCGAGAAATATTTTGCTCACTGGAGTTTCAAGCATTCAGGCTTGGAGGTTCCAGAAATGGCTGGGAGTGAAATTGAAAAGATATCACTACTTCAATGAACTACAAAGGATTTGAATGTGTCAACAATCATCTTAAATGTTACAATGAAAATGAAGATTTGGAGGATCCAATCGTTGAAAGCATTGTATGAAGGCAGTCCATTATCTTCACTAGGGGTCTGCACTGATTTTGTTCAGTTACAGTCAATCAAAAGAACACAGCAGCGTACACTGGATTAATTCCTCCATTGCCATTAGGAACTACAGTTTTATAGTACTCTAGCAATATTGTTAGTGTGCTAATATGTACTTTATTTCATTTAAATACATATTTTTACTCAGTTACATGGTAGTTTGTCCTTTTTATACCTTTAAATTATTTCCATGGAACTTTGGTTAATTGGGTCAAAATGTACTGGTCCCGATGTGTGCCAATTAACCAGAATCCACTACATTCTTCCACAGCATCTGCTACTTCCAGCATCCATACATTTTCCCATTTTTGTCGTATTTTCACAATGCATGTTCTTTGAAGCAGTTACTGCGCACAATTGTCCATACAATCGTAAATAGCTGCAAAGACCAAAGACATTGTGATTGAATGTCCTGCGATCATCACCTGCCTTGCAGCCAAATTGTACCGGGCCATAGTATTGCTATTGACCTGAAAAGCAATGTTATCACCAGCCGTATGGGATTTTATTCCCATTTCAAAGATTCAAAGTACATTTGTTATGGAAGTATGTATGCAGTGTACACCCCTGATATTCATCTTCCCACAGACAGTCACGAAACGAAGAAAACCATGGAATCTATTCAAAGAAAATCATCAAATCCCCAAGGTGCAAAAAAAGAGTAAAAAACACAAAACATAAATATCAAACCACAAAGTCAATGGACTGGTCCAGGAATGTTCAGTTTCAGCTCTGTTCAGTTCACTTTAGTGCTGTGTTGTTCTTTGACTGCGGGCTGCAGAGCCAGTCTGCCCCAATCAAAGTTGCAGAAATTAACAATAAAAAGAGGAGCAACAGAAACACATCGCAACATGAACTACAGGGTTCAGTCTACCAACCGCGTCGACTAAACCTTGCCCAAGTCCCAAGACTCCAGCAGCAACGACCAAGAGGGAAGGAGAGATCAATGGAACGCAGGAACCTTCCTCCGGGAGCCACGAGCAGAAGAGAGAGAGACTGGTCGCTCGCAGGCAGACGACGCTGAGCACACACTCACTGATTTCAAATCATCCTCATTGATTTCAATCTTTCTCGACGCTCTAATCGGCAAGAAATGATTTGATCATCGGCGCGCACCCTGTCTCCAGGCTGCACACTTTGCTCGTCACCTCACCGAACTCCCTCAGAGACAGCAAAGCACCACATCACTCAGTCGGCCCGTAAACACACCATCAAACTGTAGATCACTAGTAGCTGAATCACATTTGAAAGAAGTAGTAGTAAGGGAAGTAAAAGAAGTAACTTTGTGAACTGTCCGAAGGATGGTGCCTTTGGTCATGTTGTTCACTGGCATCAGTTGTGATCTTCTGCTATTCTGTAAGGAAACTCTTCTGGACCAGGGTATCCAGAGTTTCAGAAGAGTACAACCAAATAGGATTAAAATCTTCCATTTCTTGTGCCACAAAATGGAATATTGGAAGCTGGACTACATTATCAGTCTTCTTGCCTCTATAAAGGGTTTTCTTTCACTTTGAAAGCATAGAAGACTGGCAAAGAACACAATGGGATATAGATCAGTCGTAGATATGCGCGGAGAAATGGCAGATGGAATTTAAAGTGGACAAATGTGAAGTGTTGCACCTTGGTAAGTCAAATGTAAAGAGAGAGTTGATGAGCAGAAGGATCTTGGGATCCAAGTTCATAACTCCCTGGGAGTGACTACACCGGTTGATGGCATATGGTATTCATTCCATTATAATCGAGGCATTGAGTTCAAAGTTAAGGAAGTCATGTTGCAGCTACATAAAACTCTAATCAGACCACATCTGCAGTAATGCATGCAGTTCTGGTTGCCCCAGTATAGGAAGGATGATGAAGTCTTGGAGAGATTGCAGAAGAGCTTCACCAGAATGCTGCCTGGATTAGAGGGGCTGTGCTATAACGGAGGTTGGACAGGCATGTGTTTTATTCTCTGGAGAGTCAGAAGCTGAGGAGAGATTTGTAAGAGACATTGATAGAGTAGACAGAGTTGAAACGCCTAATACCAGAGGACATACACTTAAAGTGAGAGGGGGTCATTTCAAAAGAAATGTCGGGGCAAATATTTACACAGAGTGGTGGGTGCCTGAAATGCACTGCCTGGGGTAGTGGTAGAAGTAGATCCATTAGGGACTTCAAAGAGATGTTTAGATAAGACATGAATGTGAGGAAAATGGAAGGATATGGACATTGTGGAGGCAGAAGATATTATTTTACCTGGCCTTTTGATTACTAATTTAATTGTTTTGGCACAACATTGTGGGCTAAAGGGTTTGTTCCTGGGCTGTACTGGTCTATGTTCTGAGTCCTAGGTTCAGTTTTGGGAGAGATTACTTTGCCAGGTCTCCATTTATCCAGAGCAAATCCTTCCAAATGACTTGTGAGATGCCCCTCTCCCGATTATATGAACTCAGTAGTGAAAGTCAAGGCCACATCACATAATAATTATGTGAGTCAGCCTACCGGAGAAAATGACCAATCAGCTCAACACACGTCACACCTCCCTATTCTGCATAAACATCAGTTGTGATGAAATGGACTTGGGACCAAAAGAAATCTGTTAAGATGTTTCCACATGGAAAACCTTTGCAGTTGTGCTCAGGAAATTTTCCAAATCAGAATTATTACTTTACTGGTAACATTTTAAACACATATTGTGCATTTTATTGAATATTTCTTGTACTCAGTTGAAACTAAAATGAACTCAAGGAACCAAAGTTGATAGTGGCTCCTAAGCATAAAGTGTAAGAGTGTAAATGAAGTGATTATAGATACTTACTGACCTGCTATCTACAGGGGACCTCGATGTGTGGCTCGGTTTGACTTCGAAGGAGACCAGCCTGATGAGCTCACTTTCTTTGAAGGCGATGTTATTGCACTGAAGGAGTATGTGAACGAGGAATGGGCTCAAGGAGAACTCAAAGATCGAACGGGAATTTTCCCACTGAATTTTGTCGACCTTATTGAGAACCTACCAACCTCTGAGCAGAAACCTGTCCAGAATTCTCCTATGCCTCCAGGTGAGGGACTACCGAAGTGTACAATGTGTTGGTTAGATCGTACTTCAATGATAGTGAGTAGCTTTGCACCTGGTCCCTTCCAAAAGACATATCGTCCTTGCAGAGATTTACCAGAATGATACCTGGACTCTGGGTTATATTACAAGGGAAGATTGAATAAAACAGTTCAAATTACAGACAGTTTCAAAGGTAAGAGGAGATTTGGTCCAAGTTTTCAATATATTGAGAGGAACCGATAAGAAAGAGGAAAATTGTTTTTGTTGGTTGGGAAGTCTAGGCGATGGAGCATTGTCTAAAATTTAGAGCCAGTTTATTTAGGAGTCATTAGGGAAAGATGAGCTCTTTTTCTTTCCCTGGGGAAACTCAGTTGTAAAAGTTTAAGTAGATCAATAAGTACGTGTCTAACATTGCTAAGTGAGTATTTGGAAAGCTGTTTATCATTCACTAAGTTTATATACTGTAAGCACTATTTGATTGTTAACTTGCCACATGATATCATTCTGAGAAGTAGCCAGTTTTGTCCCTGGCTATCTATACTAAAACAATAAAATTGTAAATGTTTAATAGATATTGTTTTTTTCCCTTTGGTATCCTGGAACTTAGACCCATTCCAAATTACATTGAAACAAAGCTTGTTGCATCTTACTTTTGAATGTTGGCTAACACATTGCTAATGAACTAACCTAATTAGTTTCAAACCGCTCGAGTTAGGAATGCAAATCATTTTTAAAATATATTATTGAATCTCTCCTAAGGTTCTAACAGTGTAACAGGTGAAAGAGCAATAGAGACCTCCACATCTAATCAGGTAAGTTCACATATGAGATGACCATATATCTATTATGTATTCAAATAGCTACATTGATACAAGTGTCAGAACACCTTGTCTGCTGTCTCATGTTAATATAATTGAGAATTTTACCATTTCTACTGAATGAAGTATGAGCATCCTTTTACTGAAGTGCATCTAGCTAATGAAAGGTTATAAAAGCTTAATTTATTTTTAACTCGGACTTTTATACTCAGGTGACTTTCATTTATTTTTATTACATGCTTATACATTGCTTTGGAGATATTGCTTTATTTGTTTGTCAGGCTGAAAGTAATGAGTGTTCAGGCACTTGCACAATGCTTATGATCAGAGAGATAGTTTTCTACACATTTTTTTAAATGGGAGAGGCTGTATTTGTATTGTGAGAAATATGCCACTGTGAGGCAATAGTAACAGATCTTTCAGCAGTACAATACTTCCTGTTTAATCTAGGTTAAATAAAGTCATTCTTCATGCTTTTCTACTGCTGTAACAAATTTTATTTTCCTCCACGGTGGAAACAAGCTAACTTTTTCTGTATTCTCTGCAGGTTGGAGACTTGGACCTGCAGTGGTGTGAGGCACTTTATGATTTCAAAGCAGAAGCTGCTGATGATCTACCATTTAAACGTGGCGATCGAATTCTCATCTTGGAGCAGATAGACTCTGAATGGTGCAAGGGAAAACTTAATGGTATCGAGGGAATTTTCCCATCTGCGTTTGTTCAAATTTGCACAGGTATTGTTGCAAATAAAACCAGGAATTTACAATAATTACACCATAGAAATAGTCTTTCAGTGCTGGGGGTCTTTAATGATGGACGCCCATTATTGTTGTTTATATTATTTTCATTAATCTGTTGGTTTATTAATGCAGTAGACCTGTGAATGGCAGATCACTATTCTTAATGAGGACGTTTGGAGTTGAAAACAGAAGTTGCGGGATCTGTGTATTGATGTAGATTTCTCCAATTCTGTGGTTAAACTTCTTACCCGGTGACTAGGATTAGTTGCTATTTTCAGGCTGCATTGTATTCCCTATACACTGATGTCCAAATTTTGGTTGCAGCACACAAACACTAGGGATGGTGGAACTTTTTTTGTAACTTTAACTGTCCAGCTGAAACTTAACTCCAGATGCAGCATGAATGATTACTGGGCAGATTGTGGCTCGGTTACAAGTAACTTGTATCAAAGAAGTGATGAGCAACTGAGATTGAGAGAGAGAAAACCTACAATTTATCTGAAAGTGTTGTAGGCTAAAATGCGACCTGCATTTTTAATATTTTTGCATTAATCTTTTGTCAGGAACAACCAGCCCTGTGAAGCAACAATCCTCTGAGGATAAAAGAGGAATGGCAAAGGCGTTGTATAACTTTGTAGGGGACAATGAAGATGAGCTTAACTTTAAGGTACGTAATATTATCAGATCAATAATGTAGTTGATTATCGAAACCGTAAGGAATCAAAGCCAGAGTAGGTTCTTTGAACCTTCACATCTGCTTAATGATTTCATAAGATCATGCCTCAACTCAACTTCCCAGCCAACTATCCCTTCATCCCCTTGTTCTAAACCATTTCAGTCTTGAATACACTGAACAAATGAGCTACCATTGCCCTATGGTTGAAAACTCCAAAGATCTGCAACACCTATTATAAAACATAAGCAAAATATGTTGATTGTATTATGTGAGTGGTTGAGCCCAGCTAAGAGAGCCTTGCAGTCATACAAACTGGCAGTAGGTCCATTGGCCAACCAGTGAGTCCATGTCAACCGAGGTTCCCTTCTAAGCTAGTTTTGCCCATGTTAGCACACATCCCTCTAAATCTATTATGTCCGCTTCCTGTCCAAGTGCCTTGTAAATGTTGTTGATGTACCTGACTCAACAACTTCCTCTGGTAGCTCATTCCATATACCGACCAAGGTCTGGGTCAAAAAGTTGACCATCAGGTTCCTATTAAATTTTTACCTCCTCAAGTTAAACTTATGCCCTCTTTTTGATTCCCCAAGTCTGGGGAAAATACTGCATGGGTTCAACCTATTTATGCCCCTCAGGATTTTAAATAGCTCTGTAAAATCATCCCTCATTCTCCTCAGCTCCAATGAATAAAGTCCCAACATCTCTGTATAACTCAGGTCCTCAAGACCTGGTAACAACTCTGTAAATCTTCCCTGCACTCTTTCAAGATCACCCTGCCACAGGAAGTCAGTGGCATCTTTCCTATATCAGGATGACCAAATCAAAATACAATATTATAAACACACACACAATGCTGGAGGAACTCAGCAGGTCAGGCTGCATTTATGGAAATGAGTCTTGGCCCAAAATGTTTAATGTTTACTCTTTTCCATGGATGGTGCCTGAGCTGCTGAGTTCCTCCAGCATTTTGTGTGTGTTGCTTTGGATTTCCAGCATCTGCAGACTTCCTCGTGTTTACAATATTATAAATGCCACCTTACTAACGTCTTGTACAATTGCAAAATAACATCCCAACTTCTATACTCAATGCATTGACTGAGGAAGGCCAGCATGCCAAATGCTGCCTTCACCATCCTGTCTACCTGTGATGTCGCTCTCAAGTTTTTGTACTTCTAGATCACTGTTCTACAACACATCTTTGGGCCCTAATATTCACTATTTAAGAATACCTGATTTGTCCTCCCAATAATGTAACACCTCACAGTTGTCTCAATTACACTAGCTGATCAAGATCCTACTCTAATTCTTGGTAACTATCTTCCCTGTCTACAACACTACCTATTTTAATGTTGTTTGTAAACTTCCTAACTTATGTTACGTATTCAGGCAACAATAAATATATGTGAGTTAGGCAAGGGTTTTTATAACAAATAACACGTTTATTAAACACTGAAAACAAACCCCCCAAAAGTAAACAAACACTAACGTAACCGGAAATCAGCTGCTGTGCGGCAGCTTAACAGTTCTTAAAGCGATGCAGCTCAAACAGTTCTTAAAGCGATGTTGCAAAAACAGTTCTTTAAAAGTGGTATGCCAAAAGTTCAAAATGCTCAGTCCATTTTAAAAGGAGAGACTTTTTAAGGCAATTTAAATTCTCTTCCACGTCGTTTTCCTTCATTTTCCAAAGTCGAACTCTTCCCACGAAGAATTTTATGAAACGTAACGGCTTAAAGGCACTGACCTTTCCTTTATCACACTGTCCTCAATCTTCTGCTATCCCGCAGAGATTAACACGAGAACAGTCAACGAAATCCTTCCGAATAAGGATCAAACAAGGTCGAACCTGTTTCACCGTCGAAAATCGATTCTCCTCGATCTTTAACTCCCGAACTCCGATCTTCACTGTCCACTAGCAGTATTGTAAAGAAACTGCTGGCAATGACCTTTTAAACTTTAGGCATTAGATAAAACTTCATCTTTCAACTAAACTGCGTCATAACATTAAATCACGCAGTGGCATGAAGTCAACATGGCAAATCCAGCCACGAACTGCCCCACCTCACAGGGTGGGGTCTTCCTTTTATACCTGTAAAAAAAACCTGTCACATGATCTCTACTGGCGGGAAAATGACGTCACTCCACCATCACAAGACCATCACCTCAAGTCCAGTATAGCTTCAACCCCAGTCACGTGACAAGGGTACCACTGTCACGTGTCACGGGTACGTAACACTTGTCTTGTACATTCTCACCCAAATCATTGATACAGATGACAAATAACAATGGGACCAAAGTCACAGAACACTGCGGCACAGAAATAGGTCTTTCAGCCCATCCAGTCTGTGCCGAACCATTAATCTGCCAAGCCCTGCACCCGGACCATGGTCTTCCATACCCCTACCACCCACGTACCTATCCAAATTACCTTTAGATACTGAAATTGAACCCGCATTTACCACGTGCTGGCAGCTCATTCCACACTCTCACCACCCTCTGAGTGAAGAAGTTCCCTCTCATGTTCTCCTTAAACATTTTTCCTTTCACCTGTAACCCACGAACTGTAATTGTAGTTTCACTGAACCTCAGTGAAAAAAGCCTGCTTGCATTTACCCCTCATCATTTTCTATACCTCTTTCAAATCTCCCCTCAATCTTCTACACGCCAGGAAATAAAATCCTAACCTATTCAACCTTTCCCTTTAACTCAAGTCCTCAAGTCTCAGTATCATCCTTGTAAATTTTCTTTGCAATCTTTTCAATCTTATTTACATCTTTCTTGTAGGTAGGTGCAAAACTGGACACAATACTCCAAATTAGGCCTCACCGACATCTTTTACAACTTCAACATAACATCCCATCTCCTGTACTCAGTACATTGATATATGAAGGCTAATGTGCCAAAACCTTTCTTTACCACCTTATCTATCTGTGGTGCCACTTTCAAGGAATTAAGGATCTGTATTTCCAGATCCCTCTGTTCTACTGCACTCTTCAGTGCCCTACTACTCACCGTTTAAGATCTACCCTGGTTGACCCTCCAAAATGCAATACTTCACACTTGTCTGCATTAAGTTCCATCTGCCATTTTTCAGTCCATTTATCCATCTGGTCCAGATCCTGCTGCAAGCTTTAATAGGCTTGTTGACTACACCCCCAATCTTAGTGTCAATGGCAAATTTGCTGATCCAGTTAATCACATTATCATCCAGGTTGTCAGTGTAGGTGACAAACAACAATGGACCCAGCACCGATCCCTGCGGCACTCCACTGGCCAGGCCTCCAGTCAGAGAGGCAACCATCTGCTGCCACTCCCTGGCTTCTTCTGTGAGGCCAAACTCTAATCCAATTTACTACCTCGTCTTGAATGCCGACTGAACCTTCTTGACCAGCCTCTCAAGCAGGACCTTGTCTAGTGCCATGCTGAAGTCCATGTAGGCAACTTTCACTGCCTTGACTTTATCAACTTTCCTGGTAACTTCCTTGAAAAATACTATATAAGATTGGTTAGACATGGCCTACCACGCAGAAAGCCATGCTGACTATCCCTAATCAGTCCCAGTCTAACCAAATGCTTATAAATCTGATACATTAGAATACCTTTCAGTAACTTTCTCACTACTAATGTCAGGCTCACCAGCCTGTAATTTCCTGGCTTATTCTATATATTAATGTGCAAGGATACTTTAAACCCTCTGTACAGTGGCATTCTGTAATTTCTCTTCCTGTTTTCCATTCTTCCTAACAAAATGGGCAAGCTATTTCTGGACATTATATTCCACCTACCAGATTTTGCCCACCCCCTTACTTTCCAAAATCATTTTGCAAACTCGTCCTGCCCTCCTCACACCTTGCTTTCTTATTCTGCTATCGTAAGCAAATTTAACCATGGTACACTGAGCACTTGCATCTATTTCATGTAATTCATCATTTTAGTTGAGGTCTATCGTTGAACCCTCCAGTACCCCACTAGTTACAACCAGCCACACAGAAAATGACACTTTTGTACAACTATTGTTTTCTATTATTTAGGCAATCCTTTTCACATCCCTCCCACACAATGCCACGAGATTTTGCCTCATGCTTTTTTAAGTGGCATCTTATCAGAAGCTTTCAGAAAATCTCAATACATAATAACTGGTTATCCTTTATCCATCTTGCTTAATACATTTGTCATGATATTTCCCTTTCATAAGACCCTTTTCATTTGCTTTATAGATATTTGACTAATGACTAAATCGTGTCCATCCTCATAATCCTGTTGTCCTCTGCTACAATTTGGTTCCTTTTTGTTTCCCCAGCTCGAATGTCCTGCACTGTCAACTTGCCTGTACTCCTTCAGTCCCTGCTGTCATCCACAAAAGCTACAAGTATCTGTTGGATGAGATAGGGACTCGGTTACATGTACAACCTGACAGCCTCAGTGATGGTCAGACCCTCCTTTCCCTGCCACTGACCAAATCTACAGAACCTAACTTGCAGGGTGTGACTGCCTCCTGCAACATGTCTGGATAACTTTCTCCCTCTGGATGTCAGATTCCAGCTCTGGGCCAAAATTCATCAAGCGTCAGAGATTGACTGCGCAGTGATCTAAACCAATACCCACATTCTGCACCTTCTACCCTGCTGTGTCTCTTACAGGAATTATTAAAGTAGCAAATACTTTTTTCAAACAACTGTTTAGAATCTTTATGATTTAATCAAGTTAATAATCTGGTTTTACAGTATCAATTTAGATTAATTTTTTACTGAACTGTAAGTTAGAATGAACTTCTAAGGTGAAGGGAGAAAAAGAAATACTGCTTTTCTGTGGTATAAACTTTATATTTTTTTCTTTACATTTCTCAAGCTTTTGCAATGGATGCCATTGCTGGAGGAGCTTATTAATTCAGCTCTGACTTGTTTTTTTAAATATCTACACAGCAGTTCATTCTTCCTTTGCACCTAATTCTGATGCTTTGCCAAGCTCTGACCTCTACTCTTTTCCGAATGCACTTATGATCTTAGTTGAAAACCATATGCTCTTTTTCTCACCAGGAACTTATAAGCAAGCCCAGCCAAACTGTGTACTTTTTCCCTTCAGTAATATGTCATTTGAAACTTGTCACAAGCTCACATTAGTAAATGAAGTGTTTTTGTGCCATTGGCAAAGTTAACTTCAAGCGCAAGATCCAAGTTGAAAGCATACAAATGCAGTCATT
Source organism: Hemitrygon akajei (assembly GCF_048418815.1). Taxonomy (NCBI): domain Eukaryota; kingdom Metazoa; phylum Chordata; class Chondrichthyes; order Myliobatiformes; family Dasyatidae; genus Hemitrygon; species Hemitrygon akajei. Next base: position 77,126,963 of record NC_133127.1, read on the forward strand.
ATATATTATAGACATGGTATGAAGGCAGAGAGTTTTTAACTGTTTTGCCTCACTTAAAGTTGAAAGCTTCATCGTCAGCCTTCTGCAATTAGGATTGTAACTGATGGAGTTTTTTTTTTCGAACATGCATTGGAAAGGTACAAAGTGCAAGCTTAATGTAATGGAGATTGGTGAGAAGAAATATTAGAACAGTTCAATTTGATGTTGAGATATATCCTAGGATACGCTGGGGCACATCAGTCATGTAACCTGGGGTCATCGGGTAATCGGATCTTTCAACACATCCTCACCGAGTTGATAGGCCCTGGTTGGTGTCCCAGTAGCACTGGACCACAGGTCCCATTCTCCTTGATCCACAGTCATCCGGGGGCTCGCTCAGCAGCCTCTGTCACTGTCCTGATTTATTTGCAGCCCACGTAATGCCAAGGAGAGAGTAGCAAAACCTGTACAACACACCTCACTTTGTGCCCTCCACCCCCGCCTCTGGCACAGCTGTATATCACACAGAGAACAAAACAAATACAGTAATGGGTGTTGTAAATAACAAATAACAAATGTTGCAAAATGTGTTAGCTTTGTAAGACAACACAACATAACTTTTTGAGAAGTAAAGCTGAAATTTAAGATATTATTAAAATTAAGGGGAATAAACTGTTGATTTTACTTTCCTCCTGACACTTCTCTACCAGATTCTTTACTGGAAAAATTGAGGATAAGCTCTTGATATCTAAAGAAATCGCACTCCAATGAAATTAAGGAATTAATTTTCTTACTGAAAACAATATTCATTGGGTACAGCATTATTGCTCTAGTTACAGAATCTAGTTGCATGTTGAGTAATATCAATGTTTTTACAACTTTTACCTCGTATTCCAAAATTTTATTACTTGATTCTGAATTACAACCTGTTCTATAATTTTCACTTCACTTGATACCCGCTGATAAAACTCCCTTTGAATGCATCCTTCCTGCAGATGAAACAAAAATAAGTAACTAGAAATATTGTCCAAAAATACTCATTCTTTATGTCGGACTGACTGACTGTGCAATGTGGCTGTGCATTCTTGAGCATAATTAACTTGTTGGAACATCCCAGTCAAAAAATATTAACAGAAATCTGAATGGATTTTTCTCCCAAAGGTTGGCGATACAATAATCCTGCTGGAATCCATAGATGCTGACTGGCTGAAAGGGGAACTACAGGGAAAAGAGGGGATATTTCCCAGGAGTTTTGTTCAGGTTCTAAAAGATCCATTGTGAAATTCTCTTGCTGAGAGTGAAGAATGAATGTGTGGAACAGCACTGAACTCTGTCAATCATTTATTTGTACCAAAGGAAACACAAAGCACATTGGAGTCTGGGACATGAAAGGTTGAAACAAATTTAGTTGCTGTTGTTGAAATGATTAACTCAATGTTCATTTACCTGTGAACCAAGACGTACTGCAGTCACTTGGAAGCAGTGTATGGATGGTGGCCAGGGTTTGTACTCTCAACACTATACTGCAGATAATTATACTCCATGCTTTTTATACATTGGTATAAAATGACTTTGGAATGAAGAACACAATCTTGATATACTGAATCCAACACAGTATGCAGGTACTAACAGTGAATGGGCTGGTTTTCCCATTGTTGCTGCCATCTTTAACTTGCATACACTTTTTAATGTAATGTCTATAAAATGCATCATTGCATGTTATTTCATATCCTTCTGAATTGTAATTTTTAAAGTTAACATGGTTTATATATATATAAAAAAAAATAAAATTGGTCTTCAAGATTTGCCTGAAGTATTATTTAGCAGTAACTGGGCATTGGTAATAACAAATGATTTTTGGTGTGGATTCTTCGCCACTGGTATTTCTAGGTAGCATTTGCTTTGTAATAAACTTTTCAATAAATAATATTTATTTCAATACTTTAAGATTTTTTTCAGAAAAGATTTTGACTATTAAGAGTGTGACTATTTAGTACTGTTGGTAAATTTTCCTCTGTGAACTTGCGTAAATTGCACCATAACTCTCTCATACTAAACCTGTATTCTAACACATATTTAATAGCATGGTGAAAATTGATTTCAACAATAGTGCCATCTTGTGGTCGTGATCCTTGTATTTTTTTGACAGAAATACTGTATTTCAGATGTACATCAGTGTTTTGGTATGGAAAGCTTATAGCGCTGTGATATGTAGAACACATTAGAAATAGATGCCATGAGCTCCAAAAGAAGCATACTTCAAAAGGCCATTGGGAGATTCAAAATTGTTGGAACATGGGGTTATTTAATAAATAGATGGGTAACAAGCAGGCTACGGATCAAAAATTATTAACTCAACCAAGTAGTGTTCTCCTTGGTACTTGGACACTAACAATTTGAAATCTGGAAATTAACAGAATGATATTGTGTATTGTTAGAGGAATTGAATCCAAAAGTGGGAAGGTTATGTTTCTATTTATGAGGTACTGGTGAGACCACTCTTGAGCACCCAGTACAGTATGAGTCTCCTTGTTTAAGAAGGGATGTTAATGCTTTGGAAGCAGTTCAGAGAAGGTTTATGTAGCAGGGTGATTCTGTGAAAAGGTTGGACGGATGGTGGGTACAATCCTCCCTATTGTTTCTACCATCTTTCGTTTGTCCAATACAGAAACACTGGAGGTCCAACTATTAGCGCAACAAAGATGAAGAAAAGTTTGTGTTTATCAACAGTCTTGAGACAAAAAAAACTTTCACTATTCTAAGTTGCAAACAAAACCAGACATACTTTAATATTCAGGCAGTGACTTGTTACCTTGGTGACACTGTTACGTAGCAAGTGTCTGTGTCCAGAAGAAAAGCTTTGTCTTTGCATAAACTATTACTTAAAGATTTCCTTTCCAGCTCACTGTTTGCTTGAAAAATTCAGCACTATAGCTTTGGAAAGCAATTGCACTCAGTTTTTGCGATATCGTTGATTGTAGCTGACAGCAGAAGGGTAGGGAATATTTAATGCAAGGCACAGCAATTTAAAAAGACAAGGAGATACTAATACATTTATGGAATTAATGTTTAATTCACAAATTAATTTCAGGGTAACACACACCACATAAATGGAACAGAGGGATATGTCTCTGGGAAACCACATGGCAGCACAGAGTAATAAAGAATACTTTGAGAAAAATGGGATTAAAAAGAGAGATCATGGTGAACCCAAATCAACTCTGGTTAGATCACAATTTTGAGTGTTTCCAGCTGTCATACTGGTTTTATTGAAAAGAAATCAAAGCATTGAAACAAATGGAAAGTAAAGACTTACTGGAGTGATACCAGAGGTGAGAGGGTATTCTGAACAAAAGAGGGAACAGGATAAAGCTTATTTCACAAGAGGTAGAGGGGTAATCCAGAGAGGTATTTAAGACTTTTGATAAGGTACTTACAGGAGAAGCTTTCAATTGCTGTGACTCTCTGACGGTGGTGTCTGAAAAGAGGATGCTGTCCAAGTTGCATGCCATCTTGGACAATGTCTCCCATCCACTCCATAATGTACTGGTTAGGCTCAGGGGTACATTCAACCAGAGACTCATTCCACCGAGATGTAACACTGAGCGTCATAGGAAGTCATTCCTGCCTGTGGCTATCAAACTTTACAACTCCTCCCTCGAAGTGTCAGACACCCTGAGCCAATAGGCTGGTCCTGGACTTATTTCCACTTGGCATAATTTACCTATTAGTATTTAATTATTTATGGTTTTATATTGCTATATTTCTTCACTATTCTTGGTTGGTGCGACTGTAGTGAAACCCAATTTCCCTCGGGATCAATAAAGTATGTCTGTCTGTCTGAAGCTCAGATCTGGGACCATCAGTACGATATTCAAAACTTAAAAATTGGATTATTAATAAGTGTTTGGATGAGCACTTGAATTGCCAAGGTAGAACAAGCCATGCAATGGTAAACAGGATTAGTACAGGTAGTTATTTAATAGGTGGGGTAAATGTGGTGAGCCAAACAACCTGCTTCTCTGCTTTAAGGCTCTATAACTGTAAATATGAAGCAAGTCCCTTTCTAAATTGTCTGTCGGGAAAGTGCAAAAGAATAAGTAAAAGAAAGCACTACGATTTTTAAAATAAAAACTATATATTTCAGAAGACTAGGAGTTTAAAATTCTTTAGATTTGATCCCTGACAGTTCAACAAATCTTGATTTAAAATAGCGAGAACACAGTGTGCAATTTTGGTCACCTACCTACAGGAAAGATGTAAATAAGGTTGAAAGAGTACAGAGAAAATTTACAAGGATGTTGGTGAGTCTGGAGGTCCTGAGTTATAAGGAAGGATTGAATAGGTTATGAATTTATTGCTTAGAACTTAGAAGGTAGAGAGGAGACTTGATAGAGGTATACAACATTATGAAGGATATAGATAGAGTAAATGTAAGCAGGCTTTTTCCACTGAGGTCGGGTGAGACTACAACCAGAGGTCATGGGTTAAGGGTGAAAGGTGAAAAGTTTAAGGGGAACATGAGGGGGACCTTCTTTACTCGGAGGGTTGTGAGAGTGTGGAATGAGCTCAATTTCAACATTTAAGCAAAGTTTGGATAGGTACCTGGATAGTAGGGGTATCGAGGGCTATGATCCCAGTGCAGTTCAATGGAAGTTGGCAGTTTAAATGGTTTTGGCATAGATTAGATGGGTCAAAGGGCCTGTTTCTATGCTGTACTTTTCTATGACTTTAAGTGTGTAATGAAGCCAGATCTCTTATCCTTATAACAAATGAAGTGGTCAGAGTTGAAACAGATAACACCAGTGAATAAAGATGATGATAGGGAAACTGCAGTGTCTGGAAGTGCTTGAATATTGCTATTCCATAAAGCAAGTGAACAAAATATTCTTTAGTGCAGATGAGCAGCACTGTCTACTAAAATGAATGACACTAAGATGTTTCAAAAGTCCTATCACGTGATACACACACACAAAGTGACATGTATATACACACATATAAAATATACTGTACATTAAAAGCGTAAAGGAATAAAAAAGTTGAAATCTGAAATGAAAACAAAATGCTAGAAGCACTCAGCAGGTCAAGCAGTGCCTGTGGAAAGAGAACATTTCAAAACAGAACCTTAAATCTGAAACGTTAATTCTGTTATCTTGCTGCACATGGTGCCTATGTAGCTGAGTGTTTCCAATATGTTCTGTTTATAATTTTTATTAATGAGGCAGGGTCACTATGATATTTCAGAATGTGGTAAAGGGCAGTGGAGAGAAAGAACTTCAGCTCAGGAAATCCAGAAGTAGAATCAGGAGAAAGGGTGAGAGATGTACATAGACCTCAAAACGGTATTTCAGGTCATTGTGAAGTTAGAGGTGCATAGCACAGGTTTAATATATTGAGCCTGCTGTACTTCAATTGATTTTTAAACTTGGAAAACTAAATCAGTATGTAGTATTAAAGGAAAGTGTAAGAACCAAAGTGGAAGCAAGCTATTTTTAAAGAAATTTTTATTTTAGCACTTGGGCATCAGAATCAAGAATATTATTGGCAATCACTAAATGCCCTCCAGAAGCTAGTTGTATTTGAAACTCTGTAGTCCATTTAGTGAAAGTGCTCTTCCTATGCTGTTGGGTGGGGTTTCCAGGAATTAGAGCAGCAACAATGAAGGACTGGGATCATATGTGAGCCGGAGGAGATCTTGTAGATGGTAAAACTCCTTGCCAAACACACTTTGGGAATTGAAAAGCAAACCCCAAAAAAAAGAGATTCTGGAAAGAGTATGCTGGAAATACTTAGCAGGTCACTATCACCTTCACTGGCTCGAGAAGGAGACTCATTACCACCTTCAGAAAGGCAACGATAGAAAGGCAATAAATGCCTGGGTCCTTCCAGAGAGTCGAGCAACTAATCCTTCGGTCCCTTTCTCCTAATCCATTTAAGTCGTACACGTTTGCTGCATGAGGCAAGAAATATGCAAATCACTTGGACAGCTATCTGAGAAAGATAGAGATAAAAACATAGAAAATAGGAATAGGAATGAGCTATTTGACCTCACCCACCATTCAATATGACCATAGTCGATTTCAAGTTCAAATTCCTGGGTGTCAAGATCTCAGAGGATCTAACCTGGTCCCAGCATATTGATGCAGCTATAAAGAAGTTAAGGAATCTCCTGGCAGGTAGAATAACCCGACAGTTCATTGCGAGATATTCCAGGTCAGGTGAGCAGAACTGAGCCATCTCCGGCATATTTGAGCACCAAGAGGAATTGATCAAGAGGCATACACCTCTGCTTTTGAGAGACTTGATCTTTCCTTTAAACACATTGACCAGGACTGCACACAATAATCAAAATGTGACAAACTTTTATACAGCTGCAAATGTCTTGCTTAATTTCAGTACTCAGTGACCTGACCAATCAGAAAAAAAATCATACAATTCCACTTCTTTACCACCGTACAAAAGTGACAGGTTGCACCTGAACCTGAGAGGGACCAATATTCTCTCAGGCAGGTTTGTTAGAGCTATTGGGGAGGGTTTAAACTAATTTGACAGGGGGGTGAGAACCAGAGTGAAGGGACTCAGGATAGGACAGATGGTTAAAAAAGCAAAGAAAACGTACAGACAAGCTATCAGGAAGGGCAGGCAGATGATAGGACAACACTGGAGCCAGCATGGTGAGTTTCAGTGCATTAGGGATGCAGAATCAAAAAGGGTAACAAATACAGTATTCAAAGTGTTATATCTCAATACACAGAGTATAAGAAATAAGGTGGGTGATCTTGTTGCACTAATACAGATTGTCAGGTTGTGGCCATCACTGAATCATGGCTGAAGGATGGTTGTAGTTGGAAGCTGAATGTCAAAGTTTTCAAAGGTACATTTAATGTGAGAGTAATGTATAAAATATACATCCTGAATTTCTTTTTCTGCACAACCATCTACGAAAACAGAAGACTGCCCCAAAGAATGAACGACAGTTAAATGTTAGTACCCCCCCAGCTCCTCCCTCCCGCACATAAGCAGCAGCAAACAACAACCCCCCCCCTTCCCCCACTGGCAGAAAAAGAGCATCAGCACCCACCACCAAGCACTCAAGCGTCAGCAAAGACACAGACTTGCAGTACCCCAAAGACTACTCGTTCACCTGGTAATTCAACATAGCACAGGCACTCTCTCTCCCTAATAAGGGAGAAAAAGGATCTCTGTTTCACAGCAAGAGGGGAGACATAATGAACAACTCATTGGTTAACAAAGTTAAAGTCTGTTGCATCACTTTTTACAAGTTCTGTGCCCAAAGATCTCAGGTCTCTGGGCACACAGCCTTAGATCTTCCATCTCCCAAAACACACCAATCTCCTGCCCGGACACTGAACTCCAATCCCCCTGACTCCAGAATCACAAAATCTTGGCCTTGCGAAGATGAGCTGAGCTCTTAGACCGCGCTCTTGGTATGCCAAATAATGGCCATTTGTGAAACCCCGAGACCAGGTCCCATTCCTGCAAAAGGTTCCATGTTGTATTGGATCGATAGGAAAGTAGGCAGAGGGGGTGGCATGGCTCTGCTGATAAAGAATGGTATCAAATCCTAAGAAAGATGTGACATAGGATCAGAAGATGTTGAATCCTTGTGGGTTGAGTTAAGAAACTGCAAGGGTAAAAGGGGTCTGATGTCAGATATATACAGGCTTTCCAACAGTGGCTGGGAGGTGTACAACAGATTACAACAGGAAATAGAAAACATGAGTTAAAAGGCCAATGTTATGATAGTCATGGGAGATTTTAACATGCAGGTAGATTGGGAAAATCAGGTTGGTAATGGATCTTAAGAGAGTGAATTTGTTGAATACCTATGAGGTGCCTTTTTGGAGCAGTTTGTTGTTAAACCTAAAACAGGATCAGCTGTACTGGATTGGGTGCTATATAATGAACCAGAGACAATTAGGGAGTTTACCCCTTAGGAGCCAGTGATCACAATATGATTGAATTCAACATGAAATTTGATAGGGAGAAAGTAAAGTCTGATGTAGCAGTATTTCAGTGGAGTAAGGGAAATTACAGTGGTGTGAGAGAGGAGTTGGCCAAAGTAAATTGGAAGGAGCTGCTGGCAGGGATGTCAGCAGAGCAGCAATGGCGTGAGTTTCTGGGAAAAATGAGGAAGGTGCAGGATAGATGTATTCCTAAAATGAAGAAATACTCAAATGGCAAAATAGTACAACTGTGGCTGACAAGAGAAGTCAAAGCTAATGTAAAAGCAAAAGAGAGGGCATACAACAAAACAAAACTTCATGGGAAGATAGAAGATTGAGAAGCTTTAAAAACCTACAGACAGCAACTAAAATAATCATGAGGAGGGAAACAATGAAATATGAAAGCAAGCTAGCAAACAATATCAAAGTGGATGGTGAAAGCTTTTTCAAGTATGTAAAAAATAAAAGAGAGATGACAGTGGATGTAGAACCACTAGAAAATGATGCCAAAGAAATAATAACGGGACAAGGAGATGGCAGATGAACTAAATGAGTATTTTGCCTCAGTCTTCACTGTTGAAGACACTAGCAGTGTGTCAGATGTTGAAGGCCGTGAGGGAAGAGAAGCGAGTTACAAGGAAGAAGGTCTCAAAAATCTGTAAGACCTAAGGGTAAATAAGATAGCCAGACTGGGTGAACTGCACTCTAGTGTTCTGAAAGAGATTGTGGAGGCATTAGTAATGATCTTTCAAAAACCATTGGACTCTTGCATGGTGCCAGGGGGCTGGAAAATTGCAAATGTCACTCCACTGTTAAGAAAGGAGGAAGGCAGCAAAAAGAAAATTATAAACCAGTTAACCTGATCTCAGTGGTTGGGAAGATGTTGGAGCCAAATGTTAAGGATGAGGTGATGGAGTCCTTGAATTAAATTGGTTTCATTTCTTACATCCTTCACATACATGAGGAGTAAAAATCTTTACATTACATCTCCATCTGAACATGCAATGCGCAAATTATAGTAATCTGTAATAAATAGTATGTACAATAATATATACAACAGAACAGTCAATATAAATTAGAAATACAATTGTGTCAGTGTGAATTAATCAGTCTGATGGCCAGCTGGAAGAAGCTGTCCTGAAACCTGTTGGTCCTGGCTTTAATCCTACGGTACCATTTCCCAGATGGTAGTAACTGGAACAGTTCATGGCTGGGGTGACTCAGGTCCCTGATGATCCTTCGGGCCCTTTTCTCACACCTGTCTTTGTAAATGTCCTGAATAGTGGGAAGTTCACATCTACAGATGTGCTGGGCTGTCCACACCACTCTCTGCAGAGTCCTGCGATTGAGGGAAGTACAGTTCCCATACCAGGCAGTGATGCTCTCAGTTGTGCCCCTGCAGAAAATCCTTAGGATTTGGGACTCATGCCAAACTTCTTCAACTGTCTGAGGTGAAAGAGGCGCTGTTGTGCTTTCTACACCACACAGCCGGTATGTACAAACCACGTGAAATCCTCAGTAATATGGATGCTGAGGAATTTAAAGCTGTTTACCCTTTCAACCCTAGATCCATTGATGTCAATAGGGGTGAGCTGTCTCCATTCCTCCTGTAGTCCACAACCAGCTCCTTTGTTTTTGCAACATTGAGGGAGAGGTTGTTTTCTTGACACCACTGTGTCTGGGTGATGACTTCTTCCCTGTAGGCTGTCTTGTTATTATTTGAGATAAACAAATCAATGTAATATTGTTTTGCAAATTTAATTAGCAGATTGGAGCTGTGGGTGGTGACACAGTCATAGGTATACAGACAGTAAAGGAGGGGGTTTAGGACACAGCCCAGGGGGCTCCTGTGTTGAGGGTCACAGGGTCAGTGGTGAGAGAGTCCACTCTTACCATCTGCCGGTGATCTGACAGGAAGTCTGGGATCCAGCTGCAAAAGTCAAGGTGAAGGCTGAGGTCTCTGAGTTTCTTGTTGAGCCTGGGGGGGATTTATGGTGTTGAATGCTGAACTGTAGTCCAAGAACAGCATTCTCACATTAGCATCCCTCCTCTCCAGGTGAGTAAGGATGGTGTGTGGAGTTGTGTCGGTAGGCGAATTGTAGGGGTCCAGTTTGGGTGGTAGCAAGCTGCAGATGTAGTCCTTGACCAACCTCTCGAAGCATTTGCTTATTATTGAGGTGAGTGTGATGGGACGCCAGTCATTCAGACATGTTACCTTTGTCTTTTTAGGTACGGGGACAATGGTGGATGTTTTGAAGCAGGAGGGCACTCTACACTGGGAGAGGGAGAGATTAAAAAATGTCTGCAAACACACCACGGCCAGTTGTGCTGTGCACACTCTGAGAACCTACTCTAGGATGCCATCCGGTCCCAGAGCCTTGTAGCTATTCACTGGTTGGAAACACCTGCATACCTGGTGACACAGGACAAAGTCAGCAGTTTTCCTTAAGGGAAAACTTTTGCCCGATGAACCTGTTGGAATTCTTTGAGGAGGTTACAAGTAGGATAAAGAGGATGCAGTGGATGTTGTGTATTTGGACTTTCAGAAGGCCTTTGACAAGGTGCCACACGAGGCTACTAACCAAGTTACGAGCCCATAGTATTATAGAAAAGTTACTGGCTTAGTTTGAGCACTGGCTGATTGGTAGGAGGCAGCCAGTAGGAATGCCAACACAGATGCCTTGTGCAGGAAGGCACAGAGTCGACTGTACTTCCTAAGAAGGTTGGCGTCATTCAATGTCTGTAGTGAGATGCTGAAGATGTTCTATAGGTCAGTTGTGGAGAGCGCCCTCTTCTTTGTGGTGGCGTGTTGGGGAGGAAGCATTAAGAAGAGGGACGCCTCACGTCTTAATAAGCTGGTAAGGAAGGCGGGCTCTGTCGTGGGCAAAGTACTGGAGAGTTTAACATCGGTAGCTGAGCGAAGGGCGCTGAGTAGGCTACGGTCAATTATGGATAACTCTGAACATCCTCTACATAGCACCATCCAGAGACAGAGAAGCAGTTTCAGCGACAGGTTACTATCGATGCAATGCTCCTCAGACAGGATGAAGAGGTCAATACTCCCCAATGCCATTAGGCTTTACAATTCTACCGCCAGGACTTAAGAACTTTTTAAAAGCTATTATTAATGCTTTCTGAGATAGTGATTTAGATGCATATCATATTTTTTACTGAGTTAAGTATTGTATGTAATTAGTTTTGCTACAACAAGTGTATGGGACATTGGAAAAAAAGTTGAATTTCCCCATGGGGATGAATAAAGTATCTATCTATCTATCTATCTAAAAGGATCATTTTCTGGTTGGCTGCCCACCAATGGTGTTCCACCAGTCAGTGTTGGGAATGTTTCTTTTTATGCTGTATATAAATTATTTAGATGATGGAATAGATGGTTTTATTGCCAAGTATGCAGGTGATACAAAGATTGGTGGAGGAGTAGGTAGTGTTGAGGAAACAGGCAGGCTGCAGGACATAGACAGATTAGAATGGGCAAGAAAGTTGCTGGAAAATGCATGGTCATGCACTTTGGTAGTAGAAATAGATGTGCAGACCCATTTTCTAAATGCAGAAAGAATTCTATAATCTGTGATGCAAAGGGACTTGGGAGCCCTTGTGCAGAACCCCTAAAAGTTAACTTGCAGATTGAGATGGTGGTAAGGAAGGCAAATGCAATGTCAGTATTAATTTCAAGAGGTCTAGAATACAAGAGCAGGAACGTGATGCTGAGGCTTTATAGGGCACTGGTGAAGCCTCACAGTTTTGGGCTCCTTATCTAAGGATAACACTGGCATTGGAGAGGTTCATAAGGATGATTTCAGGAATGAAAGGGGAACGTCTCATGGCTTTGGTTCTGTACTTGCTAGAATGGGGTGGGGATGGGGGTGAGGGATCTTTTTGAAGCCTTTTGAATGCTTTAAGGCAGGGGTGTCAAACTCATTTTAGGTTACGGGCCGGATTGAGCAAAATGCAGCTTCATGCGGGCCGGATCAGTCGGACGCGTGCGAACGCAGCTTTTGTTGCCTCCGTTTTTTCAGCCTGCTCTCATGTGTCTCAGTCTCTGCTATAACTACAAAGTGTTTCACTTTACAAATTCCGTTTCTTCTGAAGAAGACTGCCGAGCAAGACTGCCGAATAAACACTAAAAACCCTGAAAACCTGGTACCTGAATAAACTCAGCATTAGCCATATCATACGCCATAGGCGCTTCGATTACTGGGGCCGGCTCTAATAGTAATTAGATATTATCTCGCGGGCCAAAGATAATTCCACCGTGGGCCGGATTTGGCCCGCGGGCCTTGAGTTTGACATATATGCTTTAAGGCCTAGACAGAGTAGATGTGGAAAGTATGTTTCCCATGGTGTGGGAGTCTAGGGTAAGAGGGCACAGCCTCAGGATGGGGGGGGGGGGGGGAGGTGGTTGTCCATTTAAAATTGAGATGTGGAGAAATTTCTTCAACCAAAGGGTGGTGAATTTGTGACCACATGCCATTGTAGACGGCAGGTCATGGGGCATATTTAAGGCAGAGATTGATAGGTTCTTGATTGGCCACAACAAAGGTTACAGGGAGGCCAGGGAGCGGGACTGAGGAGGGGAAAAATGGATATCCATGATTGAATGGTGGAACAGACTCAATGGGCCAATTCTGCTCATAGGTCTTAATGGTATCCATTTGTGGTGTCACTTTGTGAGTTATAGATTTATACTGTACAATCCCTCTGTTCATCAGTGCTCTTATTGGTCCTGCCATTTCCTCTGGTAATTAACCTCCCACCAAATTTCATCACATTAGCCATGTCTTTTATTTTTATTTAGAGATGCAGCAAGGGAAGAAGCCCTTCCAGCCCAACAAGCCTATGCTTCCTGATTACATCCAATTAACTTAACCCGTACATTTTGAAATGAGAGGAAACCCATGCAGTCACAGGCTCCTTTACAGACAGCCAAATTGAACCGGGGTGCTGGCTTTGTAAACATATTATCACGTCACCCAAATTTGCAGTTGATCTACATCCTACTTCTCATTTGACAACCTTCCTCACAATCCCTAATTCAATAATGTTTTTTTTTAAGATACTGCATTGGACAGGCCCTTCCAGCCCAATAAGCTGCATCACCCAGCAACCAATCTATTTAATACTAGCAACCACAGGACAATTTACAATTCCCAATTAATCTACTAATTGGTATGACTTTAGACTGTGGGCAGAAACCAGAGCACCGAAAGGAAATCCAGACAGACATACTTTATTGATCCCGAGGGAAACTGGGTTTCATTACAGCTGCCCCAACCAAGAATAGTGTAGAAATAATAGCAATATCAAACCATAAATAATTAAATAATAAGTTAATTATGCCAAGTAACCACTTGGTCACATGGAGAATAAAGTTCTTACAATTGGCGCCAGAATTAAACTGGAACATCGAGCTGCAACAGTGTCACACTAAACGCTATGCTACTGTGCAGCTAGAGGTCCAGTAGATCCTTGTGGAGTAACGATGACAGACCGCCAGTCAAAAAACAAAATCATCCCTCCACAACTGCCCTCAGTTAGTCATGATTAAGCCAACATTCGATCCAATTTTGCAGTTTATTAAAGATTCCTGTGTTATAACCCCAGCCCCCTCCTTTGTGAGAATCGCGAGAGAGAGAGAGAGAGCCTTACGGTTTGGAATGTGGGCTGGCCGCTCAGCCAGACAAAAGCCTTGGACATAGCCATTGTCTTGGGAGACACCTTTGTGGAATAAGGAACTGGACTACGTGCAAACCCTCAGGGCAATGTGAGATGGGTGATGGGGGAAAGATTGCCTCACCCCCCACCCTGATTGACATCTACAACCCTGCCAGTCCAGATAAAAGGTGGGCTGCCGAGCCGGGGCCTCAGACACACCAAGGAGACACACGAAGAAGACACGATAGCGCTTCCCGTCGGAACGGGAGGCCATTCTGAAGGAAGCCACGTGCGTTAGATTCCGGATCGGGAGTCTGTGGCTGGAACCAAAAGGAAAAACCGCTTTAACTAACAGGGATTTGCTTCGCAAGGACGACGGGCAAGTGTTTCTTCTCTCTCTCTCCAACACGTGAAATGCCAGCAGTTCCCGAAACGGGGAAGCCTGCAGACTTTGAGTGACTCTTATATTCCATTGGACTCAGTATCCCCTAGACAACGATAAGCTTATTTTTGATTATTACTATACCTGTGCTTTAAATTGAGTTTTGACGATGTATATGATCTGAATGTTTTATATTAACCATACGTTTGTGCCCCTTTATAAATAAAACTTTTGAAAATAGTATCATCAGGCTTCAGCAGACCTCTCTATCTTTGCTGGTAAGTCACCCGGTTACTGGGGAACATAACACCTGTTTGTGGATTAGGAGGTAGGATCGGGTTATGTTGACTTGGGGTGAAAAGGCTGAAATTTTTGGAGGTGTCTCCTGAGGAAATGAGGTCTATGTATGGGAGACAATGGCTTGATGCTCAGTTGTGAGATCACAGTATCTTAACTGACATTTGACCTCCTGTGAGATAAAGTCAGATGACCGAATTGTCAGTCATGCTTGTTGACAGTTGATGATTAAATTGTTGCTGGTTCTGTTTCCAGCATTTTCTGTTTACTTCAACCTAATTTGATTTAGTATGGTTCCAAGCCAAACTAGGTTTGACAGTAAACAAAACATTGATAAAAGTAACTTCAACTTGTAGAAGTAAATCAGTACTTAATACAACTTAAGCCCACCCAGAGATCTGGCCATACCCACCCCACCCTTTGAGTGACAAGTTGGCCCAAGTTCCCATTTCTCCTTAGCTTCTTTTGCCCAGTCCCACTAACAATAGAAAGATGTATTTCCCATATCGTTTACTACACACCCACTAAGCAGCTGCCAAAAATGTCAGATAGAGTACAGCTATGCATTTCAGAGGATCAGTTTCAACTGTGATCATTACAAGTCCTGAGTCCAAATCTTCCTAGACATGACTTTCACATGCAGAGATGTTATAGTATATTCACTCACTCAAAAGCCTGCATAAGGAGCTGGTGGTGGACCTAAGGAGGGCTAAGGCACCGGTGACCTGTTTCCATCCAAGGGGTCAGTGTGGACATGGTGGAGGATTACAAATACCTGGGGATACGAAGGGACAGTAAACTGGATTGGTCAAAGAACACTGAGGCTGTCTACAAGGGTCAGAGCCGTCTCTATTTCCTGAGGTCCTTTAACATCTGCCGGACGATGCTGTGGTGACAGTGCTATCATGTTTGCTGTTGTGTGCTGGAGCAGCAGACACCAACAGAATCAACAAACTCATTCGTAAGGCCAGTGATGTTGTGGGGGTGGAACTGGACTCTCTGATGGTGGTGTCTGAATAGAGGATGCTGTCCAAGTTGCATGCCATCTTGGACAATGACTCCCATCCACTCCATAATGTACCGTTTAGGCACAGGAGTACATTCAGCCAGAGACTCATTCCACCGAGATGTAACACTGAGCATCATAGGAAGTCATTCCTGCCTGTGGCCATCAAATTTTACAACTCCTCCCTCGGAGTGTCAGACATCCTGTGCCAATAGGTTGGTCCTGGACTTACTTCCACCTGGCACGATTAACTTATTTAATTATTTATGGTTTTATATTGCTATATTTCTTCACTATTCTTGGTTGGTGCAGCTGTAACGAAACCCAACTTCCCTCGTGATCAATAAAGTATGTCTGTCTGTAAATTTGGATTTGATCTTAAAATGACTCTCTGGAAACACACAGTTCAGTTATCTTCAAAATTGTCTCCAGGATGCAAGACAAAGTCAGCATTTGCTTCTCATCCCTAGTCAGCTTAATGGACTCTCCTCTGTTCTTAGAGCAAAGGTGTTAGTTTGGAAATTGCCCAATGGCTACAAGATAATGCTACTGAGGCAGCCAGAGACAATCAAGTAATTCCCTTATCAGATTAGAACTAGGTGATGCAAGAAACACATAATGCAAGGAAGCACATTATGATAAAAACCACAAGTTTGTATAAGTAACTATTTAAAAACCTGGGCATGTAACAACCCAAATTTTCTGATTGCAATGCAACACTGAGCCACCAACCTAGCACAAAAAAAATTAATGACACATGGGGTTTCAAATAAAACATAACCTAGATGATAGCATTCCAGTTTTGCTGGTAGTGGTTTAAAGCTTCTGTGAATCTTGTAGTGTATGTTAGCATGAAGTCAAATGGTAACTGATGCACAATCATAGAATTTCTAACTTTAGTCATTACTATACCTAGGATGTTGACACATCTACCCCGCCTCATTTCTTGAAAAACTATTATATAAATAAAAGATCCTATTCTAATAGCAGTTAATTTATTAAAATAACTATCAACTGTTACAAGAACTTTAATCTAGTTAGATGTTTATCCATTTGCTGCTGTAAGATTTTCAGTTGTATTGTCCAAGAGGGTAAGAGGAAGGAGGTACAAGAGCCTCCACTACACCACCAGGTTCAGGATTATTTATTACTCTTCAACCATTATGAATAACTGTTTTTCACTTATTATATAGTATTTCTTTGTTCCACTATGAATGCATTTGAGAAAATGAATCTCAAGGTAGTATATGGTGACACATACTTCGATAATAAGTTTACCTTGAATTTTGAAATGATTGATTGCTGAATCTTTAGTATTTGGACCTTTGTGAATTGAGCTTCACCAGACTTCCTTGGTCAAACAAGATCAGATTAATAGACCAGTGTCACAAACTTTTCCAGTATAGCTGAAAAAGGCTGGATAAGATGCAAATTCTAATACAAGTACTCCCCTTATGGTCCAGAATGACAACTTTGCCTATTTACTTAAGCCTCCAATTAGTAAACTAAATGAAACAATAAAGCCGTCATAAAAGAGATGTTTTATTATACATATTTAGACAGTTTCTTGGACAGGAGGTTCATATCCATCAGCTCGATCTACTTTAGCACCAGTCTCTTCACCTGATGGTTTGCTTGCGCCACTTCCTCCTTCACCGTGCAGCTCCATCAGTTTGCCCACTACAACAGAAGATTTTCCATTAATTTTAATGAAACATCACAACAATTCAGCCAATCATACAACAGGACAATTACAACATAGTACTTTGGCCAGAACATTTGTTGATCCAGCCTTACAACTACAATCAGCTTTGTTTTGACCCAAGAATAAAAGGAAACTGAATTTTGAACTAACACAGCTAATTGTCCCAAATCACAAATTTGTTGCATGTTATTTTACTCTGTTCATCCCAACTCTTCTCCCACTTGGGTCACTAACTGCAATATTGTTTTAAACCTTCTAACAAGGGCAGCACAGTAGTTTTTTTTTCATAATCCCAATCATCAAAAGAAATGCAACAGTTCCCTGGCACCTTATTTTCATGATTGATCTCACTATTATCCTCAAGGCCTATTTCCATTTTGTCACTGGAGAAACCCAATTTTCCTGTCACATATTCTTCCTCAGGCTGAATAATTCCTGAAGCCCGAAAGTTTGAAACTGCAGTGAGCAACAGTCCTGAACTGTCTTATTTCTCACCAACTATGTGACAAAAATAGTGCTTTTTGCACACAAATGGCACTAGTTAGAACCTGTACAGCAACAACCTTCTGCTCCAATTAAGTGGTATAGTGTCTCAAATAAACAAAGGTTGGTACACATGACAATAAGCCAATTCCGATTCTCACTGAACTAAGTCAATACCTGCTTAGCTCAAACCCTCAGCAACTGCTGCTTTCAAGGAAATAGTTAATTTTTCAGCATGTAGATTCTACAGTATCCTCATTGCACCCTTCTCCATACTACTTTCAATTGGCAGATTCTCCCTGTTGATCTTTGCCTCATCTGGTAACAATGCTACTTGCAACTGCTTCTGACAAGTCTTACTTTCCTCTCAAAGCTGGCTTCCTCTTCTTCATAGTCAAAGGTCCCTTAACTACATCTGTTCCATTTCCGATATTTCTGCTGTCACCTGTTCTTCTCCCAAGCATTAATGAACTCCCTCCATCTTCAACTTCCACTCCAAGGCCCCATCAAATGGATCTTCCTCTGTAATTTGGTATCCCTAAACAGATTAATCCCTCTCTTTTCAAGTCTGAATCGTTTGGTTCCTCCACTAACAAAATTTCCATCTTCATGTGACGGTCTTACCTTCTGCTTTGCTAAACACCTTCAAATAGTCCACAAATGTGACCCAACCTTTCAGCTGGCTCACCATTTCCCTTGTATCAACATAAGTAACAATAACAATCTTCTATACTCAATTCTCAGTAAATTTGCTCCAGAATTTTCATTTCACATTTCTTTAACCATTAAATAGTGGAGAATCACAGTCTAGAGTCAATGAGCACCAAGAAATTAACAATATATAAAAATTAGTATTGGGAAAACAAATCCCCAGAACACATCGACCTGGATCATAGGGTTTTGAAGGTGGCAGCTTCAGCTTCAAACTAGCCACTATCTTTGAAACCAGATTTTTAAGATGGTTCCTACAGACTGGAAGGTAGCAAATTAAATGTTATTTTTTAAGAAAGGAGGGTATGTGAAATCAAGAAACAATTGACACCCCTGTCTATCATTTAATAAAGAAAATAACAGGAAATAGAAATAAATCTGCTGGGATTGTTTAAAGTTGTAAAGAGCAGAAAGTCACAATCTATATCAATGATTGGATGAGAGGATCAACTATCATGTATTCAAACATGCTGATGAAGCTAGGCTATGGTGAGGATACAATTGGTCTTCAGTAGACAATAGACAATAGGTGCAGAAGTAGACCATTCCGCCCTTCGAGCCTGCACCGCCATTTTGAGATCATGGCTGATCATCTACCATCAATACCCGGTTCCTGCCTTGTCCCCATATCCCTTGATTCCCCTATCCATAAGCTACCTATCTAGCTCCTTCTTGAAAGCATCCAGAGAATTGGCCTCCATTGCCTTCTGAGGCAGTGCATTCCACACCCCCACAACTCTCTGGGAGAAGTTGTTTTTCCTTAACTCTGTCCTAAATGACCTACCCCTTATTCTTAAACCATGCCCTCTGGTACTGGACTCTCCCAGCATCTGGAACATATTTCCTGCCTCTATCTTGTCCAGTCCCTTAATAATCTTATATGTTGCCATCAGATCCCCTCAATCTCCTTAATTCCAGCGTGTACAAGCCCAGTCTCTCTAACCTCTCTGTGTAAAACAGTCCAAACATCCCAGGAATTAACCTTGTGAATCTACGCTGCACTTCCTCTACAGCCAGGATGTCCTTCCTTAACCCTGGAGACCAAAACTGTACACAATACTCCAGGTGTGGTCTCACCAGGGCCCTGTACAAATGCAAAAGGATTTCCTTGCTCTTGTACTCAAATCCCTTTGTAATAAAGGCCATTCCATTAGCCTTCTTCACTGCCTGCTGCACTTACTCATTTACCTTCAGTGACTGATGAACAAGGACTCCTAGATCTTTGTATTTCTCCCTTACCTAACTCTACACCGTTCAGATAATAATCTGCCTTCCTGTTCTTACTCCCAAAGTGGATAACCTCACACTTATTCACATTAAACGTCATCTGCCAAGTATCTGCCCACTCACCCAGCCTATCCAAGTCAGCCTGAATTCTCCTAACATCCTCATCACATGTCACACTGCCACCCAGCTTAGTATCATCAGCAAACTTGCTGATGTTATTCTCAATGCCTTCATCTAAATTGTTGATGTAAATCGTAAACAGCTGTGGTCCCAATACCGAGCCCTGTGGCACCCCATTAGTCTCCACCTGCCATTCCGAGAGACACCCATTCACCGCTACCCTTTGCTTTCTATCTGCCAACCAGTTTTCTATTCATGTCAATATCTTCTCCCCAATGCCATGAGCTCTGATTTTACCCACCAATCTCCTATGTGGGACCTTATCAAATGTCTTCTGAAAATCAAGTAGGATGTAGATAAAATGAATAGGCATGGGATACATTATGAGGAAAAACATGAAGTCATCTGTTTGGTGCAAGAGATAGGAAGGCAAAGTATATTTTAAAAAGGCGAGAGATTAGAAAGCTCTCGTGTTCAGAAGGATCACAGTGTATTGAAGAATT
The DNA here is from genome assembly GCF_048418815.1 of Hemitrygon akajei. Taxonomy (NCBI): domain Eukaryota; kingdom Metazoa; phylum Chordata; class Chondrichthyes; order Myliobatiformes; family Dasyatidae; genus Hemitrygon; species Hemitrygon akajei. The sequence continues at coordinate 77,147,013 of NC_133127.1, forward strand.
TACTTGGAGGTTTATCAAGCATTTGGAAATACAAGTTCACAAGTGAGTAGAGACATCTTGCACCAATTATTATAGATCCCTGGTGAGACTCTATTTTGAATATTGTGCAAAGGTATACCAACCCAATTCTTTGGATGAATTTGCTGTAAAATAAATAAACCAACTGGGCTCAGAGTTTGAAAGAATAAAAGGTGATCTCAATTTACGCAAAATATTAATGGGGCTTTGCAACACAGAAGCAGAGTAATGCTTCACTACTCCAGAATACCCAGAGTGGGATTCAAAAGTTGTAAAAAAAAAGTCAGCCATGTAGGACAAGTGTAAATAAATTACTTCACACTAACAAAGTGTCGCTGGAACTCACTACCCAAGAGGACCGTGCAGCCTCATACACTCAGTATATTTAAGATTGAGAGCTGCTCAAATTTTAGGAGAATCAGAACATACCAGATTAATTCAAGAAACTGGCACTGAGGTAGATCAGTCTGATCTTGAACAGCAGGAATGAAGGACAGATGAACACATCTGTCCCTGCATTATTAACCCTTTTGACCACCTCAGACATTTCCAGATGAACTGATTTAATATTTACAAACTTGCCAACTAAGATTGAAAAATGTTTTTAATAAAAGGGTACAGTTACATACTGCACTTCAAGCATGCATTTATAAAAAAAATTGGATACTTTCTTCTAAGCTTATTGCCTTGAGAATTCAGACAATTTCACCAAAAATGAATTCCTATATTTTATTTAAAACTTATTAGGGTTATTAATTAGTAGTTGAGTCAGCATTTCACTTGTACATTGAAAGATTGATTATTTGAAACATAGTTAGCAAGGTCCAAAATTGTCCTCAAAGCTTAGTAAGATATTGATAACAGGCAGCTAAATCTTTACAATTTTATACTATAAGACTACCTGTCTTATCAAATCAAGAGGATATCATATATTTGTAGCCTCTTTCAGGCTTAAATTCTATACTGCATTGTTAAGAACATTTAACCTCACCCTCAACTTTCTTACCATCATTTACCTTGCTGAAATCAATTACAGCATGGTGTTTGTAAATGGCACAGGGATAAACTGATGCCATCCTTAGTTAAACTATTAACTCCCTTGCAAAATATCACACCCTGGTTTCCTACCACACATTTTCACATCTACTAGCTACCCAATGTCCCAAGCATTGATGCTCCATGCTAAGCAGCAGCCCTTCAAGTTATGTGGGTTCTCAAAATTAACCCCTTCCAGCTCCACCCAATTATAGTCACCTCAAGTTTGTTCTTCACTTAATAATCAAAAGAGTATTCAGATCTAATTATTGACCAGTTCAAAGTATTTTCATGCAGGACTGGAACCTTCAATAGATGGACACAAAACACAGTGCAATAAATAACAAATCCTTAAATACCAATCAACATATTCTCATTCTTGAATTTCAGCATTCACAGACTGACACTGATATAATTAGAACACAAAGTTTCAAATGTGGAAAGGCATCTAGAAGCAGAACTTACATTCAAATTTGGGCTTTTTCAACATCTTGACTTTCCGGACAAACACATCATGGAGCGGATAAATGGACTGGCAAGCTTTTTCAATATCCTTTCCGATGCTGTCTGGTATCCTAAGAAGTGAATGGTAGAATGCTATGATTATAGGGACTTGAATATTAAGTTTCTCGAACTTTACCTCACAAAATCAGTTCTTTTGCAGGGTCAGCCAAAAGGACTTTAGCAACTATCCTCTCCATTAACTTACTTTGCTGGAGTAATGGCAGTATTCAAATAAAATTGGCCACAATCCTTGGTCAAATGTTGATGATCTACCATCACATATGATTTGCCAGAAATGAAAACACAGGTGAGAAAATAAGTGTCTGGTCAAAGGCCTGTTTTACAATCCAATGAATCCCAACTGAATAGTACAGCAAACCAAGGATAAATAGATTCAGTCTGATAATTAAAGCTCATTCAAAGCTCAGTGTCAGATGCGTAGAGTGAAGGCTGCATCCATCAAAGCAGTCTATTTTAATTTCCCCAATATACTATGGAAATACTAATTTTAAAACAACAAAATGGCAGGAATACTTTTTTGGACCCCTGTGACAGTGGATAAACAAAGGAACAAAGTGGAATGCATTTTGTGTCCTGTGCAGGAAGTTTTCACCGAAAAGGGAGTAACCATTTAAAGAAAGAACCAGGATGCCTGAAAAAGTGCATGTCAAGAGTTCAATGTAATTTGGCAGTGGTTTGCAGTCACGTAGCACAGAAACAGATCCTTTGACTCATCACAGCTGCCAACGATGCAGCCCCCATCCATACTACAACCATTTACCACAGTTCAGACTGTAGCCTTCTATGCCACCACAACGTAGAATTCTTGTGGATAGAGTTAAGAAACTGCAAGGGTGAAAAACCCTTGTGGGTTTCATACAGGCCCGCAAGCAGTAGACAGGATGTGGAATATAGATTTCAATATGTAGATACATTGGGAAAGTCAGGTTGATGATGAATCCAAAAAAGGGGAATCAGAATGCCTATGAGTTGGCTTTTTAGAGCATCTTGTGATTGAGCTCACTAAAGCAAAGGAAATTCTCGATTGGGTTTTGTGTAATGAACCAGATTTGATTAGGGAGTTTAAGATAAACGAACCCTTGGGAGGTAGTGACCATAATATGTTAAAATTCACCCAGCAGTTTAAGATAAAGTCAAGTGTATCAGTATTTTGGTGGTGTAATGGCAATTACAGATGCACGAGAGGAGCTGGCCAAAGTTGATTGGAAGGGGACATGGTCGGAGCTTCTGAGGGCAATTTGGAAATGCAGGATAGGCGCATCCCAAAAATTATTTATTCTAAAGGGAGGATCAGGCAATCATAGCTGAAATGGGAAGTAAAAGACAGCACAAAAGCAAGAGAGAGTAAATAATATAGGAAAAATTAGTGGGAAGTTAAAGAATTGAGAAGCTTTTAAAAACCAAATGAAGGCAACAAAAAAGAACATTAGGAGAGAAGAGATTGAATATGAAGGTAAGCTAGCCAAAACTATCATGGGATACTTTTTTCCCCCCAGATATACTGTACAAAAGAGTACAAGGTGAGAGTGGACACTGGACTACTGGAAAATGATGTAGTAGTAGTAATGGGGGACAAAGAAATTGCAGACGAACTAAGTATTTTGCATCAGACTTTACTGCAGAAGACACCTGCAATATGCCAGAAATTCAAGAGTGTCATGGGGCAGAAGTGAGTGTTGTTGGTATTAATAAGGTGGTGTTGGCTGGGAAGCTGAAAGGTCTGAAGATCCTGATGGACTACACCCTAGTGCTCAGAATAGCTCTGGAGGACTGGAAAATTATTTATCACTCTACTCTTTAAGGGCAGGAAGCTAAAGACAGGAAACTCTGACTTCAATAGCTGGGAAGATGTTGGAGTCCATTATTAAGGCTGAAGTTTTAGGGTACATGATAAAATAGGCTAAAGTCAGTGTAATTCTCTTAAAGAGAAATCTGTTGGAATTCTTTGAGAAAGTAACAGGATAGACAAAAGAGTCGGTCGATGTTTTTTACTTGGATTTTCTGAAGGCCTTTGACAAGGTGCTGTACATGAGGCTGCTTAGCAAGAGCCTATAATATTACGTAAGAGATGCTCATGTGGATAGAAGATCAAAGGAGGCCTATTTTGGTTGGCTGCTGGTGTTCCTCAGGGGTCAGTATTGGGACTGCTTTTCTACATCAACGATTTGGATGACGGATATTGATGACTTTGTAGCCAAGTTTGCAGATGATACAGAAATAGGCGGAGGGGGCTGGTAGTCTGCAGAACTTGGACATACTGGGAGAATGGGGAAAAAGTGGCAGATGAAATATAGTGTAAGGAATGCACTTCTGTAAAAGGAATACAGGTGTAGACTATTTTCTAAGGAGGGAGAAAATTCAAAAAATATCAGAGATACAAAAGGACTTGGGAGTCCTTGTGCAGGATTCCCTGATGGTTAACTTGCAGGTTGAGTTGGTGGTAAAGGAGGCAAATGCAATATCATATTCATTTCAAGAGGACTAGAATGTAAAAGCAAGAATATGATGCTGAGGCTTTTTAAGCCATTGGTCAAATTGCACTTAGAAGTACTATGCGCAGATTTGGGTCCCCTATACAAGAAAGGGTGTGTTAGCACTGGAGATGGTCCACAGGAGGTTCATGAGACTGATATTGAGAATGAAAGGGTTATCATATGAGCAGCATTTGATGGCTCTAGTTGAGCACCAATATCTGATGTCAAGATGGAAGAAAAATAAGAGGAAGAAACTGAGCCAGAAACTGTGGAATTAAAACAAGGGGTTTACTGGTTTGCTGGAGTTGAAAAGAATGAGGGGAGATCTCAATGAAACACATCGAATATCCAAAGGCCTGAACAGAGTGGATGTGGGAAGGATGTTTCCTATAGAGGGTGAGTCTAGGACCAGAGGGCACAGCCTTAGAATAGACGGACTTTCATTTAGAATAGAGGTGAAAAGGAATTTCTTTAGCCAGAGGGTGGCAAATCTGTGAAATTCATTGCCATAGACATCTGTGGAAGTCAGTCATTGACTTTGGAAATCAGAGGTTGATAGGTTCTTGGTTAGTCAGCATGTCAAAGATAAGAGGGAGAAGGCAAGCGAATTAGGTTGAGAGATAATAAATCAGCTATGATGGGCTGAGTGGCCTAATTCTGCTCTTGTTTTATGGTTTAATTCAACTACTTATAAATATATAAAAGTTAAAATTCTTCTTCTTCACCAACTCCCTAGATAATGCATTCCCAACTAAACTCACAAACCCGGAGGAGAAAACTCCTCATATCCCCTCCAAATCTTTGGCTCTAGTTTTAGACACCCAGTAGGTGAACAGTTTTTATGATTAATGCTATGCATCTGATGATTTTGTATAGCCCAACCAGGGCCACCCTCAGCTTCCTCCATTGCAAGGAAAGTAAATCCAGTCTCATTACTGAAACACTCCATTCTAAAGAGTTTTGGGTGAATCTCTGTTACATACTCTCCAGTGCACTCACAGTGTTTCCAATGTGGTGAGCAGAACTACAAATGACAATCAAGTTGTGACCTGATAATTACTAAAACTGTACCATAACCTCCCTGATCTTGCATTCTACGCCTTAACCATCTTCTAGTATCCTTTGGACATCTTCATCTCTACTCCTCAATAGTACCCATTTCAAATCTTCCAAAATATATCATCTCACACTTAGCAAGATGAAATTTAATCTGTCATTGCTCTGATCATTTTACCAACTAATTAATATCCTGCATCCAAAGACTACCCCATCATTACCAAAACCACCAACCTCGTGGATGCTACAATGCCTGATCTACTGAATATAGATAGTGGAACAGAAGGCAAGAAAAAGAAATCTTCTCATGAAGAGTTACAAAAACCAAAGTCCAGGAACTGGGACAAAATGTGACCAATGACCTGGGGAACACTAGGTTTAAGGTGGGGGAAAAAGCATTAGATTGAAATGTTGCATCCTTCTGAACTTACGATTTGGAGGAACACTGGCCCTGAAAGGGCATGGTGTGAGAAGGTACTATCTAAAGAACACTGAAAGAGGTTAACAATATCAGGAATTGATTGAAACTTACTCCAAAGAAATGACAAGCAACTTTTCAAAGGCAAGGTACAGGCAAGATTAGAAATTGTAAAATGGACAAAATTATGCACTTATAAATAGCACAAATCAAAACATCAGTGCTACAAAGTAGGAAGCCCAGAATGAGAGCGGCAAAGGGATACACGCAGTCTCCCACTTTGAATTAGGGAAAACATGCATCACAGGAGTCCATTTGCACTAACAGGACTGCTCCAATCAAGAGCAATCTAGCCTATTCCTGATGCGCCACTAATCTTCAAGCACATATGGAAGTACTGGCAAAGCGTGATTAATTTCTAACCAGTTCCAGATCCATGCCGCCATGAGTGAAAATCACTTACCCTCATCCTCCACCATTTACTTTAAGTCTGTTGTCCACAACTAGAGGGGGCATTGGCCCTTTCTATTCACTCTACCTGGGCCTTATTTGAAAAAAGTGAGTGGAGTCAAAGGATCAAAATAAGTTCAGCCAGGCTTAAGTGGCCACTGAATGAGGAAGGAAATTCAGAAGAAATGTCCATAATGAAAAAGCTTTAAATGTCGACATGACTGAACCCAAGAATTTGAAAAAATGGCACAGAAATAAGGTCCGCTGGCAACAATGTCAAAAGAATGGACCCGAGAGATCAGTGCCATGTGCATCCTTGAGGTGGTAACAGTGACAGAAAATATAGGAGTTGGGAGAGAGCACTAGTGGAGAAAGTCTTACATTACAGTTTGCCTTTGAGGGTCACTAGTTCATGAACAGGTTAAATGGTGACATTCAATATCAGTGACACTGATGTTCTCCGAGTGCTGTAAAATGTATTAATAATTTAAATAAAAAATAGTAGCGTTCAGATTCAGGAGATCTAAGGCCAAAGTGACAACAGTAACCAAAGGCTTTTGTGTAATAACTAAAACATGCTGGAGCATCTCAGCCCAAGTGGTCTGAGGGGATGTTATACTTGAATTCAAGTATTTAATGGGATAGTCAGTCTAGGATTTGGAAAAAGACCACCATCTCTTGGAATACAGAGCTTTTCAGCTAAAATCCTTTGTTGAGTAAAACTGCAGATACTATCCAGGATCTATAAACACAAGGAATAGGAGCAGAACTAGGCCATCTGGTACGTCGAGCCTGTACCCCATCCAATAAGATCATGGCTGATCTGGCCATGGACTCATCTCCACCTACAAGCCTTTTCCCCATAACCTTAAATTCCTCTACTATGCAAAAGTCTATCCAACCTTGTCTTAAATTTATTTACTGAGGGAGCCTCCACCGCTTCATTGGGCAGAGAATTCCACAGATTCACCACTCTCTGGGAAAAACAATTCCTCTTCATCTCCAACCTAAATCTACTCCCCCGAATCCTGAAGCTATGTCCTCTAGTTCTAGTCTCACCTACCAGTGGAAATAACTTTCCCGTCCCTTTCATAATTTTGTTCCTATAAGATCTCCTCACATCCTTCTGAATCCCAGGTGACCCAATCTCTCCTCAATCTCACTCATCTGTGGAATCAACCTGAAGCCCCTCTGCACCACCTCCAAAGCTAGTATATCCTTGAGGACAGTGCACTTGCACCTATGATTCCAGTTAACCATCGCTCACTCAAGGGTTGTATTTATTTTTAGTTCCTTCAGCCATTTCATTAGTATATACATGATTATTTTACTAGCATCTGCCACTTTGCACAAGCTCACTTCAACCATGCTTTAGTGAAATGCAAAATATTGGAGCGTTAAGAGAAATAGGAACGTTGACAGTTCAGATTACTCACAACTTGTTGACTATCTCCTTGAGATCGTTGGTTTGAACTTCACGGGTCATGATTTCGACCATCTTCTTGCGGATCGTACGAACCTGCTGGTGCTGAGCATAGGAGGTTTTACGGATCTGGTTGTTGCGCTTCTTTGTAAAGCCTACACAAAAAAGGCGCAGAAGGTACCCGTCTGTAGTCTTGACATCAATATGGGCTTCAATCATAGTCTACAATGGAAATCGGAGAACAAATGGTAAAACCATTATAATCAGCAAGAAAAAATGATGTCCTCAACACATCGAGGTATGAAACAGAGCAAAAACCTCACACTAAAATAAATATAATGATGTCAAGGTAACCAGAAAAGACTTGCCAACAGGAATAGCTTTACAGTTACTTTTCAATACAGCACCATGTAAACTTTCACCCAGTAGAGCAGACAGGGTCTTGTTTTAAGATCGGTCCCAAAACATTATCAATTCTTTGGTGTGGATAAGACTGAAAAATAGCAACTCAAGTTGCACCTCAGAATAATTTGCATCTACCAAAAAAAAAAATCAGCCAGAGATGCAGTTTAAAATGGTAACCTTTCATACTTCCTTCCCAGCAGTTTCAGAGATTCAATTAAGCATCAAGTTAGACAACAAATACTGTATGTCTATGGAGCTCCATTCTACCGGATACCTTCCAAGATCCTGCTAATCAAAGTTCAACAAAGATTTGAAATTCCTGGCAGAAAATAGATACAGAACACTGATGCTTTTGCGCGAGATGAACTGCAAGCGGTTCTGGCCACTGACTGGATATCTAAATAAGACCGGATTATATCTTAAAGATATTCAACTATCTGAAGCAGCCTAACCATGCTCTGTGGTGGTGCAAGTCCACTTAGAAAGACAGCAATGAAAGCAGTAAAACACATGTTCAATCCCAACTTCCAATGCTGAGGGGAACCAGCACATTTTCCCTGTGACCACAATGGGTTTGATGGATGCTCTGGTCTCTTCCATACATCACAAATACGAGACATCTGATAGGTTAATTGGCCATTGTATGTGACTGAGCGTTAGAGCCTGGCGATTGTTGGGGGAGTTGATGAAAATAAAATTCAAGAGATGGATTAGTGTAAAAACAGATGCTGACTCGGAGCTGAAGGGCCTTTCCTGTGCAACATCTCTTTATGAAAGAAATGAATGCAGTATTAGAAAACTGAGTACATTAAAAAAAAGTTAAGGAACAAATCAAAGCCCATGCAGTTTCCTTACTAAAAATAAAAACAGAAATTACTGTAACTGCTCAGCAGGTCAGGCTGCATTGTGGATCTTCCCACAGGAGTGGCCTAATGAGCTGATTTTCCAGCACTTAGATTTATAACATCTGCAGTTTTATTCTATACCTTCCTAATTTGACAACATAATTGATGGGGCTACTTATACTAAGAACCAATTTTGTTACCTTAGGTGCTTGATAATTAGGTACTAACAAGTAAATTCACTCAAAATTATACAAAAGCAAAATTCACAACTCAAATCACGGACAACGGTTCAATAACTTTACCTGCCATTTTTTGACCATTGAGCACATCTTGTCACGTGTTAAGTCCATCCCATGAAAGTTGGTCAGGCAGTTTTTGCCCTGAACATCCTCGACGATCAGCTTAAATTTGCGGAAGGCCACTTCATCGTTCTGCAAGTCAGCAAGACTCACCTCAAATACTCGGCCCTTCAAGCCTTCTGAGGCAATTTCTGCATATTAAACAGAAATTACTTATGAGGAAAATCAAAACTTCTATAAAGCTGACAATCAATTTTTACTTATCTAGTTTTCAATTAGATATCAACAGGAATGTCAAAAGGCCTAAACAATAGCTGCTTTGTACAAGAAACACAAGAGATCTGACTCACAAGTCAAAATGCCAATAGTCCATTTTCCTCTGTAGATGTTACCCAACCTGCTGATTTCCTCCAGCATTTTGTGTTCTTTGTACAAGATTTAAAATAGATTTTAAACATAAAGGCCAAGTACTATTCAAACATAACAAAGCAGCTGGCTGACTAACTACATTAACCTACTGGTACATTAGAGATAACATTAGAGATAAGTCTTTGCTTTTAAGCCTTACAGCTTATGTTCTGATTAATTAATCAAAGCCAGGTAGAAGATGCATACTGGAGAACACTTACTAGTTCCCTGGGTCCTTGTAACCAAGGTTTTACCCAGGTTCCTAATGTTAAACATCGCTGGAGCCTTGACATCATACCAGTCCTTTTTGGAGAAAGGGTCCACACTGTGGAGAGACATTAGAATAAGATTTCATAAAAGTAACTGGTACAATCAGGTTACAATCTAGAGAGGAATGTGAAAATAGCATTCGTTGTTCAGCACCCAGATCACCAAGACTAATGCACTTGAAATACTGTTTACAGGGCCTAATATCCCTGTTCAAACATTACGATAGATGGTAATGCCTCAGAATAATTCCTAGTTTTGTCAAATGAAGACTAGGCCTGTACTCATAAAGGATCACAAAACGATCCTAATCGAAATGTAAAGAATTCCTATAGGATATAACAAGATAAATATAATTAAACGTTCCCTGACTCAGTACACAATACTAGTGATCAGACGCTCAAAACAAGGGAGAAGTCCTTCAGGCCTGAGACCAGTCCGAAGGACTGTTAAGTCTGGAATACGCCAAGACAGATAGGCTTGTTTTGAAATTAGGAAAACCACGGTTTAGTGCAGGCTAAGAAACACTGTTATAAAGATTTAGCTCCGAATTTCTTTAGTGGCCGTGACGAACAACCAACTACTGCTTCAAATTCTAACAGTCCGCGTTCTTAGGCTGGTCCATCGCCGCCTAGCTCCGAGGCAACAGAGGGTATCCCGGCTCCGAGTCCAAAAGCAGCCCGAATTCAACAGCCCTGAGATTCTGCTTTGCACGTTTTGTGTGCTTTGCTCAGCCTCACCGCGTTTACAGACCCGCATGCCGCGGCTTTAAGCCAGCGGCCCAGGCCCGGCGTCGCTCTCCCTTTCCCCGCCCGCCCTCATAATCCACTCAACATCTCTGCCATCCGTCCCACTTTCTCCGATTTCACCCCAGCTCTGCGCAGAGAATAATCAGCGCGACGCTTGCGGCTCGCTCTCAGGTGGCTTACATCTTCTTCTTGGCTCCCTTTTTGCCTCCTTTGGTCAGCCGCTTATTTTTACCGACAGCCATGTCGCCCGAGGAGCTGGAAAAAGGAAGAGGAGGCGATCCCGCGAGATTTAGTCACGGAGCGTACTGCCCTACGTCACAGGAAGACCTCGAATGGGAGCCGGGTTGGGCGAGGGACTGCGGGGCATTGCCAGTTGCCACGCTGAGGCTGGACTGCAGTTTGTCCGAATGCCTAGTACTGTACCTACTATGGGTTAGCGAATCTTCTGATCTGGAGCTTCTGCGGACATTGGAACTCACGTAACTCAGCTGTCTGACTTGCTGAGTTCCTCTTGCATTTTGAATTTGCCCGGAGATTCGCAGCTGTACAGATAATCTCTTGATGAGGTTGACATCGTATTTCCTCTCCCCAGCTGTTTTCTTCCGTGTAGAACTCGGGGTGGAGGACACTGCCAGTGCACTGAATATCTACGCTCTCTAATTTTTTGATCCTACTTTTGCCACGGCATTTTTGCACCCGCCAATCTGTTAAATGAGATCTTTGGATACGTCGGCAGTGCAGTAGGACAGCCATTTTTCGAGCAAGGGCTACTTTAGCTTAATGCCTGAAATGCAAAAGCAACCTACTATTGTTTATCCAAATTCTGGCACCTGCACTCTTGTGCCACTTTAAACTTTAGAGCGGCATTAACTCTTAATTTTATACATGATTACTACTTAACGCAATCTTATCAATTAAAACAGAGCCTGCTTATGTGATACTCCTTATACCAGAACGCAAAAAAAGCATGAAATTATTTTTTTAATGTGTATGTGTGTGTTTACGCACAAGTAAACTTTTCAGGAGTAACAGATTTACTGATGTGCTTATTGGCATGCATGTGCACCCACCCACAGTTTGTAATTACTACCTCCCTCCTCACTTTCCATCCTCTTCACTGAGTGATTATCTGAAATTACTGCAAAGTGTGAAATCCTGAATATTGTGTAAAAAAAAACCTAGTTGTCCTTGCAGCTTACATTGGGTTAGAGGTCAACAGAACAATGTAGGACAGAGGAATCTGAGTAGGGGTGGGGTGAACAATTGACAGACAACTGTCATACAACGTGGTTCCCCCCCCCCCTCTACTTTTGCTTCCTCCAGTGAAGAGGAATGTACTCAATGAGCACCAAATGCAGTCTGACTAACTGGAGGTACTTCAGTAATTGCAGTTTCACACAGAAGGAGCTCTGGGGTATTGATGAGGAGGAGGATATGCCATCTCCCATGTCTGAACAGTCTTTGATTATTAACGTAAGATTCTCGTTGTAGCCAGACCAGAGTTTTACAGTGGTTCACTATAAACGCCTTGCTACTGAATTACATATTTAAATTTATAAATCTCAGAATTCCAACCATTGGACTAATCACTTTCTCGACCTGACCAGCCATTTTCAAGTATTTATGCATATTTTCAGCTCAACTACTGCATACTCTTTTCAACAGTACCAACTAATCTACATCGTATCCCTTTCATTCTTTCTGCGAAAAGGTATTACTCTGCATTATTACATCTGTCATTTGTCTGCCTAATCTGCTTATCTATTCCCTCCCTTTTATAATATATTGCTACCATTTCTTTATATCACACCTCTAAGTCTGGTGATATCTGTACACTTTGAAATATTACTCTCTATGCCTTTTCCTGAGCTATTAATATATATAAAACTGACCCAGGGAACACTTCTGCCTATTGTCCTCCAGTCTGAGGACTTGCTATCAATACTTTGCTTTCCACACTGAAGATTGTTACTTTATCCAACCTGTCATCCACCCCTTTATTCCACAAGCCTCTTCTTCATCTAAAATTATTTTAGCTGGCACTCAATTGTACACCTTTTGAACTACATATAACAAAACCAATCAGGTTGAAACTTAGCTATTAACTTACTAACTCATTAACTCTGAATGCCTTGTGTTTTTACTTTTTGAAAGCTTCCACCACCAAGGTTAAGCTAGCTGTCATTATACGTGTTGGGCATGTCCATGTATCTTTAAAGCTGGTTTTCTGACACTTGGTGTATCTCAGGAAGGGAAAGCCCTCCTTCTCTATCATCACTTCTGTTAGGAATTTAAGATGCATTTGTGGCAGCACGGTAGTGTGGTGGTTAGCATGGTGCTTTACAGTTCCAGCAACCCAGGTTCAATTCCTGCCGCTGCCTATAAGAAGTATGTATGTTCTCCCCATGACCACATGGGTTTCCTCCTGGTGCTCCCGTTTCTTCCCACAGTCCAAAGACACACCAGTTGGTAGGTTAATTGGTCCCATGATTAGGCCAGGATTAAATTGGGGGATTACTGGGTGGTGTGGCTCACAAGGCCAGAAGGGCCTATGTCCAGCTGTATCTCAATAAATAAATAAATAACATCTGGACCTGGTGACCTATTTACTTTAATCATATCCAGTCTAAGCTGATGGTATTGGGAGAAATACAGAAATTGTTACGTTCAACATCCTTTCTTTAACTTCCTCTCTAATCCTGAAAACATGACTGTAGGTTTTCAGTTCTCCTCTCCCTGTTGATCATGTTTTTCCTCACCTCCTTTCCTCCAAGTACTGTCTTCTTATCAACTTTTCCATCCTTTTTATCTACCAAGATTTCAGCAGCACCCTCCACGTTGTTTAAGACAGATATAAAATATTTGGGAGCAGCACAGTATATATAGTTTGTAGAGCTGCATTCCCATGCCTCCAAAATCCAGTTTCATTATGTACCACCTGTGCTGTCTACGTTCTCACTGTGGTTGCATGGTTTCCTCTCACAGGCAGATGAGAAATTTAAATTAATTAAATAAATCTGGAGGAGTGATGTTCACTGAACTATTAGATTTTAGTAGAACCTCATCCTTCTGCCAAAAGGGAATAACTACACTCACTTGCCCATCCATTCCCACAATCAATGACCTCACTTTAAGGACTCCTGTTATTTCATGTTCTTGTTATTTATTTATATTTGCATTTGCACAGTTCGTTGTCTGCTGCACTTTGGTTGATCTTTCATCGATCCTGTTACAGTTACTATTCTATAGAATTGCTGGGTATGCCCGCAAGAAAATGAATCTCAGGGTTTTATGTGGTGACATATATGTACTTTGATAATAACATTTACTTTGAACTTTTTAAATGAACTTTGACCTAACAGACGGGTGTCAGGTAGTATTTTCCATTTGACTGAATGAGTGCAGTTCTACCAACACACAAGAAGCTCAGCACCATCTGGAATAAAGCACTCTGCATCATTGACTATCAGTCCAGCTCAGTTTCACCAAGGAGCACCAATATCACAATACTTACCATTCTCCAAAACACACTACAGTTACCTCCCAAAGCTACTTAAAAATGTCTCTCAAATCTGCAACCTTTATCATCTAGACTAGGGTTTCCCCACCTGGGGCACTCGGACCCCTTGCTTAATGGTTTTGGTCCATGGCATAAAAAAGGTGGAGGTCCCCTGATCTAGATAGATACAGGCTTCAGAGTCAAAGGAACACCAAAGTCAAATTTAAAAAGTCAAAGTCAAGTTTATTGTCATATGCACAAGTATATGGATGCAAAGTGCAAAGAAAAACTTACTTGCAGCAGCATTGCAGGCATATTGCCTCATATAATTCCCAAGAAGAACATAAATTAAATACAAGAACACTATTTACAAGAAAGAACACAATTAGAACAAAAAATAAAGTCAATTTTAGTGCAAAGTGACCAAGGTGGTCACAACATTGTTAAACTGTAGTAATTACACTCCCAGCAAAATCACACAACATACTGATTTTGAAATACATTATTTCTTTATCATTGGTTCAAAATCAAGGAATTCTCAACCCAGTGACACTGGTAGAATCTTCACCAAAAAGACTGTAGCATTTTAAGATTGTAGTTTACTATCACTTTCTTAAGGACTATTAAGTAAGGACAAGGTCCCCAAATCCTAAAAATGGCACTTTGCTTTTGTAACACTGTTTGTGAAGATTTTGCTCTTTTGAATTATATTATATAGGGAAGAATATTTGTGTGTTGGAATTATCAAAACAGTATTTGCTCTTGTCAGTAGCCATTGTACAATTCCTAAATTAATGACCCTGTGGATAGCACAATGAACATTAGATCTGTTTAACCAGTGCACAATAATTTTCAAGATTGTGCACCATATGTGAGAAACAAAATGCTAATCACCTGTCATCAAGGTAATACACTTAGATTATAATTCAACTATTAAATTCACTCTTCTTACAATTGCATTACAATCGTGTCATATTCACCCCTCATTAAATACATAAACAGATGTCTGAAATTGCAGAAGTAGCAGAGATAACCATGGTATAGGGAAATCAGGTTACTTAATCACATACAGTACAAGTGAAAAACAACTTGTCAGGCATGGCAATAGATTTCCCAGCATGATTATTATAAACAACAGAAGTTATTCCTATGAGTTTTGAATACAACTCAGAGGAATATTCAGCCTTGAGCTAATTAGTGAAAAGCAGCATATAGCATTGCTTGGTGCCATCATTGAGACTAAAATATAATATTTATTGATCCCTGATGGCCCACTTCCATAAATACAATATTTAAAGTAGGAACTGAGCCATCTCACATTAACAATTAAGAGTTTCAATATCTTAGTCTTTATTCTCCTTTATACATGGAAGGTTGGGTTAAAAAGGAGAGAAGGGAAGGATGTGTCAAGTGGAAATTGAAGTGTGAGGAGGATCAGAATGAGACCACATGAGTGGGGAGGGAAAAAACGGTGAAAAGAAGCATGGAAGTTTGGAAGAATAAGGGAGGGAGGAGAAACTGAGTAGTGGGACACAACTTCAAATTTAGGTAATTCTTCTCAAACAGTATTCAGTAGGATGCAATGCATTTGTTCTTACATGTGTCTGACTGTTCAGACATAGTCAGGCACACTTCCCTTTGCACTGCTTTCTTGGGACAACACTGCTGTCCTGTTGCTTACAGATCTACCAACTACTTGACTGGAAACCACCATTTTTTGAAATACTATCTCGTATTTTTCAGCAGAAATATTTTGGCTGCTATTACATAATGAACGGTCAATGCAACCATCTCTTTAAGGATGCAGCTGACATGCCTATACTGAGGTGAGGAGAAATCGATGGGCAGTTGCTGAAGAGAATGTTGCATTGGTGTAGCAGATAGTCCTCTCCAAGGATCGTCACCTTGCTGTGACGGAGAGGCTTCTGAGTTTCTGAGATGCTGAAGATGATGCTGTCTGGAGTTTAGCCATGGGGTGCTTGGTTCCTGGTAGGGTCACCCAGGGCAATAGGTCAGGGGGAAGATTCCAGACAAAGAGCGAACCGTCCAAGCCATCAGTGGTAGAGCTGGCAGAGGATGATGACACCTTATGATGGCAGTGAGGGCAGAGGAAGGCCACAGCAATGAAGGGTACCCAGTCTTGCATTCCATGTCACTGGACCCTGATCTGTCAAGGATCACGTAGCGGCTGTCGTGCATCAGCCTCTGTATGTTAAAACAAAGTCAGGCACAGGCGTACTTCATTAACGGAATCCATCCTAACGTTCTGGATATGTGGATCTTGGCTCAGTCTGTACAGCCACTGAACACCCATCAATAGACAACTTCTTAGGAGAACATTGTACTCGACTTAGGAGATCACACTATCTGTCAGGCAGATGGCAGCTGAGCAGGCTAATTGAGATTTCAATGGAAGATTTGCTTCCTCCAGGGCTCAAATGTCACAAGCACAGTTATTCTGAGAGTATTGTTCAGTTGCATGGATATTCAGGACTTCCATATTCAACTGGAGTCCCAATCTTACTCAAAATATCCAAATTTTTGTTTCTTAAGCAGAAAATTTTGTCAGTAAAGTTTGGACAGGTGCACATTCAGATCTATTATGGATGTGATAATTAGTATTTTTATCAAAAAAGTTAAACTTACTCTTAATAGTACTTACAGAAAAAGAAAACCTCGGGACATTTTATCAGGAGATTTCAGCTATTAACAAGTAAAATTCTTGGCCAGTCAAATCTCATCAAACTCTGAAGTACTTCTCCTTAAAATTTACTTTTTTCTTGTATAGTTTTCATTAGATAATGTTCTTTCTATGTACTTGTCATTAATTTTATTTTGTCTTGATTGATCCATCAATTAAATCCTTAGGATGTTATCAGTTCAGAAGTATATCAAAGGCAGTCTGGAAGTCCTGTGAATGCCTAATATTTCCGTTTTTCACGGATGTTCCTGGAAGGGGGGAGGTGTTACGTATAACTAATTATATAATACTGTAGCAACACAATTACTATCAATTTTTACAGACATTCCTTCCACCATAAAATTGTTACATTTCTCTCTTTGACTTAAGAAAAAATATGATGAGCTTAAAAGACACAAGAAATCCCAGGTTTTGAAGCAAGAGCGGTCTGGAAAGAGAGGTAATTGTCTCGATGTTTATTCTGAAAAGCTGTGTCACACAGAACACAGTTTCGCAGTCTATTCCTACGATTGCACACTTAAGCAAACATCAAATGCTGCTGGAAAATGTCACATTTTGCTTTGCCAAAACTTCTGGAGCAAAAGTAATCTATAACCAAATGTTGCAGATTGACACACATTGAGACCCAAGATGACATGTCAGGGGATGCACTGAAGATTAATACAGCCATTGTGGTGAATACAGATTTGTGGTGAAAGGTCATTGTTCATGGCCCTCCTGTCGTTGCACGTTGAAAGGCTGAAACCAGCATTAAAAATGTTTTGAACTTAACACTCAGAGAATATGTGTAAAAGAAAAAAAAGTTGTTAAACTGGTATATCATAAATCAATGGAACTAATATATTCTGCATTACATATAGAAACATAGGAATATGATATACAAGATAAAATATTTCAGAATAAAGTACATCTTTAGAAAAAGAATTCCCTAATCAAAGGAAATAAAAATTCATTTTCAATTTTAAAATTATTTGATCCATAAAAAATACAAATTAGGACAGGCGCAGGCTATTCAACCCTCAGACATGCTCAGTTATTCAATAAGATGATGTGATCATTATCTCAATTCTGAAATCCAGTCTGACTCTGGTAACCTTGTAACTTACCTACCTATCTTTATCTTACAAATATTCAAACATCTGTGAGGAAGGAAGTTTCAAAAAATTGCAACCCTCTGAGATTAAAACCAAGATACCTAATCCCTATTTTAACCAGTTGACATCTTATATTCAAAACAGTGACACCTTAGCTCCAGATCCTCCCAAAGAGGTAAGGATTTACCATGTGTGTATGGAATCACAGGAGGCATGATACACAAGGTCAGTGAGCTAAAGAGGGATTTAACCATATCAGATTACAATGTTTTGGAAGTAACAGTGATTGGGCTAAAAATGAGGCAAGAGCATACACTAAATAATTCTGGATACAAGATGTTCTGGAAAGGGAAAAAGGAAGGGGAGTGGCAATAATGATTCAGGAGAACATTACAGGGCTGGAGAGAGAAAATGGCCTGGAACAATCAAGGTCTGAATCTCCCTGCTAAGAGAAAAGAGTCAACACTAATTCTGTACGATAAAACTTTTAGTAAAGCAAAATGCTTGGAACTTTGGTGATCTAGACAGGCAGAATTTATGAAGGATTGATTGTTGTTCTAATCAATACTCCAAAAATTTGTAATACTTTCTTTAGATATTGCATTGTAGAATAATATTTTCCAAACAGAACCAGGTAAGAACATGTGCAAGAAACAGAGTCCTAGGGAGCACTGGAACTGGGGCCTCAGTGTGTTAAAGGGAACCTGGGACCAGGGAGCTCTGTTGTTAAGGGGAATACGTATGGTCAGCCAGATGTCAAACACTGGGATTTCTGACCAATCAGATAGAAGACGATTAGCGAGTCATTGTGTGAGGAAGAAATTGACCAACGAATTTGTAGTAAAATGACACTGGGGTATGTGGTAAACTATGTATACCTGTCTGGACACGCCCCTCTGCTGACTGCACCTGTGGCTCCTCCCACAGACCCCTGTATAAAGGCGATTGGAGGCACTGCTCCCCCCTCAGTCTCCGAGATGCCGTGCTCCGTTTTGCTGCTAATAAAATTGATGCACCATCAATAACTCTCGGAGACGGGAGGTGAACGATAGGCTTTTATTAGCAGCAAAACGGAGCACGGCATCTCGGAGACTGAGGGAGGAGCAGTGCCTCCAATCGCCTTTATACAGGGGTCTGTGGGAGGAGCCACAGGAGCAGTCAGCAAGGGGGGCGTGTCCAGACAGGTATACATAGTTTACCACATTCACCCCTCCTTTGTTTTAAAAGAGAGTCCCCACGGGGCGAAGTTTCTTACAAGTATATTTACAGGTTAAGTCTATCAGGCGGTCGAATCTGTCGCTGCGATCTACGTAGCACCGGTGGTGATTGCACCGGTGCCGGTGGTTGTGCTGGCTCTGGCCTGACTTGAGGTGCCAGCCCGTTAGGCGTCAGAAATCCCTCATGCGTGTGGGTGGCGCCCGGTATGGGAGTGTCGTGAGGAATCTGTGTAGGGCTTGGTGTGCGCGGTGTCTCGTGGGTATATACATCGGTGGGTACGGGGTTCATAGTCACCGTGGAGTGTTCGGGGTAGGCCGGTAGCATTCTTCTCTCGTACCCTTCAAGGCCCTGAAATTCGGCACTCCATGGTGGAGAAAGAAGCCCAGGCCATAGTGGAAGCTATTAGGCACTGGAGACACTATCTCGCCGGCAAAAGGTTCACCTTGCTGACTGACCAGCGCTCAGTTGCATTCATGTTTAGCAACCAACAACGGGGCAAAATCAAAAATGATAACATTTTGAGGTGGAGAATAGAACTCTCCACCTACAACTATGATATCCTGTACCGGCCTGGAAGGCTCAATGAGCCCCCTGATGCCCTATCCCGGGGAACGTGTGCCAGCGCGCAGCTCGACCAGCTATACGCCCTCCATGCAGATCTTTCCCACCCGGGGTTCACCCGATTTTACCATTTCGTGAAAGCCCGGAACCTGCCTTACTCCCTTGAGGAAATCAGGACGATGACCAGGGACTGTCAAGTCTGTGCTGAGTGCAAACCACACTTCCACCGTCCTGAAAAGGCACAACTTATCAAGGCCACCCGCCCCTTTAAGTGACTGAGTGTCGACTTTAAGGGCCCCCTTTCCTCCACCGACCACAATGTCTACTTTCTCAACGTAATCGACGAGTATTCACGGTTCCCCTTTGCCATCCCTTGCCCTGATACCACTGCCACGTTCGTCATAAAAGCCCTGCGCCAGCTCTTCACTCTGTTCGGATATCCCTGCTATATCCACAGTGATAGAGGGTCCTCGTTTATGAGTGACGAGCTGCGCAGGTACCTGCTGGCTAGGGGTATTGCTACTAGTAGGACCACAAGCTATAATCCCTGGGGGAATGGACAGGTGGAGAGGGAGGATGCCACAGTGTGGAAGGCCACACTCTTAGCCCTTAGGTCAAAGGGATTGCCGGTCTCTCGATGGCAGGAGGTCCTCCCCGAGGCACTCCACTCTATCCGCTCCCTGTTATGTACGTCCACCAATGCCACCCCTCATGAGCGACTCTTTTCTTTTCCCAGGAAGTCTGCCACTGGGACCACTCTACCGGCTTGGCTGACATCCCCAGGGCCAGTGCTGCTCCGGAATGATGCAAGGAGCAATAAATACTCCCTGATGGTCGAGAGGGTTCACCTACTTCATGTGAACCCCCAGTATGCCTACGTGGTCTACCTGATGGGCGGGAGGACACGGTCTCCGTCTGCGACCTGGCGCCCGCAGGAGCACCAGACCCCTACCCCGAACACTCCACGGTGACTATGAACCCCGTACCCACCGATGTATATACCCATGAGACACCGCGCACACCAAGCCCTACACAGACTCCTCACGACACTCCCATACCGGGTGCCATGCACACGCATGAGGGATTACTGACGCCTAACGGGCTGGCACCTCAAGTCAGGCCGGAGCCAGCACAACCACCAGCACTGGTGCAATCACCACCGGTGCTACATAGATCACAGCCACAGACTCGACCGCCTGATAGACTTAACCTGTAAATATACTTGAAAGAAACTTCGCCCCGTGGGGACTCTCTTTTAAAACAAAGGGGGGGGGGGTGAATGTGGTAAACTACGTACACCTGTCTGGACACGCCCCTCTGCTGACTGCTCCTGTGGCTCCTCCCACAGACCCCTGTATAAAGGCGATTGGAGGCACTGCTCCTCCCTCAGTCTCCGAGATGCCGTGCTCCGTTTTGCTGCTATCGTTCACCTCCCGTCTCTGAGAGTTATTGATGGTGCATCAGGGTGCAAAAGCTATAGAGTAGGGAGACTTCATTACTTTAAGAGATACAGCACAGTAACAGGCCCTTCCGGCCTCATGAGCCTGCACCACCTAATTACACCCATGTGACCAATTAACCTACTAACCCTCCCTCTCCATACGTCTTTGGAATATGGGAGGAAACTGGAGTACCCAGAGGAAACCCTCACAGTTATGGGGAGATCATGCAAATTCCTTATCAACAGCGGCAGAATTGAACACGGGTCACTGGTGCTGTAATCGTGTTATGTTTCTGTTGTTTTCCAGAGAGATTGTTGTCTCCTCTGAAGGACCTGTGTCATGGCAGTTGGATGTCCTGGTGCTATTAGCACAAGGGGAGGGGGGCATGAATTCAGGAGAATATTTGAGATTAGTATATTTCTGGTGCAAGAGAGCAGGCAAAATTGTCCTGGTGTACACCAGGATATCCAAGTGCCATAACATAAGGCCCTTAGAGGAGAATGCAATTTCATTAGAAAAGTAACAATGTTATGCTTCAACTCCTTCCTACAGAGCTTTTGGTGTAATATCTATAATATGTTCAAGTTAAAATATGGTTATAAAATATAGGAATATAGTTATTCATTGCACAAAAAATTAACTACACAATGTGATATAGTCAAAGCGTTGTAGTCAGGGAGGAAAACATATAAGGAAAAAAATAGAGTGATTAGACTTAAAGGTTTCAAAAGATTTTTTAAACATAGTTATAAAAGGAACAGCTTGCGACCCTGATTCCGTCACAAAGTCAGGTTAGATTTCCTACTTGACAATAAAATAAATACTAAATATATGAGACAGCTGAGCCAATTAAGTTGGTGCAATCAGAATAGGTTTAGTGAAAGGATTGTCTGAACATGACATGCTAAAACTGAGATGAGGTAGGGTCAGAATTATATTACAACCAAGGAACATCTTGTCGGGTTATCTGTTCATTTCTAAAGAGTTTATACATAGGCTAAGATACTTAAAGAGATGATGGACAGGGAGCATTTGTCAATCCTTTGAAGGATAAAATGCCGCCAGTTAACAAGATCTCTTCAAGGCAGGATAAGTGCTAGTCTTATCTTGCTTAGCTTGAGAAGGCTGAGAAAAAAATGATTGTTGCTACCCATGTCTGAAGCCTATAGTAGATGCTTTTAAATTTATTGTATGAATAACCAATGAGGGAATTGTCTCATCTTTTACAATATTACTATATTGTAGTCTTATTATATTGCAATGATTGTGATCATTGTCTGTTTTTGTGAATCTCCCTTCCCCCCAAAAATGCTAAGCCTTGATTCTTTGAGTAACTTATGACCATGCAGAAAAATTAAATCACTACACTCCCTATTGAGATTGCATCTCTATCTAAAAAAGGTCTGCAAGTTTACAGGATACTTTACCCAAAGGAGCAATGTAGGTAGAAAAGTTATGCTGTACATTAAGTCAAGGGTGACACCAGCGTGAAACCCACCGAAATTTTATGTCCTTCAAGAGGAGAAGCAGGAGTCTTTCACCAGCTCACATGTCGGCACTGTAAAGGCAGAATTTGGATTAGAAAGAATGTTCTATTAGAGGAAATACTTGGCATTTGTGGCTATAATCAAAGAAAGGAAATCTATGTGATTATGTATGTCAGAGAGAGACTTCATACAGTTATACTACCTTAAAGGGATCAGACATAGACCATGAGAACCAACCATTCAGGTAAAAAAAGGTGCATAAAGAAATGCCTGCCTATCTATTACATTGAATGCACAAGGTAGGTCTGAGCAGAGTGGAGTCCATCTCACACATATCCCAGAAATCATGGTGTTAGGATGACACTTTAGCAGCATTTGATGAATTAGGTTACTAACTCCTGTGATGCACTGGCTGAGACTATTCATATGTTCATGGCACAAGAGAATCACAACCCAATCACACTGGACCTGCAGTAACTGAAAGCCAGTATCTGAGCAATGGAATGACATTGCTCTTCTTTCATCATCATGAAGTTTCATCAGAAACTTACTCCTCATGAACTATGTGGAAGCATCTTCATTAGAAAGACTGAGGCAGCTCACCACCAGCTCTTTAAGGGTAACATGGGGTAGGCAATAAATACTTGGCTTGTCATCAATGACCAGATCTCTCTTTTCAAACTATGAAAATATTGCCAAAATGTATGAATTTTATGACCATGAAATGGGGTCCTCTAAGTGACCTGCTTCAGAAGGTATTTAATTAACATTTTTTAAATAACAGTAGTATGCAGATTTGAAACTGATTTGGAAAACATCCTGCCTAAAAAGTGCAGAATTGTTAATATTTGATAAGTGGGAGTCCTCTTAAAATGAAACACAGAGTTTAGTGCCAACATATTCCTGTAAGGTTGAGGGGTAAGGACAATAAGTGCAGGGAACTTGGATATCAAGGTTTGATTTTTAAAAAAATGAATGGATACAGAGCACAGTAATAAATGGAGGGCTATCAGTATACAGGG
Organism: Hemitrygon akajei; assembly: GCF_048418815.1. Classification (NCBI taxonomy): domain Eukaryota; kingdom Metazoa; phylum Chordata; class Chondrichthyes; order Myliobatiformes; family Dasyatidae; genus Hemitrygon; species Hemitrygon akajei. The sequence continues at coordinate 77,170,409 of NC_133127.1, forward strand.
TGCAGGAAATTGCTTAAAAAAGAAACCAGGGGACCAAAGAGGTGTCAAAAATTACCACTGGCAGATAAAATGAAGGAAACTCCCAAATCATTTCAGAACTGTACTTAGAGCAAAAGGTTAATAAGGGAGACTGTAGGGTCGATCTGGGACTAAAAAGAGAAACTGAGTGGAGCCAGAGGACATCAGTAAAGTCTTAAATGAATATTTTCATTCTTCAGTTCTGTCCTTAACCTTTCCAAGTGCCCACTTCTGATCTGTAGTCCCTCGCCAGGACTGCTTGTCCAGGAGTGAAACATCGAACCTACTTGTTGGAGAAGTCCTCAATTAGTCTCAGCTATTTGTCCTGTATACACTTTCTGAGATCGGGTTTGAAGAGATCCAAGTGTGAGCGCAAGAGATGACCCAATAACAGCAGAGCTGGCGAATTGTTGGTTGTGAAGTTTTCTGCATTGTGATATGCAAGGAGAAAATTGGCAAGTTTCTGATTCAGCGTCAGTGTAGTGTGTTCTACTGACATTGCTCACAGTGCATTTGACTCGGGACAAATCTTTCTGCCAAGGCATTTGAAGCTGAGTGGTAGAGTGTAGATGTAATATGTGTTATTTTTCCCAAGGGTAAATGGGATAATCCATCAGCATTTCCATGGTTAGTTGTTCTCTTGAATTTGATCTTGTAATTGTGTCCTCCAAGAAATAGAACCCATCTTTGCATTTGTGCTGCTGTTGTTGGTGGAACACTCTTCTGTGGATGGGAAATGGGCACCAACAGTTTGATAATCTGTAATGAGGATAAACCCTCTCCCATTTAAGTACTGGTTGAAACATTTTACACCCCAAACCAGACTCAAGGCTTCCCTGTCAATCTGCATGTGTTTTTTCTCTGTACCAGTAAGGGAACATGATGTAAAGGCCATGGGCCAGTCAGTTCCATCACTCATAACATGTGACATGACTGCACCTATACCATAAGGTGAGGTGTCACAGGCAAACTTCACTGGACAATGTGAATTATAATGTGTGAATACAGTGTATGTTACCATTTCCTCTGCCTTTTGAAAAGCCAGTTCACTCTGCCTTTGTCCATTGCCATTTCTTCCTGATCTCTAGGGGTTCTAGGGGTGGAATACAGTAGGCAGGTTTGGCAAGAACCTGTTACAGTAATTGACAAATCCAAAAAAGGACCACAACTGTGATATATCCTTTTGCCTTATGGCCACCACCACTGCTTGAATTTTCTCAGCACACTTGTGTAAATCCTTGTGCATCAATGGTGTAACCACAGTAAGTGTTGCTTGGTTTAAAGAATTCACACTTGTTAGCTTGTGCCCTGAGCTCCTGAGGAGACCTTGTGTCCTTTAATATCTGCTGGATGATGCTGAGGATGTTCTATGAGGCTGTGGTGGCCAGTGATATCATGTTTGCTGTTGTGTGCTGGGGCAGCAGGCTGAGGGTAGCAGACACCAACAGGATCAACAAACTCATTCGTAAAGCCAGTGATGTTGTGGGGTGGAACTGGACTCTCTGACGGTGGTGTCTGAATAGAGGATGCTGTCCAAGTTGCATGCCATCTTGGACAATGACTCCCATCCACTCCATAATGTACCGGTTAGGCACAGGAGTACATTCAGCCAGAGACTCATTCCACCGAGATGTAACACTGAGCGTCATAGGAAGTCATTCCTGCCCGTGGCCATCAAATTTTACAACTCCTCCCTCGGAGTGTCAGACACCCTGAGCCAATAGGCTGGTTCTGGACTTTATTTCCACTTGGCATGATTAACTTATTATTATTTAATTATTTATGGTTTTATATAGCTATATTTCTTCACTATTCTTGTTTGGTGTGACTGTAACAAAACCCTATTTCCCTCGGAATCAATAAAATATGTCTGTCTGTAATCTTTTTAACACTGTCTTGAAATTTTGGAGATATTCCTTGTCATCCTTACAGGTAACAATGGTCAATTCTGTCCTTCCAGGTAACACCTAGTGCCTGGGCAGCCTTGCAGCACCTGGTCCAAAGCTTTCTGCCAGAGTGCAGGTGTAGATGCTACTCCAAAAATAAGCCTATTATAGCAATAATGCCCTCTGTGAGTGTTTATGGTGAGAAACACTTCAAATTCTTCTTCCTTCTCCATCCGTAGGTAGACCTCAGTTAAGTCCACTTTGTTGAAGTGCTTCCTTTCAGAAAGATTTGCAAAGATATCCTCTACACTGGATAAAGAGTATAGATCTACTTTCAGTATTGGGTTGACAGCGACTTTAAAATCATCACAGGTCCTGACAAACCCATCCTTCTTGGCTATTGGGACCACTGATGTTGTCCATGGGTTCTATGCTACCTTAGAAATAACTCCTTCAGCCTCCATGTGATCTAACTCACTAGCTTCTTGATTACATATAGGAAAAGGAACAGATGGGCTTTGTAAAACTTGGGTGTGGCATTTTCATTTAATACTATTTTACCCCCTGATATGTTTGAGTTTTACGATGCCGTCCTTGAATACTGCTCTAGCATCATCCGGTACCTTTCTTAATTCTCTTGCAATTGACACTATTGCAGGGTAAGTGGCATGAAAGTGGTGGATGAATCTCCAATCATGTTTTAGTTGTCTCAGCCAATCACAGCCCCACAATACAGTCCCTCCTGTTTTTTTTAATCACATACAAGCCCAATGTGGCCTATTGATTGTTGTATTTCACTGTTATGAACGTCATTCCCACAGGAGTTATCTTTTCCCCAGTCTAAGTGCTTAGTTGGATATCTGCAGGCTTCAGTTAAGTATCTATGAAATGCTGTTACGCTGTTCAAACTCACTTTGTGGAATGACTGAAACAGCCAAGCCAGTGTCCAATTCCACTTCAATTAATTTGCTGTTCACTTCTGGTATAAGCCATATTGCTTGTCTCTTGTTAGTTTTCACATTGTAAATCTCAGGGCCAACTGGTCCTTTGTCACTCTCATCATTATCAGAATTTTCATCAACAGTAGGGAGATCAGTGCTCTTTTTGAAACTGCAACTTGACTTTTATTCTTTTTCTCTTCGCTGTGCAGTCCATTTATTTTTGTCCACCCAATATGTTCTTTGAATGTGTCCTACTTTGCTGAATTTTCTGCAAGTTTCACCTTTAAATCTACATTGCTCTGGTGTATGTGAGTGCTCACCACAATGGCAACACAATGTGTTTGGCCAGGCAGGCTTCAGTTTTGACATCGCAATTTTGGACATGATCACTTTCATTCCTGACTGCAATTCGATTGCATCTCTGGCTGCTGTTTCCACTGATACAATGATTTCAACTTCTCTTTTAAATGTGAGTTGTGCTTCAGTGAGGAGTCATTTTTGTATGTTTTCTTTTAAAATTCAACAAACTAAGCAATCTCTCATTAAGCCCATTACTGAACTAACACTACCTGGAAATTTCTTCAGTTCAGCCATGTAAACTGAAATGGACACCCCTTCCTTTTGATTCCACTTATGAAACCTAAAGTGCTCTGCAATCAACAATAACTTTTGTTCTAAATGTTCACAATATCAGCAAAGCTGTTTGGCTGGTTTGGTTGGAGCAGTCAAACCTATAAGCAAACTGTACACTTTTCCATCAATTGCACTCAGCAAACCTTTTCCATCAATTGCACTCAGCACACATTTCAATCAGCTATTCCCTTTTAAAATACTGCGCAATTCGTACAGTATACATCAACCAGCTATCTGTTGTGCAATCAAATGTGTCTGTCTTTCTGATGTATCCAGCCATTTCTTCTTTTTTAAAATTTATTATTATTTTGCCCAGTACTCACTGTTTAACTCAAATGTCTCGCTCTCTTCCTGAAGAAACACGTGCTGTGCTTTTTAAAAAAAAGCTGAATCATCTTCTCCCCATCTGAAGAAAGAAACATGCTGTGCTTCAACAGGAAGATAGTCATCAGGTTCGGTTGAAAACTTCCTCATCACCACTGCTATGTTTTGTAACTCCAGAAATTAACTGAAAGAATAACACAAGAGCTGGGAATAACATGTCTACTTTGTTTTACTTTCTTTTTCTTTAGTGAGGCATGCACATGCAATATGGTGGTCTAATGACTTATGCCATTCATGTACTATATTCATATAACCCGTATTGAATTATGTAAACAACAGAGAATGCTTGATTAAACAATACATATATTTACAATTGAAACCTGGTTTCCTTGGGCTGCGCAAGTCTAGGGAATTCACACTCTGGTCCTGCCAAATCTGTGAGACTGAGAAAGCACTTCCACCCCAAACCCGGTTTGTGTGAGTGCTGTGTAATTTGTTACCCTGTTACAACTCAGTGCCAAGAAATAACAGACAGTACGCTGCATATGAATAAAGGAATTACATTCATGAATGTTAATTTAGCTAAAAGGTTAGTAAAGAAAAAACAATAAGAGCCCATTAGAATTAAACTGTCAAGTGTGCACAAGTTGGAGCTCAACTCTTCCAAAAATTATATTCACCGGTAGACCTGCGCACCCTGCTCCATCGTATCACGGTCCCCCACTGTTCGAATCCTATGACTGGCTCTCTCTTTGCCTCCTGCCAGACAAAGACCCCAGCTCACACTGGTGTCAGGCACACAAAAAAACCGCACTCCCCTGACTGGATGGCTCACATTCCAAAGCAGCTGTTATCTCTAGCCATAACCCAAACCCTGCTTCTACAGGAAGACCATGATGTTAGCAGTGAACCCTTTACCAGGGCATTACACAATATTATTCAATTATAACAGGAACATTAAATACACAAAATCTATTAACAGCAGTTTAAATCCAGTGTGGTTTTTCTTTAAAAGTAAATCTTAGCCATAAGTGTATTGTAGCCTGAGAAGGATATGTAGAACAGTATAAGTCATTTGGCCATGATGTTGTGCCGATCTTGATGTTAAGTCCTCCTCCTGTGTGTTATCCATATGCCCCCCCATTGTCTTCAAGTTCATTTGTCCATATAAAAGCCTTAAACTCCTCCAAACTGCCTGCTTTTAACATCACCCCTCGTAACCTATTCAAGCACCTACCACTCTCTGCATTAAAAGCATCCCCGCTTGAATGTTAAAGACACATTCTTCGGTGTTTGAGATCTCTACCCAGAGGCAAAGATTCTGACTATTCACCCAAGCTATGCCTCTCATAGTTTTAAAAGCCTCTACTAAGTTTCCCCTCAGCCACTGACACCCTAGGGAGAACAATCCAAGTTCGTCCAACCTATCCTTGTAGCATATATCATTGAATCCAGGCAGCATCCTGGTGAACCTCTTCTGCACAGTTTCCATATCCTTCCTATAATGGGCCAACCAGGCAATAGTCCAAGAACAATCTGATTGAAGATTTATATAGCTGACTTCCTTATCTTATATTCAACACTGCTACTGATGAAGGCAAGCATGATGTAAGCCTTCTTTACCTTCTTGCAGTAGTTAACTGGCCGGTTACCAGCAGTTGTGAACCCATGAATCACTGAGTCAATGGTTGCAGTGGTGAGATGTATAATTTGTTCAGTCTCCAAAAATCATGCATTGTTCAATTGTCGGTGGTTGACCCCCAAAACAAACATGAGTAAGCACATCTCAGCTCATGATAAAGAGAAAGAGATGAATGTTGCTGTGCCAGTGCCATTTTGAGTTTATTCTTATCGCAGTATAAGAAATTCAGTACTCTTTGTCATTTATTAACTTCACAGTTGGGACTTTTACCTAACTATCGGTAGTTAAATTCTTGGCATATTGTAAATGCAAGTGATGACACCATTACTATTGTTTGTGCAGAGAAATAACATTGTAAATTGCGCTTGACTTAGGATGATAAAGACAAACAACTGGTATCAGTAGCATGCTGTGAAGGTAAGTTAAAAAAAGGAAGGAAGGAGGTACTTACCAGGGGTCAAGATCAGGAAGCAGTATCGCATGGTCATCAAATGGAGCTTTGGCTGCCATAATTTCTCAGATGACAGGTGCTACTGAAGCTGTAATTATCCTTTCAGATTATTGGTGCGTCATGGAAATGAGTAGTTAGCGTGATGCTATTACAGCTTGGGGTGTCGGAATTCAGAGTTCAATTCCGACATCACCTATAAGAAATCTGTACATCCTCCCAGGAAATGCGTGGGTTTTCTCCGGATACTCCAGTTTCCTCACACAGTCCAAAGGGGTACCAGTTACCAGGATCATTGGTCAATGCAAATTGTGTCCTGATTAGTCTAGGGTTAAATACAAGTTGCTGGGGTGGCACAGCTTGAAGGACTGGAAGGGCCTATAACATAAAAATAAAATAGACAGCAGCAGCTCCCAAAAGGACTGGTTACTTACCTGACCCATGTTCAGCCTTACCAAGTGTGGTGAACTACATATACCTGTCTGGACACGCCCCCCTGCTGACTGCTCCTGTGGCTCCTCCCACAGACCCCTGTATAAAGGCGATTGGAGGCACTGCTCCTCCCTCAGTCTCCAGGATGTTGTGTGATGGTCTCTTGCTGCTGGCAGTGCTTTCTTCCAGCTAATAAAAGCCTATCTTGCCTCACGTCTTCGAGAGTTATTGATGGTGCATCACCAAGCCTCAATTCCTTCCCTCTGATACCAAAGACATACCAAGGGTCCTGTAGTCAGCTGGACATAATCATGTAAGACATGTAACAGATGTTTGCCAGAGCTGACAGCTATATAGATTCCCCATGGTATGTCAATGAGTAAGTTGAAGGGAGTCCTTTTAGGGTATTTTATCTTCAGGTTAATCAATGTATGGTGTATTCTTTATAATATACCACAGCAGCAAGGACGAAAAATGTAGGAAGAACAAGTTCCTCAACTTTTCTGTTCTTTTGGGGATTCCATGGAAGAGAAGGACAAAGATGAGATCCCTAAAGCCAGACCAACCATCTGCACGACTGGTCAGAAAGTCATATCTTAATGATTTAAAGTTTCAAATAGTCATTTACATTGGAGCAAGGCAACTTAATGTACTGCATTTCCTCTCCCAATCCACTGACACAAACAATCCAGTAACTATCCATTGGTTTCACCTAAAGCACCAAGCATTTGGAAATACCCATCAGTGTCTATCATTCAAGAATAGGGAAGACTGGCGACAGCAAAAATTACAAGTGACAAAATGAACTTAAACTGACCATCTATTTTCAATTACATCCACATGCTTTCCATGAATTCAGTACAAAGCTTTATCATTCTCCCCCCAGTACACCACCATAGTATAATGCTTCAGCTGAAGTGGTAGTGTCCTCTGATGAAGATGATTCTCAGGAGGAGCACTTGTTGGTTCTGCCCATGAATGTTGCAGGAGAGAGCAAGTAGCTAATTAGGAGGCAAAAGGCAGCCAGCTGAATGTGATTATGGCACTGACGACATTTTGAGCTGAGACCCTTCGTCAGGACAAAGGGTCTTGGACCAAAACATCGACAATGCTTCTCCCTTTAGATGCTGCCTGGCCTGCTGCATTCCACAATCATTTTGTGTGTGTTGCTTGAATTTCCAGCAACTGCAGATTTCCTTGTGAATGTGATTGTTTTATTTGTTTTTTTTTTGGGATCTGTATATTAATTGGATAGACAGAAAATGAAAAAAGGTGAGATATAGAACATTTTGTAAGAAAAATTTCACATTCATCCTTCTTCCACTTTTCTCCTTGACCCAAAGTACAATCTTTTCATTTTAGCCTCACTAGAGCATTCCACTCTTCTCCCTGGACCTTTTCAATTTCCCTCTCCTTTCTGGTCATCCTTCACCCATTCACTTTACAAACCTTCAATTCCTGGCCCATCATTCATTCTTTTTTTATGGGAGAACAGATTTGGACAGTTTTGAACAACATTGCAAGCAGCTGCCTCTGTATTCCTATTATCTTACTCATCATCAGAATCATTCACTGATGATTGTGGTCTGTACCTAGCTGTTCTGGTGTTGTATAATATGTGGAGCATTGCACATTGTAATCACCTGGACACCTGTAATGTATCTTCCCAGTGCTCTTTGCTTATTCTGTCACATATTTGGTAATCACTGAGCATTCATCATCATATTGTTGGGTGCCATTATTGCTGGGTATTCTTCGTCTCCAAGAGATTAATGTTAGAGTAACCTTTTGGATGAAAACTTCACAACAACTTTGATAGCTTGCAATTCCATGGGTAAAATAAAAAGGTAATTTGCTGAAATTCATAGCTTGCAGGGTTGCCATTTAACATAATGCACAATATTTCAAGTTCTACATAAGTATCTGCTCCTCAATAAATGGCACCTTTGCATTTACTTTAAACTGTCAGTCTTGCTGAATTTCTCCATTCTCCATAAAACTATGGAAATTTTGTCTGATAGGGTTTCTGGTACTCTGTACAACTCTTAGTGACCCTCCATCATTTTCCTTTTCATGGGAGTCAGCATTTTCCCAGTATAGCTGTTTGAGTGAACATAACTTGAAGAGGACATTGCTTCAGATGCCATCTACTTCTCTACTCTTCACTAATAACAGAGGTAATCAGCAGGTGACATCAAACCTAACAGTACTATGTGTCCCATGATTGTCTGATGAATAAGAGCATAGGAAATAGAAGTAGAAAAAAGACCATTTGGCCCTTCTGTCTACCCTATCCATAGATGTTCTTCTCTCTCAATTACATTTTCCTGCACTATCGTTTATTTTACAATTACTTTAATATCCATAAATGTATTAGTCTCTTGATTTGAATGAAACCAAGAAAAGAGCCTGCACAGGCCTTTGGGACAAAGAATTCTTAAGATTATTCATCCTTATCTCATCCTAAATGGATAAGATCAATCCCTGGCTGTGGACTGCTCCTTCAAAAATAAAATCCTCCCTGCATTCAGTATTGAGCTTATTGATTTTTCTCAGTATCGATGAGATGTTCTTTCATTCTTGCAGAGTTTAGACCTGGTCTATTAAATCTTTCCTCATACAACAAATCCTCCATGCTAGAACCTGTATAATATACCTTCACCAAAACTGTACACCAGATGTGGTCTCACAAATAGATTCCATATAATTGCATGAGGCATCTTTAATCCAGTACTCAAATCACTCATTTTAAAGGCTAACTTATCCTTTACTTTGCTAATTGCTGCAAATAGCAGTCGATGTGTAATTTTGCCATCAGAAAATGTAAAAACATTTTCCCCTCAAGTTCTAAAAAGATTAACAGTTGCCCATTGGGTAGCATGATAGGTTCAAATTAGATTGCACTTGGGCTTGAGATTTTTATTATTTTAACACTAAACCTGACTCAAAATAAATGATTTTACGGTTAAGTTTTCTTTATTAATTGTGACATCCTGTAGCAATGAAGTACACATCTCAACATTTCGGTTCTGAGAAAACTTACATGCCTTGCAGCTCCAACTTCTCGCGCCCTTTCCTTCTTCCTTGTACTTTGCATTCTCTTCCCGTTTGTATCAAAGTTTACTATTAGGTAAATGCCTTATAAAGTGGTACCAAGAAGCTTTTGAGGAGGTGTGTTGAAAGTGGGGGTAGGAATGAGTGTTGACTAACGTGGTGTCATATTACATAAGGAATTTGAAAGAAGGTGAGAAAAAGAACATTAAAATGCAATGTTCAATGCTGCTGGAATTTAATGGATTGATATGAATGTAATATAACTGACAAGATAAAGTTTGGTTGTTGCAGTCAGACTAGAAGATATAAGCAAATAAGCACTTTGCTTTATTTCCCTGTTCTAGTTAGGTTCTCAAAATATGTCATGAACTGGACCATGACTTGTGACAACAATGACTACTCTCCTCTTAGCTCCACTATAATGATACTCAATTTGTTATGGCAAGCAATGTTCCCTCTAATTTGTAATGACCAGTGTGCATAAAATTCTTGAGCTTTACAATTTTTTGCCCAGTGACAATAACATGTGCACACTGAATTTTATATATAAAGGTATTTATTTTAACAGCTAGCAAAACAGCGTCAATAAAAAAACTTGATCTTTGCTGGATTTGATTATTTCCGTTCTGGGTTCATCTGCACTCTCACAAAACATACGTAGCGGGCCTGTAGCAGGTAATGAAAGATTTTCTCACCAGAAATATTGCACACCATTCATATGAGATTTGCTTGCTAAATGACACTTTAAAAAGTCAAGCTTCCAAATATCACTCCACTTCTTCCCACTTGTAAATTCTCCAGCAAATTTTGCATTGTGACAATACATGAAGGTAACACAAGTCTCTGTACTGTGTGCATAAATATTTCTCATGCTGCAAGTTCCTGATCTCATAAGCTTTTGGTGCAATAGCTTCTACTGTTTCATTAAGCTATTCTGCTTTAAAATAAACTAGCAGTTCTTTTGTGCTTCATAACCTTTTCTTCTTTGCAATTCAACACAGTGAATCAATAATTTCTTCAATAAAAACAATATACAGTAAATAAGCCAGTTCTAAAATTGACAGACTCCATATTGTCAACACTTTCCGCATCACACACCAGAAAAGGAAATGTGATTGTGTACGATCATGAAATATACTTAACATGCAAACGTGGTAGAGGGTGACAACCTTTTGTGTGCAGTTTAAATTCCTTGGGCGCTAGTAGCAAAAGATGTGTGCATGCACACACCTTAAAGGGAACATTGGATGTAAGGGTTGAGGACTTCCTTTTTTACCTTTGCAACATCCAAGGAAGTACAAGAAATAGCTCAATGTACATGGGTTTAGCATTTACGTCCACCATTGCTCAGGATCCAACATTTATATTAATCCGAAAGCTTTGAGCAAAAGTTAGAAACAAAGAAAATGGAAGGGACTTTTTTACCTGAATAGAGTCCCATAAATTTTACTATTTCATCTTTTCCATCTTACCAATTCTTGGTTGCCTTTCAACTAATTTTATGTTGAAAGGGAAAAGTGAATAGATGTGGACAATAAACTAATGTTAAAGAGTTGGTTGCTGACATGATTACTTTATGATCATGACATAGGATGGAGGGGTTGATGGGAGACTGGGCATTGCTAGTGCTTTTAAAAGTGGTCTATTGGCATGACTGAAGTAAACTTTACATCTGAGGACTCACTGAAATATTGCAAGCAGCTTTCACTGTATTCCCATTATCTTCCTCCTCTACAGAATCATTCTCCCAGCTGCTCTTTGCAGTTCCAAACCTGCTGTTGCCTAATGTTGTGTGGATCATTGCATATTGTAACCACCTGGATATCTAAAGTGCATCTTCCCGATGCCCTTTGCTTGATCTATCACATACTTGATGGTCACTTGGCATTCATTGTAATATTGTTGGGTATCCCTGGTCTCCAAGACGTGAAGCACCCTGCGGGATGAAAGCTTCATGTCAGTTGTAGTGGAATCTTGTGCACATCAGTATAAATAAGATTTTGTGTTTGTACACCAGGTGCACATTGATAACATGGAAGCCCTTGTGTATTGTCATATCTGCATCGTCACTGATGCCTTGCTTCTGTCTGTACTGAGCCAGCCATTGATGGAAATGCAAGCACCTGCTCATTTTATTGAAATCAGTTTAATAAATATGTTTTCCTGTCAAAAGGCTCATCAGTTAAATAGATAATACAATTTTGGGCTTTTAACAGAAAACCCCAGAAATACCTTCAGTGGAGTCTTAAGAAATCCAGAGTCAAAAGATTTTGAAGGCATTTGTGACCTGGATATCCCCAGGTAATGTGAAGCAATCAGATCTTGCAGGGAACAGGTGTTCCTATGGGAAATAGCTGACGTACTGTATATATTATCTGACATAACCAGAGCCTCTTAATGGCATTGTTGTTTTGATGGAAAGGAAACTCAGGTTCTGCCTACGTACTTTCTGCCACAGGTATTGTCTCTGTGAGCTGCACCACACTCTGCCATCCAAATGCAGATTGCTTGAAGCAGGCTCTTGCTGACGCTCTTCATCAAGGGTCCATTTTAAGACAGCCAAGAAGCAAATGTTTGTAACATGATTATGTAATGAAATGGTACTGTGAGAAGAAAGAAAGGTGGGTGTTTATATTGCTAGTTTCACTTCCCTTTTTAGGACTTTCCACAGCAGTTTAACAGCCAGTGAAGTAGTTCTGATGGACTGGTTTGGCAGATAATACTCATTTGGAATAGGACCAATTAAATCCAAAGACCTGGTAACTACTAACTGATCAAACAAGCTTTTGGTATGCAAAATCAGCTCAGCTGTCTAAGCAGCTCTGGAATATCCCTCAGATGGTTAGTTTAGGTGTGCACTATGGGAAGATCAAAGTGCAAAATGCAGGTCAGCTGTGGGAGGTGGGGGTGAGCTTTGCAAGAGAATACCAAATTGACATTTTGGATTACATAATGTCCACAACTAGAGAGTTTAACTGCATGCAATGATGATGTGCATCAACATACAAAGCACCTAGATTGCTTTGAATAGAGAAGCACACATTTGTGAATGTAAATGTGTGGCCCTTAACCAGGAAAGTAGCCTCCAAATGCAAGTTTGCTGGAGCATTACTTAAAGATTTGGTCCATACCTGAAACATTAATGTGGAGTCCAGCAGAAAAGAAACAGCAAATTCTCCAATTCACCAATTTTGCAAGTAAGGCTGCCGTCTTACATGGGCCACTTCAATCTTTGTCTGAGTGTCCACTTCCATTGTTATGACATCTGATATCTATCCCACTCCTCTCAGGGCGAGGTCAGCTGATTTAGATTGATTACTTTTAACTGTGGTTGTCATTGAGAACTGCAGCTTTGAAAGTTCACAGCAGGCAAAAAGTCACACAGAAAATCAGACACTACAACAACAGTGCAGATGCTGAAAATCTGGTGCAACACACAAAAACTGGAGGAACTCAGCAAGTCAGGCAGTATCTGTGGAGAGAAATGGACAGTCAATGTTTTAGGTCAAGACAATTTATCAGCTCTCTTGCACTACTCCTGAAACTGCACCTGACACAGGTGTGTGCTGTGTCATAGAAATGATCCCTTCAGCCCATGTAAGGGAAAGATAAACAAGCTTTGAGGATTCAGGTCACTGAGGGAGAAGGAACACTTCAGGGTTGCTGCAGGGTATTTTCTTTTTTTAAAAAAAGAATATAATAAGTGATAAAGAAACACATAAAAGGATATACAAAATACCAAGTCTAAGATGATTATGTAAAATAATTGAAAAAGAACAAGACTTTTGATTAGCAAATGATTAACAAGACAACAAATCTAAAACAGAGAGTAGAATAATTCATACAATAGCAAGCCTCAATCCCTTCTGCTCACTGAGCACTTCAATTTATGACTGGCTGGAGAATCTCAGAGGTCCTTGGCACTGATCGCGATTCTGGTTGAAGGAGAGAAGTCCAATGATCTTGCTTACTACTCACACTGATAAAAAAAAATAAAGCTCGCACTTCTTTTATAATCTCTACCTACCAGTTAGTTACAAAAAACTATTTTTAATGATTGATCCTAAAGGAGGATTTTATATTTTCCACTGATCTAATCTCGAGAGGGTTCAGAGGATGTCCACAAGCACTGTTCCCTCCAAGCTGTGTGGCTGCGCAGTAACTGAATTACTCTCATGCACCTAGCTTTGTTGTCATGCAGCGGGAATTTTCTTTTCTATAATGTTAATATAATTTTGAAATAATGCAAACAGCAAGTTGATTAATGTAGTTATCCAATCAACATTAAGATTCTGACCAATTCACAATATCAAGCAGCATTAACTGTCCTATAACGATGTTTTAGAAGATCTGCCATTTCTTTGTAAATTCCTTCAGAAAGGCTATTTGAATACAATTGAATCACTGCAGTACACGGTTAAGGTCACAGTATCCCAGCCATACCATTTATTAGAGTGATGAAGTTAAAGATCTGCTTGCACCTGTATGTTCTAATGTTGATATTGCATCTATTATTTGATTCATTCAATGTGTGTGTATTCACTTGGATAATAGATTTCAAGAGAATGGCAAGCTTTTGACCCTGTTTCAAATGCAACCATTTTTGAATTTGGAAAAGAGAATGTTGTATGACTGACAAAAGAATACTCAGCTACTATCATGAATTATGATGAAAGTGTTGCCTCAAAAATATCACAGTAATAATTTGATTTTAAATGTGTTGTTTCTGAGAAAGTTAAGACTGGAGATATGTTGAATTATGAGTTTAGAAACAAAGAATTTGAAGAACTGTTATTTCTTGTTGGTATATTTTAAGCTTCTAGTACTGATTGTAAATGTGGATTTAGTCCTATGAATTCAATCAGATGTAAATCTAGAAACAGACTAGAAGGGGAACATCTGGATAATCTAAAGGGAATTAAGATCCACCTTTTATCTGCATTTGAAATTAACTGGACAGTGCTTATAGACAATGGATTTGTTATAATGAGAAAAAGTTCACAAAACATGAAAGATTTTCTTTGTTATACTGTATTTCATTATACCCTTCAATTAATAAATGAAATCAAAACTGTAATTTTTCAACTTTCATTCTAAATATTCATAGTATGCATATTTAAAAAAAAAAATTTAAAGTGCTGTGCAGTTTTCAGGCCATGTAAAAATTTCTTGTTCAGAGTGATGTTGGTCCATCCAGCTGTAAATAAAATTAGCGGGAATGTTGTTCATGAGAATGACTCTGGCAACGAAAGGGTTAACATATGAGGAGTCTTTGAAGGGTCTGGGGCTGTACTTGCTGGAGTTTCGAAGAATGATGGGGGATCTCATTGAAACCTATCAAATATTTAAAGGCCTGGACAGAGTGGATGTGGAGAAGGTATTTCCTATGGTAGGTGAGTCTAGGACCAGAGGTCACAGCTTCAGAATAGAGGGATGTCCCTTCAGAAAAGAGATGTGGAGGAATTTCTTTAGCTACAAGGTGGTGAATCTGTGGAATTCATTGTCCTGGATGGCTGTGGAGTCCAAATTATTGGGCATATTTAAATTGGAGTTTGAAAGATTCTAGATTAGTAAGGGTGTCAAAGATTACAGGGAAAAAGGAGAAAGGGGTTGAGAGAGATATCTGTGGAATCACCATGATGGAATGGTGGAGCAGACTCAATGGGCCAAATGGCCTAATTCTCCTCCTATATCTTATGGTTTAATGCATTACTATGTACTTGTTGGGAATGACTTCCAAGTGCCAATATCCTGCATAATTTTCCAACAGATTTATGTCATGTTGTAACACACAAATGCTGGTCAGGCAGCATGCTGAGATCCTCCAGCATTTTGTGTATTCCTCTGGATTTCCAGCATCTGCAGACTCTCTTGAGTCTATGTCATGCTGTAGCCTTCAACAACATTCTTCGCTAACCAAACTTCACCAATTTTTGTATCATCTGCATGTTAAATGTTAAATACTTAACATTGCTCCTTCATTGACATGCAAGTCATTAATATATATCACAAACAACAAAGGTCCCTGCACCAATCCTTGTACACCACTTTCCAATCACAAAATCATCTTACCACCATTATCTTCTGCCTGCTATCATTATGCCAATTTTGGATCCAATGGTCATTATCATAATTTTGTGAATGCTTTCCTGAATTATAATGCTGACTGTACAGCTGCAGTAAATCCTTTTCTACAACATGGAGTGGAATGTACAGAGGTTGCATATAAACCCAAGTCTTTTAAAAAAAATATTTTTGGCCGTCAATTTCTTATCCATTTGAACACAGGAAGATCAGAATAATTTTCTATCCACCTTTGTTAAGAACCACATTTATTGCACTATATTAATGTGCATGTTTCAATGTTCATTAGAATGCAAGTGGGGTATTTGCAATTCCACACACAAAAAACAGCACTATTTTTGTTTGGGAGTGTCTCCAGTCACCTTCTATGGGCTGCAGGACAAGCTATGTTACATCCAGTTCTGCTTATCAGTCTGAAAGTATACCAAGGCCGGACTACTTTAGGATCCATTTTATTATGTTTTCTACCTGATTTGGATTGAAGTGCTGGTTGTCCATTTCAAATTAGACAAGAATTAAGTTGACAGATTTCAAGCAATCTTTTGAACAAAACTATGATAACCTGTTTTCTTACATTGTTCAGAAATCCTGATAGTTAAGCTGGTTCTGGTTCTCACACTCCCTTTAAAGTCACTACGGCCCGGATTCCTGTTCTTCTTTTAAATTCACTTGAGCTTCAATTTCCCTGTTCCTTTGAAACTCACCGGTGCCCTATTTTCTATGCTCTTTTTAAACTGACTGGAGCCCTCTTTCCCCATGCATGCTTTAAACTCACTGGGACCCCATTCTCACACTGCTTTTAAACTCAATAGGACCTTGTTTTCACATGCCCTTTTAAACTCATGGGGACGCATTTCCCATGGATCCCTTTAATGTCACTTGGATGCTGTTACTATGCTATTTTTACACTTACTGATGCTCTATTTCCTACATTCCATTCAAACTCACTGGGACGTCATTCTCATGCTCCTTTTAAACTCACTTGGTTGACAAAATATTTATCATGCAACAGTGTAACACCTATAAAAACAATCAAAAGTCTTTTTATGTATGAATAGGAGTAATGTTTAAGAGTCTGGAAAATATGCCAGTCCACCAAAGTCCCGAGGCTACCAGATTATCAAAATGTCTTTAATACAAACACTTATTCAGAGAAAAGACTGGCCTGCTGCCCTGATTTTCAAAAGGAATTGATTGGTAAAGAGACAAAAGTTACCCTTATGATATCAACAAAATCACCAGAAGCCTCCTGTCATGGGAACAACATAGAGGTTCAGCAGTATTCTAACTGCCAAACTTAGAAATCTGTTTGAATTGTAACCACTGTGGTCTGAAGAAATATTATTGGGTAATACTTCTGCTGGCCTATTCAGTTTGTTGTTCTTTCTTTCTGAAGTGCCTGTTTTTATTAACTTTGCCACTGAAGCTACTTTTTTTTGTTCGGTATTTTTTCAGTATTTCTTTGGGCAAGCCACATTACCATCTAACCATATAACACCTTTTAAGGGGAGGTGTGCAGCCGTTGCAGTTGGTTTTGTCTTGTCTTATCCCTTCAGCTCTTCCCTGCCTTGAGTTGTTGGAAGGTGCTGTATAAGTGAAAAATTGTTGCTACGTAAAAGTATATTTTCTTATTCTATCATGAGTACATAAAGGTGAGTTTAAAAAGAACAAAATAACATGAAGTCAATGAGTCATCTTAAGGTCACAGGGATTTTGTCACAGCAATTCAAAGTTGTAGATAGCCATGCCCTTATGAATGTGCTTTCACAACTGGGTTGGGGGGGGGGGGGGTTGGATTGGGAAAGCAGAGCTGAGGTTATACTCAGATCAACCATGATCTTATTAAATGTCAGAGCAAGCTCAAGCAGTAAAGTAGATGACTCCTTCTCTTAATCTGTATGTTTGTTATGGCATGGTTGTACAAAGAGAGATTAGGTGTATTAAGCTTATACTCACTTTAGTTTAGTAAAAATGAGAGGTGATTTCAATGAAACATACAAAATTAATATCAGGCTTGGCAGCAGACAAATGATAATGTTTCCTCAGGTTGGAATTTTAGGGATCAGTCTCAAAGTACAGGTTCGAGCATTTATGACAGAGGTGAGGAGAATAATTTTTTTCACTCAGAGGTAGTGAATTTTCAGTGAACTTTCCACATGAGGGTCAGGAAGGTTTAATTACCAAAGATATTCACAATAGATGCAAGGTTTTTAAATATTAATCCATGTTACTGAATAAGGCTAGAGACTAGTGTTGCATCAATGTTGTTGCTTCACAACTGTGGGATTGAATTTGCACATTCTTTTTGTGACTGTATGGGTTTCCTCTGGCTCTTTTGATTTTCTCCCACATCACAAAAAATGTGCTAAGAAGTTAAATAAACTCTTTAAGTTACCCCTTATTATAGGAACATGGTGAAGAGTCAAAGGGGAGACAATGGGAATGTGTGAGAGAATGTCACTGGAGAACAGAGAAACAAGGAAAGAGTAATGAGGTGAATGGAATTGCTCCCCTGGGAGCTGGCATGAACCCAATGTCTGTTTCTGAGGGTATTCCATGAGGCCCAGCAGCCTGGAGATGGGGTGCAAGCCCACAATCGACTCCATTTCTCATCGATCTTGCCCATTAAAATGCCAAGGAAGATTGAAATCATTGAGGCAAGTGCAAAAAAAAGGGGTGTTAATTGCTATCTAGCAGCCTCTCACTCTGCTGCCGCAGAAGGTGTGTGTCAGTCAGCCAATCTCAGTCTCTCTCTCTCTCTCCCTCCCTGCTCCTGGAGATGGTCCTCCTCGATGCTGTCAGAGGATGGTGCCAGAGTTCTGGGTCTTGGGCAAGGTTTAATCAATGCGGTTTGTGGGTTGGACTCTGTAGTTCATGTTATGATGTGTTTCTGGTCACTCTGTTTTGTTGCTATTTTTGGTGATTTTGAATTGGGGTGGTCTGCAGATAACGAACACTGAGCTGGACTGAATATGTCTGGACTCTTTTGATTTTGTGTTTCATATTGTGTATTTTGCTCTTTTTTGTTGCTGTTTGCTCAATTTGTTTTTTTGTGTGCAGGGGGGGGTGATGTTTTCCTCTGAACAGGTTCCATGGTTTTCTCTGTTTTCTGTTTGTCTGGGGGGGGTGGGGGGTGGGAGAGACGATTCTTAGGGCTGTATACTGCATACATTGACAATAAAAGTACTCTGAATTTTTGAAATAGCCTTCTTCTGTGGGGGTAAAAAGCAGAAGTTAGTATTTTGGGTTTCTATGAATTAAGACCATTCAGGTATGTTGTATAAAGTGCTGCTACACTTTTATTACCTCCAACTATCTGGCCTACTTGTCTGTAAAATTCTGCTCATCCAATTCTACATTCCCTCTGTCTGCTCTTTTCCGCTTATTTCGTTAATATGCATTGGCTCCCACTATCTTAATATTGAATTTGTTACTGAAGTCGAAATGTTGTTTATAAATGTCATCCAACAACCTTCCTCCCAAAGTCCTTCAAATCACCTCTGATGAATGACCCCAAACCCGAAACATTGAACTCCTTTTATCTTCATTGATACTGACAGCTCTAAAATGGATCACCTTTCCGGTTTTTTTTGAACTTCGCTTTCCAAATACGAGCAAAAAACAAAACATTTACCTATGCCCTATGCATAATTGGAGCTAACTTTACTATCCAAATTGAGTCTATGATTGGAAAGTCTCCCAGCGCAGCAGATGGCGCTGCGATTGACTTGCCGCGACAAGTACGTGAACGCCACGGTCTTCCCCTGTTATCTTTCCTGTTCACTCGCCGGGTTCTGCTCTCACGGCCACTCTGTCCTTGCAGTCCTTCAGCTGCCACCTCCAGCGCCCAACCCCCTACACTCACCTCCATCTTTACCTGTCGGAACACCTGAGCGGCTGGCCAGCCAATCCAGACTCCGTGCGCAGGCGCACTCCCTCCCTCCCGCCCCGCGCGCCTTTACCTCGAGCGCGTCGTCGGAAGCTGGAGCCGATGCTTTGACGCTGTCATGGCGGCACTAGGTTGAGGAACGAGGAAGAGAATCTGTCTGTTTCGTCCCTGAAGTTCTTTTTAAAAAAACTTTGTGTGTTATTTTTTTAAAACTATCTGACCCGGAGCGTGTATCAGCCTGAGAGCCGTGAGGTGCCCAAGTGGAAAGCGAGTGAGTGGGCCCGGATCGAGACAGACGGGGAGCGCTGCAGAGCAGTCTCGGGGCAGCAGCCGAGCTCGGCTCGCCGTGCGCCTCGAAGTTGTCCACCGGTGGCAGTTCTCTTGCGTCTCCAGTCTTCTCCCTTCATCCACTTGCCTACCTGTTCTTTGAGTAGATCGTCATGTCGAATGTGTTCGGCAGTTCACAGCCCGCCGACTCCCGGGGAGGCCAGTCGACACTTGCAGCCGTGTCCGGGGAGCAGAGAGTGGACGAGAGGCAAGTCACTCTTCCCCACACCAGCAGGAACATCTCATCAGGTGCCGACGCGGCTGCTTCCTTGGGCCTCAACCCTTCTCTACCTATTCGTGGGATCAGGATGAAATTCGCAGTGTTGACAAGTCTCTTAAAGGCCGGTGAAGTGACCAACCGAGATATCGTGGAAACCATATTTAACCTGGTAAGAGAGTATGACCCCCCCCCCCCAGCCCCAATTGGTCACATAGTTATCCACTTGGACGTTTACAACATGCATTTCTTCCATGTTTACATTTCCAGTTGAAAACGTAGGAACCTGCTGCGTTTTATTTTGGTTATTCGCTTGTGCTGATGAAATATTGGCGATGGAAAGTTTTGGAGGAGCCTCATGCAGACGCTTGCTTGTTGCATAGCGCAGCGAGATGAGGAATTGTACAACGTTTATATTTTTGTGAATTGAGTTCACCGGTTGCATTCTTTGTATATTTGAAGGATGGGTCGCGTGTTAAATAAGGTTTTATCCTTGGCATCGTGCTGAGGTCTGTGGGACTATAGACGCGGAAGTGAAATTCCAAATCGCACCACGATGTGCAAGTCTTGAGTTTATTGAAAGTAGGTAATATCGGGTTGTTACGTGTAGGTTCAGTCTGAAAAGGAAGGTGATCAGATTGTTAAGTTCTTATTTTTTTCATTGATTTTTAAAGTTTTTTTCATGTTGCTGTCAGAGTAATTACTTACTAATTCTTGAATGAGTGGCTTACTAGGCCATTTCAGAATTTATGTTAGTCAGCTACATTGCCTTTGGTCTAGTGTCATATAGAGACAAGACCATGCACTTTGCCTAAGGGCATTGGTGAACCAAATAGTTTTTCGTAACAATCCTGAAGTTATGATCATGATTAATGGCTAATTTTCTTTTAAATTCTAATTTGTTTTAAATTTAGTAGACTATGGTGGGCTTTGAACTGGACTGTCAGTTTAGATCTCTCCATTATTTGCCTGGTAACTTAACTACTGTGCATTGATTCAACATTTTGTGGCACCTTAATGCCAATATTTTGAAATGTGCAATATAATTGCATGTATGAGAATTTTCTTGTGCCATAGTAATTTTATTTTGTTATGGGTTTTGAATTGATTTTGCTCAATGCAAATTTTTATCAGTACTTCCCAGCAATTAATAATTTCTTTTTGGGGGTAGGATAAACCCCTGGATTGATACGGCAACACAAATTATGAAGAATGTGCTGAAATTTCCCTTATTACCAGTTCTGAGCAAATATCAGTCAAAATAAAGCTAACTAAAGCTAAAAAGAAGTTATATTGTTTAAAGATTTGATACCGTTTTGCTAATGTGACATGTTAGCTAGGAGTATTAATTTAAGTATTGTTGCACAGTATTTGGGTGACAACAGAGCAAAATGTTAAAACTGTAATATATCTACATTGTAACTTTTTAAAATGATGTGAATCCCAACTGCAAGCCTGCAAATGGAGTTCATGTTGAAGCATAGGGGGATATATTATTTATTAGGGTACACTTGTAATGTAGATGCATTTTTTGGCTACATTATCACAATGTGGACATCCATTATATGTTAAGTTGTACTGCTCGCACTATGTTCATGATCCTGATGTGATGTCTAAGTAGTGAGACTCAAATTTGTGCTTGTCATTTGTCAAAAAGAATGCTGAAATGAGATGTTGAGCTTTCAGACAATTAAGCAAACGTGGATGAGATGCAGCAGTTACAGATCTGAATGAAGACATTTCTCCTCATCTTATTTTTATATGGCCTTTCTCTTATTCTGAGACTGTGACTCTTCGTACTATACTCCTTGGATAGACATGTTCACCCTAGTGAGCCCTCTAAGGACTTGCTTCCATCAGATTTGTCATCTGAACTCTGGGGAATACAGGCCTTGACTTTCATTTCTTAGTATGAAAAACAAGCCACATTAGAAGCCAGAAAGTATAATGAAGCTTGGTTTTACTTTTTGTTTGGCAAGTATATCTGTACTTGGATAAGCCCAATGCTATATAGAGTACACCATGTGTGATCTTGCTTAGATCCTATATAACTACAGAAAGACTTCTTGACTCTTGTACTCAAACCCTTTCATTAAAAACACCAACATGCCATTTGCTTTGTATTTGACTTGCTGCACATATGTATTGGCTTTATTTCACCAGTGTACAGGGATGATCTGGTCCCTTGAAGTTCAATATTTTACATTCTCTTGAAAAAATCCTATTATTGCTCAAGAAGAGCAGGGTGAGCTGCCTCAACAAATATCACCCAGTGGGACTCACATCCACTGTGATGAAGTGCTTTGAGAGGCTGGTCACGGCTGGATTAAACTCCTGTCTAAATAAGGACGTGGATCCGCTGCAATTTGTCTACCACCACTGTGGGTCTATAGCAGATGAAATCTCACTGGCTCTGCAATTGGCCTGGACAAGAGTAATACTTGAGTCGGGCTGCTGTTTATTGACTACAGCTCAATGTTCAAAACAGTCATACCCTTAGTTCTAATCAAAAAGCTTTAAAGCCTAGGCCTCTGTACCTCTGTCTGCAACTTGACTTCCTTACCAGGAGAGCACACTGTGTTCAAATTGGAAATAACTCCTCTTCGCTGACAATCAACACTGGTGCACCTCGGGGATGCATGCTTAGTCTATTGCTCTACTCTTGCTACTGTGGCTAGGCACAGCTCAAACACCATCTATAAATTTGCTGATGTCACAGCTATTGTTGGCAGAATTTCAGATGATGACGAGGAGGTGTACAAGTAGATAGGTCAGCTGGTATGTGGTATCGTGGCAACAACATTGCAATCAATGTCAGTAAGACCAAGAAATTAATTGTGGACTTCAGGAAGGGTAAGTCGAGGGAACACACCCCAGTCCTCATTGAGGGATCAGCAGTGGAAAGGGTGAGCAGTTTCAAGTTCCAGGGTATCACAATCTTTAAGGATCTATCTTTGGCCAACATATTGATGCAGGAACAAAGATGATATGACAGTGGTTATATTTTATTAAGAGTTTGAGGAGAATTGGTATGACACAAAAGATCTTGCAGTTTCCGACAGATGTACTGTGGAGAGCATTCTAACTGGTTGTACAACTGCATAGGATTGGAAAAGGCTGCAGAAAGCTTTAGACTCCTTTAACTTCTCAGCATCCAAGGCACCTTCAAAAAGTGATGCTTCAGAAAGGCTGCATCCATATTTAAGGGCCTCCATCACCAAGGACATGCCCTCTTCTCTTTGCTAACATCAAGAAGGATGTTCTGGAGTCCGAAGACACATGCTTAATGTTTTAGCAACAGCTTCTTCCTCTCTGACTCCCAATTTCTGAATGGGCAATGAACCATGAACCCTTCCTCTGTATTTTCCCCTCTTTTTGCACTGCTTATTAACATTTTTTTATATATACTTAAATGATAGTTTTTTTTATTACTATGTGTTGTGATGTGCTGCTGCAAAGCAACAAATTTCACTACATATAGTATGCCAGTGATATTAAACCTGATTCTGAAAATATTCAGCTTTTCTGCTTTGCATGTGAAGTTGAATGACTACACGTTTTTCCACATTATATTCCGCATGCTTTGTTCTCTATCTCTCACAGACACACCTACCTGTATCGTCCTGCCATCTTGCAATCCCAGTTAGATTTGTAACATCAGAACATCGGCAAACTTGGAACATTTGTGACAGTGTGCCAGCTTAAGAGCAATTTTTTCTTATTTTTTGATTTATGAATGTTAAGCAATTTTTCTGCTGTCCTGGTATATTCACCCCCGGTCCCAATCCACGTGTTCAACCTTCATTTACAACACAACTATTGTATATGGCTATTAAGTTTGAAAATCTTGCAGTTCAGATTCAGATTATCACATGTACATGAAAATAGTGAAATGAGTTGTTTGCGTTAAGAATCAACACAACCTGTGGATGTGCTGGGGGGATCCCAAAGATGTGTTGCCATGTATTTCAGACCCAGTGTTGTATGCCCAGAGTGCTTGGCAGAATAACTCAGAATGCAAAAAAGCAAACAACAAAAAACACAACAAGCATCAAAACAACAGTAAAACAAGCCATGTTCCTCCCTCCTACTCATGTACAGTTCTCTAACCCCAGGACATTCTCCAGTCTTCAGCTTCCAGTCTCCATTGGACTCTCAGATTTGCAGACATGGGCTTTGAATTCCCTAGTGGATTCTCGGACTCGGGTGGGAGTGGGGCTTCGGCAGTTGGGCCTCGACTTTGGACTTCAGATTAACCTTTGATCTTCAGTATCAATCCTAGGACTCTCCAGTGATGATGAATGAGGATTTTGAACTCCAGACTTGTTGATGACAGGATCCTAAACACTAGGTCTTGACCTCCAGTCTTGCAAATTCACATACCAGGGGGCCAATGGCATTCGTGCCTGCTGCATGCATGGAACTCTGATCCCAGGACTTGATGACTCACCTGGGGTGGTGAGGGATAGCATCCCTTGTTCTCACTGGTCTGCTGGCCTGGCATTTGACAACGAATGTGCTTCATCACATGTCCATGTCTTTGGCCGTTGAAACTGAAGAGGAGACCTAGAGTCTGGCCTAACTTCTGACTCCCCCCCCCCCCCCCCCCCCGTTCTGAAACCCTAACTTGACCCTGGCTCTTCCCACGAACCTTACGACCAACTTAAAAGACCTCAGCCTAGTACCAACTTGACCAGAAGAAGTTCATCATGGGAACCAGCCACCACTCTGGACTCTGTGTCTATATTTATCATTGCCTCAGTAAAGCAGCTAGCATAATTGCAAGACCCTACCCAGCCTAGCCATTCTTTCTCCTCCCCACTCCCATCAGGCAGTAGATACAAAAGCCTTAAAGTAAATGCCACTAGACTTGAGGGCAGCTTTTATTCCACTGTTGTCAAACTCTCTTGTACGATAAGATGGACCTTTGGACTAATTCTCACTCTTGATGATCTTGCACTTTATCGTTTACCTGCACTGCACTTTTTCAGTCGCTTTTATTCTGTATTGTTATCATTTTGCCGTCTTCTAGCTCGATGCACTGTGCTCTATAAATAGTATGCAAGACCAGCTTTTCACTGTATCATGGTATACGTGGCAGTAAAGTACCAGTACCATTGATTACCCTGCATCTATTCCACCACATTTTCAAAGGACTTGGTAAGTGAGTGAAATATGACTTTAAGTTCATCCTGATATGCCTCACCATGACCCCCTTGCTTTTTTAAATTAAGGTCATAAAGCAGACCAGCACAGCTCCTGGTTAATTAGCTGAATGTCTTAAATAATGAAGAAGCGAGAGGTGTCCTAGTAACTTTTACAAGTGATTGTTATCTTAATTATAAAACCAAAATGATAGGCAACAGCATGCAGCTATGAAGCAATTTGGTTGATGTGGGAGCACTTGCGGTTTGGTTTTGCCAAAATGCATGAAAATACTGTGGATGTGGCAAGTGGTGAACATCCCTTTGTGTGTACAGCATGTTTATACAGAGTGAGCAGAAAGCCAATGGAATTTCTATAGTAAGCTGACTTGGGCATTATAATTACATTTTTAAGCAATTGTCTGGATCAAAATATACTTTTTGTATCTTTATCTGTAGGACTATGTATTGAGAGACAGGACTGAAAGTTAATTGGTTGTAAAATATTTTGTAATTTCCTGAGATTGTGAAAGGTATCATAAATTCTTTTTCATAAAGTTGCCAAACACTATACTAAGTTTGTTTGATATGATTCTAGTTTTGTATTTAATTTTCAAGTTAAAATTTTTGTATTTAAAAATCATGAGTGCCACAGATTGGTGGGTAGGGGCTGGAGGAACCAGGCATATATATGCTATATTTATAAGTAATTCATTGGTTGCAAAGTGCTTTGAAATGTTTTAAGAGATACAAAACACACATCATCAATGGGTTACTGTGTATGTTATTTTCTTATCTAAGGCAGGATGTTAAGGCACTGTAAACAGTTCTGAAAAGTTTTACTGGACATCTGCCCAAAAGGGTTAGGTTTATAGTGTTTGTGACTGGAATTTGAAAAATGAGAGGGTATTTGGTTGAAGCATAGAACATCCTGCATGGTTTTGAAAGGAGAGATGATAGAATATTTCCTGTTGTGGGAGAAGCATAAGCTAGGGGTAATTATTTAAAAATAATTGCTCGTCAATTTATGATGGGCAGAATTTCTCTGAAAATCTTCCATATAGGTCAGTGAAAACAATCTTAAAATATTTCTAAGGCAGTATCAGATGAACAATTTGGTAAGTAATTGAAATGTTACTGCAAGTAAACTAGAAAACAAAGTTGAGTGTATAATCAGATTAGTAATGATACTTAATTGTAAAGCAGGCTGCAGGGGCTTGGTGACCTGTGCCTGCTTTGAGTTTGCATGACAGTCTGTTAATGTAACTGTAATAATACATTCCGTTATGCATCAGTAACCACACTTGCAAATAATCAATTGATTTTTTTCCATGGGCTATTTGTCAATCTACCAATCAATGTTCCAGTGTTCCAATGCTGCCTTAAGCTTGGCCTGGAGAGGAGGAGTCCCTCAGTATTGACCTGATGTTTGTTCCGAAGTGTCAGCTACCAGAACTGGAAAGCCAGACTGACATCCCCAAAATCAACATTGTGCATATGCTTGAAATCTGAAATAAAACAAATGCTAAAAATAATTTTGCCTTCCAAGTAGGAACCAAGACTGTAAAACAATAGTTAACTTTTGACCTTGTACTTCAGAAGCATAATTGGGGTATTAGCAAATATAGAACTGAATTTTAAGTGTAAAAAATTAAGGAACATCCCCAATTAGCTTACTGCTTGGAAATGCACTTGTCAAGGGATTAATTTGCCATAATGTATTTATGGCTGTTGATTTGCCCTGGATCCTTTTTCAACTTTTCAATTTCCAACTCCTTGCC
The DNA here is from genome assembly GCF_048418815.1 of Hemitrygon akajei. Taxonomy (NCBI): domain Eukaryota; kingdom Metazoa; phylum Chordata; class Chondrichthyes; order Myliobatiformes; family Dasyatidae; genus Hemitrygon; species Hemitrygon akajei. Next base: position 77,197,229 of record NC_133127.1, read on the forward strand.
AAAACCTTACTCCTGCCCCCTACTCTTGAACAGGATTGTGTCTGTATCACTACTTTTTTCTGCCTCTCATTGTCTAGGCAACAAGTTATTCTCCAGGGCCTTGCTGTACTTTGCAAAAAAAAAGTTTCAGAAATGTCTTGGTGAGCAAGGATGGACCATAAATACCTTTTGTCTCAACTTACTGACTCCCTGATCCTCTGTTTGCTTTGATGACAGCAGTTGATGCATTCCTTTGCCCATAAATACACATTTCTCTTCAGCATGTAAATACAATTATAAAGAAAGTGCGGCAGCACCTCTGCTGAGGAGTATATGGAGATTCGGCATGACATCTAAAGCTTTGACAAACTTCTAGAACTGTGTAGTGGAGATTATATTGACTGGCTGCATCACGGCCTGGTATGGAAAATCATATAAAAGGTAGTGGATTCAGCCCGGTATTTCACAGGTAAAGCCCTCCCAACCATTGAGCACATCTATATGAAACACTGTCATAGGAAAGCAGCATCCATCATTAGAGATCCTCAGGACTCTTTATCTCATTATCTTATGTTCTCTTTATTGCTATTTATTTATATTTGCATTTGTACAGTTTGTTGTCTTCCACACTCTTGTTGATCTTTCATTGATCCTGTGAAAATTGCTATTCTATAGTTTTGCTGAGTATGCCCACAGGGAAACTAATCTCAGGGTTGTATATGGTGATGTGTATGTACTTTGATAATATTTACTTTGAGCTTTGAGATACCTTCTATACAGCTCTGATCCCTTGTCTCTAGCTTCTCACACATCAAGCTGGCCTGCAGACACAAACACAGTATCCTTTCCATTGACACTTTAGTACTCTCAAGCTTAGTTTTTAATCCTGTGTTACTGGCATCATTACTCTTGTCCAGCTGAACAATTGTTATGTCCATGAAAGAAAAATGTAATCATTGTTTTACCTTGTTAATTGTTTTTGTATTGTGATAAATAATACTAAACTATTTCATGCAGTCACTCAGCGATGAAATTGGTCTTTAGGCCAACACGTTCATCTAAACTATCAAGTAGCCATATTTACTATTCCTGCTTACCAGCATCTGATCTATATCCTTCTGTACTTGTGCTTGCCTAGTGCCTTGTGCTTCAAGTGCTTGTCTAGATCCTTAATTGTGAGAGTATCTGCCTCCACCCACTTGGGCAATGTGTTCCTGAATCCAACCACCCACTGAGTGCTAAAGGCCTTCCACAGATCCCCTCTTTAACTCTTGCCTCTTACCCTAAACCCATGACTTATAGTTTTACACACATGTTATAAGGAAGGGTTTCCTATTGTCTGTCATAATCTTGGAATTGGTACATCATTGTTACATGTTCTAAGGTACAGTGAAATGCTTGTCTTGCGTGTTGTTGATACAGTACAATTCATTTCACAATGCATTGAGAAAATACAAAGTAAAGCAATAACAATGCAGAATAAAGTATAACTACAGAGAAAGTGCAGTACAGGTGGACAATAAAGTGCAAGGTAGATTTGTGAGAAGTTCATCTTAGTACTAGGGAACTAAGGAATGTTGTCCTTTGTGTGACTTCATCAGCTACCCTGCAGCATCTTCCACTCCAGGAAAAAAAACCAAAACCTGCCTATCCTGTCTCAGGCAACATCCTGCTGTATCTTTTCTGTACCCTCATAATGCAAGCGTGTTGTTCTGATATTGTGTATTTTAATTTGTATGTGTTTTATGAAAATTTCAACTGTATTTTGTTTTTGTGTCAAAAATGTTTATAGACATTGTTTCTAAAAGAGAAAAAACAGGTATGTCACAAAGTGGTGAGAAAACTTTGAAGTTTTCAACTTTAACTTGTAAGAGTAATTAACCATTAATATCAAGAAAATTAAGCAAGTCCAGAAGACTTGAAAATAAAATTAAAGGTCCCAAAGAATTCAATTGACTGTAGTTCAGGAGAGAAGATTATAGTTTAAATTCTTCCTGGGCTTCAAGCCGGGTAGAGGTATCAATTATGAAAGACATTTCAATGACAAACTCTGCCATCTTTTTCAGGGATGATTCCTGGGTAAGTCTAGTCCAGTGGTATTATTATACCCCTGTAGACCCTCCCTCCTGATTGGTTACTCCTCATCCAACCAGGTTTCCGCTCTCCTGCCTTGTTTGCGATCAAATTACAGTTCTTACTTGGAGTGAGACCTTAAAACCAGGGCAAAAGAATTTTAACAAAGATTATTTCAATGGCTTCCTTTACCATGCGGTCTCAAAAGCCATGGGCACAGCCTAGTAGATTTGTGCTGTCAAAGTCAATTCTATGACCATTACCAAAGCAGTGTTCTGCTACCACCAATTTTTCTGGGTAACCGGAATGGGTACGCCTTCTGTGCTTCTTGATGTGGGTTTTAACCACGCATCTCATCTGGTCGATATATAGTATGCTGTTCTGCAATCACAGGGAATCCTGGAAATGCCAGCCGATTTAAGTCCCAGGTCATCTTTAACCTGCATATGTTGTGATTTGAGCTTCCTTATGGGTCAATCCGTTATTTCTTCAGGAACCTGGCGATCCTTCCAGAGACTGTTGAAATGTAGGCAAGACGTGTGCCTCACAACGAGGCACACGTCTTGTCTATATTTCAACAGTCTCTGGAAGGATCGCCAGGTTCCTGGTTTTTCTGTTAGCCCTCTAAAAGGCCCAATTGATTTCCTTCACCTTGTAGCCATTCTGTAGGATGATGGCGTCTGTTAGTCTCGCGAGACCATGGATTTGTGCCTGGAAAGTCTTGCTTCAGCCTCTGCAGGGTGCAGGCCTGGGCAAGGTTGTATGGAAGACCGGCAGTTGCCCAAGCAGCAAGTCTCCCCTCTCCACGCCACCGATGTTGTCCAAGGGAAGCTTGGCACCAGTGACGTCACAGGAGTTGCCAGAATGAGGTTGAAGGCAACGTCGGACTGCCTTAGGGACTCCATCTCCAGATTTGTCCTCGGGGTTTACTCCCAAAGCCTTTCCCATGAGTGGGTATGCTTGCAAGTCAGCGGAGGTTTAAAATCGGAGTTTTCTCTCTCTGTAGGAACATCGTGCGTAATTGTCTTATTTCACTTATTTCCATTTGTTCACCACAACATTTGTCACTTTCTACTCTTCGTTCTTTGTGCTTCCTTCTGAAAGGCCGGGGCAAGGACATTATCCTGAAGTTCGTAAGGTTGCATTTTGTGGTAGTTTCTCCGGAGGGTAAATGCATTCTATGATGAGCTAGCCGAGCGTTGATTAGGGAGCACGTCCATTACATGAGATCCTCCGTGGATGTCAATGCGAACAGATTACTATCTCTTCAGCTGGAATTGTCAGCCCTCTTGTTTCCTAGTGATTAGGAGTATATTGACAGGTCCATCACTACCCAAGATGAACTAGTTTCCTGAAGGAACACTGCGAGGCAGGTCAAGAAATGTGACAAACTATCCAAATAAAGTGCAGCCATCCCACCATTGGACCCAGAAAGGATTGTCCTCAATCAAACTGGGCAAAGCATCGACAAGGTGACCAGTGGACAAAAGAAATGCAACAGTTCTGATGTTCTCCGAGGATTATCACAGGAAAGTCCAACAGATTCTGGATGATCCCACCTACAGAGTTCTAAGCAGGATCCCATGGATTCAATTTGGAGGATGATCTCTGCTTTACTGAAGAAATCTGGATTGCTAGTAGACGTATGCAAGACACTTCTTCCTCAGGCACTGGTACCACCAAGACCTTATGGGCTCCCTAAGACGCACAAGGAGGATTCTCCCTTAAGGCCTTTCGTCAAGCATCCAGCTGATCCAGGAGGACATAATGATGTGTGGTGTGGTTTGGTGTGGTGTCCTTGTTCACGAGAGTTTCCATTAAGGACAGTTTGGTCCTCCTGTGGTTAAGGTTTGATAAGGGTACCAGTGACCTTTTTGAACACCCTTAAATCAACATACTTTCTCTTTAAGTGGAACTACTTTGAACAAAAGGACGGCGTGGCCATGGGATTGCCCTTGTCACCATCTGTTGCTAATTTCTAAACGGAGGACTTTGAGGAGAGGGCTCTGAATTCATTGCCTATACACCCCAAATGCTGCTTCAGATATGTCCATGACACCTCATAGTGTGGCCTCATTTCCTCCAGGCATTCCATGACTACGTGAACAGTATGCACCCAAACATTCAGTTTACAATGGAGATAGAGAAGAATGGATGACTCCTGTTCCTGGACATTAATATGACACAAACTGACGGTAGCCTTGCACGTGGTGTCTGTTGGAAACCCGTTCGCACAGACTTGTAACTCAATATTAACTGCTACCATCACGCTTCCCTATGTAGAGTGGTTCCTTCTACTTTGATTAACCGTGTGTAAACTCTTTTGGATCCGGAGAGTCTCCCTGAGGAAATAAGATGATTACGCATGATGTTCCTACAAAATGAATACAAGGAGAAGGGAATCAATCGGGCTCTTAAAAGGGCTGACAGGAAAACCAGGAAACTAAACAAGGAGGAATCCATTGCTTACCACCTGTCTTTTTAATGGTTTCTGGAAGGATTGCCTCAATCCTGAAGAAATACTGGATTAATATCATCTACAAACCCGTAAGGAAACTCCAAACACAACTTATGTGGGTCAAAGATGACCTGGAACTTGGGCTGGCTGTCGTTTACAGTATGCAGAACAGCATTCTGTACATTGGCCAGACAGGATGCGCAGTGGAAACCCACATCAAAGAGCACTGGAGGTTTATCCATTGGGTTACCTGGAGAAATCAGAATCAGAACACTGCATTGACAGTGGCTGTAGGATTGACTTTGACAGCACAAAACTACTGTGAAATGCCCATGGCTTTTGGGACCTCTTGGTAAAGGGAATCATTGAAATAAAACTGGAGGAAAAGAATCTAAACAAAGACAAAGGACTTGCTCTGACTAAGAACTGGAAGTCAATAGAAAGCAAGGTGGGAGAGTGGAAACCTGGTTGGATGAGGACTAACTTATCAGGAGGGATGGACTACAGAGGTATAGATACTACTGGACTAGACATGCCCAGGGATCATCCCCAGTGAAATTGCAGAGTTTATCATCTAAATGTCAGTTATAGTCAATAACTGTACCCAGCTTGAAGCCCAAGAAGAGTTTGTTCATCATGTACGCTGGGAAAGCATTAGATCCTTCTTCAAGATTCTAGTTTGTATTTGTTTAAGGAAATTAAATGGCTAGTAGTAGACAAATAGAACTTTGGAACTTGAGAAATTATTAATGCTGCTTTTAATTTGATAGTTTCACTTTATAGATGTCACATGAAATTTGAATTACTCTTTGTAACCAATTCCACTTAATTCAATTGTAGAATGTAACAGTTATTTTCAGAAATGCTTTAATAGAATTATTTAGAAATTATGTCATCGGAAAGAGTTCTGTTCTTGGTTGTGATGAAAGTAGATCACTGAACATTGCAATCATGTCTGTATTTATAATGGTTTTTAATTTACTGGGAGGAGCAAGTGTTTCAGATAGCATTTCTCAGTTGGCCTAATTTTCTCCTCCCTTCCCCCCGCAACTTATTTGAGTGTCTAGGATTGTAAATCATGGATGAGTTGCTCTCAGGTCTTTGTTAGGTTAGTTCCTGACCTGATTTTGAGAGAAGAGTCAAACTGAGTTTTCTTCTAATTTTTTTTTTTAAAGTGCACCTCTTTAATGCTTGTGGTATAATAACAATAATTCCACCTCTTTCCCAATACACATTTTTGTTTCTCTTCTTCCCCCCCCCCTAGGAATTGTTAAATTTATTGAACTTGAGTCCAGCACAGCAAGGTCATACGTAATGCTATCAACTTCATTAGCATATTTTCTAACGCAAGTGCAGCATTTTGCCATGATAGCCCAATATAGTTTGAATTTACTGTGTAATTGTGCAACTACCGTAGATTCCGGATTATAAGCCGCTACTTTTTTCCCACATTTTGAACAGCTTTGAACTCTGCGGCCTATAATCCAGAGCGGCTAATACATGGTTTTTTTTTCATGCCGCCTCGTAAACATTTTGCCTCGTAACAGTAGACCAATAAAATTGATGAGTAGTTCACAGAGGTCCAATGAAATTGTACGATAAATCAAGCGCACTTTCACAATTAAATTATTGTAAATCAGTCATTTGTACTCACCCTCATCAACATGGAAAATACTCGAAGCAAGACCCGAGCGCGTCAGACCCGATTAGACCCGATCGCAATGCGCAAGCGTCAGACCCGATTAGACCCGAGCGCATTGCGCAAGCGTCAGACCCGATTAGACCCGATCGCAATGCGCAAGCGTCAGACCCGATTAGACCCGATCGCATTGCGCAAGCGTCAGATCCGATTAGACCCGATCGCATTGCGCAAGCGTGTCAGACCCGATTAGACCCGATCGCAATGCGCAAGCGTCAGACCCGATTAGACCCGATCGCAATGCGCAAGCGTCAGACCCGATTAGACCCGAGCGCATTGCGCAAGCGTCAGACCCGATTAGACCCGATCGCATTGCGCAAGCGTGTCAGACCCGATTAGACCCGATCGCAATGCGCAAGCGTCAGACCCGATTAGACCCGATCGCATTGCGCAAGCGTGTCAGACCCGATTAGACCCGATCGCAATGCGCAAGCGTCAGACCCGATTAGACCCGATCGCATTGCGCAAGCGTCAGACCCGATTAGACCCGATCGCATTGCGCAAGCGTGTCAGACCCGATTAGACCCGATCGCAATGCGCAAGCGTCAGACCCGATTAGACCCGATCGCATTGCGCAAGCGTCAGACCCGATTAGACCCGATCGAAAACGCTGCTTTTAAGTTAAAGTCGATCAATAACTTTTCCTGGTAGGCTGCAATATATATATTTTTACCAGTCGCTAGGAGATATTGGAATGTTGTTCGTGCTGTTCAGTAAAAAAGTATATGCAACGTAATTTGTGTTACCGATACGTATGTATATTTAAAAGTAGCGGTGCGGCCTAAAATCCGGTGCGGCCTTTACAATTAAAAAATTGATTTTATTTCTAAAATTAGAGCCTGCGGCTAATAATCAGGTGCGCTCTGTAGTCCGGAATCTACGGTAATTGTTATCTTGAATGCCTGAGGAAGTGAATGTTCTTTTTAATGTGCACAATTCCTATGAAATATTTGCTTCCTGTAAACTTTGCTATGGTGACTTTTGTAACTGAATGTTTTCTTGTTCTCTTCCTAACTTGGACTTCCACATTTATAGTAATTAAGCTATCTGGCTGAAGATAAAATGCCCTGTAAAAGACTACTGTTGTAACCATTCTAGTTCCCAACAACACCCTGTCTTCATTTGGAATCCTATTTTTCTCATGGAAAATTTCGGGCTATATAGACAGAAGAGAAGAATGCAAAAGGTATTGGGAAGATAGAGTAAATGGAGCTAAGAGTGGATATAGATAATGAAAGGTGAAGTGGTGGTGGCACAAGAAAGGAAAGGAGCTGAGGAGCTGGGGAAGTAAGAGAAGGCTAGAGGAACAACGTAATATTGGTGAATGAGACAATGAAGCAGAAGTGGACACAAAAAGAGGGACACGAACATGGAGGAAAAAAAATATTAAAAAAATGAGAGCCAGAGGCATATACACACAGCATCTTGAGCATGCCCTGCTATTCAATAACATTATGAAAAACAATTCCAGAAAGACACTTTCCTCATTCTCTTCCTTAATTCAAGTAGTGTCTCAGTATCCATGGATCCTTGTCCAACTATATTTGGCTCAGAATCCAGCAGTGAAAGAGATGGAAAGGGAAACTGGTGAAGGAGAGATTAGCAACTAGAGGAAGAAATTGAGAGTACGTTTATTAATGTATATAATAAGATTTGCAAGATGGTAATGAGCTGAAAGTCAAGGTCATGAGTGATAGAGAATTTTGTGATTAAAAAATATCTAATTTGTGTTTGGCAGAGAATAGGAAACTTGTAAAGGTACAAACAAGATAGATTAAGTAAGGAGAATGAAAGAACATAGAAATGTACAATCCTTTGGGCCCTTGATATGTCGACCTTTTAACTCTACTCAAATGCAATCTAACTTTTCCCTCCCTCTTAGCCCTCCTTTTCCCTTTTATCCATGAGCTTGTCCAAGTCTCTTAAATGTCCTTAATGTATCTGCCAGTGTTACCACAAATGCAGTGCATTCCACACACACACACTTACCACTAACTGTTTTTTTAAAAAAAATTACTTCTGATAAATTACCCCTATACTTTCCTCTGTTCAACTTTTGTCAACGCTCTTTTGAGCAGAGAATAAATTTTTAGCCAACCTTTCTCAGTGGGGGAGCTGCTCATTAAGCTTGGCTTACCTTTCTCAAAATCATTTTTCTTTCATAAATTTTAAAAACATAACGGAAACATAATAAATTTCTCAATTCTAGGTCCAAATTGAAATAAGCACACATGGATTTTACCTTCATCTGAAATGAGATGATTTCTATCCTTGCTCAATTTGTTAAACGAGAAAAAGCTTGCTCACACTTGTAAGAAGTTGAAAACTGCAGCAAAATATTCATTGTTTTCCTATGCATGGCAGGATGCTCTTTCACAGAAATCCAGAACTTGTCCAGGGGCAGTTAAGTAAATCTCATCTTGAGTGCATGATAAGAATGCAGCGTGCAAAGTTCTTCCTCTTCTCTCATCGATGGAAACCTGGAAAGATGCACTATTTACTGAGGAAGTGTGGGAAAAGAGCTGGGCTGCTGGTCAGATTGAAGCGGAGGGGCTTTAGGGACCCTCTGCCCACCATCCTACTAGCTAATGTGTAAGCCATAGAAAACAAGGTAGATGATCTTAAAGGGAGACAACTACTGCAGAGAGATGTAGAACTGCTGTGTATTCTGTTTCACAGAGACCTGGCTCTCCCCTGCCACCCCCGACTGTGCCATCCGACCAGAGGGATTTTCGATCCATCAGATGGACTGCACGGCGTTTTTGGGCAAGACGAAGGGAGGTGGTGTCTGTCTACTGATCAACACTGCGTGGTGCTTGGACACAGTGGCACTGACAAGCTACTGCAGTCCGGACCTGGAACATCTGTTGGTGAAGTGTCGTCCATTTTATCTGCCACAGGAATTCACCTCGGTCATACTGACAGCGGTCTACTCCCCCCCCCCCAGGCGGATGTGGAGTGTGCTGTGAATACACTGTATGCCAACATCAGTGAACTTGAGACCAGGTATCCGGAGGCTTTGCTCATTACAGCGGGGGACTTTAATCAGGCCAACCTCGGAAAAGTGCTGCCAAAGTTTATACCAACATGTCTCCTGCTCCACTAGAGGCCCGAATATACTTGACCAATGCTACACAGCAGTAAAGGATGCCTACTATTCCGTCCCACGACTTCACTTTGGAAAATCAGACCATCAGGCCGTACTACTCCCGGTTTACAAACAGAAACTGAAGCGGGAGGTCACGGTGTCAAAAGTGGTGTCGCGTTGGACAGAGGAAACAGATGAGGTCCCCTGTGATTGCTTTGAATCGGTGGACTGGTTAGTATTCAAGGACTCGGCAGCTAACCTCTGAGTATGCCTCAGCTGTCATGGACTTTATCTGGAAATGCAGAGAGGACTGTGTCTCGCAAGACGATCCGGGTATTCCCTAACCGGAAACCTTGACTGAATTATGAGATCCAGTCCCTTTTGAAGGCTAGAGCTGTGGCTTTTAGGTCTGGGGATACCAGTCGCTACTGGGAATCCAGGCGTGAACTCTGGAAAGCCATTAAGGGCGCCAAGAGGCAATATCGAGCCAAGTTCGAAGCACAGGCTAACCAGAAGGATGCCAGTAGACTATGGCAAGGTCTAAATGAGATCACTGGGCGCAAAGAAAAGGCTGGGAATATCAATAACTGTAGCATTTCTCTTCCTGACAAACTTAACGTATTCTACGCAAGATTCGAACAGAAGAGGAGCGTCCCGCCCCCTCTGGATGAACCAGACCTGGTGGCATCAAGATTCATCGCCACTGAGGAAGACGTTAGAAGAACCTTCCTGAAGATAAATCCAAGGAAGCCGACGGGCCCAGATGGCGTCCCGCGATGGGTTCTCCGGGCCTGTGCAAGCGAGCTAGCTGAAGTGTTTGCAGACATCTTCAACTGCTCCCTGCTTCAGCCTAAGATCCCCTCGTGTTTTAAGAAGGCAACGATAATCCCGGTGCTGAAGAAAAGCAAGGTGGCATGCCTGAATGACTATCGACCTGTGGTTCTGACATCAATTGCTATGAAGTGCTTCGAGCGATTGGTTATGGCACACATCAACCATAGACTACCGGTCAACCTCGATGCTTTGCAACTCACCTACCGGAACAATGGATCAACGGCAGATGCCATCTCTCTGGCATTACATTCCTCCGTAGAACACCTGGAGAATAAAGACGCATATGTAAGGCTCCTTTTCATTGACTACAGCTCTGTCTTTAATACCATCATTCCAAATAAACTGATTCCTAAGCTCCAGAACCTGGGACTTAGCACTCAGATCTGCAGCTGGATCTTCAACTTCCTCACAGACAGGACCCAGGCTGTAAAAATAGGGGACAAGCTCTCCTCTACAATCACTCTGAGCACCGGTGCCCCACAAGGCTGTGTACTCAGCCCCCTGCTGTACTCATGTACACCCATGATTCCGTAGCCAAGTTTCCATCGAACTCAATATACAAGTTTGCTGATGATGCCACAATTGTAGGCTGTATCTTGGATAATGATGAGTCTGAGTACAGAGAGGAAATTAAGAACCTGGTGGCATGGAGCGAAGACAATAACCTATCCCTCAACGTCAGCAAGATGAAGGAATTGGTTGTTGACTTCAGAAGGAGTAGTGGACCGCATGACCCTATCTACATCGGTGGTGCGCAGGTGGAACAGGTCAAAAGCTTTAAGTTCCTCGGGTGAATATCACAAATGACCTGACTTGGTCTAACCAAGCAGAGTCCACTGCCAAGAAGGCCCACCAGTGCCTTTACTTCCTGAGAAAGCTGAAGAAATTTGGCCTGTCCCCTAAAACCCTCACTAATTTTCATAGATGCACTGTAGAAAGTATTCTTCTAGGGTGCATCACAACCTGGTATGGAAGTTGTCTTGTCCAAGACCGGAAGAAGCTGCAGAAGATCGTGAACGTAGCCCAGCACATCACACAAACCAATCTTCCATCCTTGGACTCACTTTACACCGCACGCTTCTTCCAAGTGGTTTTCAATAAAGGCTGATTTATACTTCTGCATTAAATTAATGCTGTAGGTATGGCGTAGCCGTACACTGTACCATATGCCATAGCCTGACGCGCACCTCTCCAAAAATGTAACTGCATGTCATGGTGACACAGACCACAACAACTGTGATTGGTCCGCTTGGTAGCATCGCATTTCCTCCTGTCTATAGGCATACTGTGCGTACGCTGATGTGAAATAAATGGTTGGAGACGATGAACGAAATCGTCAAATTTATCTGCTGACATCTGAAAATATTTGAAATGCATTTCCTCGTCCATGTCTCTCAGTGGCTGGACAAGCACAGAAAATTCACCCTCCTTCTGCCTCAATCCGTTCAATGGTCATACGTACCATCTCCTCCAACGTAATCTCTCTTTACTGTGTTGCAGTAATTTCAATAAAAGTAACCATTGTTCAACATTTATTAGCTCCAACTCCAACATGATGTGCTCAGTCGCCATTAGAAACCCTGCCACCAACTAGCGTTTTGACGGTGAATTGTAGAGCGACGCAGACATACCGACTCTCAGGTATAAATGCTCACAACGGCGCAGGCCACTTATGAAGGCTATGGCGCAGTATACTAAGCAGAAGCATAAATCGAGATTTTCTGATACCCTTTCTCACTCAATATTCTGTCCCCCACATCTATAGAAGTTTGTCAAAGTTTTAGATGTCATGCCGAATCTTCACAACCTCTTAAGGAATAGATGCAAATTTGTGTTTTCTTTGTAATTGCATTTGCGTGTTGGGCCCAGGAAGGCCTTCCAAAATGATAACACTGCTCCAAACAGAATACCCTCAGTTCGCTCAATATATCCTCCTAAGACTTGCCTTATAAGATTTACAAAGACAGGTGTGTAGAAATGGCCCAAAGGATCAATGGAGATCTGAGTCACTCCAACCACAAACTGTTCTAGTCGCTACCCGCCCGGGAAGTGGTACCGCAGCTTAACAGGCAAGACCAACAGGCTCTGGGACAGCTTCTTCCACCAGGCCGTCAGACTGCTTAATTCATCCTAACACAAATGTATTTCTGTTATATTGACTATCCTGTTGTATATAATTTATTATAAATTATTATAATTGCACATTTAGACTTAGATGTAACAAAGATTTTTACTGTTCATGTATGTGAAGGATGTAAGTAATAACATCAATTCAATTCAATTCTTTACTGGGCAGCATCCTATTATATTTCCTCTGCACCCTCTCAGATGTATCCCTGAATACATCTGTTCCCAATTTACAGCTCCAAGTTTCTGCCTAATAGTATCATAATTCATCCTGCTCAAAAAAGTACTTTACAATATTGTTTGCTCCTTTCCCTGTCCAAAGTACTGTGAGAACTTGGGGAGCGTGGTTACTGCCTCCAAAACGTTTTTGCAGATATGTATAATGGAAATGTGGCAGTTGCTGTGGGAGCACTTGCATGGGGTTCTGGATATGCTTGTCACATTGAGGCATGGAAAGGATGTCAGATTGAGAGATCTGTCACCTAACCAGGTTCGTTGTCAAGTAATGGATCCAGAATGTTCTCTCCTCCAGTTGGACTGTCTGCATATTGTGTGAAGAACCCTTCCTGGACACACTAAACAAATTCTGCCCCATCTAAATCTTTTGTTTTTTACTAACGAGGTGCTAATTTATATTAGCAAAATTAAAATGTTTCCAAAGTCTTCCTCTCAATCTGCTCTTTGTCTTTGTTGCTATTGGGGGGGATCTGTAGAATACTCCCAATACAGTGATTGCTCCCTTCCTCTGTCTGAAAAGTTGACTATTTATTCCTCTTCATGTATGCTGCCTGACTTGCTGAGTTCCCCTAGCATTTTGTGTTTGTTGCTTATGAGAGGGGGAGTGCAATGGCGATTACTTTGTGGAGTACAAGGATTAACAGTAAGGGGTGACCTAATTGAAATGTACATCTTCCTTGTGGGGCTCGATGTGGAAAATGTTTCCATGGGCTGGGGTACTGAGAACCAGGGGTCACATTCCTAAAATAAGGGGGAAGCTTTTTTATAATTCAAGTAGGCTGCAGTGACTCATTTGTTGACAATGTTGAGAATTGGACCAATAGATTTTTCGATATTAAACCAGTCTTGGTTTAGTGCATTGTGGTGCTGACCTAAAAGATCCTCCAGCTTACAGGTAGTCCCCGAGTTATGAATGTCCGACTTACGGGCAACTCGTACTTATGAACCGAGGAAGGAGAACGCCATCTGCCTTTTAAAGTCGGATCGTGACACTGTCGGCCATTTTAAGTCATTGCCATCGACACTGTGAGTGTTTAACTTTGTATTTGGCTTAAATTTTTCTTAAGTAAGATTCACCCTGACCCCCCCCACCGTTCCAGTCGGCTGGTGGCGCAGTGAGGTCAGCACCGGTCTCGAGAACAGAGGGTCCTGAGTTCAATCCAGTGATAGACTGCTCCCATGCCGGGTTGATGTCGATCCAGTGACTCCCGTACCATCCGTGCCGGGTTGATATCAATCTCGCAACTTGACCTCGTTTTTAAAAAAAAAACACTGCCACCTCAAGTTTAAATTCCCATGCGGAATATTGTGGAGGAACAAATACCAACCCCCCACTTGTCCCATTTAACCTGTCTCAGTGCGGACCCAGGGAATTCAGTGCAGTGGTCCTTAGGACCCAGCGGACCTTGGGAGCCGGTGGAGCTCGGGACACGCCGCCGGCTGTGTTTCTGTTCCATTGACGGTAAGCGATCGCGATTGAAAATAAAATGGAAATAATAAAGCGTTTGGAAAGAGGTGAAATGCCATTGGTCATTGGAAAATCGTTAGGCTACAGTCGGTCAATGATCGGAACAATTTTAAAGGATAATGGATAAAGTGAGAATAATGCAGCATGTGAAAGGCCCTGCCCTGATGAAAGCTGCAATTATTGCTAAGCAACGCAGTGGTTTAATTATTGGAATACATATGTTTCTTAAGTGTTTTATGTGCATAGAAAGGTAAAATATACTACTGTATATACTAAGACAAACGTTTGACTAACTGATGCTAAATAATACCGGATGTACTTGTTCCAACTTCCGTACAAATCCGACTTAAAGACGGGCTCAGGAACGGAACTCATATGTAACCCAGGGACTGCCTGTAGTTACATATTTACTGTTTCCTGAAAAATATTATTATTGCATAACACATATCTGTCATTGGATATCTTCATCAGTTGTAATTTTTTTTATGTAAGCATCTGTTTAGATGCCTTAAATCTTGAAATTTTAATGTTTTGGAAAATATAGACAATATGAACAATAGGTGCAGGAGTAGGCCACTTGGCCCTTCGAGCCAGCACCGCCATTCAGTGTGATCATGGCTGATCATCCACAGTCAGTACCCTGTTCCTGCCTTCTCCCGGTATCCCTTAATGTAGACAAAGAAAGAGGCAAAGAATGGTTCACATTTTTCATTGTGCTGTAGTTTCTGAGGCTGTTTTCAGCAGAATAAAGCTGATCCTCTAGTTTCAGATTGTTTGGAAATCCTGATGTTCCAAAATGTGGGTGACTCCAGTTTGGAATGTGAGCTGGGTTCAGAATGCAAGTGGTGAGTGTGGCCAGGTTTAGGGAATACCAGGGATCAGGAATAAAGAGAAGTTTTGTGGTATAACGGGGTGAAAAGTGTCTATGTATTTTCACTCTAAATTCACAGGATTTTTTGGGAAAATTTGTATTGCTAATTTGTAACATTAAAAAAAAACACAAATGTGCTCACATATTAATAGGACTGGTGTCTGATATTCCAGGAAATCTTCTGTCCCAAGTCTGTTGCTTTAATGGAATTTTATCAAATATGATTTCATTTTAACAGGTAAGGTTTATAGCATACAAGTAGTATGAAAACAGGTATGCTTAATTTTTATTAATATTTCCTCATGGAAGTTGGATCGTATCGTATATTAATTCTCTTTTTATTTTAAAGCTTGTAGGGGGACAGTTTGATTTGGAGATGAATTTTATCATCCAAGAAGTGGAAAGTGTTTGCTGCATGGTGGAACTATTGGACAGTTGTGATGTGACCTGCCAGGCTGAAGTTTGGAGCATATTCATTGCTATTCTGAAAAAAAGTGTTCGCAATCTACAGGCCTGCACAGTTGCTGGTTTGATTGAACTTGTTCTGAAGAGAATCGATCGAGCTAATAATATGATAGCAGGTAAGATTTGCTTTTTGTGATGTTCTATTTCAAAATGTCAACTGACCTGTTGAGGTAAGAAATTAAGAACCTTATTAAAATTTCAAATGATGCATGTAGCTTGTTGTATCTAATTCTTTATTCTCTTTATAAACAGGTGACTACCACCTCATATAGATTAGTGATATTTTTTGTATGTTGTTCTGAAATAAATATCTTTCTGTTTTAAATGGTTGAATATTTTAGCAGAGGAAGAGTTTTTAGTAGCATAGATGTCTTTGTTAGTAGTTGAATAAACAAGTTTTGTTTGGAAAAATAGTGTATAATGAGGTTGTATATAACCAGTTTTGACATAAAACTGCCTTGTGACAAAATATGTTCCAGCATGTAAAAGCATTGCTCTTGTCTTCATTAGTATGCATTTGCTTGCTCCTACTTTGCTGTTTAATAGGTTCACCAGGGTGATAGACCTTACTGGGAGTTAATAAATCCATTAAATATTTTTCTCTTATCTTTTAATATAAATTTATATTGCATGTTTGAGCGTAGTTTTTAAAAAAACTAATTTATCCCATTACTTACAGATTTGCTAGTTGATATGCTGGGAGTGCTGGCTAGCTACAATATTAGTGTCCGTGAACTAAAACTACTGGTCAGCAAAGTGCAAGGAGAAAAAGGACAATGGGTAATTTCCTGCTCTTTTTAATTGATTTTTAAGAATAGTCAAAAGCTGTAACTTTGGTTAGATGAAAATGGGTTAAAACTTTGTGCCACTGTTAAGGACATTCAGAAACATTAGTAGTTTTTGGAATCAATTAAAATTCTGTTATTTTAACAGAAAATTGATCGCTTAAAGCCTTCATTATTTTAGTGCAAAATATGAAGATATGAAACAATTCTAAAGGAGTGCTCTTCTTTCCTGAAGGGGAATTCAGCAAATTGTGGTTCCCTGTTTAGTGGCTGAACTTCTGATAATATGCAGAATATCAGTGCAGCAAATAGTTGTGCACTTAATTGAGGCTAGGTTCTTTTGAACAATGGTGGTAATTGATGTAAGTTACTGATTTGAGAATAATAAGAACATAAGAACATCAGAAATAGGAGCAGGAGTAGCCATCTGGCCCATCAAGCCTGCCCCGCCATTCAATAAGATCCTGGCTGATCTGTCCGTAAACTCAGCTCCATCTACCTGCCTTTTCCCCGGAACCCTTAATTCCCTTGCTATGTAAAAGCTATCTTACTGTTTCCTAGATATATTTAGTGAAGAAGCCTCAGCTGCTTCCCTGGGCAGAGAATTCCACAGATTCACCACTCTCTGGGAAAAACAGTTTCTCCTCATCTCTGTCCTAAATCTTCTCCCCTGAATCTTGAGGCAGTGTCCTCTAGTTCTAGTCTCACCTACCAATGGAAACAACTTTTCTCCTTCTATCTTGTCTATTCCTTTCAAAACTTTGTATGTTTCTATAAGATCCCCTCTCATTCTTCTGAACTCCAGAGAGTATAGTCCCAGGTGACTCAATCTCTACTCATAGGTTAACCCCTTTATCCTGGAATCAACTTGGTGAACCTCCTCTGCACTGCCTCCAAAGCCATTATATTCTTAAGTACAGAGACCAGAACTGCACACAGTACTCCAGGTGCGGCCTCACCAGTACCCTGTATAGTTGCTGCATGACCTCCCTGCTCTTGAATTCAATCCCTCTAACAATGAATGCCAACATTCTGTTTGCCTTCTTAATAACCTGTTGTACCTGCAAGCCAACTTTTTGCAATCCATGCAGAACACTCCCAAGTCCCTCTGCACAACAGAATGCTGCAATCTTTCACCATTTAAATAATAATCTGCTCTTCTGTTATCCTTCCAAAGTGAATGATCTCGCATTTACCAACATTGTATTCCATCTGCCAGACCATGGTCCACTCACTTAACCTATCTAGACCTCTGCAGACTCTCCACATCTTCTGTACAATTTGCTTTTCCACTCAGTTTAGTGTCGTCAGCAAATTTTGTTACGTTACACTCAGTCCCCTCTTCAAATCATCAATGTAAATGGTGAACAGCTGCGGGCCCAGCACCGACCCCTGCGGCATCCCACTCACCACAGACTGCTAACTGGAGAAACACCCATTTATACCAACTCTCTGCCTTCTATTGGTTGACCAATCCACTATCCATGCCAATACACTTCCTCCGATTCCGTGCATCTGTATCTTATCATTCTCTTGTGTGGCACCTTATTGAACGCCTTCTGGAAATCCAAGTATATGACATCCACCTGTTCCCCTCTATCCTCTGCACTCATAATGTCCTCAAAGAACTCCAGTAAGTTTGTCAAACAGGACCTGCCCTTTCTGAATCCATGCTGCATCTGTCTAATGGAACTACTCTTTTCTAAATGTTTTGCTGTTTCTTCCTTAATGACAGCATCAAGCATTTTCCTGGCTACAGATGTTAAGCTAACTGGCCTATAGTTGCCTGTCTTTTGCCTACATCCTTTTATATAAAAAAAAAAAAGTGGCATGACATTTGCTGTCTTCCAATCCGCTGGGACCTGCCCAGAGTCTAGGGAGTTTTGATAAATGATTACCAACATGTCTACTATAACCTCTGCCAATTCCTTCAGCATCCTGGGATGCATTCCATCAGGACCAGGGGACTTCCCTGTCTGCAGGCCCCCCAGTTTGCTTATCACTAACTCTTTAGTGACAGTGACTTTATCGAGGTCCCGATCTCCCATTTCGTCCATAACATCCTTCTTTGGCATATTAGACGTGTCCTCCACCGTGAAGACCGACACAAAATAGTCATTCAGTGCCTCAGCCATTTCCTTATCGCCCAATATCAATTTCCCCTTATGGTCTTCCAAGGGTCCTACGTTGACTTTAGCCACCCTCTTCCACTTTATATATTTATAAAAACTTTTGCTATCTGTTTTTATATTTTATGCTAATTTACTTTCATACTCTATCTTCCCTTATTTCTTGTTTAGTTGTTCTGTTTTTTTGAAGTTTTTCCAATCCTCCAGTCTCCCACTACTCTTTGCGACTTTGTACACGAGCTTTTAATTTGATACTATCTTTTATTTCCTTAGTTATCCAAGGCTGGCTCTCCCCACTTACTGTCCTTACTTTTGACTGGAATATACTTTTGTGGAGCACTGTGAAAAATCTCTTTGCAAGTATTCCACTGTTCCTCAACTGTCCTACCAAATAGTCTTTGCTTCCAATCCACAGTAGCCAACTCCTCCCTCATCCCGTTGTAGTCTGTAAACTGTAGTCATAATACACTAGTTTTAGATCTATAAACTATAACATGCTCTATCTGAATGCGAAGTTCAACCATACTATGATCACTCTTTCCAAGAGGATCCCTGACTACAAGATCGTTCACCTTACCTGTCACATTGCACAGGACTAGATCTAAGATAGTATTTTCCCTTGTAGGTTCACTAACATGCTACTCAGGAAAGCCATCACGGATGCATTTTATGAAGTCCTCCTCAAGACTTCCTTGACCAACCTGATTCACCCAATCTGTGTGGAGGTTAAAATCGCCCATGACAACTGCTGTTCCATTCTTAAAAGCCTCAGTAATTTCTTGGTTAATTGCTCTGCCACTGCAATATTTTTATTAGGTGGCCTAATACAACAGCCACCAGTGATTTTTCTCTCCCCCTCCCCCCCTTACTGTTCTTAATCTCTACCCAGATTACCCAGATGGACTCAACATTCTGCTCTGTAGATTTTGTATCATCTCTCACAATTGCCCTGATTTCATCTTTAATCAAGAGTGCTACTCCACCTCCTCAGCCTTCCTGGCTATCTTTCCATATTACCTGATATCCTTGGATATTTAATTCCCAGTCATCTCTACCTTGCAACCAGGTTTCTGTAATGGCCACTAAATTATATGTCTTTGTACTGATCTGTGCCACAAGTTCACTAACCTTGTTTCTAATGCTACGGGCATTTAGATAAAGTGCCCTTATGCTAATTGTCCTTTTAGAATTTAGTGGCCTATGTGAATTTTGCTTTTTACTTTTATGCACTCTTACTTTTTTCTTCACTAATTCTAGCTTTGGTCTTTGCATCACTTCCTTCTTCTTTTCTGAGTGGGTTCCCATTCCCCTGCCATATTAGTTTAAAGCCTCCCCAAAAGCCCGAGCAAACAATTTCCCTAGGACATTGATCCTGGCCCTGCCCAGATGTAGACTGATCGGATGGTACTGGTCCCACCTCCCCCAGAAGCGGTTCCAATGCCCCAAGAATCTGAAACCCTCCCTTCTGCACCACTGCTCAAGCCACATATTCTTCATTCTAGCTATCCTGTTATTCCAACTCTGACTAGCACGTGGCACCAGTAATAATCCTGAAATGATTACCTTTGAGATCCTACTCTTTAATTTATCTCCTAGCTCTCTAAATTCAGCTTGTAGGACCTCATTCCACTTTCTTCCTATATCATTAGTATCTACATGCACCACGACAGCTGGCTGCTCACCCTCCCCTTTCAGAATGCTCTGCAGCCTCTCCGAGGCATCTCTGACCCTTGCACCCGGGAGGCAACACACTATATGTGAGTCCCATTTGCGGCCACAGAAGCTCCTCTCTATTCCCCTTATCATGGAATCCTCTACCACAACAGCTCCGCCACTCTTTTTCTTGCCCTCATGAGCTGCAGAGCCACCTACGGTGCCTTTATCCTGGCTACTGCTGCTCTCACCTGATGAGCCATCTCCCCCAACAGACTCCAAAGCTGTATATCTGTTTTGGAGGGAGATGATTGCAAGAGACTCCTGTACTACCTTCCTGTGACTACTCTTCCTGTTGGTCACCCATTCCCTATCTTTCCTTAGATCCTTAAACTGCGGTGTGACCAACTCACTAAATGTGCTATCCACAACATTCTCAGCATCTTGGATGCTCCGAAGTGGGTCCAAGCGCAGCTCTAGTGCTGCCATGCGGTCTATCAGGAGCTGCAGCTGGACACATGTCCTGCACATGTAGTCTTCAGGGACTGTCAGCCTTCCTGAGTTCCCATATTTCACAGGAGGAGCATGGCATGGGTCTGAGCTCACTTGTCATGTCAGAGCAACGAGTGTTAGCGGAAGAGGACCACGGGAGAAAGGGAAGAGCCTGCTGGGGAAGTCGAAGACTGTTAATGCAATTTTTGAAATTTCATATTGACTTTAACTATTGTAATTACTAAGGTTGGGCACAAGACAAAACTTTGAAAGCTTTCTTAATGCATGGATGTAGACAATATTGTCTTTTAGTGTTTTTATAAATTTTTGTTAACTATTTTCTTTTTAATAATTTTCTTTGCAGCCACTGCATGCAGTGAAACTGTTGACCATTTTCAATCATGTTCCACCAAAGCCAGGTCCAGATGCATTCTTCAGCTTTCCTGGGAAGAGTGCTGCAGTAAGTGTTAGGCATTCAATTCAGAATTTGCATGCATTGTTAGTTATTACTTGAAAGATATTCTACTTTTTATAAGAAAGCTGTTTCCCTACTGATATTGATGAGCAATAATAAATTAAATGAAAATTACTCTTGTGAAGATTAGTTACACTTTTTAATTGTTGTTTCTCTATAAAGTTGACATGTTCTATTCTCAGGATTTCTAAAAATTAACTTTAGAAGTGCACAAGTACAGCAGTTTATTTTAAGTAGACTGGGTAAATTATTTTTAAATTAAATTTTATTATGGAATTACTTTGCCTGCAATAAATATAATTATTCAATTTGCTTTCTGAATTGTTTTTTATAGTCCTCATTTATAACTACGTTTTAGGAAAATTGATTTAAAAATTGAATTTTACTCAGGATTTAAAATGTTGCAGATTGTTAAATTGAAAAGCAACTATTGTTTTCTATTAACTCATCAGGTGATCAGGTCTTTTAGGCTATGAAAGTGAGTTTTCACAATTTTAGCATTCAACTTGGATTTTAGCTTTGTGCATTAATAATTTGTAGAAGTTTTGCAATCTAAATTGATTTGTTTCAAAATGTATTGATTTTAAGCTGTTTTCAAAAACAAAATGCAAGTGGATAGCCCATGCCCCCAATGGAATTGCTGTTTGTTGCCAAGCATTTATTCAACCCTGATCATTCAAATTTGGGAAGTGATCTGTAAAATCTGAGAACTATCAAAATAAGTATCAAAAGTGGCAGTTTTGTGTATGAACAATGTGTCCTTTTGTCCACTTTTGGGTTTTTTAGTGTCCAGTGAAAGCAATCGTATATTAAGTTTTTGCTTTCCAGTTTATCTTTAGTAGGAACCTAATCATAGTATTGTTGGCTATACTTACTTTCAATATTCATAAATAACTGTTTTGGATTGGTCTGCCAGTGAATAATGGCTAAAGGATAGGTGTGCCAATGGATAATACTCGCTTGACAGTGTCATAGCGCCATGGCAACACTTCTCTCATGGTCAGCAAAACACAAGATCTGGCCATTGACTTCAGGAAATGGGATGGTGTCAGTGCTCCTGTCTACATCTTCATGTTTTTGAGAATGAGCGTTACCGAAAACTTGTCTTGGTCCAACTGCGTAGACACTACAGCTAAGAACGCTCACCATCGCTTTTACTTTCTCAGGGCGCTAAAGAAATTTGGCATGTTCCCATCGTCTCAAGAATTTTTATTGATGTACCGTTGAAAGTATCCTATCTGAATGCATCATGGCTTGGTAGTGCAACTGCTCTGCCTGTGACTGTAAGAAAATACAGAGTTGTGTACACAATTCACATCATGGAAACAAACCTCCCCTCTATGGAGACTGTACTTCTGGCTGCCTCAGTAAAGTAGCCAGCATTATCAATGACCCACATACCCCAGACATTTTCTCTTCTCCACCTCTCATCAGCCAAAAGATACAAAAGCCTGCAAGTACTTAACACCAAGCTCAAGGACAGCTTCTACCCTGTTTTTATAAGATTCTCTAATACAATAAGATGGATTTAAGCTCTTAACCTGTATCATTTTTTCACCTTATTGTCTACTTGTACTGCATTTTGTTACACTTTTATTCTACATTCTGTTACTGGTTTTCCTTGTACTATCTTAATGCACTGTATAATAAATTGATCTGTGTGAACAGTATGCTTTTCACTGTACATACCTTGTACATGTGATATAAAGCAATTGAAATTCCAGTTCCTGTCCTTTTTAACCATTAAGGAACAAAGTCAAGAAACAGTGAGTTACTTGTCACTATAGGTGTGCTGAGGCAGTTCAGCATGCATAGATACTTCTCAGAGTATCCTCATCCATGTGGCTAAGCTTCTCACTGTTTTATTCCCTAAATCTACTCACCATCTCTGCTGCATTTGTGCTGACAGTGCTGTCATGTTAATGATGCTTATATGATTATGTCCTCAGTAAATGGATTGCCACCAGCCTTAACTATTAGGAAGCAATGGCGTGTCCATTCCATTTTCCTTTTTTTTCTCCTCTTGTTTCGCCCTTTTCAGAATCACCATAAGATTCCTTCTGTCCTAACCTTTCACCTCACAGGTCTCCATATTCATTCTGTCTATCAAGTTCCCTGTCCTTTCTGCATTCTGATTTCTGTGCAGTACCCTACTTTTTAACCTTTTTCAGCTATTCAGGATCTCAGTAGTTGTTTACAGCTGGAGTAGCAACTTTGTCTTTGTTCAATTTTGTCTTCTGGAACTGTTCAAGATGCCATAGGTTCTACATATGGTAGACCAAATATAGAATGGATGATGACTTTGTGAAATACTTTTGCTGGGTGGGCAGATATGACTTTGAGTTTATTTTGTTTGTCACATAATTCTCTGTAGCACTCCCATCCTCAGTTCTTAACCTCCAACATTATTCCAGTGAAGCTGAAATGTAAGCTCTTCGTCTTTTGACTAGACATATTAGAATCTTCTAAACTCTGCAATTGTGCAAATAATTCCAAGGAATGATCTTGCTAAAACTGAATTCCAGGAAACAATATGTTGTTAAAACAGAACAACCCAGTGGAAACCGAGAGAGAGTTCATCAGTCTTTCATCAGAACTAGCAAAATGTTAGAGATGATAAATGCTGTAAGAAAAAAAGGGGAGTGGAGGAAACCATAAGGCAATGTCTGTTTCTGAGTCTTGAGCGTTTTTGCAGTAAAACTCAATAACTGTACTTGCCTTTCAATTGCACGTTACAGGAAATGGTCTGTTGACTGCATGTAAACCTCTTGATCCACCTTTTTTGTTTATTTCAGCTGTCCCATTATCAGCAATTTTTATTATCCTACATTTAGGTCATTTAGACTCACTTGGTTATCACCTGATTAGTCAACCTTTTCCCCTCCTTTCTTTGTCTCTACCTTTATTAATTCCAGCTCTTTGCATTATGATGAAAGCTTATTTGCCTGAAATTTTGATTGTGTCTCTGTAGAGAAGTTGCTTGTCCTGCTATTTTTGGACTTTGTTTTTTCTGTTTTAAGTCTTTAGGGGAGCTACTGAGTTTGATTTATTATTTCTCTCTCTTCCTCAAATCCCAGTTCCATAATTTATCATCTATCCCTATAGTATGTATTATTGCTGTTACTGAGAATAGTTTCCTCTTGTTTAGTCTCTGCTAATCTCTGTACCCTGTGGTCCCCTATAATCAGGTAAATTGTGCCAGCCATTTCCATTCTAGTAGCATCAATAACAACTGCATTACTGAAACCTCATTTTACTGGTTGGTAGTAAACGGTTGTCTACAATGTTTGTGGCCACTGTTCTAGCATTCTCTAATATTGCCACTCAGAATGTTTTTTTTTGTTGCAGATCATGGTCATAAAATGACTTCACGTATGGCCAAAGTCTTGAAAATCCTCTTTTTCCCCCCCCCCCCCCCCATCCATTATTCTTTCTGATTCTAGGAACTGGTTTAGTTTGCGTTCATTCTCCATTCTATTTCAAGTTGCTTTTTGTTACTGCCTCTGAATTCCTAATCACAGATGTTATAATGAAACTTTTACTCTTACCATATCCATCAACACCCACTTCTCATCTCATGGTATCTACAGGAGATTATACCTTTTCGCTTTGCATCATCTAAGGACCCATAAACTTTGCATATGAAACTATGATTCACTTCCACAGTTTCAAAATCCTGCATCTGGTACTTTTGGTATGGTTCTTTTACGTGGGAGAAACCAAATGCAGATTTGATGATTGCTTTGTAATTTGCTCTCATTCAGTTGCAAAAATGGCCATGTGTATCCAGTTGCCCATTACTTTTAAATCTTCAGTGCATTGCCACTCTAACCTCTCCATTTTGGCTTCCTGCACTGTTCTAAGTAACCTCAAAGTAAGTTTCCAGCTTTCTCATATTTTAAATGCCCAGCAAACTCAATGTTTTATATCTCCCAATACTAACATTTTTTTTAACCTCCCCGTCCTTATTTTTGTTTTTAATCTGCAGGCAAATTCGATGCAATTAATGAGGCTTCAACATGCTCTGCAGTGACCACTATCATTTACGTCGTTTAATCTTTTTTTGTTCTCTAATTTATATTAGGCATTTTTTTCCCATAACTCCCTTTTCTATGAAACCCAAATCATTGTTTCTCTTTTTTTCTGAGTTCTGATGGAGGTTCATCAATAGGAAGCATTTAAAGTTGTTTCTCTCATATTAGATACTGTATGACTGTTGAGCATTACCAGCACTTTATGTTCCAGTTCAGTTTGTTACAGAGAACAAATCATGAATCACTTATTAATCTGTTTTAATGACTGCTGATAAGCAGCTGTAATAGGGACTAAGATGCTGTGCTATTGAGAACTGTTATTAAAATCACCCTGTCCTGGTTTCTAAGTCTTGTGATAGTGAAGTTGATCCTTGCTCTGAAACCAGCTTTCAAAATGATTTGAAATGTCTGTGCACTATGTTCCAGGAGTGTAGAAGTTTTTGAAAGAACTGTTCATCTGTTGATCGCATTTTAAGCAAATTAATCCAACAATTTTGTAATCTCAATTTTTAATAATCAAGAAATGGCTGTGCTTAGTTGTACTTAGTGCAACTGAAATATGTTTATGTTCGCTTTCTTATGTCAGCTCATTCATGGACTGAGAATATCACAGGTAAGTATAACATTACTTTCAAATCACTCTAGAATTTAGGTCCCCTGTATATGTTTGGACCAAAGCTCTGTTAAAATCTGGACCTACTCAGCAGTTATTGGTGAGTAAAAACAGATTAGCTGTTGGGGTTATTTGCAGACATTTTTAACCATTCCCTGCTTTAATCTGAGGTTCCTACCTTCTTTGAGAAGACCACTTGCATCCTGGTACCCAAGAAGAACAAGGTTACATGCCTCAATGACTGCTGCTCAGTACTCCATTATCAAATACCTAGAAAGGTTGATCAAGGCATACATTAACTCTGGTCTCCAAGGCAACCTTGGCCCACTGTAATTCACCTACCACTGAAACAGGTCCACAGTGGATGACATCTCCCTGGCCCTACAATCATTTCTGGAGCCATTTGGGCAATGGTGGCACTTATGTTAGACTATTTTTAATTGACTACAACTCTACCTTCAATGCTACAAATACAAGTAAACTCATCGAGACCTGGGAATCAGCATCTCCCTCTGCAACTGGATCCTCATCTGCCAGACCAACAGACCTGCTTTTCATTTCATTTTCAATTTTTTAATTGATTTTCCAGTAAAGAAAAAATTACAAATCAGAGGAGAAGTTAAAACAAACACATAATACAAAAGACGTATAAACAGCAAAAAAAAAGTATATATTGTCAAAGTCAATTAGGTATAGTATTATGCTGTTGTATATATAATATAAACAAGAAACCACAACTTCTCTTGACAAATCATTTTAAAAAAAAGATTGGAAATTTTATTGTATAAGAAGAATAAAAAAACTCCCACTAAACTAACCTGAAACAAAAAAAAGATTGGGCAGCCCATTTGAGGATAAAATTAGAAGAAAAAAGAAGGAAAAAAAACATCCTTCCAGTCACTTCCGAACCTTCACAGATAAGGAAAAGTTTTTCCTTATATAAATTAAAAAAAAAAATTAAAACAAAAAATTAAATCATATGAAAATATTGAATAAAGGGTCGCCAGACTTACTCAAAATTAAAAGATGTATCAAAGGTCCGGCTACTAATTTTCTCCAAACTTAAACAGGGCATAATAGAAGAGAGCCAGTTAAAAACAGTAGGTGGATTAGAATCTTTCCAGTATAACAAGATGGCTCTCCTAGCCAGTAAAGTTGAAAAGGCTGTCACACGTTGAGCGGAAGCAGAAACTCTACCTGTTTCCTCTGGAATAATCCCAAAAATTGCCGTGTGAATTGGGTTGTAAATCCACACCTATAACTTTTGATAATATTCTAAACACATCCCTCCAAAAATTATTCAAGTTTACACAGGACCAAAACATATGAGTTACAGTAGCCACCTCTGCGTTGCATCTGTCACAAAATAGGGCTTATATTAGAAAAAATATACACTAATTTATCTTCTGATATATGGGCCCTGTGTACTATCTTAAACTGAATTAAGGAATGACATGCACAGATAGATGAATTATTAACTAGATAATAAATTTTATTCTATTGATCATCTGAAAGTGAATGTTGAAGTTGTATTTCCCAAGTGCGTTTAACCTTGTCATTAGGCAACAGGCGAGCATTCAATAGCTGTTTATAAATAATAGCTATTAATCGTTTTTGAAATGGTTTAAGCTGAAAGATAGCATAAACCAAATTTAATGGGTAAGCCAAGGGATAATTCGGTAAAAAATCACGTAAAAAATTCCTAATTTGTAGATATCTAAAAAATGTGTACTAGATATATCATATTTATCCATTAACTGTGAAAAAGACATTAAACAATCCTCTGAAAACAAATCTAAAAAAGTTTTTATTCCCTTAGTTTTCCATGTTAAAAGAGCCTTATCTAGAGTTGATGGTTAAAGAAAAAATTAGAATAGATATTACTAGAGAGTAGAAAATTATTTAATTCAAAAAAATCTACAAAACTGAAATCAGGTTTTTAAAGTATGTTTAACAATAGGATTGAGATCTTGTCTACCTATTCTGGAGAGGGGAAAAAGGAAGGGGAGCTCCTAATAAAGAAGCTAAAGAACACCCTGTTACCGAATTCTCCTCCAAATGTAACCATGATGGGCAGTCCTGGTTATCTATACCATGAATCCAGAAGGTGATATAACAAATATTAATTGCCCAATAATAAAATCTGAAGTTTGGTCGCACCAGTCCTCCATCTTTTTCTGATTTTTGCAATAAAAGTTTATTCACTCTAGAATTTTTATTATTCCAAATGTAAGACAGAATCATAGAATCTATCTTATCAAAAAATATTTTCAGAACAAAAGAAGGAACTGCTTGAAATGTATATAAAAATTTCAGTAAAATAACCATTTTTATAGCATTTATTCGACTAATCAATGACATCGACATAGGCGACCATTTAGAAAGCGCTTGTTGAGTATATTCAATTATACTTAAGTCTTTAAAAATTTTTTAGTGATTTTAATACCAAGATAAGTGAAATAGTTTTTAGCAATGTTGAAAGGTATTTGATCATAATAATCAGAATAGTTATTAATAGGAAATAATTCACTTTTATGTAAGTTAAGTTTATATTCAGAAAAAATGGTAAATTCTGTAAATATAGATAACATAAAAGGGATAGATTTCCTAGGGTTTGAAATATAAACTAATAAATCATCCGCATATAACAAAACATTATGTAATTTATCCTCCCTTTTAATACCCTGCACAGACTTAGAATCCCTAAGAGCGATAGCAAGTGGTTCAAAAGCCAAATTAAATAATAGAGGACTGAGAGGACAACCCTGGCGGGTTCCTCTATATAATCTAAAAGAAAGAGATTTTTGATTATTAGTTATAACCGCAGCCACCCGGGTTTGATAAATCAATTTAATCCAGGAAATAAATCCCGGACCGAAATTAAACCTCTTAAAAACCTGAAACAAATAAGGCCACTCCACCCTATCAAAAGCTTTCTCTGCATCCAGAGATACAATACATTCAGATTCTTTGACTGAGGGGGAATAAATGATATTTTAAAATCTTTGAATATTAAAATGTGAATATCTATTATTAATAAATCCTGTTTGATCATTTGAGATAAAGAGTAGGCAAAATATTCTCAAGTCTATTATCTAGAATCTTAGAATTTTAAAATCTACATTCAACAAAGAGATGGGTCTATAAGGATGTACGTTGCAGTATGTCTTTTTCTTTTTTAGGAATCAATGAAATTAATGCCTCAAAAAGTTTTTGGAAGATTCCCAGAGGGTATAGAATCAGTAGAGGTTTGATGAAGACGTGGTATAAGCATTTAAAGTAAAGTCTTATAAAATTTCACTGTATAACCATCAGGTCCCAGAGCTTTCCCTAATTGCAAAGAGGATATAGCTTTAGCTATCTCCTCTTGTTTGATAGGTGCATCTAATATATCAGCATCTTGAGTCGAAATTTTGGGTATGTTTAACTTTTGCAAAAATCTGTTCATAATAGTATTATCAGAGAATTCAGATTTATAAAGATTAGAATAAAAATCCATAAATATCTTAATTTCTTAAGGGTCTAAGGTTTCAATTCTATCTTGTCTACAGATCTGTCGTCTGACCATACCAGCCTTTAACTGACTCGCCAAAAGTTTACCAGATTTATCTCCTTGTATATAAAATAAACTTTTAGATTTAAGAAGTTGCTGTTCAATGGGAAAGATCAAAAGCAAATCGTATTGCGATTGAAGTTCGACCCTTTCTTTATATAGGTCTTCAGTAGGTTTAACTGAATACGCTTTATCTATCTCTCATTTTATTTGTAAGCACTGACAATTCCGCTTTAGTTTTCTTTCTTAAAGCTGCTGAGTATGAAATTATCTGTCCCCTAAGAAAAGATTTCATCGTGTCCCATATAACCAGGTTTGATGTTCCTTCAGTTGTATTAAATTCAAAAAATATAGAAATTTGCACTTTAACAAAAGCTGGATCCTGTAACAATACAGGATTCAATCTCCACTGTGACATTTTCAGAAAGCTATCCGAGAGCTTCAGGGTTAACTTCAAAGGCGTGTGATCCGACAACACGATGATGTCATACGCACACTCAGCAATGGAGTGTAGCAAACATGTATCTAAAAAAAAAAGTAATTCTAGTATACTTACGATGAACGTGTGGGGGGGGGGGGGGGAAGAGAAGTCTTTGTCGTTAGGGTGTTTATATCTCCAGATATCGACCAGGCCATATTCTAGTAAAAAAGAATTAATCCATGCCACCACTTTATTAGGAAGCGACGGATTGGTTGATGACCTGTCAATCGCTGGGTTCAAACAGCAATTAAAATCACCGCCCATGATCAACTTATATTCATTCAAATTCGGTAGCTCAGAAAAAAGCTGCTTTAAAAAAAAATTGGAATTATCTACATTAGGTGCGTATACACATACCAGAGCTACCTTTTGCTCCCATAATAAACCAATAACAATTAAATATCTTCCAATCGAATCAGTAATAGTATTAAAATGTACAAAAGGGATTTTGGAGTTAACAGAAATAGATACGCCTCTAACTTTATTAGTCGACAACGAGTGAAATAAAGGTTCTTTCCAAAATTTGAGAAATCTGTCCTCATCCTGTTTCCATATATGATTTTCCTGTGCAAAAATAATATCTGCATTGTGTTTTTAATTTCTTAAAAATATTTTTACGCTTAATAGGATGATTCACACCATTCAGATTCCAAGAGATTATATTAATTTTATTAACATCCATGTTTAAAATTTAATTTAATATTGTATAAAAAAAAAACTATTACACAAGCACAGATTGATCCAAAAGGCACAGGTACAACTGGAAGGAGTGACGTATTTGCGGGAAAAAAAATCCATCACAAGAACCACCCAATCGAGTAAAAAAAAACACTATTCTAATAGGCCTTCCTGCCCCCCCCCCCCCCCCCGCACAAAGCAAGAAAGACAGTAACCAATAAACTGGCCACATGCTAAACAAATAACCCTTGACCCTATCCTCCATTTTGCAGCTATGTATATTAAATTTAAAATATTAATCCCATCCAAACCAGACATAATAAAAGGAACAGATTTCAAATATTACAATGTTACGTCTAACAGTAGTAAAAATATAATTGGTGACGGCCATCTTAAATTCGTCTAAAGTATATTAATCACATATTCAAAGAAAAATAAATCCAAGCAAATAATATTAGAGTTCTTTCTCTCAAAAAAAGAGAAATACACGACAGTTCCTGTATGGACCTTTATAGTATAATGTAAGAGTTCTCTACAAAACAGTTCTTATATATATATACACACTAATTATTAATGAGTAAAAAAAGTTTAATCAGCCACATCCCATATCAAAGACTTAAAAAGCATAGAATAAACTTGGCTCAGGATATCTAAAAACATCTCATACATCAGAATTGCCTATTCAGTAATCGGCTTAACTTTAAAATTTTTAATGTACTGCCATCCCTCCTGGGGAGAGTAGATTCTCAGTGACTTAGACCCTTCAGGAAAAATTATCAACCGTGCTGGGTACCGAAGAGAGGGGTGTAAATTTATACATTTCACTCATGACTTCTCGGTATTTCCTTCTTTCGGCAAAGATCTCGGGGGTAATCTTCAACAATACGAATTTCTGTTGATTTAAAGATTATCTTTCGCTTTTTTCTGGCCTCTCGAAGTATGGCTTCTTTGGTTGTATAATAATACAAAGTTCAATTGGTCAAGGATGTAATTCAGACGAATGCCGAGAAAATGGAATTCTATGGACTCAATTAAAGGGCTAGCTTCCAGAGTCTCACTAAAAAGTGAATACAACATATCTGAGAAGAACTTTAACAGATTGCCAGCTTCAGTATTTTCAGGCAGTATATGCAAATTCCTCTGATGCCCTCTACTATCTAAATCAACCATTTTTTTCTTCATTTTAGATAATTCCGAGGTAATTTCATTGATTTTCTTTTCCATCGAAGACATCTTCACTCCTTGTTCTTTAACTGTTTGCCTGAATTGATCATGTTCGTTCTCAATTTGATTTGTAGTCTGCTTAAGCGCCTGAAGTTGGAAGTCCAAATTCTTCAGAGAATCTTGAACAGTAGAGATAGATTTTTCAAGCTTCCCATTGGAGTCCGTCAGCTTATCAACCTTAGTGTTAAGCGATCCGAATTCCGACTTCATGTCCTGTATTGAAGAAAATATTCCTGCTAAAGTAACAGGTTCCTCCGCTTTCTTTGTTTGTTCCGTTTCAGGAAAAGTCTTGCCGCTTCTCAGTTCAATACCAGAACGACTTCTTTTGGCCATTGTAATTAAATTGTAAATCCTTCAGTAGAAGTAATAAATCATCAAACTTAAAAGGAATCTGTCAGTGGGATATAAAATATAAAGAAAAGTGGAGCTGCTGTGGAATGCGACTTACTCGATGCGCTGCAAAATGGCGGATCACAGACCTGCTTTTATAAAACTTCTAGTATGACGAGATGGACTCTTGTCCTCACAATGTACCTTGTTATTTAGTTATTTACCTTGCACCTTATTGTCTGTCTTGTATTTTCTCTGTTAGACTTTATTCTGCATTGTTATTTTTTCCACTTTGTTGTACTTCAGTGCACTTTGTAATGATTTGATCTGTATGAATAATAAGTAAGACAAGCTGTTCTTTACCTTGAGTATGCGACAATAATAAACTAATTTCAATTCTGAAGTCAAAGAACTGCTTGAAGGCACTTGATAACATCTTCCATCATGATGAAGTAGAGTAACTGAGGAGGTGGATAACAGAGCTTGTCTCAGGAGTGTTATTGTTGGGATGTTGCCAACTGGTTGCCTTGGGATGGGAGGCAACATAATAAAGGATTACTCCCATCCTGGACATGCACTCTTCTAGTCACTCTCATCAAGCATAAGATATAAAAGTTTGAAAACAACACCCCTGGGCTCAAGGATAGTGTCAGTTCTGTTATAAGATTTTTGAACAGACCTCTGTACAATAAAGATGAACTTTTGTCCTTACAGTGTACCTCATCATGGCCCATGCACCTTATTGCTTACCTGTACTGTGCTTTCTCTGCAACTGTAACACTATTCTGTATTGCTTTTCCATTGTACTACCTGGATGCAATTTTCTTTGTAATTATCTATATGAAGTTTTACACTATAATTTGGTGCAGATATCAATAATGAACCAGTTGCCAATTATGGCTAGAGGTGAGCTGGTGTGAAGGGCTATTTTTTTTTTCAGCATGTTAGCTTGGGATGCTGTGTAGCCTTTTCCATAACTTTCTCAGCTATTTAAAATAAATAAATAGATTGCAGGGAGTGATTTGAGATGGCTGAAGACAAGCTTTTATGTTTGCAAGACCCACAGGCTCTTTTGCCTGAAGATTGCTGGAATGTTTCAGGTTTATCGTACTTCCATCATTGATGGGGATTTTCTTGGAGATGCTGCCTTGTGTTAGCTGTTTATTTGTACTCTGAAGAGTAGATGTGGCTGGAGTATAGAGCTTTGATCTGTGCAATTGTTTGATTCTATTTGTATGGTCTTTTGCTATTTGTGTTTGTAGTCCAATGTTCCATCTATAACCATGACATGTCAGTTTTAGTTGCTGTATTGCTCCCATCATGTCCTTCTACCTTATAGAACTAGGGTTAATTTCTGCTGTGATTGTAATGGAAAATATACCTTGCTATGAGGTCACAAATTGGGATGGAATCCAATTCTGCTGATAACCCAAAGTTCTTCATGTTCGTTCAGATTTGAGCTGTTGGATTTCTTTTGCATCTTTAACCTTTCTTGACCTAATGTCTTAATTTTCTTCTTACTTGAACTTAAACATGCTTGTTTTGATGCTAGATTTTGTGCAGCCTCTTCAAGGAAATTATTAGGAATGTTGCAATTTGTTTACAACTCTGCATTGAGCAAATGGTATTTGAACAGTACATTGAATGTTTTGGTTTGTACTTTTTAAATCTAGATGGGAGTTCTCCATTCATTCAAGAACTGAATCATTACTGCTTTTAGTGATCACTGCTTATAGTGTTTAAGAGGTGCTTATAAATTTAAATTGTGGTTCTGGTCAGCTCTTGGATTTTATCTAAGGATGGAAAGTGATGCAATTGCAACCTACCAACTTAATGATATTTTTGGAACTTGGGTCAATAACAACAATTGCATCTTGTTACCTTCAATGATAGTTGCCTATTTGCTTGTTTTTAAGAACATTGTCCAGTTTGTGCCCTACTCTCTCTTTGAATGCTTTCATGCACAATTATTTGTTGACCAATTTACAGAATATGCAAGGGCTTCCTCCCCCTCCCAGAAAACAATGTTTCATCCTTGTGACGAGGTAACAAATAGGCTTTGTGTAGTACAATTTTGATTTACAATTTCTTATTGATAACCAGATTATCCTTTTTTAAGTGAAGGTGAAATGTTTGGGAACAAGTTTACTTAGAACTTTAACCATAGCAATGTATTTACTTTTGGATGCAAGAAGATGGGAAAGCTGGCCCCATGTTCTTCCTTTATGCTGAAGACTAATGTTTGATAATGAATAACTGAGGAGAAAGTACGATTCCCAACAGAATGCAGCAAGAAAGAACTTATGGATTGATTTTGTTTGTTTCAGGCTATAGCTCTACCTCCAATTGCTAAATGGCCTTACCAGAATGGTTTCACTTTTCACACATGGCTCAGAATGGATCCTTTAAATAATATCAATGTTGATAAAGACAAACCTTATTTATACTGGTAAGTGTATAGAAATGTAAATTCCATTTCTACTGATATTTCTTATTGCTTATTCACTACATGGTTATATGTAGTGCTGCAAAATAACCAGAAAATGACTTGTATTTTGTAAAAAAATAAATAAATCCATGTTAGAGGAGTTTTCAGAAAATGTAAACCAAATAAAAATACCAGGAGGTTTTCAGTGTTGTCTTTGGAACTTTGTGTTCAATTTTAATTCTGTAGACCTGTCACAAGATTATTTATATTTGTGAAAACATAAATGAAGCTGAATAAGGAAGACTAGCTGTATATCTATACGTTGTGCATAGCTATTTTTGAAGTGGATTTTTAATTAGCTGTATGCAAGTTCGCAACATTGTGGTGCTTAAGTACGTTCATAGCTGGAATTGTTGCTCTAGAACAGCCTTTCTAAATCTTTTTGCCCTGGCGGAACCCTTGAAATAATTTTCAGGACTCGGAAAACCCAAAAATAATTATCAAAGCTCTTTCAAGTAGAGAATGAACTTTTAATCAATCTTTCTTGAAATTAGTCTTTCTTTCCCTTTGATAAATTTTAAAAACTTATAAGGCAAACATAATAGATTAACTGTTTGAGAGTGAAACCTTTTTAGTTTCTCATTCTGTATCTTGTCCTCGCATTTTACCCACTATAATTTTATATGCTGGCATTATTAGATTCTCACCAACTGTGTGACTTTTCCTTTTCTGGGTAATAAGTTCTGCTTCTCGCTAACTTGCATCCAGAATCTCTTTACTGACTGTGACTTTATTAATAAAAACTTTACTCTGTTTGTTTTGAGATTCCAATAGCTGTTTAAAATAATCAGCACTTTTATGCGTGATATGGCTGTGAATTGTAGATAAATGTTTTACAATTTTGCTGGAGCCATTACTACATATGTAAGTTGTTTGCCATAGACTAGGCAGAATGGAATAGGACAACTTAGATCACCAGTAAATTGATTAGAAGCTTTCATTGTAAATTGGGTTCCTTTGTGTCCATTATTACACTATTACAGTGAAATGTTTCAGAAGATTGTAATTCTTCACCATTAACCTGATCAGAATTGCCTGTCGGCCTTGGACTAGAATCCTTCTCTTTTATCTCACATCTTTTCACAAATCACCACATTGGACTGTCAGACATGTCTGTAAAACACGGGTTAATAAAATATAAAAAAGAGTGGCATAATAAATAAGTAAATGAGAAAACCATGAAAAAAACCTCATCGGCCTACTGTCCTTTCTTCCATGCAATACAGCGCTCACCAATTATCAATGGCTTCCCCCTATCTCGCATTAGAAACTGAGAATGGACTCAACCAAATAAACAAGGTTATATTGCAGACTGATATACTGGAATGAGAGAACTCTAACGAGATTGCTAATGGGGCTGCTTGATCACTGCCCACCACTGCGAGTGTTAGCTTCGTGCATTATGTGAAGTTCAAAAAAGGTGTTTTTTTTTTAAATCAAGGTTTCTCATGGAACTCCTAGCAACCTCTCACGTAACCCTGGTTGAGAAACCGTGCTCTATAAAATAATGTCAAATCATGTCTGACATGGGGTACTACACTGCCTTAATAGAGTAAGATCTGCTATATATAGCTTCAGTAACTTCTGGTTGGAGAATTCAATGTACTTGCATTTTTTTTGGCGCATTCAAAGCTAATCATATTGCTCTAATTTTATCTAAATTACTGTAGTTTCCACTTAAGATATCATGTCTCAACATATAGGGGCATGAACCAAATTAGGGCTAATGGAACTACCTTAGATGGCAACCTTGGTCAGCATGGGATAAGAGATAGGAGCAGAATTAGGCCATTAGGCCATTATATTCCCTCTCAGACCCATTCTCCTGCCTTTTGCCAATAATCTTTTATGTCATAGAAACATAGAAAACCTACAGCACAATACAGGCCTTTCGGCCCACAAAGTTGTGCAGAACATGTCCTTAGAAATTACTAGGCTTACCTATAGCCCTCTATTTTTCTAAGCTCCGTGTACCTATCCAAAAATCTCTTAAAAGACCCCATCGTATCCGCCTCCATCACCGTTGCTGGCAGCCCATTCCACGCACTCATCATTCTCTGAGTAAAAAAACTTCCCCCTGACATCTCCCTTTGTACCTGCTCCCCAGCACCTTAAACCTGTGTCCTCTTGTGGCAACCATTTCTGCTCTGGGAAAAAGCCTCTGACTCCACACGATCAATGTCTCTCATCATCTTATACACTTCTATCAGGTCACCTCTCATCCTCCGTCACTCCAAGGAGAAAAGGCCGAGTTCATTCAACCTATTCTCATAAGGCATGCTCCCCAATCTTGGCAACATCATTGTAAATCTTCTCTGCACCCTTTCTATGGCTTCTACACCCTTCCTATAGTGAGGTGACCAGAACTGAGCACAGTACTCCAAATGGGGTCTGACCAGGGTCCTATATAGCTGCAACATTATCTCTCTGCTCCTAAATTCAATTTCATGATTGATGAAGGCCAATACACCGTACACCGCCTTAATCACAGAGTCAACCTGCGCAGCTGCTTTGAGCATCCTACGGACTTGGACCCCAAGATCCCTCTGATCCTCTACACTGCCAAGAGTCTTGCCATTAATACTGTATTCTGCCATCATATTTGACCTACCAAAATGAACCACTTCACACTTATCTGGATTGATCTCCATCTGCCACTTCTCCTTACTTTGTGGATCCAGAGCTGGCTTGCCCACAGAAGGGAAAGAGTGGTTGTAGACGGGTCATATTCTGCATGGAGGTCAGTCACCAGTGGAGTGCCTCAGGGATCTGTTCTGGGACCCTTACTCTTGGTGATTTTTATAAATGACCTGGATGAGGAAGTGGAGGGATGGGTTAGTAAGTTTGCTGATGACACAAAGGTTGAAGGTGTTGTAGATAGTGTGGAGGGCTGTCAGAGGTTACTGCGGGACATTGATAGGATGCAAAACTAGGCTGAGAAGTGGCAGATGGAGATCAAGCGGCTGCACAGATTGACTCTGTGGTTAAGGCGACGTACGGTGTATTGGCCTTCATCAATCAGTCAGGCTCGTAAGGCACGACCTGCCCTTAACAAAGCCATGCTGACTACTCCTAATCGTATTATACTTCTCTAAGTGTTCATAAATCCTGCCTCTCAGGATTTTCTCCGTGAACTTACCAACCAGTGAAGTAAGACTCACTGGTCTATAATTTCCTGGGCTATCTCTACTCCCTTTCTTGAATAAAGGAACAGCATTCACAGCCCTCCAATCCTCTGAAACTTCTCCCATCCTTACAAATCAAGAGCCCATCAACCTCTGCTTTAAATATACCCAATGAGTTGTACTCCATAGAGTTGGAATGAACCCAGTGGTTTCTGAAAGATGACTAATAATGCAGTAACGGACTCTTTAGCTGTCTTTCAGAAACCACTTCTAGAAGTGCTTTGGAACCTGGTTTAGCTATGTACCTAGATTTATTTTCAGAGGTTAGTGTCTGTGAATGTCTCTTGACTTTCACAAACATAGAGAAAGGTTGGAGCTCACATGGAATGATGATGATGGGAATATGTTTGAGATGTTGACCTTTGTATGAGTGAAGTAATTTAACTTATTATTTTGGTGCTCTCTGAAACAAATTGTACACTGCTGTTCTGGAGCAACCTGAAGGAGATTGAAGCATTTAGCATCCTGGTATGTCACTGTTCCCCTTTGAAAACATGATAGCTTTGTTTGACTCAGTGCTGTTCTTGGGGGAGGGGGGGTCGTTAATGGTTGGTGGGTGGAAGGAAAAAATCCATTTTATTTTCCACTTTAAAAATAGTTCATTGTCAGAATTATATCAGTGGTTTACACCCACCCTCTTACACCAGTGTTTTGTAAAAGTGTGATGTTTGGTTCACTGTACTGTAGGAAATCAACCATTAGCTTGGATCTGCTCATTTAAATATTTAGTTTTTCTGATGTTTCCAGGGGAATTGATGATTATTGCTGCAATTACTTCATTAAGATGCTTATTTCTTCCACTAGCTTCCGTACCAATAAAGGTCTTGGATATTCTGCTCATTTTGTTGGTGGTTGTCTAATTGTGACATCAATAAAATCAAAAGGAAAAGGATTTCAGCACTGTGTAAAATATGACTTCAAGCCACAAAAGGCAAGTATTCACCATTTGATATCCTTTTAGGTTATGATGTGAAAAATTTATTTTTAAGGAATCATTTTTAAGTTGCTTAATCTGCTTGTGTGAATGAATTATCTATAAACTTCTAAAAAATATTTTTCTGATATTTGTTATTGTTTTAACATAACTTGTTATCCACTTAAAACATTTAATTTAAGTTAGAAGTGTTGCAAACTTTACAATATCATTGAGATAACTGCATCACATAAGGTAGCATTGTTGGCTCAACTCTGGCTGCAAACAAGAAAGAGATGAGGATAGAAATTAAGATGGAAACAAAAAGCAAAGTTGTGAGGTGGAGACATGGCAAGTGTTTCATTAACTCTGTTTTCATGCCCATGACAAGAAATTTTGAAGTAAGCAAGTCTATACTGTGAAATAACGTTGAAATGCTGAAGAAAGTTAAAAAGACAAGCCTAAAAGCATAAATATAAAATGCTGGAACTATTCAGTAGGTCATGCAGTATCTGTGGATGGGATCATTGTTCATGTTTTTGGTTTGCATCCTGGAAATCCAGAAAGAGGAAAAAACAAATTAGTTTTAGATAGCATAGAGGGTCAGGAAGTGACTGCCACGTGGCAGTTAGTGAGCAATCCTGATGCAATGCCTTTCCCTCTACAGATGCGGCTCAACCCACTGAGTTCCCCCAGCTTGCATTTTTGTTCCAGATTTCAGTGTCTGTAGTCTCTTCTCTGCAGTGTACAGTTAAGGTCAGGTTAAATTTCTTTGTCTGTGTAATTTGTTGCTAACTACAAAGTATGGGACATGCTGGACCCAGCTAGCAAAAAGAAAAATTGAGTTAGAATAATGATGACGGGCAGAAACAGCAAGTTCTGTTACAAATTGAAAGAGTGAGTTGTCGAAAGTTGGAGAATTTGATACTGAGTTCAGCAGGTTGCAATGTGCCTAAATGGAAGATGTTGCTCAATCTTGCATTGGATATCACTGTAACACTCCTGTAGGGGACACAGTGCGATCATGAGGAAAAGTGGCAGGCAGCGAGAAACTCATCATTCCTGCAGGTTTGGTGATCACTTTGCAGAACATTAATTTCAAATTCTCCAATGTGGAGGAGGCAACATTGTGAACATTAAATGCACTACACTAGATTGAAAGAAGTGCAAGTGAGTCACTGCTACATCAGAATCATGTTTACTTTCACTAACTTGTATAAAATAACATTCATTTTGCAGCAGCTGTACAGTGCAAAGATATAGTTATTTTAAATTGCCAAAAATGCATAAGAAAAAGGAGTAATATGAAAGGACAGGTGTTATACCTCCTTCGTGGGAGGTAGGGACAGAAGAGTAGCCCAGGAAGTGACAAAAATTTTTATTCAAAATGCTGAAAGGAGCTGGAAAGGAATGTGCCTGGTGAAGGAATCTTGGAGCTCAGAAATTGAAAAGGATGATCTGTTGATGTGGAGGCTGATGGGATGGAAGTTAAGGACCAGGAGAGAGGGACTGGGAATGGAGGTTCAGGAAACTGGAGGTGTTGATTATAACTGAAAGATATGTCTGAGCATGTGGAGCACTCAGAACTAGATAGATGAATTAACTTCACAAATGGACGTAAGAAGGTATCATATTTTTGAAATTATAGAGACATTGCTGTAGGGTGATTAGGGATGGGACCTGAATATCTTGGGGTACTTGTTATTCAGGCAAAAGGGTGGAATAGCAGTGTTTTTATAAAAAAAAAAAAAAAAAAAAAATTAACTCCAAGAACTTTCTGGAATCTGGATCTCAGGGTCAGAAACTTTGGTGGAGGGTGTGTATAGAACCCCATACAATATTACCAATGTAAGTGATGGAACTAAATGAGAAATAAGTGAAACATGCTAAGTGTACAACTAAAATTATGGGTGACTTAAATCTGCATGTCAATCGGACAAACCAAATGAGAAATAATACAGCAGAGAAGGAATTTCCTGCGTACTCTTTGTGGCTTTTTTCATCAGTACTTCTAAGGGTACTACATGAGGGCAGGCCATACTAAAATGGGTATTATATAATGAGAAGAGTAATAAATATATAAGTGTAATGTATGGGATCTCTAGGAGAAGAGCAACTATCACATAATTAAAATTGTTCACTAAGGTGGAGAGGGGGGAGTTGCTTTTTGAGGTCAGGCCCTATCTAATAATGAAAACTATGAAGTTATGAGGAC
This sequence comes from Hemitrygon akajei, assembly GCF_048418815.1. Lineage (NCBI taxonomy): Eukaryota > Metazoa > Chordata > Chondrichthyes > Myliobatiformes > Dasyatidae > Hemitrygon > Hemitrygon akajei. The sequence goes on from NC_133127.1 coordinate 77,237,776, forward strand.
AGATTGGCTGTGATAAGGTAGGGAATGTTATAAGACTAATTGTTAATATCAGGGGATGAATTACAAAGACTATTTATTATTGGCCGGTGCAAAAAATAAAACTGGAAAAGTGACTTAACTGACTCAGGAAAAAAAAATAACAAGACATAACAATAGCAAATAGGAGCAGGGATAAGTTAACTGGCCTGTAAAGCCTGTTCTGCCATTCAATATGATTGTGGCTGATTTGTTACGTGCCTCAGATCCTTTTCTGTGTCAATTCCCCATACTCAATTCACTGGATCCTCCACCTCTTTAAATTTCTTTGGTGATCCATCTGCACAATCCTGCAGGGTAGTGAATTCCACAGAATTGCCACCCCTTAAGTGTGAGTTATCTGAGGATCAATAAAGAAGTGTAAACCTGAGGATTGTGAACAGTTATCAATTCAGCAAAAGAGGACAAAGACATTGATTAAGTGGAAAACAGGATACAAGACATAGGAGTAGTATTAGGCCATTCACCCATTAAGTCTGCTTTGCCATTTGATCATTGCTTATTTATTATTCCTTCTCAACCCCATTCTTGTACCTTATTCCAGTAACCTTTCACTCTCTTAGCATAGCATTTTGCATGATGCGGTTCTGCTTTTCTCCCACAGTCCAAAGACATACCGGTTAGTAGGTTAATTGGTCATTGTAAATTGTCCTGAGATTAAGTTGGGGATAATCAGATTTATCGGGGGTTGCTGGGCACCGCTAAATAAATAATAAAGTACTTACCAGCCTCTGCTTTAAATGTATCAATTACTTGGCCACCACAGTAGTCTCCAGCAATGAGTTTCACAGATTCACTAGCCCCTGGCTAAAGAAATTCCTCCTCATCCTTGTTCGAAAGCAATATCCTTTTATTCTGAGGCTGTGCTTTCCACTATTCTTTGCCACATCCACTCTTTACAGCCCTTTCAGTATTTGGTAGGTTTCAATGAGATTCCCCTGTGCACTTTCCAATCACCCCCCCCCCCCCCCCCCCCCACCAATCCTTCTTTCCAGTGCGTTCAGGCCAAGAGCCATCAAACACTGCTCATTTGTTAACCCTTTCATTTTCAGGATAATTTTCATAAATCTATTCTACACTGTAATGCCAGCATGTCCTCCTTAGACATGGGCCCAACACTGCTCATAATACCTCTAGTATGGCTATACTAATGCCTTATAAATCCTCAGCATTGTATCCTTACATTTATATTCTGGTCCTCTGAAAATGAATGCTAACATTGCGTTTGTCTTCCTACTGATGCAGCCTGCAAGTTTACCTTGAGGGAATCCTGCGTTAGGGCTCCTAAGTCTCTTTCCCCTCCAGTTTCTGAATTCTCTCCCCTTTAGAAAATAGTTTTTTGCCTACTTCCTTCTACCAAGTACATGATCATATAGTTCCCTACGCTGCATTCCATCAGCCACTTCTTTACCAATTCTCCCAACCTATCTAATCCTTCAAGACTCCCTGCTTCCTTAACACTAGCAGTCCTTCTGTCTATCTTTGTATCATGAGGAAACTTCAAAGTTCAAAGTAAATGTATTATCAAAGTACATACAGTATTGTGCAAAAGTCTTAGGCACAGGTGAAAATTTTTTTGTAAAGCTAAGATGCTTTGAAAAATAATGAGAAGTTTCTAAATAGCAAAAATATTACTATAAAAATAGTAAACAGTTTAAAAAAAAAACAAAATTGAATCAATATTTGGTGTGACCATCCTTTGCCTTTAAAACTCTTTCACTTCTCTTAGGTACACTGTTGTGCAGTTTTATAAGAAAATTGGTAGGTTCCAAGCACCTTAGTTCTGCAGATTTTGACTGTCCCTCCAAGAAATTCCAGGCATCCTCAATGAGATCAGGGTTCTGTGGAGGCCATACCATCTGAAACCATATTAAAAAATCTAGGGTGCCTCAGACTTTTGGACAGTACTGTATATGTCACTATATATAATCATGGCTGATCCAATTTTCCACTCAGCCTCAATTTCCTGCCTTCTCCCCATATCCTTTCATGCTCTGACGAATTAAAATATATCAACTCCTGCCTTAAATATACATGAAGACTTGGCCTCCACAACTGCTTGTGGCAAAGAATTCCACAGATTCACCACCCTCTGACTAAAGAAATTTCTCCTCATCTCTGTTCTAAAAGGATATCCCTCTATTTGGAGGCTGTGTTCTTTGGTTTTAGACTCTCTCACCATAGGAAGCATCCTCTCCAGATCTATCAAGGTCTTTCACCATTCAATAGGTTTCAATGAGGTCATCCCTTATTCTTCTGCATTCTAGTGAATACAGACCCAGAGCCATCAGATGCTCTTCGTATAACAAGCTATTCAATCCTGGGATCATTTTTATGTATCTCCTTTGAACCCTCACCAGTTTCAGCACATCCTTTCTAAGATAAGGGGCCCAAACCTGCTCACAATACTCCCAAGTGAAGCTTCACCAGTGCTTTATAAAGTATTAACATTACATCCTTGATTTTATATTCTAGTCCTCTTGAAATGCATTGCATTTGTCTTCCTCACCACAGACTCAACTTGCAAATTAATCTTTAAAGAATCCTGCACAAAGACTCCCAAGCCCCTTTGCAGCTCAGTATTTTGTATATCTCTCCATTTAAAAAATATCAATCCTTTCATTTCTTCTACCAAAGTGCATGACCACGCACATCCCAACACTGTATTCCAGCTGCCATTTCTTTGCCTGTTCTCCTAATCTAAGTCCTTCTGTAGCCTCTGTACTTCTTCAAAACTACCTGCCCCTCTATCTATCTTCATATGATCTGCAAGCTTTGCAACGAAACCATCAATTCCATCATCCAAATCATTTACACGTAATGTACAAACAATTGGTCCCAACACAGACTCCTGTGGAACATCATTAGTTACTGCAGCCAACCAGAAAAGACTCCCTTTATTCCCACTCTTTGCTTGCTGTCAAGGATCCACTGTTTTATCCATGCTAGAATCTTTCCTCCAATACCATGAGCTTGTAGCTTGTTAAGCAGCCTTGTGAGGCACCTTGTCAAAAGCAATCTGAAAATCTAAGCACACAACATTAAGTGATTCTCTTTTGTCTATCCTGCTTGTTATTTCTTCAAAGAATTCCAACGGATTTGTCAGGTAAGATTTTCACTTGAGGAAACCATACTGACTATGCCCTATTTTATCATGTGACTCCAAGTACCATGGGTCGTTATTCTTATTAAGTAACTCCAACGTATTCCCAAACACTGAGGTCAGACTAAATGGCCTATAGTTTCCTTTCTTCTGTGTCTCTCCTGTCTTGACCAGTGGAATGACATTTGCAATTTTCCAGTCTTCTGGAATCATTCCAGAACCTAGTGATTCTTGAAAGATCATTTCTAATGCCTCCAGAATCTCTTTCAGAACTCTAGTGTGTACACAATCTGGTCCAAGTGATATCTACCTTCAGACCTTTCAGTTTCCCGAGAACCTTCTCTCTATTTATAGTGACTTCACACACTTCGTGCCCCTGGCACCTAGAACTTCCACCACTTTGCTTTTGAATTCCACAGTGAAGGCTGATGCAAAATAGCCAGTTTGTTCGTTATTTCGTTACTACGTCTCCAGCATTATTTTCCAGCAGTCCAATATTCACTCTCGCCTCATCTTTTACGCTTCAGGTATCTGAAGAGACATAATTATACACAACCCTGTGATTGATTTTCTTTTGAGTATTCACAAAGAAACAATAGAATCAATGAAAAGCTACACATGTCAAAGATGGACAAACATTCAATGTGCAAAAGACAAACTGTACAAATACAAAAAAAAAGAAAAATAGTGAGAACACCAATTGTAGAATCCTTAAGAGTGAGCCCATAGATTGTGAAATCAGTTCAGTGCTGGAGTGAGTGAAGTTATCCTTTCTTTGATGGATACTGCTCTTCTGGGATAGCACTCCTTGTGAATGTGGTCAATCATGGGGGAGAACTTTAACTGTAATGGTTTGCGCTGTATCCACTACTTTTTGTAGGTTTTTCTGTGCAAGGACATTGGTATTCCCATACCAGGCTGTGATGCAACCCTTCAGTATACTCTGTACAATGCATCTCTGGAAGGTTGGCAATGTTTTAGATGACATGCCAAATCTGCACAAACTTCTAAGAAAGTAGAAGGGCTATAGTACCTTCCTTGTAATGGCAGTTATGTGCTGGACTCGGGACAGATCCTTTGAAATGTTAACGCTGAGGAATTTAAAGTTCCTGACCCTCTGCACTTCTGATCCTCTGAGAACTGACTCTGGTTTCCTCCTCCTGTCGTCAATAATCAGCTCTTGGTCTTTCCAACATTGAGTGAAGAGTTGCTGTTGTTGTGGCACTACCACTTGGCCAGATTTCAATCTTCCTCCTAAATGTTGATTCGTTAGCACCTTTGATTTGGCCCGCAACGGAGGTGTCATCAGCAAATTTGAATATGATATTGGAGCATTGCTTAATCTCACAGTCATAAGTATAACACGAGTAGAACAGAGGGTTAAGCACACAGACTTGTGCACCTGTGCTGATAGTGATTGTGGGGGAAATGTCATTGCTAATCCATACTATGGTTTGCAAGTAGCGAAATCAAGGATCTAGTTGCACAGTGAGTTAATGAAGCCTAGGTAGAAACATTGAAAACCTATAGCACAATACACGCCCTTCTGCCCACAAAGTTGCGCCAAACATTTCCCTACCTTAGAAATTACTAGGCTTACCCATAGCCCTCAATTTTTCTAAGCTCCATGTACCTATCCAAAAGTCTCTTAAAAGACCCTTTCGTTGCCGTCAGCACATTCCACGCACTCGCCACTCTCTGAGTAAAAAACTTGCCTCTGTCATCTCCTCTGTACCAGTAGTACTCCCTAGCACCTTAAACCTGTGTCCTCTTGTGACAACCACTTCAGCCCCGGGAAAAAGCCTCTGACTATCCACACAATCAATGCCTTTCATCATCTTATACACCTCTCTCAGGTCACCTCTCATCCTCTGACACTCCAAGGAGAAAAGGCCAAGTTCACTCAACCTATTCTCATAAGGCATGCTCCCCAATCTAGGCAACATCCCTGTATATCTTCTCTGCACCCTTTCTATGGCTTCCACATCCTTTCTGTAGTGATGCGACCAGAACTGAGCACAGTACTCCAAATCTTGGATTTTATTGATTAATTTTGAGGGGATGATTGTGTTGAATGCAGCGCTGCTTTCGATGAATGCATCTTCACTGTCCAGATGTTCCAGGGTTGAGTGAAGAACGAATGAAATGTCATCTGCTGTTGACCTTTTGTGATGGTAGCCTTTTTGGTGTGAATCCAAGTAACTCAGAGGTTGATGAAGCACAACTCCTTCCTGAGAAGAAAAGAGAGGTAGAGTGGATAACAGACTGCTAGAAAATTACACTGGGGTAGTAGCAACTGGGAACAAAGAAATGGCAGACAAACTTAAAGTATTTTACATCAGTCCTCACTGTGGAATACACTTGCAATATGCCAGAAGTTGCAGAATGTTGGGCAGAAGTGAGTGTAGTTGCTATTACTAAGGAGGTGTGCTCGGGGAGCTGAAAGGTCTGAAGGTAGATAAGTCAGCTGGACCAGATAGACTACACCCCAGGGTTCTAAAAGAGGTAGCTGAAGAGGTTGTGGAGGCATTAGTAATAATCTTTCAAGAAGCATTAGTTTCTGGAATGGTTCCAGAGGCCTGGAAGATTGAAAATGTCACTCCACTTTTCAAGAAGGCAGTAAAGCAGAAGAAAAGAAATAATAGGCCACTTAGTCTGACTTCAGTGGTTGGGAAGATGTTGGAGGCACTTGAAAAATGTCAGCCAAAGTCAGTATGGTTTCCTTAAAGAGAAATATTGCCTGACAAATCTGTTGAAATTCCTTGAGGAAATAACAGGCATGATAGACAAAGGAGAGTAGATGGATGTTGATTACTTGGATTTTCAGATGGCTTTTGATAATGTGCTGCACATGAGGCTGCTTAACAAGATATGAGCCCTTGGTATTGGCTGGCTGACAAGAGGCAAAGTGTAAGAATAAAGGGTTGCTACCGGTGACTTGTGTTCTGCAGGGGTTAATATTGGGACCACTTCTATTCATGTGTGTCAACGATTTGGATAACAGAATTGATGACTTTGTGGCCAAGTCTGCAGATGATTCAAAGATAGTGGAGGTACAGGTTGAGAAAGCAGGGAGTCTGCAGAAAGACCTGGACAGTTTGAGAGAATGGGCAAAGAAGTGACAGATAGAATATAGTGTAGGGAAGTGTATGGTCATGCACTTTGGTAGAAAGAATAAATGTGTACAGTCTTTTCTAAATGGGGAGAAAATTCAAAAATCGGAAGTGTGAAGGGAATTGGGAGTCCTTGTGCAGGATTCCTTAAAGGTTAACTAGGTTAAATGCAATGTTAGCACTTATTTTGAGAGTGCTAGAATATAAGAGCAAGGATGCGATATTGAGGCTTTATAAGGCATTGGTCAGATTGGATGGAATATTGAGTGCAATTTTGGGCCCCTTTTTTTAAATTAATTTTTTTATGCCATAAATCACTACGACAAAAACCCAACTACAAAATAAGAGATTAATACAATGCAAGATAAACATACAATAATATGGTTCAAAATAATGATGAAAAAGCACCCAAAATAAAGTCATGTAGAGTTAGTATCCACCCCCCCAAACAGAAAAAACCCCCAACTCCAGACCAACCACTGCAACATGTAGGAAATATTGTTACGTATTCAGGCAACAATAATTATAGATGAGTTAGACGAAGGGTTTTATAACAAATAACACGTTTATTAAACACTGATAACAAACCCCCTTCAAATGTAAACAAACCCAAACAATGATCCGAGCTCAGCTGCTCAAACAGTCCTTAATAGCGTTGCAGTCCCAAACAGTCTTTAAAGCAGTATTGAAAAAAAAAGAGTTCTTTAAAGCGATATGCCGACAGTTCAAAACCTCACGGTACTTTTAAAAGGAGAGACTTTTTTAAAGCGATGTAAATTCTCTTCCACGTCGATGTCCTTCGATTCCCAGCGTCGAACTCCCACGTCGAATTTTATTAAATATAACAGCTTAAAGTGACTGACCTTCCTTCCACAATATTCTCAATCTCTCGCTTTTTCCAGCGGAGACTATCATGAGAATAGTAAACGAAATCCTTCCGAATGAGGATCACACAAGGTCGAAGTCAATCCATCGAAAATCGATTTTTCTCGATCTCCATTTTCCAAACTTCACTCTCCCTTAGCAAAGAAACCGTTGGCTCTGACCTTTTAAACTTTAGGCATTATATAAAACTTCATTTTTAACTAAACTGCATCATCACATTAAATCACACAGTGATATGAAGTCATTTTGGCAAATCCTGCCACGAACTGCCCCACCTGACAGGGTGGGTCTCCCTTTTATACCCTGTAGAAAAAACCTGTCACATGACCTCTACTGGCGGGAAAATGACATCACTCCACCATCACAAAACCATTACCTCATGTCCAGTATAACTTCAACCCCAGTCACGTGACAAGGGTACCACTGTCACGTGTCACGGGTACGTAACAATATAAATTGGAGCATTCAAACCCCGAAAACTGTAAATGAAAATAAGAACAAAAGATAATAATGCCTACTGCCAAGGAAAAAAAAGCTGAAAGTAAGGGACTGAAAAAAAAACTTAATCTAAAGAGAAGTTATGAAAATATTCAAGAAAAGTTCCCCACACCTTATGAAACTTTATGTCCGAATTGAGAAGTAAGTAGTGAATTTTTTCAAGATCTGAACAGGACATAATATCATTAAGCCATTGAGCATGAGTGGGTGGGGCAACATCTCTCCACCTAAGAAGAATTAAACGTCTAGCCAAAAGAGAAGCAAAAGATAATGTTCAACGTTTAGTCGGACTCAAATGTATATCCGTCTCACCCAAGGTACCAAAAAGAGCAGTCAGAGGGTTAGGTTCTAATTGGCAATTAAGAATATGGGATAAGGTTAGGAAAACTTCTCTCCAAAATTTCTCTAGACTAAGACAGGCCTAGTACATATGAATAAGAGAAGCCTTGCCACTTTTACACTTATCACAAACAGGGCTAATGTTAGGGTAAAATTGAGACAATTTAGATTTGGACATGTGAGCCCTATGTACAATCTTAAACTGTAAAAGACAGTGGTGAGCGCAAAGAGAGGTTGAATTAATTGACTTCAGATTCAGATTCAGTTTATTGTTATTTAGAATCCACAAATGCAATGCAGTTAAAAAATGAGACAACATTCCTCCAGAATGATATCACAAAAGCACATAACAAAATAGACTACACCAGAAAATACACATAACGTTTGGCAATCCCCAAACCAGAGTCCGGAGAGGCTGCTGCGTATTAATATCGCGCTACTATTTTAGCGCGTTTCCCGGAAAGGAGCTCCAAATCCACCAGACAAAACAAGACCAAAATCTAAAACTACAAGACCTGCACAAAACCACATAGTTACAACATATAGTTACAACAGTGCAAACAATAGCATAATGCAAGATGCAAGATGGCGGCGCAACGCAGCGCGCAGTGGCCACTTTGGAATGAATATCTGTAATCTGTCAAGTAGGATGCCGTGTACAATCCTGATATGATGGAGACGGACGTGTGAAGCGCGGAGGAACATCTGGTGAAACTCTTGAAATGCCTGTTTCACTGCTGCTGCTACTGTGCGATCGGAAAAATCTCCGGGAGGAAGGCCCCGAATCCTCGGCTTTGCCTGTTGCTTGGTGGCTGGTGCCGGGGTCGAAGCGCTCGGCAGAGATGGTGCTCGGTGTCGGAGGGCTGGTCAGAGGCTCAAAGTTTTTGGACGGACTCGGAGTTGGCTGTGGTCGGGGCTCCCAGAATGCTGTATCGGCAAGCTGCGGCACTGGAGGTTCATGGCGGGAAGAGTTTTAATTCCTTCTGCCGTCTGCGTGAGATGATGGGCTGTCGGGACTTTGAGACTTTCTTTTAAACCGCGCCATGGACTGCTCTTTATCAGATTACGGTATTGCTTCGCACTGTTGAAACTGTGTTATAATTATGTGGTCTTTGTCAGTTAGTCTTTTATCAATTATGGTATTGTCTGCACTGTTGAAACTATATGTTAACTATAACTATATGTAACTATGTGGTTTTGTGTAGGTCTTGTAGCTTTAGTTCTGTCTGATGGGTTTGTAGTTCCTTTCCGGGGAACGTGCTAAGACTGTAGTGTGATATCGATACGCAGCAGCCTCTCCGGACTCTGGATTGGGGATTACCAAACGTTATGTGGTTTTTCTTGTGTGGTCTGTTTTGTGCATTTTTGTGATATCATTCCGGAGAATGTTGCCTAATTTTTTAACTGCATTGTATTTGTGGTTTATAAATGACAATAAACTGAATCTGAATAATTGATTTAAAAAAACAGACCATGGGCACAGTAAAAATAGTCCTAAGATGTTAAAAGACTATAAGTTCGAAAGAAACCACCACACAGTTTCCACAAGTCCTCAGGGTCCTGATAGACTCGTCATCCCACGCAGGCGGCAGAAGGGAATACCCCAGCTATGAATTTCCACGGCGCTGGACTCAGCCTCGCAGATGAAGCACACAGTGGAAAGCGCCCCGACCGCAGCGGACTCCGAGTCCTTCGAACCTCTGAGCCTCCGACCATTCCCTCCGGCACAGCTTCTCTGAGCACCATGCTCTGCCGAGTGTATTAAGACGCCCTTGCCAATGGCCACTGGCTACGTGACCCCGAGGACTGGGGGCCTGTTCTTCTCAGCAGAGACCTGGACCTCGCAGCAGCAGCAACGAAGAAGGCCTTCCTGGAGATTTCCAGATGTTCCTCCGTGCTCCCACGTCCGTTTTTCATCAGATTAGGATTGTGCACGGCACCCCGCATAACAAATAAATCAGTAACAGTAACTTGAGAATTGAGTCCGAAACTGCATCAGATAAAGAAACATTTAAGTCATGCTCCCAAGCCGTTCTAATTTTATCAAAGGGAACGCGCCGTAAGGGCACTAATTTATCATGAATAAAAGATATTAAGCCTTTACCCAGTGGTTTAATAGAAAGAAACAGGTCCACAACGTTTTTCTCAGGCATCGCAGGAAAGTTGGGTAATAAAGGATTAATGAAATGTCTAATTTGGAGGTACCTATAGAATTGGGCATTAGGAAGATTAAACTTAGCAGAAAGTTGTTGAAAAGTTGCGAAACGATTGTCAATGAAAAGATCTTCAAAATGCCTAATGCCCTTTCTATATCAATCATGAAATGTTGAATCATGCATAGAAGGTAAAAAAAAGATGATTATGCAAAATAGGACTGGAAAGGGAGAAACCATGAAGACCATTAAATTTTCTAAACTGGGCCCATATTCTCAGAGTATGTCTAACAAGAGGATTAACAGTTAGTCTAGGCAAGCGACTACGGAGTGCAGATCCAAGAAGTGCAGAAATAGAGAGATCCTTAGTGGAGTTCAACTCCATTGCCACCCACTTAGGACAATCAGACCGGCTATGAAAAAAGGATCAGAAGGTAAGACAGTGAATATTAGCTGCCCAGTAGTATAGACGGAAGTTAGGTAAAGCCATGCCACCTTTTTTAGATTTTTGGAGATAAGCTTTATTAAGTCTAGAACGCTTACCCTTCCATAGATAGGACAAAATAGTAGAGTCTAAGGAATCAAAAAAGGTTTTAGAAATAAAAATTGGAATAGATTGAAATAAATATAAAAATTTAGGAAGGATATACATTTTAATAACATTAACATGACCTACCAGAAACATAGATAAGGGTGACTATTGTGACAAACTCTGTTTTGTAGAGTTCAAAAGATTGGCAAAATTTTCACAAAAAAGATCCTTGAAATTCCTTGTAACCAAGATAAGTAAATTGATTGTTAACTACTTTAAAAGGGAGGTCGCGAAATGTTAATGCTTGTGCTTCTTTATTAATTGGAAAAAGTTCACTCTTGTGTAGGTTAAGTTTATAGCCAGAAAACTGGCTGAATTGATCAAGAAGTAAAAACATTGGGGGTAAGGAAGTGGACGGATTTGATAGAAAAAGTAATAAATCATCGGCATAAAGAGAAACTTCATGCTCAACACCCCTCCTCCAGATCCCTGTCAGTTCAGGACAGCTTCAAAATGCAATCGCCAGTGGCTCTATAGCCAAATCAAAAAGGAAGGGACTTAAAGGGCATCCTTGACAGGTGCCACGTTTAAGGCTGAACGACTGGGAGTGCTGAGAGTTGGTCAGAACAGAAGTGATAGGACATGGGTATAACAATTTGATCCAAGAAATAAAACTTCGACTGAGGTCAAATTTTTCTAAGGGGCCGTTTTTATTTAAAAAAAAAAATGTGCTGGCATTGGAGAGGGTCCAACGGAAGTTCATGAGCCTGAATCTGGGAAGAAAGGGTTAATGCATGAGGAGCTTTTGGCTGTGGTCCTGTACTCGCTGGAGTTCAGAAGAATGGGGATGGAGGTAGGAGAATCTCATTGAAACCTGTCGAATATTGAAGGGCCTGGATAGAATGGATGTGTTTCTTATAGTGGGGGAGTTGAGGATCAGAGAGCACAGCCTGAATTGAGAAACATCCATTTAGATCAGAAGGAGTTTCTTTAGTCAGAAGGTGATGAATCTGTGGGATACTTTGCCATGGACTGGTGTTGAGGCTAAGTCATTGAGTATATTTGAAGTAGAAGTTGATGGATACTTGATTGGTTAAGGTGTCAAAGGTTATAAGGAAGGCAGGAAGGGTTGAAAGGTGTAATAAATTAGCCATGATGGAATGGCAGAGAAAACTTGATGGGCTGAGTTGCCTAATTCTTCTCCAATGTCTTATGGTCTTATTTTATCATGTGCTTCTAAGTACCCTGAAACTTCATCCTTAGTAATGGACTCTTAAAATATTATCAGCCAATGAAGTTAGGGAAAACACCCTATAATTTTCTGTCTTTTGCCTGCCTCCCTTAAAGAGTGGACATTTGTGTTTTTCTAATCCTGTGGAACAATTAGACTTTAATGATACTTGAAAGGTCACTACTAATGCCTGCACTGTCCTTTCAGGTACCTCTTTCAGAATCTTGGGGTGTAGTGCATCTGGTCTTAAGTGACATCCATCTACAGACCTTTCAGCTTCCCAAGCACTTTCTCCTTAGTAAAAGTGACTACATTCCCCTTTGCCCCATGTTCCTCTTGAATTTTTGGGATGTTGCTTGTGTCTCCCACAGTGAAAACTGTACAAAATACTTATTCGGTTCATCTATCATTTATTGTATGTGTTGTTCAGTTCACCTGCCATTGTTTTGTTCACCATTACTATCTCCTCGGCATCATTTTCCAGTGGTCCAATGTCCACATTGCCTTTCTCTTTCTTGTTTTAGATAACAGATGTTCCTTTATAATTGGCTAGCTTAACTTGAATTTCATCTTTTTTTTCCTCCTTATTGCTTTTTATTGTTGCCTTCTGCTGGTTTTTAAAAGCTTTTCAATCCTAGTACTTAATGCTAGTTTTTGAAATATTGCATGACCTTTTTGCTCTATTGCTATTTTTGACTTCCCGCATCAGCCACGGTTACTTCATTCTATCTTTAGAATGATGCTAGCTCTTTTGGATGAAAGGAAAGTAAGCTTTCAGAGAATATTAAAAAGTGACTTTTTTCAAATAATGGAAACGTGTCTACTGTTAGAAACAGTGTATTTTGGGAAAACAAGGAGCCAGCAAACCCATTTTTCTTCACAAAGAAATTCAGAAATAACCTCAAAGTCAGGGAATATGGGGTCTAATGAAAATGAAAGGCTGAACAAAGTAGGTAATAGTAGGGGGAAATTTAAAGGTCTGATATATCCTTGGGCCTGAGAAGCTGCAAAGTAATGAAAAGTGCCCTAGTGGGTGTATTGACCTTTATTTTCCAAAATATTTTAGCTCTGAAACAGTTCCAGAAGATTAGTGGAAAGCCAAGGAAAACTCTTTAAGAAAGGAAGTAGAGAGAAAGCAGGGAATTATAGACTGTTTAGCCTGACTTTCAGAGTGTGGAAAATGTCTTAAGTCCATTATATAAAACAAACAGCAGAGCACTTGGGGAATAAATGGATAATGGCAACATGGATTTATGAAATAAAATTCTGTTTGTGAAATCTTCTGTTATTTTTCTCTTTTGAGAATGTTACTACGAGGTTAGATGAGGGAGAACCAATGGCTGGTGTAACTGGATTTGCCTAAGGCTTTCAATAAGCGCTCACATAAAGATTATGTACTGGACTAGCTGGTACCTAAGCTATTCATTGGATATGTTAATGGTTTTGATGAGGAAGCCAAATGTAATATTTCCAAATTTGCCTATCCCACATATCTTTGTGGATTGTGAACCGCGATGAGAATGCGGAAGGGCTCTAGTATTGTATAGGATATTTTGAGATAGTGGACAGGCATAGTAATGAATAAATATGGGTTTTGGCATTTCTTTTGCTAATAACAAGAAGATTAAATTATTAACTGGGAAAAGGAAAATGGGTGACCATGCATGTATGGCACGCAATGATTAGGAAGGCAAATACATTGGCTTTCATAGACCATAAGACCATCGTGAGAGGGTTCAAATAAGGTTGAGGGATGCCTTCCTGCAATTCCACAGAACCTTTGTGAGATTGTACCTTGAGTACTGTATGCAGTTTTTATAGCTTTGTCCAAAAATGCATGCTCTCATTTTTGAGGGAGTGAGGTGTGCGCGAGGGAGGGAGTCAGTGAGATCTGCTGTTTTGGGATGGCAAAACTGATGAGAGTTGACAGATTGGCCTTATTTTTGGTAGTGTTGAGAAGAATGATAGGGGTTCTAATAAAAAGGTACAAAATTCTATCAGAACAAGTCAGACAAGATGCAGGAGCATGTTCTTGAAGACAGGGCAGTCCAGGAATAGGAGTCACAATATAAGAATAATAGGTAATCAGTTTAAGGCTGAGATGAGGTAAGCCTTCCATGAAACAACAGAAGCAAAATCACCACTACATAAATACATGAAGGGCTGATGTATGGGGTGGGGGGGGGGGGGGGGACAAAAGCAGGAACAGGACACTGAATTTTATGATTATCCACTATATTGAATGGTGAAGCAACCTCAAGAAAGCTAAATGCCTATATTCCTTTTTTTTTGCATTTCAGTTTCTAAATGAGAGTCCTAAAGTAATCTTGTGTTGGTCCCAATTAGTTGCTGGTGGGAATTATATAATTTACTGCTAGGATAGTTAGTTTGAGGATTGTCTTGCTGCTTGTTCTGGTCTCCTGCTGCACAAGCACTACATATATTGGTGTATCATAAGCAGCCGTATGATGGAACAAAAGGTTTGCAACATTTATTAATCTGGTTTATGAACACGGACTACTTAGGCAAGGAATATTGTGACAATATCCAAACATTAGCTATTGCTTTGGGGATTAAAGCAGATAAAAAGTGAATAAAGAAGGAGTCAATCAAAGAGAGGTTGGGATATTTGAATGTTTTAAATTAAAAAGAGGATTGTTTAGTTGTAAAATTTAAAAATGAGCTTGCCTGTCGATTGTAGGGAGGGAAGATGTGTGATGCTAGAGTATGAGGAATCTAGAGAATCAGTGAGTGGGTGATTGTAGGGTATGAGGTGAATGTAGAGATGGATGGTGGTACTGAAAATGTAATATGTGAGGCACTTGTGTTACCAGATGCCAGTCCAGGTAAACAAAGATGGAAGTGATAAATACATTTTGATAATTATTATTTCTGAGACAACCAATAGGAAAGTATGATTTAATTTGATAATAAATAAGATTGTCTTAAAATATTAACAATTGAATAAAAGCATAAATCCTGAATTAAAAGTCATCTTGAACTTTGGAAGATTGTTTTGAGATACAGAAATGCTTACCATGTTGAAAGCTTGGACATTTCTAGTTTATCTAGTTTCTTCCTTCTAACTGTAGTGAAATGGTTCATATTTGCAGCTTGTAGACCATTCTTAGTTGTTTTTTAAAGATTGTAGCTGAGAAAAACAATCGTGTATGAACCTAGCAAGATACTTATTGTTGTGATTAAGTTTTCAAAAGAAGAAAATACATAATGCAATTTAGACCATGGTATTTTGTCATAATATCTAACCGTTTACATGTAGTTTCTTAAAACATAGTAGAATTAAAATAATCCTTTGTTGCAGTGGTACATGGTGACCATTGTACATATCTATCATCGTTGGAAGAACAGTGAGATCCGCTGCTATGTGAACGGTGAACTGGCATCTTTTGGGGAGATCACCTGGCTTGTGAATACCAGTGATGTAAGTAGAATTACAAGGTGAAAATTTGAAATACTGTACACCTTATAAATATTTTGGCCTGTGTTTTACCTTTTGTTAAATTCCTTGACCTGAAAATGTATCTTTAAATAACTATTGATCTTTATTAATCCTTTTTTTATATTTACAAATTATATCATGGATTAAAACTTTCAAGTTCTTTTCTGCAAAATTTGAGGGAATAGATCCTGTTTATATATTGCATCTCTTTTTCTTGTTGTGGCATCTTTGTTCCATTCTCAATGCTTTTTATAAATTAAAATCATTTGGTAATTAAGAATCTCCTGATGGAATATTATAACAAGTTTTGTAATAATTATATATATTATATATAAAATATAACAATATTATTACAAGTGAGGGGAAAGGGACATGGGCCCCTTGCCTCTCAGTTGTCAGTTAAACTTCCCTGCTCATGCTTTGAGACTTTCCTTTCTGATTTCTTTCCCTTCCTCACTCTATATTTTAAAATCTGGTTCGCTATTCATTTACAGTTATGATGAAAGTTATTCAGATTGAACTGTGTTTCTCTGCAGAAACTGACCAGCACTTCTGTCATTTTAGAGAGTATCTTAATTCTCTGCTAAATGTAGCCTGGAAGTATTGAATCGGAACTATAGTCAATTACATAATTGGAGAATTTTAAAAAGAGTTTTGAAGGATTTGATTATTCATTATATTTTGTATTCATATTTCATTTTCAGGTTTAAAGTAGAGCCATAACATATTTGATTAGAAATTAAAATATCTTGCATATTTTCCACAGATCACTATAACCGAGAAGATAAACTGCATGCTTCTCCCATTTTTGTTCAGAGTTAGTTTTGTTTTGCTGTTTTCTCAGATGATGCATTACTTAGCTTAAAAACATGAAGGCTTAATAAATTTTTTCGAGTTTGATTATTTTGAGTACAATTATTTTCCAGGCTGCTGTCTTCTGAAGGTTGTACCCTTCATACTAGAGGCATTTGTCACCTATATGTTAACATTGTTATAAGCACTAGCTCAAGGCTCTTTTAAGTGGTGAAGGACAGATAAATTCAAGATTGAACATTAATAGCATTTAGAAATTACCTTAAAATTTAATCTATTCTATTACCTTGGTTAAGAAATCAAATTTTTGACATAATAAAATTGCATAACATACATAAAATAATTTGTTGATCTTTTTAGACATTTGACAAATGTTTCCTGGGATCTTCAGAAACAGCAGATGCAAATCGAGTATTCTGTGGGCAACTTGGAGCAGTTTATGTGTTCGCTGAGGCTCTCAATGCAGCTCAGATATTTGCAATATATCAACTTGGTCCTGGATACAAGGTATTGTAAAGCAGAGATAAAACAAAATATCGAAGATGCTGGGAATCTGAAATGGAACAGATAATGCTAGGAATATTCAATAGTACAGTTAGCATCCATGAAGAGAAATATTTTGTGGTAATAGGTTTTCATCAGAGCTGGGTTTTGGTAGAGTTGAAACAAATTGTAAGTTGCAGAGAAAGATGGGGTGGATAAATAGAAACTCAGCGACTGTAAGATAGAAGATATTGAATGACAAAAGTGGTGATAGACTGAAGATAGCAGTGTTACAAGGATGAACTCAAGTATTAACCCTCAATAATCAGTTAGGCACAGAGAATCTGTATTTACTGACAGTCACTTTTTTGGGCTCATTTAGCAAACACATGAATTTACAAAACTTGAATACCTGAGTGAACACTGACCAGATTTCCCTGACCTCCACCCCTCCAACCCTCCCTCCCTCCCTCCCCCCCCCCCCCCCCCAACAGTCAAAGAAGAGAAAAGGTAATACCCAGTAGAAGCAGTAAAAGGAATCTACTCTGGTTAAGGAATGTTCTTGATTCCAATGTAATTTCCATATTTCTGATGTGGAGACATTCCCTTCTGCAGTGGCTGGTTTCCACAGAGCTGTCACTGTCTGTGCTCCTGAAATAATCCATTCTTATTCTTTTCCTGATCAGATAAATCTATGATGTTTCAATTTAGTTGGCTCAAGGTAATCCGACCAACCTGTGTTAGCTTCTAATTGGATGTGTCCCAAGGTTATGAGCAGTATTGCTTTATGGTTCTGCCTTCAGCATTTTGACCTGGATAATGTCTCAGACTGGCTCAAAGCTGGACCCAGTGAATCAGATCGCAGGGTATTCTTTCTGCTTACCTGCCACTTAACATAATAAATAGCTTCCTATCTGAGAACGGTCTCAGGTTTAGCAGATCATCAGCAGAAACTCCTTGTATCCACATTTAAGTTATCCCTAAGCAAGAACCAGTTCACTGAACAATCTCACAAAATGGTGCCTGCAAGAACAATCTCACAAAATGGCTGACTCCATTCCTGCAACCACATTGGCAAAAACAAAGTTTTTTGCTTTGTCAAGTTCCACTGCTCTCACCTCATTCCTATGAGCTGATTTGAAGACTGTAGTTCTTATTGTCCAGCAGCAGTAAAGGCTCATGAGTAACCAAAGTTATGTTTAGGACCTGTAAAAAGATGAATGAAATGTGAGCACAAGGAAATCTGTAGATGCTTCCAGTCCTTCCAGGTGAGGCGACACAGCAGCTAGTGTGGTATACTGTTCCTGGTGCTCCCGGTGCGGCCTTTTATATATTGGTGAAACCCGATGCAGACTGGGAGACCGTTTTGCTGAACACCTATGCTCTACCTGGCAGAGAAAGCAGGATCTCCCAGTGGCCACACATTTTAATTCCACGTCCCATTCCCATTCTGATTTGTCTATCCATGGCCTCCTCTACTGTCAAGATGAAGCCACACTCAGGTTGGAGGAACAACACCTTTATATTCCGTCTGAGTAGCCTCCAACCTGATGGCATGAACATTGATTTCTCTAATTTCCGTTAATGCCCCTCCTCCCCTTCTTACCCCATCCCTGATTTATTTATTCCCCCTCCCTATTTTTTCCTCCCTTTGCCCATCACTCTGCTTGTTCTCCATTTCTCTCTGGTGCTCCCCTCCCCCTTTCTCCCTAGGCCTCCCGTCCCATGATCCTTTCCCTTCTCCAGCTCTGTATCCCTTTTGCCAATCACCTTTCCAGCTCTTAGCTTCACCCCTCCCCCTCCTGTCTTCTCCTATCATTTTGGATTTCCCCCTCCCCCTCCTATTTTTAAATCTTTTACTATCTTTTTCTTTCAGTTAGTCCTGACAAAGGGTCTTGGCCCGAAACGTCGACTGTACTTTTTCCTATAGGTGCTGCCTGGCCTGCTGCGTTCCACCAGCATTTTGTGAATGAAATGCTAGCATTTTTCAATTCTGTCGAAGTCATTGACTTGTTATATGAAATCATCAGAGTTGCTTCTTGATATGCTGAGTATTTCAAGTTTTTTTAAAAACAAAAATGTAGTTTAAAGATAATTGACAATTTGGATTTTGGGAGAGAGTTTTACCTTGATGGATCAAAAGAGATTTTTCATTTCTTGGCAGTTTATCTTGTAAATCTGCTAATATGATAAATAACTTACTTGTGCTACAGGTGTTCATCCTTGAATGTTTATGCTGTTGATACCTGTGAAATGAAAAACATCAACATAATTGTATTCTACAGGATTTCTATATTATATTTCCTTATGACATGAAAAGAGGCCATTTGATACATTGAGTCAGTGATGGACTGCAGAGCACTCCCACCCCACCCCCCTCGCTCATTTTTCTAGTAAGTTATTCTCCCCACATTCCCATCAAACACCCCTCTCCTACCAAGCTGTTCAGATTACACATCAACCTACACAAGGGGCAACTTAATAGTGGTCAAATATCCAACCGACCATCTCTTTGGGATTGGGGGAAAATTGAAACACTGAGGCTATAGGGAGAACGTGCCAACTTACAGTCATCACCGGAGGATTGAACTGTGAGGGCAGCAGAGGCCAGGTTTGCAGCTTTACAGATGAGCTGCCCACTGTCTTGAGAAGAATGTGACGCACGTCCAAGGTCCAGCATATGAATGGAGACTACTCAAGCACATGTCTAAGTGCTTAAGCTATGTTGGAAGTGGTGTTTGGTATACAGTAGAAAGCAACAGCTTGTAGTTGTGTAGCATCTTTTAACACAGTGAGGCATTGCAAGATACTTCAGACAACCATTTGATACTAAATATCTTGATGTTTAGCAGTAGATAATAAGTTTTTAATAGCTTGGTCAAAGGGGTAAGTTTTATGTAGTGTTTTAAATTAGGAAAGAGAAGCAGAGATATTTAGGAAGAGCATTCCAGACCTTGAGCCCTTGGCATAGCAGGCACTTTTAGTAGTTGAGTGATTTTAAAATTGTTTGTTCAAGAGGGCAGAATTGGGAGAAGAGGGTTGTAGAGGTTTTTTTTTAAAAGCTGAAATTTGGAGAGGTAGTAATGGACTATTAAAATAAGGTTGAGAAGTTAAAAGTTGTAATAATGCTTTCTCAGAAAGTCATGGCAGAAATGATTGTAATGTGTATATTTTGTAAGTAAATGAGTCATGCAGGAGAAATTGCATGTTGAATCCTCAAAGTAGAGGACATGTACTGAAATTTGTGATGTTCCCAAGGCTGAATATACATCAAGCATTGATAAACAACCAGACAATGACTATGAAAGGCAAATGTTTGTCAGAAGAAGTTCGAAGTCCACACTTTTGAGGTTTCAGCACCAAAAGCCTCGAAGATTGTCATTTGTGGAATTGAATCATTTTGTGCTATTAAATAATCTCAACTTTCATTTTTGATGAGAAGCATTTGTACTTTTCTAGGGTGCTTTCAAATTTAAAGCAGAAAGTGATCTCCTACTAGCAGAACATCACAAGTCACTACTTTATGATGGCAAGCTCTCCAGCAGCATTGCCTTCACATACAATCCAAAAGCTACAGATGCTCAGCTGTGTTTAGAATCATCCCCGAAGGATAATCCATCTATTTTTGTTCATTCTCCTCATGCTCTCATGCTACAGGTAAGAGATGGTCTGTTTTGCACTTAAAAAAAAAGTATGTTTTCCTGTTAATTATTTTTAATGGCTAAAACATATTTTGAAGTATTGACAAATCTCTAATTGAAGAATGTGTTAAATTTAGTAAAGTTCTCTTCAAATTTAAATGGCTTTATACATCTATGGTGCTTGAGGTGTTACGTGCCAGCAGCCATAGATCATAGACACAGATTTTAAGGTTAAACAAATATATTGTCAATACCTACCCAAAATATAGACAATTAAAACAGTTGGTCCCCTAACCAGAAATTAACAGTGCAATGCATTTTAGCTCACAAACTGTGGAGGTCTGGAAACAGTTCCTCCCGTGTCTTACTCAAACAGAGTTCTAGGATGGCAATCCAGAAATGACACAAGATGACGATAACGGAAAATTCCACAGGACAAGTGATCATCACGTAACACACTGGATCCATGCAGGGGTAACAAAGTGACTGTCACAGAAGATTCCAGAGGTCAAGTGGATGTCACTTAAATATTAGAGTCCACGTAGGGATAACAAAGTGATGCCTAAGTTCCAAATTCCACATAGGGATATCACAAGGTGACGGTCATGGAATATTCCTTAACACAAGTGGTCGCCACGTAACACACCCGAATCCATGTATGGTTTAACAAAAAGTGGTCGCCACAGAATACTTCAAAAATCCGAGTATGGATCATCCAAAGTGACAGTCACGTATCCAATATGCACTGTGCGCTGCAAATGATCACTATCTTCTGGACACGGAGAAATATTGGGAACGCCCACTGCTGTAGTGAACTCTTCAACCAACTCAACTCTCTCTCACTGGTAACTCACAGTCCGTTGCATCGCTTAGCTGCAGAAATTTTCAGAAACCTCCCGAATTCAATAGAAAAAGCCTACCCTCATTTGTTATATTATGCCATTTGCATGCCTCATCCAGGCGCACCTAAATGATGCCATCCCACGCCCTGTTCAGGCGCACCTAAGTGATGCTTACGGTTAATCCAAGCAACCTTGACAGGTAACAGAGGAACTCTTTGCAAGTGACTCTGCACTATCATGTTTTCTTTCTTGACTTGAAGCTAAGCCTGTTAAATTGTGAAAGTAAGGTAGATTTTGTACTTGGATTTAATTTATGTGAATAACGTGGATTTTTGGGGGATAAAAGATGTATTGCTTTTGCTTGTATAACACTTGCCACTTGCCTTTGCTTTAGAAAGATTGAGAGTAAATGTGGCCAAAATATAATTGCTTTTTCAATATTTCATTTAGTTTTACAATTTTTTAAATTCTTTTTTTCTGCTTTTGAGGTGTATGTTGAGTTAAGTCAGAGGTTATCTTTCTAAAATTTTGATTTGAGCTTTGAATTTTTTCTTAACAGGATGTGAAAGCTGT
Source organism: Hemitrygon akajei (assembly GCF_048418815.1). Taxonomy (NCBI): domain Eukaryota; kingdom Metazoa; phylum Chordata; class Chondrichthyes; order Myliobatiformes; family Dasyatidae; genus Hemitrygon; species Hemitrygon akajei. Next base: position 77,259,478 of record NC_133127.1, read on the forward strand.
TGTAACACATTCAGTACAAAGTGCTATCCATTCGATTGGTGGTGTTCAGGTGCTTTTTCCATTGTTTGCACAGCTTGACTATTGTCAGCATTCTTCGGACCAAGTAGACAGTACTGTGTGGTAAGTGAATTTCATGATGTTCCTACCACTGGTTGATTGATTTGTAAATAGGATACTGTTGATGGATTAACAAGTTTAAAGAACAATCCCTTCACCCACAACACCCTGTCCTTGCTGACAAACAATAGCTTCTGGTTCTGATTTGAATGTTCTTGTTTTAAAATCCCACTTGCCCCTCTGTTTCAGTTTTCTCTAGTCCTGCATCACTGAGATGTTTGCTTCTCTGAGCTGAATTGCTCAGCCATTGGCAACAATGCTTTCAGTTGCCAAGACCATGAAATTTTCTACTTGTATCTTTCCGCTTGCCTTTATAGCACCTTGTGTCTCAGTATCTACAGTACTGTGCAAAAGTTCTGGGCACATACAAAAAAAATCTGAAAAGTGAAGATGCTTTTAAAAATGAAATGAAAGTTGTCTAAATACAAAAAAACATTTACTATAAAGAGCAGTAAGTAGTAACAAACTAAATCAAATCAATATTTAGTGTGACCACTCTTTGCCTTTAAAAACTGCATGAATTCTCTTCAGTACCCTGTTGTACAGTTCTATAACAAAATTGGCCGGTAGGTTGTTCCAAGCATCTTGGAGAGCTTGCCACAGTTTTTCTGCAGGCTTTGGCTGTCTTGCTTGTTTCTCTCTCTCCAGGTAATCACAGGCAGCCTCGATGTTGAGATCAGGGCTCTGTGGAGGCCATACCATCTGTTGCAGAACTACTGGTTCTTTTCACTGAAGATAGTTCTTTGTGACCTTGTTTGTATGTTTGGGGTCACCGACCTGCTGCAGAATGAAGTTGGGATTGATCAGATACCTCCATGATGTGGTGGATGAAAATCTGCCTGTACTTCTGAGCATTAACGATTCTGTTAATTCTGACCATATCGCCAACTCCATTTGCAGAAATGCAGCCCCAGACCTGCAGGGAACCTCTGCCATGCTTTACTGATGACTGCAAGCACTCATCCATGTAGCACTCTTCAGCTCTTCTACAGACAAACCTGCCTGCTGTTTGAGCCAAATATTTTACATTTTGATTCGTCAGTCCAGAGCACTTGCTTCCATTGTTCATCACCCCATTCCTTGTGTTTTTGTGTTCACGCGAGTCTCTTGTCTTTGTTTCCACTTCCAAGGAATGGCCTTTTGGCAGCAGCTCTTCCATGAAGACCACTCCTGACGAGTTCTCTGGACTGTAGAGAGGTGTATCTGGGTTCCAGTGGTTTCTGTGAGTTCAGAGCTGATAACAGTGCTGGATTTCTTCTGATTAGAGCCAACATCAGTTTGATATATCTCTCGTCTGCTGCACTCAGTTTCCATAGCTGATCACTGAATTGGACAACACATCTCGAGACTCCTGTCTGCTGCTAAGTTTCTGCTTTGGAGAGAGCTTGCTTATGCAGGATGACCTCATTGTGTCTTGAGGGTATGCTCACTCTTGCCATGGTATAAGGATCGATGATTTGAAGATTAAACTGTCACATCTGCCACACTCTCATCTTTTAGTTTGGTTGTTTTTCACCCAGTTTGATTCCTTCTACACCTGTTTCAGTTAATCATTTTAGTTCATTTAACATGTCATTGATCATTAGCACCTGTTGCTGGGTTATATATCTTTAATGTAATCAAGTTTTTATTTGAAAAGAGGTTGACTGTCTATTCATTTCCATAGATGCTGCCTGACCTCTCAAAATGCTGGAGGAACTCAGCAGGCCAGGCACCATTTACGGAAAAGAGTAAAACGTTGATGTTTCAGGCTGAGACCCTTCATCAGGACTTGACATACTACACTACAGTGGTTAATTTCAGTAAAGTTCTTCCATTATTTGCATTATAGGCATCTGCCTTTTGTATTTTGTTTTAATATCTAAGGTTATCAGTGCATGGACTATTGATTAGTAAATAACAATGTGTGTCTACATGTGATTGACAAATCAAAACAGATTTTAGGTAAACATTAAAATTGTTAATGAGGTTTTTTTTAAAGAATAAATAATAGTGAATTGGAAGTAGCTAGAACACAAAATTTCACATTGCTTAAGTTTTGTGAGGAATGTTTTTCTTTTTTGGGATAAATGTAAGGTTCCAAATTTTTGGCAATGAAACTGGTAGAATTCTGAATGTTTTGTTGTAAGATTACCTGTGACTTTTTTTTTGGGGTAATCAAAATACATTTTTTCCTGATCCTTGAGGGCTTGTAAAATGCAAACCCATTTCCCACTCTGTCTCATACTCATTATTTAACATGAACATAGTTTCTGGACAATATAGGTAAGTGGGCTGTTTTGTAGCTTTTTATTGTACTACATGTCTATATGCCTTAAATTTATTTTATTTTAGCTTAGGCTTTAGTCAAAAAAAAACATGTCAACTTCCACCACCCACCTCTATTTCTACATCTAATTTGACAATGATCTTTTGTGTCTTAAAGTTTAGTCATGGTGGTTTTGACATTTTAGCTGTTTTAACCAGTAATGGTTAACTGGGAAGATTATTTGTTTCTAAACTGAACTTTGAACTTTTGAATATCTCTTTTGTTACTTTACATCAATAATCAAGTATATCTGTATAGTTTTAACCACCTTTAGCTGAAGTCCCCTCTTAACTTTAAAACAAAATCAGGAGACTACCATTCCTCTCATCAAAACCCCCCTAGCTTTTGAGAGATCAGTCGTATTCTCCTCCTATCTTTGTAAATTATTATTTCTTGGATATCTGTAAAAGTCCAAAATGACTTGGGTTTCTGCCTCTTTATAGATGGCAAGCTGAGGATACAGTAGCACTTATCAACTATCTTATTTTTCCAGCTATCTCATGGTTTGCCGTTGGCCTACTGGGTTCTTTTTCCCATTCTCCCGTTTTTAAGCTTGCCTGGCTCATTGGAGATTTTGTTAAATTGCTGTGGATCATCAATAACAAAATTAAATGTGAAGTAATATAGAGTCATGAAAAACTTCCAGTCTGGCATTAATCAAGTCCTGAGGAGGTCAGATTACTGGAGTTTTACCTGAATACCTGCCTTGAATTTACTTGAATCCATCACAACTCCAATTATGCCTGCCACTTCAAATTCCATATTTAGATTTTCAAACCATCTGGAAAATTCTGGAAACAGCTTTTTGTATTTTGCCATATATACATTTGCCATTATTTTCTACATTTTTGTGAAATTGTCTCTTAACCTATCTTGCTACAAGAAGCAAATCACTAGCATTTCCAGGCCAACCTATCTTTTCAATTGAGAAAACATTTATTCCTCTCACTGTTTTGCACTTTAAAAAAAAATCCTGTAATGCTATCTATTAAAAATAGACAATATGTATTTAATCACTTTAATTGAGCAGAGATGATGTTTTTCTTTACAATCAAATAAATGTATATTTTGCTATGATCCATAATAATAATAATAATAATGATAATGCTGGACAACAAATTTTTTTTTGAAATTGATGCTTCCTCAGAATTTATTTTTGGTTATGATGGACCACTTGAAGCTGAACACAAATATAATTTCCTTCTACTTTGTACCATGTAGGAATTTGGAGAAACAGGAAATTAACTTTTATTGAATATAATGCATTTAATTGCATAAAAGTACTGACACTTTGCAATAGTTCAACTCACCTAAAAATATTTGTTTTTATTTGTACTCTGTGTCTGAGGCTTCTCATTGAAGTGTTGAACAGTAATCAGCCAGCACTGATGGATTCTAGTTGTCCTGCTACCATTTGTCCATGACTGCAATGTTCTGGTGAAACCTTTCACCATGCTTATCACTGACTGTGACAAGGTTTGCATGAGAGAAGTCTAAATGAGAATGCAGAAAATGAATCTTTAGTGACATGTTTTAACAGGAAGCATGTTGTCAACCAGCTGCAAGTAGCTTGGTGCTCTGTAGTTGCTAAGAAAATTTTCAACAATATCCTTGAATGCCTTCCATGTGATTTATTTCTATTTTTTTGTTCTTTGGTCTACTAGAAGTTCTTCAAATTGCCTGTCATTGATGACCTGTTTGATTTGTGGACCAACAAAAATGCCTTCCTTAATCTTGGCATTAGTTATTCTGGAAAACTGTCTTAAATATTGAAATCCTTCACGGAAACTTTTATGCCTGGTGACAACAGATTCCATCCTTGCAGTTTTGAACCCAGTAATTCTGCTTTTGCCTTTGACAAACCCAAGTCGCTGACTAGATTATTTAACTCAGACTGAGTTATTGGATGAGGCTCACTCAACATAAAGGGTTCAGGTTCCGTATCAGTATCTATGTCGTTTTCTATTCCTGGCTCATGCATCGAGGCATCTTCGTCTGCCTCCCTCTAAACTCCATGTATCTGGTGGCTTTGATTCAAGAAGACAGCACATATTGCTCAACGAATGTGAGGAGTCCAGGCTTTGTGTTGGTCACCAATTTTACACCCAAAGTTGAGCTCATAGGTGTTCTTAATAAGTTGAATCATGTTCCGTTTTTGAGATTTAAGTGTATACTTGCCACAAATATAATAACGGAAACTATCATGGCTGTTGCAACATTGGCAAGACATTTTGCTATCACAAGTACTTCTGAAAATACAATTACTTTATCATAATGAGTACACACAATATCCTGTATGTGTAGATCATGTGATCGTAGGCCAGTATACTGTACATGTAAACTCAATGCCTAGAACAGAGTGTGTGTGTGTGATGCTGTTATAGTCTTTCTCAAGTTCAATTTAGGAATTGAATTACAGTTTAGGAGTGTAGTCCAAAAAAAACTGACTTGCCAGTTATTTTTTTGAGGGAGATTGTTTAAATTCAAGAGGCAGGTGGAAGAAGACCTGAGAGTTCAAGCAGGATTATAAAATGAAAATGATTCTGTGATGTACTTGGGGTCCAGAACATTTAAAAACTTTAAAGTAAGGAAGAGGACTTTAAAGTCAATTCTAAAAGATGCAGGAAGCCAATGCAGAGTAGCTAGTATGGGAGTGATATGTTCCCTCATCCTGGTTTTGGTTAAAAGTCTAGCAGTGGCACTCTGAACGAGTTTAAGTTTATTTTAATGGATTGTTTTGAAGCCGTTAAAAATGCATTCAAGTAATCTAGTCTTTATGATATAAAGGTGTAATTTAGTTTTACAGCATCAATAAATGACAGAAACAAATGTACCTTTGCAATTATTAAAAGTGTAGGAATGCTGTTCTTGTTACTTTGTAGGATTTAAAATTCAAATCTGAATCAAGCATAATGCCCAGGTTAGTTACTCTTGATTTTATAAGAGGTGCCAAGTTCCCAAAGTTTTCAATAAGTTTATCTCTTTGGCTTTACCAAAAGAATATCAGTTTTATCTTCATTTAGTTTTAGGAAATTATTGCTCATCCATTTGTTTATTGCAGCCATACTAGAAGTCAGAGACGATAGGCTGTTATCATTGTCAGGCTTGACCGAGGTGTACTATTGTGTGTCATCTGCATTACTGTGGCAATCAAGTTTAAGCTGTCTAATGTCTCCTAAGGAGAGCATGTTTCAGGAGAAGAGTAGGGGACCAAGCCAGCTTCCCTGAGCAACACCAGAAAGTACATTGTATCTCCTAGAAAATTGGTCTCAAAATATATGAACGAAACAAATTTGGGGCACTACTAGAGAGGCCAACCTAGTTCTCAAGGCAATCTAGGAAAATGTTGTAGTCAAGTGTGTCAAAGCCTGCACTTAAATCTAGAAGAATTAGAACTGAGACTGTTGGCATCAGTGCTGGGCCTAAGCCGTCTCCATGCTGTGGTTTGCTTTAAAACCTGACTAAAACTTTTTTAGAACATTGTTCCCATTCAGAAAATTGTTGAGTTGGTTGAAAATAACCTTTTCAAGAATCTTGCCCAGGAAGGGAAGATTTGATACAGGCCTAGAGTTAGCTAGTACCTCACATTCAAGACTTGGCTTATTAAGTAGGAGTTTGACAGCTGCTATTTTGAAGGCATCTGGGAAAAACTCCAGCTTCAAGGAATGTGTTAACAATTATTCTGCCAGAATTGAAAACACTTATATTAAGAGTTCTTAAAGTGTGGTATAGACAAGGTTGAGACAGTAATTAGATAGTTTACTCTTTATTATGATCTTGTAGAGTTCTGAATCAGAAATACTTGTAAATTTTGACATGGTTTTCCATTTTTTTAAGAGGTGGCTGTAGAGGTTACATGTATCTGTAGCAGTACTGTTCCTCATGGAAGTAGTTTTGTTGATTTAAAAAAAAATAATATTGCCATGTCTTCCAGGATATGGCATCTATTTTATATTGAAGCACCTAGCAGTCATACTGTAACTTGCTGCTTTTCTATTCTGTTCCCTTTTGTTTATTTGTGGCTCAATCTTGGTGCACGATCCCTATTTTGAGTTTCATTGTTATACTTCCAAATTGCAGTGGCACCTGTGGTTTGTGAACATTAGGTTTAAAAATTAAAATCTGAAATAATAACTAAAAAGTCTAGAAACTCTCAGCAGGTTAGACAGCTAATGTGCAAAGAGAAGCAGTTAGAGTCAAGTCTGGGACTCTTCTGACAATGGGGTTTCAAAATGAAAGTTCCTGGCATTTTCAGCTTTTATTTTAGGTACAAAAACCTGTTTAAAATATTTTGTTTTAATGTCTCTATGATCTGAGTTTTTTGGGTGATCAATAAGACTTATGATTAGCTTTTATTTTTGTGTCAGAACCATGGTTGCAATGTGGAAGAAACAAAAATATAGAAGAGGCAATGTATATTTACATGGCTATAGACTGAAAGAGTGTGAATATTTATCTTTTGTCTTACTGATCTCTGCCCAGAAAGGTCTGAGAGTGGTTGTTAGAAATAGTTTGTTCAGAATTCTGGTCAAAAAAACTTTACACCCTTAACTTTTTATAAAAGGTATTCAGTTTCTGGTATTCTCTCCCTCTCCACTGTTAAGTAAAATTATAATAAATTATTGAGCTAGTAGCTTGATTATAGCTGGAATCTGATACAGCATTATCTTAATAGCTAGTGTTTTCTTCAAAACACCAGTAGGGCATGGGGAAGATGAAAGTTTGGGCTGTGAAACCATTTTAAAACTATTAATCCAGCATGCTCAAGAGTTCAATCTCAAACCAGCAGATCTGCCTGATTGTCAGATGTTATTTTATTAATATTACAGTGAATTTCTCATTTACTTTTTAAAAAGATGTTCTCCAGTAAGTTCCAAGGAGACACAGTTAAGTTTGAAGAGAGTATAGAACTGGGGCCCCAATAGTTCAAGAAGCATAGGAATTTGAAGCGGTTGGGAAGCTTGGCAACTGGGAATCCAGCTGGCAGGAAGGGAGCTAATTCTTTCAGTGCATAATTACCCCACCAATTCTTTTGCAAGCCTTGAAACCCCTATTATCTCTGAATTTCTGGACTTTGTTTGCATGTGTGTGTAAATCTTCTAGATAAATTCTTTCGCTCTTCATTTGATTCTTGCTGCCCTAAGATCATTATTCCATCGTTTTTCCTTAATGTATTTGAAACACTTTCTTTTTGCTTGTTTGATATCTGCTCGAGTGGATTTCTAACCAGAAGATTGCCTCATATTGAAGTTTGTGCATATATACTACATAGGGACACATGAACAGAAAGATGATGTTATGCAATGGGTATCATAGATTTTTTTCCCAAGGACTTTGTGAGTGGTTGAAAACACTTAGTTGGTTTATTATTGCACATATAATGAGACAGTGGAAACACTTGATTTGCATATTGTTCATACAGATCAAATAATTGCACAATGCTTTGAGATAGAACAAGATAAAACAATAACAACACAGAATAAAGCAACAACTACAGAGAAAGTGTAGGGCAGGTAGAGAATAAGGTGCAGGGCGATAATGAGGTAAATTGTGAAGTCAAGAGTCCATCTCTAGTCTTAGGAAGAGTCTAATGTCTCTAAACTATTTAAATGTACACAGATACTGTTATAACTGTTATAACAGATACTGTTATAAGCTGTTCTTGATCCGATGGTACATGCTTTTTAGGCATTTTTATTTTTGTGCCTGATGGATAAGGAGAGAAGAAAGAATATTTGTGATGAATGGGGACTTAGATTATGTTGGTTGTTTTACTGAGGCAGTGAGTCCATGGAGTGGAAACTGGTTTCCATGACATGCTGTGCTGTGTCCACTGCTCTCTGCATATTTGAAGGAAAATTTACAGGCAGGTGGACTCATGGAAATCATGAGCTCTTTAACTTCAGAGCACATTGGCAGAACCCCAATTAGAATCCCCAGCAAGTCTGGGTCCTCTGCATATGTTGTACAGATAGAAGGACGAATTCTTACCGTTGGGTACAGCACTCGAGGCAGTTTCCACCAAACTCTATCCATGTGTTCATAATGTCTTTAAAAAATTGATTGCAGATTTATTAAATACATGAAAACAATCTGGAACTTGAAAATGCAATGTTTTCTACATTTCCTGAAGAAAACTGCAGAAATAAATAAGTAATCTAGAGAACATATCATATACTTATTTAATATTCTTGTATTTTCAGGTACCAGTGCAAATAAGTGGATTGTGGTGATTGAGCCGCTGCTTAATTGGGGCAGCTGCTTGATTGGGCCAAAAACATTTAGGTCCTGACATGTCCCAAGTAACCAGAATCCACTGCACGTTGTAGTGACTTGTGTGGATTTTAAAATTGTGCACAGGTGCCAATTTTTAGTGCTTTTCCTAACCTTTCTGCTGTTGACTTCTGCCGAATGTACCGTAATTATTTGGATTATCTAGAATGTGCCAGGCTTTTATAGATGCTGGTTAAATAAATATGCTGATTAATCCCATGTTTGTTTGGTAGCTCCCCTAGGTCAGTCCAGAGATTCCCTAGTGTTGTTCTTTACTTGGCTTGGAAACTGTCTCTTGGCATTGTCCCACTGAATTGCTGGCTAGTCAAGTACCTGTGAACCAAGCCTTCACCAGCCTAGTTACTTGACAAAGTCAAGGAAAGCTCAATTGTTTGATTTTGTCTATCGTGAGATGGATATTCTGCTACATTGCTCCTTGTATTTCTGCATAAAATGGGTAATTGATTTTTCTGTATTGGGCCCATAAATCATACATGTTCCCAAGGCTTTTCCTCCTGGTCATCATCTAGTTAGGATCTTCAGACACAATGTAACTTGATGGTTACTTATTATTTCCAGATAGTTTGGAGATATTCAACAACCTGTGGTTTTGGTTGGCGTTTAAAATTTTGGTGTATAGGAAGCTTTGCGTGAAGGATGTTTAAAAGCACATATAAGATAATGCTGATATTTGCAGTTAAAATAAATGCTGAGTTCCACACTGTTGTATTGTAAAATTCTCCTTGTTTATGTGTAAAATATTGAAATGTTAATATTTTTAAAATTTCAGTTCCACATTGTTGGCATTTATAATGGAGTTGCTGAAGAATTCAGTGGCTATGCAAGAACAAATACTCTCTTGTAAGGGTTTTCTTGTCATTGGCTATACCCTTGAAAAGGTAAGTATTACAATAGTTTAGCTTGAGTGTACTTCCTTAAATCATCCAGGTTAATGAATTTAAAACAAGCTAAACTGAACCAAGTGAGTCATATTGAGCAAAGTATGTTAAAATTCAAGTTATACCAAATTAGTGTTTTAATTTAACTCTATATTTAGCATTTGCAAAGTCTATATTTTAAATTGTAGGATGGCTTCATTGAAAACTAAGCCTGAATGATTTAGTCTACATGACCCAATGACTACCTTTCTGGTACTTGCTAATTATGGCTTCATAATAAGGAAACTGGTAAATTTGTATTGAGAAAATATTTCAAAAGTGGAATTTCAGGTTGTTATTTTGCATATGCTTGTATCTGAAAAAATTATTACTTGCCATTAGGCAAAATTAGCTATTTTGTTAGATATAAACTTCATATTGTCAAAGTATTTATCTGTTATATACTACTTTGAGATTTATTTTATTTTAGGATTCAACAGCTAAAGAGTAAAATGCTCATAAGAAAATAAAGTATTTTTGAGTAATATCAAAAGCAAACAATTTCTATGGGTATAGAGATTGGAAGAAGGAAGCTAGGTAGTGGTACCTCCTGAGGATGAGGTTGTTATATTACTAACAGGGAACAAAGAATTGATGGATATGTTACTTTTTTTTTGCACCGGTCCTCACCATGGAGGATACTACAATTATATCAAAGATAACATGGACTAATTAAAAACAGGAAGGAACTTGTTTTAAAAAATCTTAATTAAAAGAGATAATTATTACAGCAACTCGCAGGTTAAAGGCAGACAGATCACAAGGACTTGGATGGTCTGAATCAAGGTTCAAAAGGAAGTAGCTGCAGAAATGGTGGGTTTTATGAGAAAACCTGTTGGGTCTTTTTCAGACTGGAGGGGTGTAACTAATTGAATACCCCAAGCATCAATTCTTGGCCCTCGATTTAAATATTTGTCTTTTATATTAATGACCTGATTGAGGGAATGATGTATAAGTTTTCCAAGTTTGCTGACGATACAAAGGTAGGCCAAAGGGCATGTTGTTATGAGGATGTTGATTCTGCAACAGGGTGTATGTTGGGTGAAAATCTGGCAAATGGAGTTTAATGTGAAGTGTGAGGTATTGCGTTTTTGTAAAAATAATCAATAATTTAGATGATCTAAATGGAAAACACACGAGATTCTGCAGATGCTGGAAATCCAGAGCACGACACAGAAAATGCTAGAGGAACTCAACAGGTTAGGCAGCTTCTATTGAATGAATAAGCAGTTTTGGGCCATGAACCTTCATCAGGCCTGGAAAGAGAAGAAACCAAAATAAGGTGGGGGGAAGGGAAGGAGTACAAGCTTGGCAGGTGGCAGGTGAAACCAGGTGAACTGGTGGAGGGAAGATGCAGCAAAAAGCTGGGAGGTAATGGGTGGAAGAGGTAAATGACAGAAGGGGAATCTATTAGGGAACAGCGGACCATGGGAGAAAAGGGAGAAGGAGGGGCGCCAGAGGGAGGTGATGGGCAGGTGAAGATGAGGGGTAGGAGGAAAGCCAGAATGGGGAATGGAGAAAGACCAGGGAAGGGATAGAAAAAAACGGTTAGAGAAATTAATGTTTATGCCTTCAGATTGGAGACTGCCCAGATGGAATATGAAGTGTTGCTTCTCTAACCTGAGAATGGACTCTTCGTGACTGTAAAGGAGGCCATGGACTGACATTTTGGAATGGGAAGTAGAATTGATATGGGTAGCCAACGGGAAATCGCGCTTTTTGTGGTAGACAGAGCAAAGGCACTTGACAAAGCAGTTCTAGTTCACTGTTAGTAGGCAGGTCCAGCAGGTAATTAATGATTGTGAACAACATGTTTGCCTTTGTTGCAGTGAGATTGGATTTTAAGAGTAAGATTTTTTTGTTTGCAATTGTGCAAGGTGTTTGTGTAGCCACATCTAGAAGACTTTGTACAGTTTTAGTGCCATTTCCTAAGGGATGTAGCTGCAGTGGAGGTTGAACAAAGGAGCTTCACCAGGCTAATTCCTGGGATGTCTTGTCAAGTGACGCTAGACAATTTGGGTCTATATTCTCTGGAGTTATAGAAAATTGACGGGTATAAGAATGCACTCAAACATAGAAGATTCTCTGTCACCTTAACAGGGTTGGTGTTCTATATAGTAGGAGAATCACAAACAAGGGGACTTAGCTGGTAAGTAAGGGGCTGGTCATTTGAAACTGGCTACCTGAAAAGGATAGTGAATATCTGGAGAGTGGTGTCTCAGAGTATGTTTAATGTGAAGATGGGCAAATGTTTGAAAGATTGAGAAATTGAAGGCTATGAGGAACTGGCTCAGAGAAGAGTTGAGACCAGTATAGTTGAAGCATGAATGCAGGCTTGTGTGGTCTGGTTGTATACTCCTACTCCTGTTTCATTGCATTCTTGTGACCTATATTAAAGATTAGTTTTAAACTATGATGTAAATGGTCAGTTTACTCTATTTGGTCATGTTTTATTCCTTGGGTGAAATACCCCATCTAGTGGTTAGGATGAAAATTGATGTCGTCTGTTGTTGGGTGAGTGATGCAATTTTTAAAAAAAGACTCCCAGAAGGCGAGCTATATCTATCTGGTTAGCAGTGTCTTCTGTCTTCTGTACTGTTTTGTTGTTTATTTAATTTAGAACCATTTGTGGCAATTGGACAACTTTTTTGTTTTGAATTAGCTGAATGAATAATCTGCATGCACCATTTTCTAAATTGTGACATTTTTGTGATTTAGTGAGCTATAGGTATTTTTAATAAGAGCTGTTTAGTTCATCTAGAATCAAGTAGTAGAATTCAGATACAGGCCTGCATAACTTTGTAAGCTCAGTTTTTTGAAACCAGTTTTTCAAAAACCAGATTTATCCATGGCTCTTTAAGGAAGGTTGAATAATGTTTTGAATTGAGTGTAACAAATGCATGCCCTAAACTAAAGAATAGTTTGTGGTTTCAAGGTAACCAATATGGTATGAGTTCTAATTTTGTGTTAATACCTAACTTGTTGATAAATTAGAAGTGAAATCAATAAGACTTGTTCTCTATAGAATTGCATTTTCATGCTTAAATTGTTTAAATATTGAGACATAAAGATCTGAAATCACACTCTTTTTACAGTCTTCCAAAGTTCACATCACCAGAGAAGTGCTGGAACTATGTTTGGCCTTTGCTAAATATCTGAGTAACTTGCAGAATGGTGGTCCTCTACTTAAACAACTTTGTGATCACATTCTTCTGAATCCTGCTATTTGGATCCATGCTCCTGCCAAGGTGAATATTTGCATTTTTGTTTAGGATTATTTTATAAAGGCAGAGAATTATGCAATGATACTAATATACCACTCTTTTAAAAAAAATCTGCATTAAGCTGAGTATCATTCAAACATAATTGGTTGAAAATATTGAAGACAAACACAATTTCCAGCTTCTGGAAAATACCTATATCTGAGAAACTCCAGTCTGAAATAAAACTGAATAAAAAAAAACACGATGTACGTACCTTAAATTGATCCATTTTGAATTAAATTTGCTATGTGAATAAAAATAAGTTAAAGTTGTGTATGCCATTCCAAATTGGGTTCCTTGGGAAAACTGGATCATTAGCCATTCAACAAATTGTTTTTCATATTGCTATTAATTTTGATTTGCTTTTTAACAAAGTACCATATTGATTCTTACCAGCTTGATCCCTTGCTATTATGTACAGAATTGTCATGTGTTTCCAAGCACAAAATCAAAGATGTACAGTTATTCTCTGCAATGGTGTCATTTTAGATGTGAGGAATGACTGAGTACCTTGATGTGCAATGTATTTGTCCATTGTATATCTATTCATGATGGAATAACTACTGAGTGACTCTTGACAGAAGTGCACAGGATGCAATGACTTTGCCTATTTCCTCATAATTTGAAGTTGCAAACCAGAGTCAATTAGAACAAAGAATGTGGAACAGTTCAGGCCCTTTGGCCATGATGTTGCAATGACCTTTTAACCTATTCTGAGATCAATTTAATGGTTTATAACTACATAGCACTCCCAATTTTCTATCATACATGTGGCTATCTAAGAGTTTCTTAAATGCCCATAATGTTCCTGCATCTACACACTCACCATTGTGTGTGTGTGTACGTGTATACACACTTACACTCAATTTGTGCCTCTTAAACGGCTCCAGGAAGTCACCTCTCATGCTCCTTCTTTCCAAACAGGAGAAACCTTAGCTTGCTCAGCCTATCCTTATAACACATTTTCTCTAATCCATGCAACATCCTGATAAATCTCTGCACTTTTTCTAAAGCTTCCACATTTTCTTTTGAATTTATTGAGATACAACACTGGTTAAACCACTATGCTACCGTGCTCCTATCCTTCCTAAAAGGAGGTGATCAGAACTGAGCATTATATTCCAAGTGTTTTATCAAGCTGTAACATTACCCTGCGGCTCTTGAACTCAATTCCCTGATTATTGAAGGTCAACACAGACCTATTTTAAAAACCCTATCAATCTGTGTGGTAACTTTGAGGGAGCTATGGAACTAGATTCCAAGATCCTTCTGTTCCTCCATACTAAGAATCCTGCCATAAATCCTGTATTATCCTTTCAAATTCAACCTTCCAAAGTGAATCACTTCACACTTTTCTGGGTTGAATTCCATCTGCCACTTTTAAGCCCAGCTCTGCGCATTCTGTCAATGTCCCTTTGTAACCTACGACAAACTACACTCTCCACAACTCCATAATAGTGTCATCTGTAAACTTACTAACCCATCCTTCCACTTCCGCATCCATCATTTATGAATATCTCAAAGAACAGGGATCACAACATGTTGTTAGGGAACACCACTGCTCACTGACTTTTCAGGCAGAATATACTCCAACACAACTACTCTCTGCCTTCTATGGGCAAGCCAATTCTGAATCTACACAGCCAAGGGAATGAACCTAACATGAGGAACCTTACTAAAATCAGACTATGCTTCTTCAGATGCTCGTAAATCCTATCTGTAAGAATGTTCTCCAATAATTTGCCCACTACTAAAGTAAGACTCACTGGTAGTTAGTTCCCAGACTTATCCCAACTCTAGGAAATCTGCAGATGCTGGAAATTCAAGCAACACACACAAAATGCTAGTGGAACGCAGCAGGCCAGGCAGCATCTATAGGGAGAAGCACTGTCGGCATTTCGGGCCGAGACCCTTCGTCAGGACTAACTGAAAGGAAAGATGGTAAGAGATTTGAAAGTAGGAGGGGGAGGGGAAAATGCGAAATGATAGAAGACCGGAGGGGGTGGGGTGAAGCTGAGAGCCAGACAGGTGATTGCTAAAAGGGATACAGAGCTACAGAAGGGAAAGGTTCATGGGACGGGAGGCCTAGGGAGAAAGAAAGGGGGAGGGGAGCACCAGAGGGAGATGGAAAACAGGCAAAGTGATGGGCACAGAGAGAAAAAAACTAAATATATCAGGGATGGGGTAAAATGGGGAGGGGCATTAAAGTAAGTTAGAGAAGTCAATGTTCATGCCATCAGGTTGGAGGCTAGCCGGTATATAAGATGTTGTTCCTCCAACCTGAGCGTGGCTTCATCTTGACTGTAGAGGAGGCCACGGATAGACATATCAGAATGGAAATGGGACATGGAATTAAAATGTGGGGCCACAGGGAGATCCTGCTTTCTCTGGCGGACAGAGCGTAGGTGTTCAGCGAAACAGTCTCCCAGTCTGCGTCGGATCTCACCAATATATAAAAGGCCACACCGGGAGCACCGGATGCAGTACACCACACCAGCTGACTCACAGGTGAAGTGTCGCCTTACCTGGAAGGACTGTCTGGGGCCCTGAATGGTGGTGAGGGAGGAAGTGTAAGGGCAGGTGTAGCACTTGTTCCGCTTGCAAGGATAAGTGCCAGGAGGGAGATCGGTGGGAAGGGATGGGGGTGATGAATGGACAAGGGAGTTGCGTAGGGAGCGATCCCTGCGGAAAGCAGAAATGGGGGGCGGGAAAGATGTGCTTGGTAGTGGGATCCCGTTGGAGGTGGCGGAAGTTACGGAGAATTATACGTTGGATCCGGAGGCTGGTGGGGTGGTAGGTTAGGACAAGGGGAACCCTATCCCGAGTGGGGTGGTGGGCGGATGGGGTGAGGGCAGATGTGCGGGAAATGGGAGAGATGTGTTTGAGAGCAGAGTTGATGGTGGAAGAAGGGAAGCCCCTTTGTTTAAAGAAGGAAGACATTAAAAGGAAGACGTCCCTATATACATCCATCCCCCCACCAGGAAGGTCTCAAAGCTCTCCGCTTCTTTTTGGATTCCAGACCTAACCAATTCCCCTCTACCACCACTCTCCTCCGTCTAGCCAAATTAGTTCTTACTCTCAATAATTTCTCCTTTGGCTCCTCCCACTTCCTCCAAACCAAAGGTGTAGCCATGGGCACCCGCATGGGTCCCAGTTATGCCTGCCTTCTTGTTGGCTTTGTGGAACAGTCCATGTTCCAAGCCTATACGGATATCTGCCCCCCTCTTTTCCTTCGCTACATTGACGACTGCATTGGCGCTGCCTCCTGCACACATGCTGAGCTCATTAACTTCATTAACTTTGCCTCCAACTTTCATCCTGCCCTCAAATTTACCTGGTCCATTTCCGACACCTCCCTCCCCTTTCTTGATCTTTCTGTCTCCATCTCTGGAGACGGCCTATCTACTGATATCTATAAAACCCATTTCCAGAAAAGTTGGGATATTTTCCAAAGTGCAATAAAAACAAAAATCTGTGATATGTTAATTCACGTAAACCTTTATTTAACTGACAAAAGTACAAAGAAAAGATTTTCAATAGTTTTACTGACCAACTTAATTGTATTTTGTAAATATACACAAATTTAGAATCTGATGGCTGCAACACACTCAACAAAGGTTGGGACAGAGTTAAAATAAGATTGAAAAGTGCACAGAATATTCAAGTAACACCGGTTTGGAAGACTCCGCATTAAGCAGGCTAATTGGTAGCGTTGAGGTATCATGACTGGGTATAAAAGTAGCGTCCATCAAAGGCTCAGTCTTTGCAAGCAAGGATGGGTCGTGGCTCACCCCTTTGTGCCAAAATTTGTGAGAGAATTGTTAGTCAGTTCAAAAGGAACATTTCCCAACGCAAGATTGCAGAGAATTTAGGTCTTTCAACATCTACAGTACATAATACTGTGAAAAGATTCAGAGACATCTCAGTGCGTAAGGGGCAAGGTCAGAAACCACTGTTGAATGCACGTGATCTTCGAGCCCTCAGGCGGCACTGCCAAAGAAACCGTCATGCTACTGTGACAATTATAGCCACCTGGACTCGGGAGTACTTCGGAAAACCATTGTCACTTAACACAGTACTTCGCTGCATCCAGAAATGCAACTTGAAACTGTATTACGCAAGGAGGAAGCCATACATCAACTCTATGCAGAAACGCCGGCGAGTTCTCTGGGCCTGAGCTCATCTCAGATGGACCGAAAGACTGCGGAACCGTGTGCTGTGGTCAGATGAGTCCACGTTTCAGCTAGTTTTCGGAAAAAACGGGCGTCGAGTTCTCCATGCCAAAGATGAAAACGACCATCCTGATTGTTATCAGTGAAAGGTGCAAAAGCCAGCATCATACCATTGACTCTGAGGCGTATACTAGGATTTTAGAGAGGCATATGTTGCCATCAAGGTGACGTCTCTTCTCGGGACGTCCATGCTTATTTCAGCAGGATAATGCCAGACCACATTCTGCACGGGCTACAACAGCGTGGCTTTGTAGACACAGAGTGCGTGTGTTTGACTGGCCTGCTGCCAGTCCAGATCTATCTCCTATTGAAAATGTATGGCGCATCACGAAGAGGAGAATCAGACAACAGAGACCACGGACTGTTGAGCAGCTGAAGTCTTATATCAAGCAAGAATGGATAAAATTTCCAACTGCAAATCTACAATTAGTATCCTCAGTTCCAAAACGATTAAAAAGTGTTATTAAAAGGAAAGGTGATGTAACACAATGGTAAACATGCCTTTGTCCTAATTTTTGTTGAGTGTGTTGCAGCCATCAAATTCTAAATTTGTGTATATTTACAAAATACAATTAAGTTGGTCAGTAAAACTATTGAAAGTCTTTTCTTTGTACTTTTGTCAGTTAAATAAAGGTTCATGTGAATTAACATATCACAGATTTTTGTTTTTATTGCATTTTGGAAAATATCCCAACTTTTCTGGAAATGGGGTTTGTACTATAAGCCTACAGACTCTCACAGCTACCTGGACTATTCCTCTTCCCACCCTGTCTCTTGCAGAAATGCTATACCCTTCTCACAATTCTACCATCTCTGCCGCATCTGCTCTCAGGATGAGGCTTTTCATTCCAGGACGAAGGAGATGTCTTCCTTTTTTAAACAAAGGGCCTTCCCTCCTTCCACCATCAACTCTGCTCTCAAATGCATCTCTCCCATTTCCCGCACATCAGCCCTCACCCCATCCGCCCACCACCCCACTCGGGATAGGATTCCCCTTGTCCTCACCTACCACCCCACCAGCCACCGGATCCAACGTATAAATCTCCGTAACTTCCGCCACCTCCAACAGGATCCCACTACCAAGCACATCTTTCCCGCCCCCCCCCCTTCCTGCTTTCCGCAGGGATCGCTCCCTACACGACTCCCTTGTCCATTCATCACCCCCATCCCTTCCCATCGATCTCCCTCCTGGCACTTATCCTTGCAAGCGGAACAAGTGCTACACCTGCCCTTACACTTCCTCCCTCACCACCATTCAGGGCCCCAGACAGTTCTATCAGCTGAGGCGACACTTCACCTGTGAGTCGGCTGGTGTGGTGTACTGCATCCGGTGCTCCCGGTGTGGCCTTTTATATATTGGTGAGATCCGACGCAGACTGGGATACCATTTTGCTGAACACCTACGCTCTGTCCGCCAGAGAAAGCAGGATCTCCCTGTGGCCCCACATTTTAATTCCACGTCCCATTTCCATTCTGATATGTCTATCCGTGGCCTCCTCTACAGTCAAGATGAAGCCACGCTCAGGTTGGAGGAACAACATCTTATATACCGGCTAGCCTCCAACCTGATGGCATGAACATTGACTTCTCTAACTTACTTTAATGCCCCTCCCCATTTTACCCCATCCCTGATATATTTAGTTTTTTTCTCTCTGTGCCCATCACTTTGCCTGTTTTCCATCTCCCTCTGGTGCTCCCCTCCCCCTTTCTTTCTCCCTAGGCCTCCCGTCCCATGAACCTTTCCCTTCTGTAGCTCTGTATCCCTTTTGGCAATCACCTGTCTGGCTCTCAGCTTCACCCCACCCCCTCCGGTCTTCTATCATTTCGCATTTTCCCCTCCCCCTCCTACTTTCAAATCTCTTACTATCTTTCCTTTCAGTTAGTCCTGACGACGGGTCTCGGCCCGAAATGCCGACAGTGCTTCTCCCTATAGATGCTGCCTGGCCTGCTGCGTTCCACCAGCATTTTGTGTGTGTTGCCTATCCCAACTCTGCTTTTTAAACATTTGTCACCCTCCAATCATCTGTCACAGCCTGTTTTACACTGTCCTCACAAATGCTTGGGTCTCTCGGTGGTGAATGCTGAAGCAAAATATTCATTAAGGAATTCCATTACCTCCTCTGACTCCAGATTTCCTTTTCTGTCACTGATTGGCCCTTCCCTAACTAGCTGTCCGCCTGTTCTTCACATACGTGTAGAATGCCTTCTTTTGGCTACCTTATAACTCTGTAGAGCCCTGTCTGGTCCTTGCTTTGTAAACTTTAAGTAAGCTTCTTTCTTCCTCTTGACTAGATGTTCTATATGTCTTGTCAACCGTGGTAACTTCACTATCGACTATCCTTTCCCTGCCTTAATGGGACAAAACTATCCAGAACCCCAGACAAGTGCTCTCTAAAAAGTCTTCCACATGCTTGTGGAATTCTTTGAGTTATCAATTCCCAATTTATGCTCCCTAGTTTTCCCTAATAGCACCTTAATTCCTCCTCCCCAATTAAGTACTTTCCCATATAATCTACTCCATCCTCTCGAGGGCAGTAGTAAAGGTCGGAGTTTTTGAAATGTTCACTGACCGAGAGAGCTGGCACCAGACCTGGTTCATTACGTAGCAACAGATCCAGTATGTCTTCTTATCTAGTTGGCCTGTCTACATATTGCATCAGGAATCCTTCCTGGGCCCCATCTAAACCTTTTGCAGCTGTGATTTTGTCCTTGATTAGCAATGCCACACCCCCATCTTTTTTACCTCCCTTCCTGTCTATTTTGAAAAATGTAAATCCTGGAACATTCAGCAGCCATTCCTGCTGTTATGACAATGAAGTCTCTGTAATAGCTGCAACATTGTTGTTCCATGTACTGATCTGTGCTCTTTGTTCATCACCCTTGTTCCTGATTCATCTTGCATTGCAATCGACACACTTCAATGCATCCTTCTGACTGCAGTTTTGCCTTGTCAACTTACCTATCCTGCCTCAATCTCTCCACAGTGCACTACCTGTATACAAATTGACCTGTCACTCTGGTTTCCACACTCCTGCCAAACTCATTTAGAGCTTCCCCAAAAGCTTTAGTAAATTTGCCTGCGAGAACATTGGTCCTCCTCAAGTTCAGGTGTAACCCATTCTTTTTGTACAGCCTTGCCTGGAAGAGACCCTATGATCCACATCCTCAATGGCATGTGTTACGGCAGCAATCCAGAAATTACTACCCTCTAGGTTCTGCTTTTCAGCTTCCTACCTAGGTCCCTGTTTTCTCTTTTCAGGACCTTATCCTTTTTCCTACCTTGTTGTCGGTGCCAATATGTATCACGACTTCTGGCTGCTCGGCCTCCCTCTTAAGAATGCAATTGCAATAGCTTCCTATCATTCTAGCTTTGAACACAGTTAGGCCATTTATCTTGGCATTACATTGGCAGCTTGATAGCATTGTGATTATCACTGTTGCCTTCCAAGTGCAGCAGTCAGGTTCAGTGCTGACTTGCAGTTTGCATTTTCTCACTGTGATTGCATGAGCCTCCTTCAGAAGGTTGTACTGATTGATGGGATAATTAGCTTCTATAATAGGAGTGCACTGTGGCTGTCTACTCTGTAGTTTTTCTGCTTATCCTCATAAGTACAGATTACAGCACATCTGGGGGAAAAAAAATATAACTACAGGTAACGGACTCTGAAACAAAAACAAATGCTTCAGGGACTCAGCCAGTCAAGCAGCATCAGTGGAAACCAGCTAATGCTTCAGGTTAATGTTTTGGTGAAGGGTCTTTGACTGTTTTTTCTTTCCACAGTGGCTGTTTGTTTGGTGAAGTTCTTCCAGCGTTATCTGGTTTTTGTATATTGTACCTGTTGGGCAGTAGCTGTGCTTTCCTGTGGTTCATGGCCTTATCCTGGATAAAACTGTCCAAACGTTTATCTGTGTTTGTATCTCAGACACTCTCTCCAGCACACTGATTTTGAGCTAGAGAAATTTGTGATGGATATATCTCCTGTGCAGCTAGAAGTTATTTGAGACTAGAACTCGAGGTCGTAGGTTAAGGATAGTAGATGAAATATTCCAAGGAACCTGAGGTGGAACTTCACTTGGAGGGTGCTATACGTGTCGAAAGAGCTACTAGTGTAAGTGTTTGATTGCAACACTTAAGAGAAGTCTAGATAAGTACATGGATGGGAGGGTTACAGTGCGCTATGGTCCATGTGGGAGCTGATGGGACGAGGTAGAATAACAGTTCGGCATGGACTAGATGTGCCAAAGGGCCTGTTTCTGTGCTGGAGCTCAAGAAATCTTTCCATTTATAAATTTCCACAAACTGCTGCCATGTGGTAGATGGTTTATTATGATATTTCAAAAGTTCATATTATCAAAGTATACAACTCTGAAATTATTTATGTAACAAGTTGGTCTTTAATCGAGACATGAGACATGGTGGGTTTTGGGGAAAAAGATCCAATTTTGGAAGAACTCGGTCAAGCAGCATTCATTGGGTCAAAAGTTTTATATTGACCTCTTGAATTTAGACTGTGCATCAGTCCCGTATTCTTCCAGTGTTCAACTTTTAGTGTTTAATTATTGATGATTTGCAGTTATTAAGTAAAATTTAATCCAGTCGTCTATAATTTCCTAGTCTCTGTTTTACAAAAAGAATTAATTCACACCGGCCAATCATGTACCTGTTATCTCATGACATGACTCTTGGAACCTCGCTTGCTGTTCTTTTTAAAAATTTGGGTCCTAACTCTGCCATGAAGAGTTAAATATTCCAAAGTCCTTGCACCTACACATACGAGCATCTGCCCGTACATACCCACATACACGTGCGTGTACTCCCACTTCCCACTCCCTCTCCCTCTGCTTACCCCCTGCTCAACCCAAATCACTGGAATTTTTCTCACACTAGAAGTTTAAATGCACTGATCTTCATGCAGGTTTTTGTTTTCTTTTAAGCTCTTTCAGTTTAAGCATGAAGTTAGCATGTAGGCAAAGTTAATACATTTCAGTTTCTGTTCATGAATGGTTAAGTCATTGGGTCTGAACATAAATCATTTAGTCATTCTTGTTTGTCTCAATCCAGGTCCAGTTACAGTTGTACACTTACTTGTCTACTGAGTTCATCAGCACTGCTACTATTTATAATGCAGTTCGAAGAGTTGGTACTGTGTTACAGATAATGCACACGCTGAAATACTATTACTGGGTGGTGAATCCTCAAGATCGTAGTGGAGTTGTTCCCAAAGGCTTGGGTAAGATGAGACCTCCAATAATTCATGAAGTAATTTCACCTGTGCTGATTTATTTTATTCTCTATATTCCATAGATGCACAATAAATATTGAACCTAATCTTTACATTTCCATGTAAATTGGCACCACTGCATGTGCAGGTACATCAAATCAATTTGGAGCATAGTCAATCAGCGAAGAGAATCTTATTTGGAAGCTAAGCAGAAACATAGCTTCAAATAAAACTTTCAAGATTGTTGCATTTGATTACTCTAGCTGACAGTGCAATGAATTTGGAAAAGATTGATTTGAATCTTTAGTTATTGAGTCTTTCCAAAGCTATA